>NC_042618.1:136471939-137186597 GCF_901001135.1 Rhinatrema bivittatum | reverse complement strand
CTCTCTCTCTCTCACATACCCGCTTCCTCTGTATCTCTCACACCCTATTTCTGTCTCACACACACACAAAAACACACGTGCTTCCTCGCTTATCCCCACCCCCGCACACACACAGGCACCCTCTCACACACACGCACCCATGGATACCCTCTCATATATACACAGGTACACACACACTCACTCTTATATACACTCACCCTCTCATACACACACATAAGAAAATAAGAAATTACCAGGCTGGGTCAGACCAAGGGTCCATCAAGCCCAGCATCCTGTTTCCAACAGAGGCCAAACCAGGCCACAAGAACCTGGCAATTACCCAAACACTAAGAGGATCCCATGCTACTGCTGCCAGTAATAGCAGAGGTCATTCCCCAAGTCAACTTGATTAATAGCAGTTAATGGACTTCTCCTCCAAGAACTTATCCAAACCTTTTTTAAACCCAGCTACACTAAGGGCCGGATTTTAAAAGGGTTACGCGCATAAGGTACACGTGTAACCCTTTTAAAATGCCCCTGCACGCGCCGAGCCTTTTTGCATAGGCTCGGCGGCGCGTGCAAGCCCCGGGACATGCGTAAGTCCCGGGGCTTGCAAAAAGGGGCGGTCAGGGGCGTGGCAGGGGGCGCGGTGTCGGCTCGGGGGCGTGGCCGAGTGCCCCGACACAGTGGCCTGTGTCGGGGCACTTGGCACCAGCAGACAGCTGGCGCACGTAAGTTACTACTGCCCGAGGCAGGCGTAACTTTTCGAATAAAGGTAGGAGGCGGGGTAGGGAGGGGAAGGGAGGGGAAGGTGCGGGGGGGTGGAAGGAACGTTCCCTCCGAGGCCGCTCCGATTTCGGAGCGGCCTCGGATGGAACGGGCAGGTACACACACACTCACTCTTATATACACTCACCCTCTCATACACACACATAAGAAAATAAGAAATTACCAGGCTGGGTCAGACCAAGGGTCCATCAAGCCCAGCATCCTGTTTCCAACAGAGGCCAAACCAGGCCACAAGAACCTGGCAATTACCCAAACACTAAGAGGATCCCATGCTACTGCTGCCAGTAATAGCAGAGGTCATTCCCCAAGTCAACTTGATTAATAGCAGTTAATGGACTTCTCCTCCAAGAACTTATCCAAACCTTTTTTAAACCCAGCTACACTAAGGGCCGGATTTTAAAGGGTTACGCGCATAAGGTACACGTGTAACCCTTTTAAAATGCCCCTGCACGCGCCGAGCCTTTTGCATAGGCTCGGCGGCGCGTGCAAGCCCCGGGACATGCGTAAGTCCCGGGGCTTGCAAAAAGGGGGCGGTCAGGGGCGTGGCAGGGGGCGCGGTGTCGGCTCGGGGGCGTGGCCGAGTGCCCCGACACAGTGGCCTGTGTCGGGGCACTTGGCACCAGCAGACAGCTGGCGCACGTAAGTTACTACTGCCCGAGGCAGGCGTAACTTTTCGAATAAAGGTAGGAGGCGGGGTAGGGAGGGGAAGGGAGGGGAAGGTGCGGGGGGGTGGAAGGAACGTTCCCTCCGAGGCCGCTCCGATTTCGGAGCGGCCTCGGATGGAACGGGCACTAGCGCGTACTTTTGTTTGCGCTTGGTGCGCAAACAAAAGTACGTGCGCGCATAGATTTATAAAATCTACCCCAATTTGCACTAACCACATCCTCTGGCAACAAATTCCAGAGCTTAATTGTGCCTGAGTGAAAAAGAATTTTCTCCGATTAGTCTTAAATGTGCTACTTGGTAACTTCATGGAGTGTCCCCATGACCTTCCATTATCTGAAAGTGTAAATAACCGATTCACATCTATTCGTTCAAGACCTCTCATTATTTTAAATACCTCTATCATATCCCCCCTCAGCAGTCTCTTCTCCAAGCTGAACAGCCCTAACTCTTCAGCCTTTCCTCATAGGGTAGCTGTTCCATCCCTTTTATCATTTTGGTCACCCTTCACTGTATCTTCTCCATTGCAACTATATATTTTTTGAGATGCAGTGACCAGAATTGTATACAGTATTCAAGGTGTGGTCTCACCATGGAGCAATACAGAGGCATTTTGACATTTTCCATTTTGTTAACCATTCCCTTCCTAATAATTCCTAACATTCTGTTGCTTTTTTGACTGCTGCAGCACACTGAGTCGACGTTTTCAAAGTATTATCCGCTATGATACCTAGATCTTTTTCCTGGGTGGTAGCTCCTAATATGGAACCTAACATCGTGTACTTGCAGCAAGAGTTATTTTTCCCTATATGCAAAATCTTGCACTTCTCCACATTAAATTTCATCTGCTATTTGGATGCCCAATCTTCCAGTCTCGCAAGATCCTCCTGCAATTTATCACAATCCGCTTGTGATTTAACTACTCTGAATAATTTTGTATCATCTGCAAATTTGATAACCTCACTCGTCGTATTCTTTTCCAGATCATTTATATATACAAGCACTGGTCCAAGTACAGATCCCTGAGGCCCTCCACTGTTTACCCTTTTCCACTGAGAAAACTGACCATTTAATCCTACTCTCTGTTTCCTGTCTTTTAATCAGTTTTTAATCCACGAAAGGACATAGACTCCTATCCCATGACTTTTTAGTTTTTTTAGAAGCCTCTCATGAGGGACTTTGTCAAATGCCTTCTAAAATTCCAAATACACTACATCCACTGGTTCACCTTTATCCACATGTTTATTAACCCCTTCAAAAAAATGAAGCAGATTTGTGAGGCAAGACTGCCCTTGGGTAAATCCATGTTGACTGTGTTCCATTAAACCATGTCTTTCTATATGCTTTGTGATTTTGATCTTTAGTATAGTTTCCATTATTTTTCCCCGACACTGAAGTCAGGCTCACTGGTCTATAGTTTCCCTGATCACCCCTGGAGCCCTTTTTAAATATTGGTGTTACATTGGCCACACTCCTGTCTTCAGGTACAATGGATGATTTTAATGATAGGTTGCAAATTTTAACTAATAGATCTAAAATTTCATTTTTTAGTTCCTTCAGAACCCTAGGATGCATACTATCGATCCAGGTGATTTCCTACACTTTAGTTTGTCAAAGTGGCCTACTGCATCTTCCAGATTTACAGTGATTTGGTTCAGTTCATCTGACTCATCACCTTGAAAACCATCTCCAGAACTGGTATCTCCCCAACATCCTCAATAGTAAACACGGAATCAAAGAATTCATTTAGTCTTTCTGCAATGGCCTTATCTTCCCTAAGAGCCCCTTTAACCCCTCAGTCATCTAATGGTCCAACTGACTCTCTCACAGGTTTCTAGCTTCGGATATGTTTAAAAAAGTTTTTATTATGAATTTTTGCCTCTCAAGCAAACTTCATATCACATTCTTTCTTCACCTGTCTAATCAATGTTTTACACTTAACCTGACAATGCTTATGCTTTTTCCTATTTTCTTCAGATGGATCCTTCTTCGAATTTTTAAAGGATTTTTTTTGGCTAAAATAACCTCTTTCACCTCACCTTTTAACCATGCCATTAATCATTTTACCTTCCTTCCACCTTTCTTAATGCGTGGAATACATCTAGATTGCGTGACTAGGATTGTATTTTTAAACAATGTCCATGCCTGTTGAACACTTTTAACCTTTGCGCTGCATCTTTCAGTTTTTTTCTAACTATTTTCCTCATTTTATCAAAGTTTCCCGTTTGAAAATTTAGTGTTAGAGCTGTAGATTTAATTATTGTCCCCCTTCCAGTTATTAGTTTAAATTTGATCATGTTATGATCACTATTGCCAAACGGCCCCACCATCATTAACTCTCTCACCAAATCTTGCGTTCCACTAAGAATTAAATCAAAAATAGCTCCCTCTCTCATTGGTTCCTGAACCAATTGCTCCATGAAGCAGTCATTTATTACATCCAGGAACTTTATGTCACTAGCATGTCCTGATGTTACATTTACCCAGTCAATATTGGGGTAATTGAAATCTAAAAAAAGATATGTCTTTTTATCCAATGAACAATGACGGAAAGTAACTTTTAGAAATCACGTTGTATCATGAAGATTTTTCCTTATATAATTGGTGCTATAAACATTTACTATTGTTATATATTTCAACACAATTTTTTATGTAATTTTGGGACCTTCATAACACCCACAGTTTAACAAGCATAGACTTGTGTTTTCACTGCTGCAGGTCTTTTTTAATCATCGGTCCACTAATGTAATTTTGCAATTTTTCTTATGATTTGAACTTTTTCCATAAAATGTGAAAGAATAGTACTTCCCTTATTCTTAAACGGTCCAAGTTCCAGAGTCAAGTGTCCGAGTCTGACGTGAACACGTTTCACGAGCCACTGCCTCAGGGACTTCTTATGTTGATTCACTAAGCACAGTGATTCTCAGGTTGAATCACTGAGCACTGCTACAGAAGATCTCTGGATACTCATATTAAAGACGTTTTCAAAAAACTTTTCAATTCAAACGAGGTCCATCATTTTTATTCAGACCTGCCACCATTTTCCTGCTTCAAGCTTCAGCAGGAAAATGGTGGCAGGTCTGAATATTACATAAAAGGTCCCAAAATTACATAAAAATTGTGTTGAAATATATAACAATAGTAAATGTTTATAGCACCAATTATATAAGGAAAAATCTTCGTGATACAACGTGATTTCTAAAAGGTAATTGAAATCTCCCATTATTACTGCACTGCCAAATTGGTTAGCTTCCCTGATTTCTCTCAGCATTTCATCATCTGTCTGACCATTTTGTCCAGATGGACAGTAGTATACTGCTATCACTATACTCTTTCCCAACACACATGGGATTTCTACTCGTATAGATTCTACTAAGCATTTAGTCTCTTGTATGATCTTTATCCTGTTGGACTCTATACCCTCCCGGACATAAAGTGCCACAACCCCACCAAGTTGATCCTCCCTTTCACTACAATATAATTTGTACCATGATATAGCACTGTCCCATTGGTTATCCTCCTTCCACCAGGTCTCTGTGATGCCAATTATGTCAATCTCATCATTTACTGCTATACACTCTAATTCTCCCAGTGCCGAAGTGCGTTTTTTGTTTGTATTAACAACCTGCTTTTCAGTTGATAGGGATAATTTGGAAATCTTTAGCTCAGATAATTTTTTACATGTAGGCACATGGACTACGTTTGCTTTAATTGGAACCTCTCTGTTGGGATGCCCTAACTCTCCTGTTTCATTTGTATCCTTCAAGCATACATTTCTCCGAACCATGCACTGCTGAGTGACTGTCAGCTTTCCCCCTTGTTCTAGTTTAAAAGCTGCTCTATCTCCTTTTTTTAAAAGTTAGTGCCAACAGCTTGGTTCCACTCTGGTTAAGGTGGAGCCCATCCTTTCGGAAAAGTCTCCCCCTTACTCAAAGGGCCAGTCTCTCGCTCTCTCACACATGTTTTGGAGCTTTTCTTTGGCCGCTGGCTGCACAGCAAGCTTCTTCTTCTGCTGCTGGCTCTGGGAAACACCGGCGGCACTGTAGGGCCTCGGCTTCTGCTGCTGGCTCTAGAAAACGGAGTGGCACCGCAGGGCATATCAGACTCTGAGCTCTTCTGTGACATTATGTGCTCCTCATGTCTTTGATTGTTTTGAGATCACTGGAACTTTAGCATTCACTGAACTTGTCTCATGTGGAGCTATGTCGTGCGTATGGCATGAATGGTTGTAGCCACGAGGCACAGTATTATCAAACCTAGACCTATACAAAATTGTATAAGCAGAATACAAAAGATTTTAAATAAATAATAAATAAACATGGACCATGCTCTTGTCACCTAATGAGGTCATAATGTCCTGGTCTCTCTGTCTGAGGGAAAAGACCTGTCATTTCAGAATTCTTTATAAGTCAATCACAATAATCTACAAAACTATCCAACAAATCGCTCCTCTCAACCTACAAATCCCTTTCATAAAGCATACATCCTCCAGACCCATAAGAGAGTACTACAAAGAGTCTCTGCAGGTACCGCCTTCCAAAACTTCCCTCCACATAACTTACAGAGATAGGGCTTTCTCCACAGCAGGACCCACTCTTTGGAACTCCATACCAACGGATCTAAGACAGGAACCCTGCTTCCCGACATTCAGAAAAAGACTCAAAACATGGCTTTTCAAACAAGCCTTCCCAGACTCAGGTTAAACCCAATTCTCTCCAACATTCAACCTCCAAGCAACAATTTTCTTTTTACAACCATCCTGGCAACCTACCCTAAGCATTATCAACATCCAGAATTTTCATTATTTCTGATCTCTTCCTTATTGTTAAAAACTACATTTATTTGAATTGATCAATTCATTGTAAATCACACACTTCCCTTTTTGGAAAGTCTACCATTTTACGGGTTAATATACTATGTTAAAGTTACTATCTTTTCTTCTTCTTGCTCCTAGTTGTACAACTCCTTGTTTTATTGTAACTGCATCTATACTATGTTTAATACATATTATCTCGTTCTCTGTTACGGTTATCACCCCATTGTTTATTGTAAACCGGCTTGATGTGACATTTTCACGAATGCCGGTATAGAAAAAATCTAAATAAATAATAAAATGTCTAAGAGTCTCAGTGAACTCTAAGGTGACAGGTGGACATGTTCTTTTGTGAGGCTGAAAAGGGGTAGTTGCCTAGAGTGCCAAAATATTTGGGGATGGCAAAATCCAGAACCAATATTACCAAAGAAGGGAGCGCCGTGTTGGAGCCACTACCACCAGTAGGAGGGAGAGCTGTGCTGCAGCTGCTGCCAATAGGCAAGTTTGGGGATAGGGGTGCATGACTGAAGGGTCGCCTAGGGAGCCACATATTTTGCAGCAGCCCTGGGCTCCACTGAGAATTGCAAATCAAAAGGGATGGCCTTAGCCATCTTCAAGAAAAAAGAAAATGTGGGAAAGAAATGTCCTTCAGTGAGAAGCAATTTTCTGCATGAACCCCCCCCCCCCCCCACAAGAGACGGAGGTTTGAGCGTGCTACCAGCTAATGGCCCAATTTTAAAAGGGCCAAGTGCGTAAAAAACACGGGTTATGTGCATGGCCGGGCTTGCACGCACCATGCACATTTTCGAACGGGCCCGGCCACATGCGTAACCCCCATTACGTGCCGAAATGCCGGGCCCTGCAAAAGGGGCGGGCCGGTGGTGGGCCAGGACCCGCTATTAGCCACTGTCCCAGGGAAGCACGCGCCGGCAGCCAGTCAGCGCATGAAGATTACTTCTGCTCCTGGGGAGCAGTAAGTATTAAAATAAAAAATTAGGGGTAGGTAGGGTTAGGTTAGGGGTCGGGGAGGAGAGGGGAGGGGAAGAGTTAGGGATAGGAAAGCTCCTTCCCAGTCCACTCCTTAATTACAGCGGACTGGGAGGGAACAAGGGGGAGGTCCGAATGCATCGCTGTGTGAATTTTGCTAAAATTCCCCCCCCCCCCTCCTTCGTGCACAAGCCGCGAGCTGCCCGCACATGTGTGTGTGACTATCAGATTTTATAACATATGCGTGGACCCCAGCAGCAGTCCAGGAGGTGGAGGCGGGTCCCCCAGGAGGGCATGGACCCCAGCCTTGGCATGGGCCTTTCAGCGGCGTGGACCTCTCAGTGGAGCGGAAGGAGACTGTTTAGACACAACAGACCCCCCCAGGTTAAACACTGTCAACCAGCCTAGTTGCATCTTTTCACATGGGTAAGACTTGGAAAAAAAAAAAAGGGGGAGGATAATAATACTTGCTTAAGCGGGAATGTAAGAGGTCCCTTCTATTTCATATGATGATATATAGTGGGGGCCAGCAACCCCAAATTGCCAAATATTAAATGTTTTTGCTATCTTGTAGAAATGCGATGGAGAAGGTACAGAGAAGGGCAACCAAAATGATAAAGCGGATGGAACAGCTCCCCTATGAGGAAAGGCTGAAGAGGTTAGGGCTGTTCAGCTTGGAGAAAAGACGGCTGAGGGGGGATATGATAAAGGTCTTTAAGATCATGAGAGGTCTTGAACGAGTAGATGTGGATCGGTTATTTACACTTTCGAATAATAGGACTAGGGAGCATGCCATGAAGTTAGCAAGTAGAACATCTAAGACTAATCGGAGAAAATTCTTTTTCACTCAACGCACAATAAATCCCTGGAATTTGTTGTCAGAGGATGTGGTTAGTGCATTTAGTGTAGCTGGGTTCAAAAAAGGTTTGGATAAGATCTTGGAGAAGTCCATTAATGGCTATTAATCAAGTTTACTTAGGGAATAGCCACTGCTATTAATTGCATCAGTAGCATGGGATCTTCTTAGTGTTTGGGTAATTGCCAGGTTCTTGTGGCCTGGTTTGGCCTCTGTTGGAAACAGGATGCTGGGCTCGATGGACCCTTGGTCTGACCCAGCATGGTAATTTCTTATGCTCTAATGTGTATAGTTGCGTAGTCTGAGACTACTAACCACAAGTAGATAAATGGCTGTTTGATATCCTATTAGCAATGTACATAGTCATGTGGAAATGTATATGCTTGTATAGTTTAATAAACTTGTATATATTTCAACATACTGCCAGCCTTGTTCTCAGTTCCATTTGTTTCCTGGGGTGAAGGGAGGGAAATCCCACCCACTAACACCTTCTTACCCAGGTGGAAGCACCAGGTGCAAAGAATGTGAGGACCAACGGAGTCTGCCCTAGGGGGGCTCCAGCCAGGTCAGTTCCAGACCCAGGGCAGCCTGCTAGGTAAGTGGTCAAGGAGGTGTTTCATGCAGCTACAGAAAGGGCACTGAGGGAAGATTCAGAGAGCCCTTGATTGGTTTGGGAGGAGTTGAATGATGTTGGGCTCTTCTTGGAAAAATAGATGCTGAAGACATAGGTTTAACAGGTACTTGGGATCACAATTATTTGCATCAAACTGGCTAACCTAACTCTTAATGTGAATGGTTTCAAAGCAGAAGTCTAAACTGGACAAACTCAGCAAAGTTACTGAGGTTGGCTTAATTGATAAATACGTAACCCCTTTCACTGGAGGTTACCCTCCCAACCCTGGAGAGCACTCGATTTATTCAACCAGGAGTGGGGAAAGATTTTCTGGGTCCTGTGAAATGGGGGCAGGAAACACCTGCAAGCTCAAACTGGGCAGAGATTTCCTTCAAAATAAAACAATGTCCACACCAAGGTTGTGCCTCAAAGAGATTACTTGCGAAAAATAACTCAGTTTCAGCTAGTTCAAACCACAGTTCACAGAAAAAATGCTGATAATTGTGATATGAATGCAATTATTCACAACTCCTCTAAAGTTAATCTCAAGAAATAGACCTTATATACCATACGGCCGATATTCAGTGCTACTTAGCCAGATAAGTAGGGACTTATCTGGCTTAAGTGGCGGCAGCTAAATATCCAATCCTATTCAGCAGCTTCCTCTTGTAAGAACTTATCCAGCTAGGTAGTGGGCAGGATATTGGGTATAACGGGGAGGTGTTACTTATCTGACTAACTTAATCAGATAAGTGCCAATATTTGAATTTATCCAGCTAAATTAGCCAGTTACGTTAAATCTACCCCATATCAGGCTTAAAGTTAGCCAGATAAAACTTACTTAGCTAACTTTAAAGATATCCAGGTATACTCCGTGGCTCAGTCATGTCGCTGAATATCCTGGATAAGGTAATTATATAAGTTTTATCTAGCTTACCTAGCTGGATATCTTTCAATATTGACTTTCGTACGTTTCTTCCAGGATTAGCCCTCTGCTCCTTCTTCCTAGGTTTTCTGCTGTTCCCCACAAGAAACTACATAGTTTCTCTAGTACCTGTTCACAACACTCACAACTCAGTAAATGACCCATGGAAAATCCTTCCATCTTCTCCCAGTTATCAGGTGTCCCAGGTCCCAAGTATGGACTGTAAAACAATTAGGCTCTCTTCCTTCCAAAGGACACTCTAAGATCTGGAAAGTCATGCATTCCTGAGAGAGGTAGACATGCCTCTGCACAATCCTGATTGGACCAGCACTGGGTGTGCCCCAAATTGACATAATTATAAAAGACATACCCAGAAGGCTCACAGCTGTTGATCCAATAGTTATCATGGCATCCATTCTGCTGAAGCTCTATCCATTCAGCTTATGATCATAACCATTCTCGTTTCCTGCCTTGTACTTGTATTCCAGAGTTCCTGTTCTGTAATTGTGTTCCAGTATTCTTATCTTGTAAGTGTGCTCCTGTCTTATCAACTTGTTTCTGCTTTCATATCGAGGTCCAGTGTCCTGCTTTGTATTGATTTCCTGTTCTCCTGCCTCCTGTTCAACACTGGAACTCCACCTTCATTGCCCAGCCTTGCCACTCAAGATATGCTCACCGAGCCCAGATCTCTAATAATGCCTGGTAACCATCACAAACATGGCTGGCTCTGTGGGCTTTTTCAGCTCCATTGTTAGTTTCAGGCTGGGCTTAACTGCACTAGTTAGGTGAGCTTGGAGTCTCTCCTTCCAGGCATAAATTGCTTGCAGAAACCTCTTCACATACAAGCTTCATGCCAATACATGGTGGCCTTCATCCCAATACTTGCAGCATGTCTCCTGATGATCCATGAACAACATCATCTGGAAGCACTTTAGGAATCCTTTGAAGCTGCTGGTTTGCTTGTTAGTCATCAACTGAAAAATAATTGATGCAAAATCAAAAGGTGAATTGTTTTAAATGAAGAAAAAGACATGCTGAGAGAGTGAAGGGACTGAAATGAAATACTGAACATGGTTCAGTGCAGTTGAAGGCAAAATCTTATATTTAGATTTTTATTCCACTTTTCAGCACTTCAAAGTATTCATCAAAGCAGATTACATTCAGGTACTATAGGTATTTTCATATCCCCACAAGTTGAGGTAGCAATGACAAAAAAATAAGAAACCATAAAACACTTGAGACTAAGGGGTCAATCTTCAAAAAATGTTCCAACTTTAAATTGCATACCTAGATCTAGGAAGATTTTCACCCAAACATAGGACCTTACATTTTCTGCTGAAATTTCACCTAAATTTAGGTTACTATGACTTAAATCTAAATGTAGGTCTTCTATTTATTTGCCCAGATTTAGGACTGTAATAGGATGACTTAATAAGGTGTGCTTGGCTGTGCAGACATTAGCGCATGGTTGTGTAAACATTTTTATGTGCCCAACTTTACTCTAGATTTAACAAGGAGTTTATCCCATAAAATCTGGAATTCTTTACCAACTGAATTAAGGCTACAATCAAATCTAAAAACATTCAAAAAAGATCTAAAGACCTGGCTATTTGGTAAAGCTTATCAAGACCATGAATAATATAATACCCAACATTTTGTCTTGTATTGCTCTTCTCTTTTAATTTTATTAATTTTCATGGAATTCTTATCAGATATTAATTTTAGTTTTATCCCATTTTATTGGCATATTTATTTATTATTTAATCATACGTCTAATACTTGTACTGCCGTTTCTCAATTTTATATTATGTTTTAATAATCTTATTGTATTTCTATTTCAAGTAATATTTATGTAAACTCTTGTGATGGTACCCCCAAATGACAGTACATAAAATCTATAAATAAATAAAATAAAATAATTTATGTACAAATATAAGAAAGTGTGTGCTAATTAGCCCTCCTCCCATGCAAATCCCATGTTAATCAAGGCATTAGCTATTACTGCTCAATACAGAGAAGTGCAAAGGCTTAAGACATGTTTTCTTAACATTGGAAATTTAACTCCTGGTCAGAGATGAAATATGTTTCCAGGGTTAGTGTTAAGTCACTGAGGATTTGTGCACAAATCGTGTTTTTAGTACATAAAACATGTTTTGTGCACATAATAGGAATTTTGTGCAGAAAGCATAGTTTATGTGTATATATCATGTTTTACATGTGCAAAGCAATTTTTGTGTGCACATTGTGAGGTTAGTGCACACAGAAATTCTCTCTCAATACACTAATATACCATTAGCTTGCTGTATCCAGGGGCTGATGTAATAAGACCCATGGCAAAACAGGCGTTCGTTATGTGCATGGGTTTTGATCACCACACATGTCTGAAGCTGCCGCTTCCATGGGATGTAAAAAAAAATTATGAAAATGATTTGCGCAGAAATCCGCTCATGTATGGAAAAATGCGCGTACCTAAGCTTGGTTCAGGGCCTATGTAATAAACGGCCGCATCTGCGCTCAAAACCCACGCCGATAATCTGCGCATAAAAGTGAATGAGCGAGCGGGTCTCCCTATTAAGAGAAAGTATGACCCTAAAAAGTATTTTTAATATTTCAATTAACTGTGAAGTAGAAAACAGGGCAAATATTTTCATGGGTGATAATTCACAACAATCTTGCCGCTCTTCTGGCCATATATCTGTCCACCCAGGGAAACGTCTACCTCAGCGCCTAGCTTACCTTGCCGTTTGGGTGCTGAGCAGGTGCTCGCAAATCTGCACGATCGGGCACCCAGAAAGGTGCCTAGCTAATCTTGCCATTTGGGCACTGAGCTAGGTGCTTAACAGGCTGCTCATACTCTGTTCATGGCAGACAAATCTATACAATCGGGCGCCCAAAACGGAGCCTAGCTAAATCTTGCTGCTCAGGCGCTTTTCTGGCTGTGTATCTTGCCGCTTGGGCACTGAGCTAGGCGCTCAGCTCAGCGCTTAGGGAAGCACCTAGCTAAGCTGGTCGTTTCAAAGCCCAGAAAAGCACCTAGCTAAGCTGGCCACTCGGACACCAACATAGGTGTTCAGCTAGGTGGGTTTCAGGATGCTCAGACGCCAACACTTAACTTGTGCCCTGGCCAAAAAACCCACACTAGCATTAGCGCGGCTCCCTGCATTGCCTATAATTAGCTAATCACCTCCTTTGCATGCCGTTAGCATGCATTCAAGCAGGAAAAACCGCGGGTCTCTAAGCACATTCATATATGCTTTTTTCCCATGCACAAAACCCTTATTACATGCCCGTATAGGGCTTTGCGTGGGAAAACGCGTGTACAAACACGCATACATGCACGCACAAACCCATGGCAGCTTCAGCGCCTGTCTCCTTTTTTTTTAGTGTGTGAGAAAAGAAAATGTGCGATGAGGCTCTGTGCACCTGTTTTAACTCACATCTTATTTACATTGCGCTCTAACTTAGGAGACTAGAAGGCAGTCACATTCTAATGTTTTATTCAGTGGCCCTCAAGCATGTTGCTGCATACTGTTTCAGTATTAGTGTATCCACCTGGCTTTCTGAGGCCTAACCGTAAACATCTTGCTTATAGACATAAAAAAGGGGAAACCCTTTTTAAGAAAAAGCCCCGAACATTTACCGAGGTTTAGAATTTAGTTTGATCTCTACCTTTTCTAGTTGTCTCCTTTGAATTCACTCTGTTGCAGTCTGAGCATATGCAACTGAAGATGCTGAAATGCAAAAGTTGCCATAGTAACTGAAGATGAGAACTTAAAAAAAATCTCCATTATAAAGACAATAGTGTTTTCTTAAGGTTCTTATGTTGCCCGGGAAAGCAGTTTCTTTAGATTTCTTGTTTCCCTGAACTATTCTTTAAATAGTGGAACGTAGATTGTTGTGTAAATTGTACTGCAACATTTTAACTGCTTCATAAGAAGACTAGTTAGGGTATTTGTTTAGTTAAATACTATTGAATGGACCCTTGCAACTTTCAACTTCTCCAAAAGGTAAGTACCACACAGGGTTGCAACAATAGTCATAATAAAAAGATTATTGATAATTAGATTTGTAATGTGGTTGTATACGCACTGATTGTTCCCTGAGGCTTCAATATTGTCGTAATGAGTTCTGCTTATGCAGGTTTATTTCTAATGCTCTTTGCCAAGCAATGTCTTCAAAGAACAGCAATTACAGGCTGTAATTCTACCTTTCTTGTTGTAAAATAGATCCTGGATAGTGTCACTTTGCCCTTACTAGTCAACTGTGTACTACAGACGGGTCTTGAGAAAGAAGAAGGATCCAGAGGCATGAGCTGATGTAATTATGACAACACAGCAAGCTATTTACTTTTAAAATGTAGTACTTTCAAACCTTATCCATAAACAAGTAAATATTTTGCTTTATAAATGGAATTATATTTGGATGTGTCAGAATAGTATTGCTTTCAAGTGTTTTTAAGCACATTCAAATATATGTACGTAATCACTATCCCTGTTTTTAATCATTACTCGGCTCCCTCGATGCCTTTTTATACCACTCTTATGCCTATTCCTAGATGCAACGATCGTCATACCCTTGCACCCTAATTCTCAATCTTTCTTTACTCCTGCTCTACCCTCTCAGTGTTCCCCGTCAATTTAAGTTATTTTATCTCCTTTAAGCTCTGCCCTAAGTTATTCCTCGTTATTATATTGTTGTTTTTTAATAGCTATACCTTGTTTCTTTTAAGTATATAAGTTATTCACTGTTACTGTTTTAGCTGTTTTATGTATTGATTTTCATTTTTTACCATACTGTTTTATGTAAACGCTATTGCGTATGTTGTTTCGTTCTCTGTACACCGACGTGATATCTCTGATGATTGGCGGTATATAAAAACTAACAAATAAATAAATAAATCAATCAATCAATCACATTTTTCAAGGACTGACACAAAATGGGAAAACTCTTTTAGTAAACTGGATCCAATATGATTAAATATTTATAATAAGAAGCATAATGTAATTTTACTTTTTAGTAATTTTACTTTTCCCCAGTCTCCAATATGTCTCTTATTTTTTCCCCATTTATTTCTCATTAATAAATGACCATGAAATATGCTGCACCAATGGAATACAAATCACCACTATACATGCATTCATAATACAGTGAATTTAGAGATCTATCTATGTTTTAGAGATACATGCGGACATGTGCTCATTGTAATTCTCTCTTCATGAATACAGTGTCTTTGTTGAGATAGTGTTCATTTAATATTTCTTTGATTCAACACTGTGTAACTGTGCTTAGTTGATGTATTACTGCAAGTAAAATCCTATTTGCTTATTCTTGGTCTTACTAACTTTTAGCAACATATATTTATGAGACATTCACGGATATTCTCTGAAGCAGACTCTCTTACCTATATTTGTGTGATCTTTTGTGTTTATTGGGTTTTTTTTCTAACGTTATCACTTTAGAGTTCATATGAGTGGCAAATGGAGTGTTGATTAACATTCACTGTATGATCTTGTGTAAGGCAACTGGGGAAGAATGTTACATAAAGGTCTGTTTTCATGATTATTATCTCAAATACCAAACTGAAGAATACAATCTCTTCTACTTTGCGGAGATACTGTGATTACATACACTTCTTTACTGTATCAGTTATCAAGTAGTACAATACAGGGGAACCCAGTTATGCTGAACTCTTAATATTATTTGGAACAGTTTATAAATTGAACTTTCACTGATTTTGCACCTCAAATTGAATAGAGATGTATCAGTTTACAAATTAATATTTCATGATTTATAAGATCCTCACTTTCCCCCTCATTTATCAAAATGCGGTAAGGCGTTTTTGCATGCATTAAGGGCTTATCACATGCGAAAAGCCCTGTTTACGCATGCGATCACACCTTATCATATGGTGCGATGCAAATTCCCAAAAGAGGAGGAGTTAGGGGTGGGGAGTGGGCTGGGCATGCCACTGTGCGAAATGCTATCACACAGACTTAACGCTGATTTTAACTACACCTTTTTGAATCGCATTAACCTGTGCGATAGCCTGCGTTGCTGGGCGGTAAGGTTTTCTCGCATGTAGCGATGTCTCCGGAACAGCCTATTTGAGTAGTTTTAAAGCCCGGGCGGGGGGGGGGGGGGGGGGGAGATAGAGAGAGAGACACAGAGAGAGAGCGCCTAGCCATAATGTCCTCTCCCAAGTTAGGTATTTGTATCCCTATGAGAGGCCCACCTAGTAACTCGGGGGCGAGGGTTAGGGGCCGCTTTGACAGTCAATGTGAGATGTACGAACAGAACAGTGGTCTTTTGTGAAGATTGGATGGCCTTCGGAGTGAGGAAACTCACCTCAAGATGAGATTTGGGCAATGATCTCTCAACCTAGCTTGAACCATCAAGTGAGCTAAGTGAGTGCAAATAGCGATAACCTTTTCAGATTTAGCAATAGGTGCCAGACTGTTGTATTTCCTTCAAGCTAGGTTGAGAGATCATTGCCCAAATATCATCTTGGAGTGAGTTTCCTCACTCCGAAGGCCATCCAATCTTCACAAGAGACCACTGTTCTGTTCGTACGTCTCACATTGACTGTCAAAGCGGCCCCTAACACCTAGTCCTCGCCCCGAGTTACTAGGTGGGCCTCTCATAGGGATACAAATACCTATCTTGGGAGAGGACATTGTGGCTAGGCGCTCGCTCTCTCTCTCTCCCCCCCCAGTGGTTAAATGCAGGAAATACAACAGTCTGGCACCTATCGCTAAATCTGAAAAGGTTATCGCTATTTGCACTCACTTAGCTCTTTGCATAGGTAAGTAGCGCAAAGTGCGATAAATTGTATATTAGCATAAAACACGCCCCTTTTGCTATCGCATGCGATACTTACCGCATTTTGATAAATCCAGGCCTTTGTTATCTGTTCTTCATGCTTTGTTCTGTTGATATTACCAAATAGTATAGCATGGAAAAGGAGGGGGTTTAAATATGGGTGTTTTTATAGTTATCTAGCCATGATATTAGAGAATCAAAAAGGGAGTCAAGAAGAAATAATTTGGAAACAGCATGATATTCTACAAGCAGTCAAGTTTCTACTGCTAGCAGCTGTGATATCCTTAGCAGAGAAGACCAGAACAAGTGGACAGAATGAATGGGCTAATTAGCTTTTAGCTGCCATCATCTACAATGCTATTATGTTAACTAGCACCATTTTTTCTTTTACAGAAATTAGAATTCCAAGTTCATGCTTACACTGGGATAAAACCAGGACTGGATCAGCTTGCTTTGAAAAAACAGAGCAGGTTTGGTGGATTTTCTAAAATCGCAGGCCTTTGAGAATCGCGCAGTATCGGAGGGCGGGGAGCAAAGCGGGGGCGAGCCTGCGAAAGCCGTCAGCGATCGCACCACCGCAGTTTTGTTGCTGCCGGCTTTCACACCCAATAGCGCCACTGTGAAAGGTGGCGCTATTGGGCGCGCTACTGGCGGCGATAAGGAGCCTTACCTTTCACCGTCAGTGAAGTTGTTGCGGAGTCCACCCCGACGCCGCCCCAACTCCTCCCCTTCCGGTGTGGACTCCGCCCCGATCTAGGTATCACGTGCGAAAAGTCCCTTTTCGCATGCGATCCCTTTAGAAAATGACCCCCTTAGTGACCATGTACTGTACAGTCTCCAATATTTCACAAGGTTTCTCCATAACTTCTATTTGTAAACCAAATGTTGTAGCCTCCTTCTGCTGGAGATGGCAGGATATAGTTCTTCCAGAGATACTTCCAATTCTCTCTGGCTGTCTAGCCACTGGTACTATCTGAACAATATTTAATTTATCAGGCTCTGTCCTAAAGGTCGATGTGCTTCAAGAATTTTTAATGTCAGTAATTGAACTCTGAATTGTCAGAGAACTAAAAAGTGGGCCATCCAGTCAGCCTGGGAAAAGATTCACTTTGTAGTACAGTACAACACTAGTAAATATATGCATCCCTATTTATATAAAGTTGTCATGGTTCATAGGACACTACAAAATTATACCTATTACAGCTACAATACAAATTTTAAGTATTTCTATCGTGATATATTTCTTGTTTTCAAATGCTTTGATAGAAAGCTGAATCATGATTTAATATTGAACATGTATTATAGTTGTATTTTAAAAAATCTTTAATTTACATATTGAGCCTCTATCCTTTTTGGGGGATAAAAAATAGCAAACATGCTAGTTTTGCATCTACAACTTAACTTTACGTCACATCATACCTATGCACTTTTCAGTAAAGTAAGAAGTTGCAGCTGTAATATTCATCAAAAGCAAGCAGCAAACCACAATTCTGATTTATTTTTTTTATCTTAAAAGTATATAGCAGTTTCTTTGTCATGCTAAAGTCTTGCCCATCAGTAAGTGCTATCTTAAATCCCTTCCAAGTCACACATTAAGTTCTGTAAGCAATGCTAATATGAAAATTTATGAAGTTCATATGTCTGATTTTATGTTATTCTGTGTATCAAAAATATTAAAAAACAGAGAAACGTCACTGACTAAATTATATATTTTAAACTTTTTTACATCATCACTTGGTCCCTTTCTGGCTTGCAATCTATACATTTGTGTTGTGTGTTCCGGCTGCAGCAGACCTGCAACAGGGCCTATTCACCTCCGGCGCCCAGCTCCCGGACCTGGCCCGTTCTCTCTGGCGGCGGTGACCAGCCACTTGTGCTCCCGCACCCCCCCCCCCCCCCCCGCCTCCTCAGGCTCTCTATGTTCCTCTACATGCTCATTTTACTCTCGGAAGTTCTCCCCTGCTGAGCAAAATTACAGCATAGGGGATCGAGAACTGCTCGCTATCAAGCTCCCCCTCGAACAGTGGTATCCCTGGTTGGAGGGCGCCCAGTTCAAGTTTACGAACTTCACCGATCATAAAAATCGAGCACCTCCAACATGCCTAGCGTCTCAATGATAGCCAGGCCCGCTGGGCATTATTCTTTTCCCAATTCAAGTTTGAACTCTGCTACCATCCTGTGGAGAAGAACCTTTGAGCAGATGCCTTATCCTGCTCCTTCAAGCCTGAAGACACCCAAGACGAGATATGTCATGTCATTGATCCTGCTCGCATCTGTCTGTCTGCTACCATGACAGTTCCAGCCAGGAAGACTGTGGTACCTTGCTGGCTCCGAGAAAAGGTCTTGCGCTGGGCGCGCGACTCCAAGTTAGCTGGCCATCTGGGACGTGCCCGGACCTTGTCTCTTCTCAAACGCTACTACTGGTGGCCCACCATGTCCTCCGATACCCGTGCCTACGTGGACTCCTGTCCAACATGCACCCAACAGAAGCCACCAGTAGGTCGCACCTGGGGACCACTTCAACCTCTGCCAGCACCTGAAGAGCCTTAGACCCACTTGTCCACAGGTTTTGTGGTGGACCTTCCAGCATCAAAGGAGAATATGGTCATATGGGTCATCGTGGACCGATTTTTCAAAATGGCCCATTTTGACCCTTTGCCTGCCTTACCATCGGGCCCAGAGCTAACATGCCTTTTCTTTCTGCATGTGTTTCACCTGCACGGCCTGCCCTTGGACATTGCCTCTGACAGAGGTCCTCAATTCATTGCCCGCTACTGGCGCTCTTTATGTAAGACGTTTGGGATCACCAGCAGCTTGACTACTGCATACCACCCTCAAGTCAACAGCCTAGCTGAGTGGATGAACTGCTCCCTCAAATGTTTCCTCCACGCCTATACTGATGACCAACAAGACAACTGGGTGGAATTGCTTCCTTGGGCTGAATTCTCTCACAACTCTCACATTGCTGCAGCCACCACAGAGTGTCTCCCTTTTTGCTTGTGTATGGCAGACAACCCTGGCTTCCTTTGCTGATTCTTCTCTCGGTACCCTCATCTGCAGCCCAGGCCATGGCAGACGCCCTCCAGGCTCTTTGGACTCAGACCAACCTCTGTCTGCGCCAGGCCACAGCACGAGCTAAGATGTCCACGGACGCTCGTTGCCGACCGGCTCCAGAGTTCCAGCTGGGACAGAAAGTTTGGCTAAGTACCCGCTACATCCGGCTCAAACTCCCTTTGCAGAGATTCACTCCCAGATTCATTGGACCTTTTCTGGTCACCCGATGCATTGGGCCAGTCACGTACCAGCTAGTTTCTAGTTTATTAGATTTTTATATACCGTTGTATCAGAGTATCCATCACAACGGTTTACAATTGCATAACATGAAACATAAAATTGTCAATAAAATCCAAACAAGAAAAATTAGTAATGGAAGAGGAAGAGAAAGTAAAAAAGGTATAATGAAGAAAGGATAACCAAACAAGAAAAATTAGTAATGGAAGTGGAAGAGAAAGTAAAAAAAAAATAGAGAAAAATCAACAGAGCCTAATACAATCTGAAAATGTGCAGAATAAAAAGCTGGAAAATTTAGAAAATTCCTTGCGGAGTACAAATATCAGAACTGTAAATTTTCCTATTATACCACAAATATCACCAGTGGAATTATTTAAAAATTGTTTAACTGGAAAGTTGAAAATTCCAAAAGAGGCACTCCCATTGGTTACCAAAGCTTATTTTTTGCCTCAGAGAAAGCAGCAAAAGACCAAGGAAAAGAGAAAGGACAGATGAATGTGATGAATGTGTCTGATTTACTGGAATTATCCCAAGAAGAATAAATCACCAAAAGAGGAGTGCTATTGGTGACTTTTGCATTTTTGACTGAGAAAAATAATATTTTCCGAATGTATTTCAGGAATAGTGCAGAACTATTCTATGGACAAAAAGTGTGGGTATACCCTGACATTACAAAGGTTACACAAGATAGACGGAGGAAATTTTTAAGCATGAGAGCTGAGGCACTTGCTATTTTGTTCAAAATATACTTTGAGATATCCATGTAAATGCCACAAAGTATCAAGGAAATGATTATATTTTTTTTGAACCCTCACAATTAAAATTCTTTTTGGATGCTCACCCTCAGGCAACCGGATCAGTACATTAGGCATAGAAGGCTGTTAATCTTAGTGTTTTCCTTTTCTGTATTTCCTTATATGTCGCTCCTTGTAATTAAGGCCGATAACTTCCCCATGCATTCCTCTTTTACTAAGGTGGATATTTGTGGTTTATTATAATAATCCCAATTGGGACTATGGTAAAAGTGATAATTTCCTGTTTTTGTTGCATATATATCACCTTTAATTGCCTTACACTGTTATATTTTGTGTAAATTTTGAAATGCATAATAAAAAATAAATTATAAAAATTGTCAATAAAATAAAATGATAAAATAAGTAATTCTAAATTAAGATAATTAAAATTAATTCAAAAATAATCTAAAATGTAAAGGAAGCACAGCTCCACAAAAAATTGAGTACACTATAAATAAAGCAATAAAAATATAACATTTTTTAAAAACAATAAATGAAGATCTTTAGTTAGAAGCTGCGTAAGCACAACTAAAAAGCCATGTTTTAAGATCAGTTCTGAATTTTTTCATGTCGGCATGTAGTCTAATCTCTGCTGGCAGTGTGTTCCAGAGTTTAGGGCCTGCTATTGATACTGCTCGCTCTCGTACCTGGCTCAAATGTGCTGATTTCACTGAGGGAATAGTTAGTAGGCCTTTGTTTGCTGATCTGAGATTCCTTTGGGGAAGTGTAGTTGGATGGTTGTATTTAACCATTCTGTATGTTCGCCATAAATTATTTTATGTATGATGCAGGCTGTTTTATATTGGGAACGATAGTTAATTGGGAGCTAATGCAGCGAGATCAAAATTGGTGTGATATGATCATACTTTTTGCTTTCTGTCAGAATTCTAGCAGCTGCATTCTGTAACACCTGTAAAGGTCGAATAATAGAAAGCGGGAGTCCTAGTAGGAGTGTGTTACAATAATTGGTATTTGAGAAGATCAGCGATTGCAATACTGTTTTAAAGTCATTTGTTTCAAGTAGTGGTTTTAGCCTTCGTAGGGTAATGAGTTTATGGCAACTTTCCCTCAGTTTGGTTGATATATGTTTTTTAAAATTAAGGTCTGTACCTAAGGTTATACCGAGATCTCGCACCATGATGGTCGGTTTTATCTTTATGGTGTTCTCGAAAATCAGTGAGGGGATTTCTTCGTTTCTAGCTTTTCTATCTAATAATATTATTTCAGTTTTTTCCATATTTAATGCTAATTTCATATGTGAAAGGAGTTGCTTTAGTGCCTTGAGGTAAACTGCAATAATACTGAACATCTTTTCAAATGTGTTTTCAATCCGGACAAGGAATTGGATACTATCCGCATAAATATAAAAATTCAAACCTAGCCCTGTGAGTAAGTGGCATACTGGCAGTAAGTATACATTAAACAATGTGGCAGATAAGGCAGACCCTTGTGGGACCGCTGTTTCAAAGGAAATCCTATCAGAGGTTGCATTTTTTATCCTTACTTGGAAAGATCAATTGCTGAGAAAAACCATTTAAATACGGTGCCTTTATTTCCTATTTCGTTCAATCGGCTACATAATATGCTGTGGTCCACTGTGTCGAAGGCTGTGGACAAGTCAAGAAGGATCAGGAAATAGCTTTGTCCGCTATCAAAGCCTCTCAACACAGTGTCTACCAGTGCTATCAGTAGTGTTTCAGTGTTGAAGTGCTTTCTAAATCCGAACTGATTTGGAAGGAGTATGTTATTAGCTTCCAGATAATTAGAAAGTTGTTTTTGTACTACCTTTTCTGTTAATTTTGCAGTCAGTGGTAGATTAGAGATAGGCCTGTAGTTATTTAGGAGCTTATGCTCAAGATTAGGTTTCTTTAGAATTGGTTTTATTGTAGCACATTTAAGCACTTCGGGTACCTGTCCTTCAGTTAAGGATAGGTTAATTACTGAGGCAAGAATTGGAGCAACCACATGTATGATGGTGTTAAGTGATAGAATGGGATAGCATCAATTGGATGGCATGCTGGGTTTAATTTTTTTTATAAGAGGTTCAATCTCTAAAGATGAGGTAGTTTCAAAAGAACTCCAAGTGTTCCCTTCTTTGGGTTTCATTTTTATTTCTTGAATTGATGCCAGGGAAACACTAGAGATGAGGTTTCTGACTTTGTTTTTGAAGAAATGAGCTATTTCATTACATTTATCTCTGTGTAACACCCTGTCCCCCTGAGTTGTCGGCTTGGTTACATTTTTTACAATGGTAAAAAGTGTTCTAGGATTGTGGCAAAATCTTTGAAATTATTTTTAAAATATTGCTTTTTGGCAGCATCTATTTTTTTTTTTGTAATGATTCAGTGTGGCACGGTATCTTCCTAAGGCTTGTGAGTTCTTTGTTTTTCTCCAGATTCCTCTAATTTTCTCAGGGATTTTTTTTCTATCCTAATGGTTTTTGTGTACCAAGGGTTATATTTATTGTCTGGATTGATCCTTTTTGTTCTAATGGGACAATATTTGTCAGCAATCTTTGTGGATTCTTGTAGCCAACTACTGGTGGCTTCAGAACTGTCTTCTAACTTAATGTGTTGCGCTATGTATTCGAACTCTCTTTGGAGGTCTTCAATCTTGATCTGGGGACGAAATGTTATAGTAACTACCTCATTGTTATTTGGTTTTTGGGTTTGTCTAATGTTAATCTCCGAATGTATTAAAATGTGATCTCCGTCTACCACAGACCTTGGGAATACACGACGGATTCCATGTCTCTCTGCTTAAACCACGGGTACTTTCTTGGCCGTCACGCAAGATCCCCGAATCTTCCCAGGTTGCGTCAGAGACCAACATGGTCTATCGAGTCCGTGATGTACTTGATGTCCGGAGAAGAGGCTGCTGTTGGGCATACCTTCTCTCCTGGGAAGGCTATGGTCTTGAGGAGAACCCATGGAAGCCAGCAAGTAATATCTTAGATAAGGGACTCCTCCTCTGGTTTTATCATGCCCATCCGGGCAAACCCAGGCCTCCAAGAGGGGGGCATAAATGGGGCGTACTGTTGCTTGCCCTGGCTGCGGCAGGCCCGTGATCGGGCCTACTCACCTCCGGCACCCGGCTCTCCGACCTGGCCCGTCCTCTCTGGTGGCAGTGGCCAGTCGCCTGTGCTCCCGCAGCCCCACTGCCTCCTCAGGCTCTCTCTGTTCCTCTACAGGCTCCTCCAGCTCTCCCTGTTCCTCTACGGACTCCTTCAGTTCCCGGCGTGTCTTCCCATGTGTGCCATCCAGCGTCCTGCTTCTTCCTAGGCGTGTGCGCGCCTCTTCTACTTTTTAAGGGGCCACGGTGGGAATCTCACCTGTGGTCCTGGATGATGACATCATCGGGCCCTGCTACTTAAGGTAGGGCCCACCACTCATTCCTTGCCTTGGCAACAGGTCTCCACGCTTGTCATGTGCTCGTGACTCCATTCCTGGTTCCTACCTAGCCTTGCCTTGGACTGACTACTGGCTTTTGACCCTTGCTTCATTGGACCACACTCAGGGCTGATTACTAGCTTTGACCCTCGCTTCATTGGAACAACGCTCAGGACTGATTACTGGCTTTGACCCTCGCTTCGTTGGAACTACGCTCAGGACTGATTACTGGCTTTGACCCTCGCTTCGTTGGACTACGCTCAGGACTGATTACTGGCCTTGATCCTTGCTCTGCTGCACCTTGCCTAGCTCTGCCACCTGCCCAGACTCCAGCCTGTCCCTGACCTCGCCTCTGGTATCCCCTTGGATTTGGCCTTTCAGGCTTCGGCCTTCTGCTGCCCGGGTGTCACCTACTCTTGTTTCTGGCCCGTCCTTGCTGCCCAAGCCTCTGGATCCCTGCCTCTTCCGGATCTGCCTCGGTCCCTCTGATACCTCTGCTGGTCCCTGGCTACCTGCTACAACATCCACTGGGAGTCGTCTGACGGAGGCTCGCCTAAGACCAGCCAGCCCCGGCACCCAAGGTCTCAACCTGCGGGGAACGAGGGCTGGTATTGGCGAAGCTCCAGTCGGCCTCCGACTCCTGGTCTGCTCCGCCTCCCGACGGTGGGGACCCGTGGGGCTTGCCCTATGGGTAGCATCAACCCCACCTTGGGCCAAGGGTCCACCACCAATGCAACAATTTATTTTACATGAGAGAGATTTTTTTCTGGCTATAAAACATTTAAAAATATTACAACAGTTTTTTTGGTTCCAAAAGTTAGTTCTAGGGCCTGGGATTGTGGGGCATTTCTGTCACTTCTTTTCAGTATCAATATATGAACCATTTACTGATGAATTCCCAGTTTCTTATTCTTAGTATGATCTGGTGAAATAAAGCTATATTTGTGAGATACAAGAAAATAGGAATAGCTAGATTTCCACTCATAAAGAGTTGATTAATGTAAAATTGAATTAAACAGATTTATATTCCAACCTTTCCAACAATCAGCAGTGCAAGGCAGAGTACAAAATTAATAAAATAGTTACAAACTATTACAAATAAGCAATATTAATTACAAATTTAAAGCCAATGTTAAAAAAAAGAGCAGCACACAACATACACACATTAAATCTTGATATTAACAATATAGATTTGTCCCAGAAAACTCTTGACAATTATTTTTTTTTCTGTTGCCAATTCATGAGAGACTTCATTTTTGCCAAATCTCCAAAAATATTCCACATCTTTGTTTTTTGATAGAAAAAAAGCAGGTAGTAAGGGAAAACTGGAGTGGAAAATACTTATATTGATTTTATACAAAGTAAAATGGTATACAATCAGAACTGCCTGTTACTGTCATAAGAGTTGATTAGCTATGTGAACACAGGAGGCAACAGCACAGTGCAAAGGGAACAATTTGACTTATAAAATATCCTGGGGCCACTGAAACAAATAGATTTTGCTTTTAAAATTAAAAATTATACTTAAATTGTGTTTTTCTTTGTTCCCCTGGATAACAATGTAGATATATCTGTTAGACAAGCAGGTGGTTGAATTCAATGGACTTCTAGTTTTCTTTCAACCTAACCTACTATGTAACTGTCTTAATTGAAATGTTAGTGGGGTCAGATTATGTTGTGATATCATCATGTATTGTAAACGCTGTCTTTTCATTGTTTACTGCTTTGTGAGGTACTGACTGCTCATAAAATTATTTTGAGGCAGTCACATAGAGGTCACCAATCAGAGGCGTTCCTCCCCAGAGACCGTGCTCAGACCCTGGCATCGTTAGCACACTCCATCCGACGGCGTTAGACAGTCTTTGCCCGGGTATTGCGTGCCACATGGCAGCATCGGTTCATGTCACTCCACTTGCCCAGCTACCCATACGGATATCGCAGTGGACTCTCCGCTCCCAGTGGCTTCAAACCACCCAGGACCTCTCGGTGCCAGTACAAGTTACCTTTATGGGTAGAAATCCCTTGTGTATCAGGGAAGACTACAGTGATAGGGGTATACTACCGTCCACCTGGTCAAGATGGTGAGATGGACAGTGAAATGCTAAGAGAAATTAGGGAAGCTAACCAAATTGGTAGTGCAGTAATAATGGGAGACTTCAATTACCCCAATATAGACTGGGTAAATGTATCATCGGGTCACGCTAGAGAGATAACGTTCCTGGATGGAATAAATGATAGCTTTATGGAGCAATTGGTTCAGGAACCGACGAGAGAGGGAGCAATTTTAGATCTAATTCTCAGTGGAGCACAGGACTTGGTGAGAGAGGTAACGGTGGTGGGGCCGCTTGGCAATAGTGATCATAATATGATCAAATTTGATTTAATGACTGGAAAAGGAACAGTGTGCAAATCCAAGGCTCTCGTGCTAAACTTTCAAAAGGGAAACTTTGATAAAATGAGAAAAATTGTTAGAAAAAAACTGAAAGGAGCAGCTACAAAAGTAAAAAATGTCCAAGAGGCGTGGTCATTGTTAAAAAATACCATTCTAGAAGCACAGTCCAGATGTATTCCACACATTAAGAAAGGTGGAAAGAAGGCAAAACGACTACCGGCATGGTTAAAAGGGGAGGTGAAAGAAGCTATTTTAGCCAAAAGATCTTCATTCAAAAATTGGAAGAAGGATCCAACAGAAGAAAATAGGATAAAGCATAAACATTGGCAAGTTAAATGTAAGACATTCATAAGACAGGCTAAGAGAGAATTTGAAAAGAAGTTGGCTGTAGAGGCAAAAACTCACAGTAAAAACTTTTTTAAATATATCCGAAGCAGAAAGCCTGTGAGGGAGTCAGTTGGACCGTTAGATGATCGAGGGGTTAAAGGGGCACTTAGAGAAGATAAGGCCATCGCGGAAAGATTAAATGATTTCTTTGCTTCGGTGTTTACTGAAGAGGATGTTGGGGAGGTACCCGTGATGGAGAAGGTTTTCATGGGTAATGATTCAGATGGACTGAATCAAATCACGGTGAACCTAGAAGATGTGGTAGGCCTGATTGACAAACTGAAGAGTAGTAAATCACCTGGACCGGATGGTATACACCCCAGAGTTCTGAAGGAACTAAAAAATGAAATTTCAGACCTATTAGTAAAAATTTGTAACTTATCATTAAAATCATCCATTGTACCTGAAGACTGGAGGATAGCAAATGTAACCCCAATATTTAAAAAGGGCTCCAGGGGCGATCCGGGAAACTACAGACCAGTTAGCCTGACTTCAGTGCCAGGAAAAATAGTGGAAAGTGTTCTAAACATCAAAATCACAGAACATATAGAAAGACATGGTTTAATGGAACAAAGTCAGCATGGCTTTACCCAGGGCAAGTCTTGCCTCACAAATCTGCTTCACTTTTTTGAAGGAGTTAATAAACATGTGGATAAAGGTGAACCGGTAGATATAGTATACTTGGATTTTCAGAAGGCGTTTGACAAAGTTCCTCATGAGAGGCTTCTAGGAAAAGTAAAAAGTCATGGGATAGGTGGCGATGTCCTTTCGTGGATTGCAAACTGGCTAAAAGACAGGAAACAGAGAGTAGGATTAAATGGGCAATTTTCTCAGTGGAAGGGAGTGGACAGTGGAGTGCCTCAGGGATCTGTATTGGGACCCTTACTGTTCAATATATTTATAAATGATCTGGAAAGAAATACGACGAGTGAGATAATCAAATTTGCAGATGACACAAAATTGTGCAGAGTAGTTAAATCACAAGCAGATTGTGATAAATTGCAGGAAGACCTTGTGAGACTGGAAAATTGGGCATCCAAATGGCAGATGAAATTTAATGTGGATAAGTGCAAGGTGATGCATATAGGGAAAAATAACCCATGCTATAATTACACGATGTTGGGTTCCATATTAGGTGCTACAACCCAAGAAAGAGATCTAGGTGTCATAGTGGATAACACATTGAAATCGTCGGTTCAGTGTGCTGCAGCAGTCAAAAAAGCAAACAGAATGTTGGGAATTATTAGAAAAGGAATGATGAATAAAACGGAAAATGTCATAATGCCTCTGTATCGCTCCATGGTGAGACCGCACCTTGAATACTGTGTACAATTCTGGTTGCCGCATCTCAAAAAAGATATAATTGCGATGGAGAAGGTACAGAGAAGGGCTACCAAAATGATAAGGGGAATGGAACAACTCCCCTATGAGGAAAGACTAAAGAGGTTAGGACTTTTCAGCTTGGAGAAGAGACGACTGAGGGGGGATATGATAGAGGTGTTTAAAATCATGAGAGGTCTAGAACGGGTAGATGTGAATCGGTTATTTACTCTTTCGAATAGTAGAAGGACTAGGGGGACACTCCATGAAGTTAGCATGGGGCACATTTAAAACTAATCGGAGAAAGTTCTTTTTTACTCAACGCACAATTAAACTCTGGAATTTGTTGCCAGAGAATGTGGTTCGTGCAGTTAGTATAGCTGTGTTTTAAAAAGGATTGGATAAGTTCTTGGAGGAGAAGTCCATTACCTGCTATTAAGTTCACTTAGGGGCGGATTTTCAGAGCCCTGCTCGCGTAAATCCGCCCAAAACCGGGCGGATTTACGCGAGCAGGGCCCTGCGCGCCGGGAAGCCTATTTTACATAGGCCTCCCGGCGCGCGCAGAGCCCCGGGACTCGCGTACGTCCCGGGGTTCTCGGAGGGGGGCGTGTCGGGGGGGCGGGGCCGGAGGGCGCGGCGTTGCGGGGGCGTGTCGGCAGCGTTTTGGGGGCGGGTACGGGGCGTGGCTACGACCCGGGGGCGTGGCCGCGCCCTCCGTACCCGCCCCCAGGTCGCGGCCCGGCGCGCAGCAGGCCCGCTGGCGCGCGGGGATTTACGTCTCCCTCCGGGAGGCGTAAATCCCCCGACAAAGGTAAGGGGGGGGTGTAGACAGGGCCGGGTGGGTGGGTTAGGTAGGGGAAGGGAGGGTAAGGTGAGGGGAGGGCAAAGGAAAGTTCCCTCCGAGGCCGCTCCGATTTCGGAGCGGCCTTGGAGGGAACGGGGGGAGGCAGCGCGGCTCGGCGCGCGCAGGCTATACGAAATCGATAGCCTTGCGCGCGCCGATCCAGGATTTTAGTGGATACGCGCGGCTCTGCACGTATCTACTAAAATCCAGCGTACCTTTGCTTGAGTCTGATGCGCAAGCAAAAGTAGGCTGATCGCGCTTCTTTTAAAATCTACCCCTTAGAGAATAGCCACTGCCATTAGCAATGGTTACATGGAATAGACTTAGTTTTTGGGTACTTGCCAGGTTCTTATGGCCTGGATTGGCCACTGTTGGAAACAGGATGCTGGGCTTGATGGACCCTTGGTCTGACCCAGTATGGCATTTTCTTATGTTCTTATGTTCTTGCCACTCCAAGACTCCCTCTCCTGGTGGGAGAGTCTGACCATCTTGGAAAGGGACCTCCCCTTCCAAGCACCATCCCCCCAAGTGGTACTGACCACCGATGCCTCCACCTTGGGCTGGGGAGCACATGTGGGCAGCCTACGCACCCAAGGAATGTGGTTGGAGCAGGAAGCAAGTTGTCAAATAAACTTTCTGGAGCTGCGAGCAATTCGGTACGCCCTCTCGGCGTTCCAGGATCACCTGGCCCACAAAGTGGTTTTGATCTAGACGAACAACCAATTTGCAATGTGGTACATAAACAAGCAGGGAGGCATGGGCGCCTTCCTGCTTTGCCAGGCAGTACAGATTTGGGCTTGGGCCCTTTCCAGGGATATGCTCCTGAGAGCAGTTTACCTGGCGGGGACAGAGAATGAGGTGGCAGAACGCTTGAGTCAAGCATTTCACTTGCACAAGTGGCTGCTCAACCTGACAGCCGCAAACAAAATCTTCTGCCTGTGGGGTGTTCTGGACGTGGAACTCTTTGCCCTCCCCCCCCTCCCCTCAGAATTTCAAAGTGATCTGCTTCTGCTCCCTGAACAGGGACGACCAGGAACCAGCCTCAGATGCCTTTGCTCTGATTTGGGCAAGGGCCTTCTGTATGTGTATCCTCCACTCCTGCTGGTGGGGAAGACCCTCGTGAAACTCCAGCAGGACAGGGGTGCCATGATCCTAGTTGCCCCCTACTGACCACGACAAGTCTGGTTCCCGATCCTGCCTGACTTATTGATCTGGGAGCCCATACGCCTGGGCACCTCCCCTGACCTGATTACTCAGGGCCAGGCTAGATTGTGCCTCTCGAACCTCTGCTCGCTGGCCCTCACTGCCTGGATGTTGAAAGGGTAATCCTACAGTCCCTCGACCTCTTTGATAATGTGTCACAGGTACTAGTGGCTTCTCGAAAGCTTTCCCCCAGGAAGTCTTATCGGTTGAAGTGGAAGAGGTTCTCCGTTTGGTGTGAGGTGAAGGATCTAGACCCTTTCTCGTGCCCCACCCCATGATTGCTGGACTATTAGTGGCTCCTCAGAGTCTGGGCTACAGACCACCTCGATCCAAGTCCACCCGAGTGCCATCAACACCTATCATCAGGGGATAACTGGTGCACCTATTTCTGTGCAGCTCTTGGTAGGCCGCTTCATGAGGGGCCTGTTGCATCTAAAGCCCCCTCTGCATCCTCCTGTTGTGGCCTGGGATCTCAACTTAGTACTAGCGTGGCTCATGCAGCCTTCTTTAGAGCCTATGCACTTCTACGAGCTTAAACATCTCACCTGGAAGATAATTTTTATGGTTGCAGTCATCTCCGCTCTCAGGGTCAGTGTGCTTCAGGAGTTAGTGACATATCCGCCCTATAAAAAATTCTTTCACGACAGAGTGGATCTACACATTCACCTAAGTTCCTGCCTAAGGTAGTGACTGATTTCCATCTCAATTAGTCCATCGTTTTGCCCACCTTCTTTCTGAGGCCCTATTTCCACCAGGGTGAACGGGCTCTGCACAGCCTGGACTGCAAGCGTGCTTTTGCCTTTTATCTTGAGCACACAGCAGCCCATAGGCAGCACTTGCAACTCTGTCTCCTTTGATAAAAACAGACTTGGCATTGTGGTGGGCAAGCAGACCCTGTCCAACAGGTTGGCGGACTGCATATCCTTCTGCTACCAGCAGGCAGCCCTTCAGCTTGGAGGTCACAACAAGGCGCACTCAGTTAGGGCCATGGCAGCGTCGGTGGCACACTTTCGTGCAGTCCCCATTGCTGAAATCTGCAAGGCTGCAACGTGGAGCTCCCTGCACACGTTTACCGCTCACTACTGTTTGGTCAAGGATGGTCAACATCACAGTACCTTTGGTCAGTCGGTCCTTCGTAATCTGTTCCAAGTATAAGAACCCAACTCTTCCTACCTAGAGCCCAGTATCTGGTTTGTGCTGCCTCCCATTTCGAACTCAGCACTTCTGTTGTTGTGCCTGTTGGCATGTGGTTAAGTGCTGTTGGTCCAATTATTGCCAGGAGCAGCCTGCAGCTTGGTATTCATCCATCTGTGAGAAATACCATCCTGCTTATCCTAGGAGAAAGCAGAGTTGTAACAGGTGTTCTCCTAGGACAACAGGATGTTAGTCCTCAGGAAACCCACCCACCACCCTGCGGACTCGGGTTCTCCATCGCTTTATGATTTTATTTTTTGTTCGTCTTTTTTCGCTAAGATACAAGACTGAAGACAGACCCTGCGTGGGCGTGCGGATAGTGGCATGTTGGGCATGGTCCGTTTGCCAAAGTTTCTAGAAACTTTGACAAATGTTTTCCGTGCCGGGCTCCATCTGATTATGTCACCCATCTGTGAGGACTAACATCCTGCTGTCCTAGGAAAACACCTTTTATAAGTAAGCAACTCTGCTTTCTCTGGATTTCCTATTTGTCAGATATTGCGCTAACATATGATCAGATCTGTTATTGCCTGCATAATATGTTGCTTTCTGTGTGGTAAACAGTATGCCAGCTTGCTGACTTAAAATAGAATTATACTCAAACTTCAATTTTTGCAGAGGCAACAACAGAGGCTCTGTATGTGCTGCAGCTCCAGTTGCTTAATCTCTCTGTCTAATGCCTCCTTTTGCTCTTCTCCTATAGATAAGGTAATGATAACCCTTTTCAAAAGCACGTTATAGGCACCCCACAGATGGAAGGGGATGTGTCCTCTATATGATTAAATCTAAAATAGTCCTCACATTGAGCAGATAATAAAGTTACAAAGTCAGGGTCTTCTACCAGAACAGCATTAAATATGCAGCGGCCTACTACAATTCAAAGTTATATCAATAGACATGTGGTTAGATACCACAATGCTGTTACTGGAATCCTGCAATCCAGGCAATAAAACATTAGAAACAAGAAAATAATCTATTCTCAAGTGAGATTGATGGCGCAGCAAAAATAGATATATATAGTCCTTACCTGTGGGATGTTGTAATCTCCACGGATCTGAAAGGCCAAGTGTGTCAATCAAAAAATGAAGAACAACAGTGGACTTAGATTGCCCCATTTGTATTTTTGACTGCCTATGCAAAAACGGGTCCAATGGCACAACCCCTCTTCAGCAAAAAACAGGGCACATCATCAGTAGGGGCAAAAACATTTAATAACAAAAAGGGATCACCAAAACCTCACTCTTAACTTTACTCATCTTCCCTTTGAGTTCAGGGATTTATTACATAATATAGGAACTCCATTCTTTTTCCTATTGCCTCTGAGAAGGTCAACAGCACAAAATCATGGCGCGATAACTTACTAGATTCATTTGAGCTCAAGTGGGGTTCTTGCAAACATATTATGTCTGGACAGAAGCTTTTCAGATGCAGAACATCTTCTTTTGTTTAATGGGATGCCTAAGATCTTTCCCATTCAAGACAGAAACTTTAAAAATGTCCCCATTGTGGCCAATTACAGAAATAAAAGATAGAAAGGTTTGGGAACAAGAGAAACATTAAAGACTGCCAAGAAAAAAATAGTAAAAAGCACAAGAAAACTTTGCGCTCAGTAGCCATCCTCAAAACTGTAAAAACCAACAATAAAGAAAATGAGAACAATACCCTACCTACACCAATATACCCAAGTCCCAATGAGCAGCATGAGGGCACCTTTAGGCACCCAAAATAAACATCCAGTAGCCCACCATGAACATACCCAAAAGTTTAAACCAAATAGCCCTTCTACCCATTACCTACAATTAAATTTCCATTGGCTCCAGAATCCCATCAGACAATTCTATCTTTCTGTAGCATCCAGATGCATACCCTTGCTTGTAGCGCCCCTCACCTCTGGTCTGAAGCACCTCTGGCATCTTGCAACATCCAAGGAAGATGGCTGAACTTCCAGCAGCTCTTGAGCTCTTAAATAGGTCCTGCTGGCAGGACTTCCTGTGAAATGCTCAGACAACACATCACATTCTGCCTTTTATAAAGGGAGGCTCAGAACTACTATCCAGTGCCTTTGCAAACTGCTTTCTTTTGCAGTGCTAATTGCCCAGTGTGTTCTTATGCATCTCCGGTGCTCCTGTGGTTGTTTCTGCTTCCTGCCTTGCTCCTGGTGTCCTCCTTGTGAGTCCTGTGTTCCCTGTTCCACTCTCCATTGACCTTGTCTGGTCTGGTGCTTGTTCCTATGTTTTTATCTTTCCCTTGAACCTGGCTCCATTCTCGCTTAGCTGGGCAAGCTAAATTAGCCCAAGAATGCCCCTTTTTTAACCTGCTAGATTTTTGCCGGATAATGACTTAACTGTATAAGTGGCTCAATATTCTAAAACTTGCCATTTAGAGGGATAATTTTTTAGTTATCCCTCTAAATGGCTTTGAATATCACCCTATAAATGTTTTGTCTGAAGAGGAAAATGCCAAGGCATCAGGGGCGGTTCTATAATGAGGCAGCCGCTTCAGGCAGAAAGATTTTGAGGCGGCAAAATTGGCCCTCTGAAACCTACCTGCCACAGCCACCTCACCATGACTTTATTAATGCCTTTTTTTTAACTTCCTGCTCAAGAGAAGAAGAGGGGCTGCTAGTGCTGCGGCCTAATGAGAAACCTGCAGGGCTGCGGCAGATCCATCTTGCCATGGCTGAAGACAGTCGTGCAGGGCCAGAAGAGAGGTCTGCAAGGCTGCAGCAGGGCCCATACTGCTGTGGCTGGAAGAAAGCCATGCGGCACGTGGCAGAGCCTATCCTGGCTGGCGGCGGTTGAAGAATGAAAGAGGGGCCGCAAGTGGCCACAGAAGCCCAAGCCAGCAGTGGCTAAAGAAATGGAAGAAGGGTCTGTGAGCCACCACCATAGTGTGCCTATGGCCAATATGGCCATAGCCATAGGCGCCGCTACAAAAAGGCGCCAATGAGTATGGGGTGGCCGGCCGCTGGCAGGTCCTCTGCAAAAGAAAAACAGCACAGCCCCGCCGAAAGTGACAGCGTAGTCAGCACGGACTCAGTAAGTGGAAAAGCAGCATGGCCCTGCTGGCAACGCTTCTGATTCTGGCGGGGCCGCACTGTTTTTCCATTTACTAAGGCCACGCTGACCACGCCAACAATTTAGGTGGGGCTGTGCTGCTTCGGAGAAGGAGGAGCGCCCCTGCCGGAAGTAGTGGTCAGAAGTTGTTCCCTTGGCCACGGGAGTAGAAGGAGGAGATTGCTGCTGCCTGCTAGGTCAAGGAGGAAGTGAGTGAGAGTGAGCATGTGTGCGGGAGAGTGAGAGCATGTGTGCAAGTGTGGGACAATGAGAGCATGTGTGCATATGTGTGGGATAGTGAGAGAGCATACATGTGGGAGAGAGAGAGAGCATGTGTGCGGGATAGTGAGAGAGCATATATGTGGGAGAGGGAGCATGAGTGCTTGTGTGTGGGAGAGTGAGAGCATGTGTGCATATGTATGGGATAGTGAGAGAGCATACATGTGGGCGAGAGAGAGAGCATATGTGCTCTTGTGTGTGGGATAGTGAGAGAGCATATATATATGGGAGAGAGAGCATGTTTGCATGTGTGGGAGAGTGAAAGAGCATGTGTGCTTGTGTGTGAGAAAATGAGAGAGAGCATGTGTGAATGTATGTGGAGGAGTGATAGAGAGCATATCTACTAGATAAGGGAGCCCTGACCGACGTGCCGCAAATGCGCAGTAGAGAGCAACTCTACCGCGCATGCGCGGGCAGCACGTCGGCCAGAGCGGAGCGTGCCCGAAAAAAAAAAATGGTGCCCGCTCCTTAGGAGGAGCGGCGGCGGCAGCAGCAACGAGTAGGAGCGGCGGCGACGAGCAGGAGCGGGAGGAGCAGTACCCGCTGTGGCGGCGACGACGACAACAAGCAGGAGCAGGAGGAGCAGCGGCGGCGACGCGCGCAAGGGAGGGAGGGGCAGTAGCGGCGGCGCGCGAGGGAGGGACACCCCCGTCTGCCGGGTGTGGATGAGCTGAAAGGGGAGGGGATTGAGAGAGGGGGAGTGAGTGAGGGGAGGAAAGAGACAGTGAGCTGAGAGGAGGGAGGAGAGAGTGGGGGGAGGGGAGGGAGGAGAGAGTGAAATGAAACTTGAGGAAAGGCAAAATAACTCCAAGGCACCTAGACTGTGGCAAAGTGGCATGAATAGTCTATGGCACTGTAAAGGGGCAAAGGGACATGACTTCTCCAAGGCACTGAGAGAAGAGAAAAGAAGCAGCAAGACTAGGAAGAACACCCCAAGGGTTCAAAAGAGAGCACCAACAGCAGTAGCCTGAATCTTCAAAGGCAGCACAAGAGGCAAAGTGGCACTAAGAGTGGCATCAACACCCTAAGATTCAATAAAGGGAGAAAAAGGCATAAAAGGTGTTAGAAAAAACCTTAAGGCATTTATAAAGGGACATGGCAGAACAAGGAGTAGTATTAACACACAACGGCACCATTATAATTGCAAAGCAGCACCCCACTGTGCTAAGAACACCCCAAGATGTAGAGTACAGGTTAGGACAGCAAGGCAGCATGACAGCAAGATCCTCAAGGTACAAAGTTTGTGTATGGCAGCAATGTTCAGTGGAATAAAGACTCCTAAGGTTTAAGATAAGGCAGCACAGCAAAGTGGCATAGGAAATGTCTGTCTTCCTGTTGAAGCACTTGCTACCTGTCAAATTTAGTACAAGAGAATGATCTGTCATCAGAATAATTTTTGTGACATTTACATTCCCTCCTTGAACGTAATCTTGTGCTGCGTGGAATTTTGGGTTTCTTGCGAAATTGCTTTCAGATTCCATTTTTTGTCACAATCAAAACAATGATAATGTTCTTCATCATTGTGGCTTTCCTGCTAATTTGTGAAGTTTTTTTTTAATTATGAAAGCTTTTCCGATATTCTGTGGTTGAACACATTCTCTTCGCTTTGTTGATTTTCTGGTGTTGCATTAGATCTCTCTTCCTACTGAAATATGGCCCATATTCAGAACATGTAAAATCTCTCTCCCGTGCATGTTTTCTGTTGTGACTGCCTTTCTTCCTGCTGACTCAGGGTTTTGCTAAAGTCTGTATATGTATAGTTTCTGTCTTCAGAATCAGATCTCTGTTGTGATTTCAGAGTTATAGGATCCATGAGAAACATCACACACACATCTTTCTGCAGTTGTAGGATTTCTTTGTTTTTTCCCTATATGTGGATATAACTGGCACTCTGCTCATATACAAGATAATTCTCAGTTGAATATCTTTGCTTCTTTTCTGAAATACATTTATTTCTGCAAGTATCCTCTTTGTGTCTTTCTGATAACAACTTGTTCCCTTCCAGATTATCACTCAGCTCCCAGTGCTCTCTTCCTGTATTACTGTTTCTGGGATCATATTTCTCTAAAGATTGAAGAATGGCATGAGATAAACACAGATGATCCCTAGCAGCTAAAGGATGGATGTGAAGGAAAGGGAAAACCCATGTTAATTGGGGTAATCTGAACAGACTGGCAGTTAATAAAACTTTCAAGAATATTCAATGGATCATGTGGGTCTTTCTGCAATCATTTACTTATTACTGTGTGTTAGAACCAGAAAAGGAGAGAGAGGGTGAGGAAAAACATGCATTTTTTTCTTTTAACATTATTTCTTTTTAGAGACAGTTTTTAAAGCTATGTATTTCTTTAAATTCCCCAATATAACCAAGAAAGAAGGTGGGAGAACGATGCTGGAATTCTAGAGATGTACAACAAAACAGTATGAAAAGAACAAGAAAAGAGAGGGGGTGGGAGGAGAAACTTGTATTTGTTTTCTTTTTTTTTATATTTTATTTTGTGGACAAACACCTCAGTATAACTAAGAAGGACAGAGTGGAAGTACTAATATGGGATCCAAGCATGAAACAACAAAGTGGCATCAAAACCCCCAAGGTGTAGTGTCAGGGGCATGACGACAACTAGGCAGAATGGCAACAGGATCCCCAAGGTGTAGACTCTGGGGTATGGCAGCAAGGCTGAGTCACAGCAAGACAGCCAAGGTATAGCATAAGGGGATACTGCAGCAAGGCAGAGTGTCAGCATGACCCCAAGTCTAGTGTCAGGGGCATGGCATTTAGGCAAAGTGGAAGCAAAAACCTCAAGTGCAGAATAAGAAGTATAAGAGCAAGGCAAAGTGGCATCAAAAACGCTAATGTATAGAGTCTGGGTTATGGCAGTAAGGATGAGCGGTAGTAAGACCCTCAAGATGTATAAATAGGAGCAGAACAGTTTTACCTTGATTAATCCTCCATCATATCTATTTGTCATCTTCTATTGCCTTGCTCTGTCCTGGGTACTACCTCATTCAGAAATTTCTTAGTTGTTATACTTATAGTCTCACTGTAGAACTTTTCAATATGCAATGAAACAAGCATTTGTTTAATTGATGGGAACCCTCCATTTCTTTCAGGGATCCACAAATAAAATTAAAATGGTCTTATGTGTTACATTTTTACCCATTTGTTTCCAAAAAATACACATCTTTTTCCACAATGCACACAGTTTTAATCACATTTAGAGAAGTCATAACTGGAACTGTGTTTTAATTGTGAGAGGACGCTAAAATGCATAAATTTCATTTTAAAAAATTTAGCAAGCTGATTCCCATGAAAAATGTACATACAGCTAGTGCAAATGTAAATTTTCAATTTTGTACCAGTGGCAAGTTTCAGTGTGAAAGACAATGCATACTTTTCCTTTGAAAGTAGCTATGGAATTTGTCCCACTAAAAAGTTTGAAAATCCAGAATGAATAGCAATGTGATTAATATGAAATCTTAGAAATCCTGGTGGAAACACAGGGAACCATATTGCCATGTATGTCTGCTAGACTGTGAAGTTAGAATCAACTAGCATCTTGGTCTGTCTGGTAGGCTACAAATTATGTAATAACTAGAAGTCCTAGCAGAAATGCTGGTACTCAGATAGCTGGGGCTGTTTGGTAGGTGATGTAGGAGACCTAGAAGGCTCATTAGGAACAAAAGCTATTTAGATCAGGTTGTGATGATAGAATAAAACTAGCAACTTAGTTTATCTGGCAGACTGCAAGTTCTATAATAACTAGAAGCTCTAGAGGAAATGCAGGAGCTCATATATTGTTGCGACCGTTGCTGCCCGACGTCTCCACTACGCCCATCTTATCTCTTTGGCGACTCCCTCTTTGCCTGTTGGAAGTTTGGCTGCTGCGGCGTCATCTTGCCGTTCCCCTCCGGCGTCCCCGGACTGGCTAGATGCTGCACTCCGCCATGTTTTCCAGCAGCCTAAGGGCGCGTGCGCGGCCCCGACTCAAGTACTAGCAGTGGCGCGAACCTCAGGGGCGTCTCCCTGAGGTGACGTCATCCTCACCAGATATTTAAGGTCTCTGAATTCGCTAACTAAATGAGTTAGCAAAGGTTTACCTGGCTTCCTCCAGGATCGCTGCAGATGGGATTCGCTCTCCACATACCTTGCTACTCTGCCTCCTCGGACTTACCAGGGGTTCCCGCTCCTTGGGGGCCTCGCTCTCTTTCTTGTTTTTCAGGTTGCAGTCTGGAACAGGTACTCGCTCCGAGGGCCCACGTTGCCAGACTCACTTCTGAATACCACTTCTGCTAGGAAGTCATCGCTGCCTATAACACCAGTGAGTTACCATCTCTCTCAGCGCATTCTCTGGAACCAGGTACTTGCTCCTCGAGGGCCTAATCCTTTCCAGCTCCTGGGCTGCTTCTAAGAGACTATTGTGTGAGTGTTACCATCAAGGTTCTGTTCCAGAACTCGGCATACCCTGCCTACTTACTATATTCAGTTTCTCTACAGCTCAGTTATCCAGGATCGCTGTTCCAGTATCTGAGGGACTACAGCCCAGCCGGGCACTTCCAGCTCACTACTGCCACCTCTGGTGGTTCGATATACTGTTTAATAAAAGAACTAGTGTGTGTCTGTCTCCATATTCTGAGCCTGACCAGTGGTCTCTCTCAGGATCTTCCCCCGGGGGAGTGGTCATCTGCCACTGGCCCAAGGATCTACCCACAACTACTACAAACACTAACATATAGCCAGATTTGTCTGGCATTTCTCAGGGAGAACTAGGAGATCAGAAGTTCAGGCAACAGCAACACTAGTATTGTCTGTTTTAATATGTACAGAGTTTAGTGGTTATGTAACCGTCTCTAAAAGTCAGAAAGGAGATCCAGACAACTGATCCGTAAAGATAGACTTTTATTGCCAGCAAGATGCAGCTAAGACAAAGGCTTAGTACAACTGCATGCCACGCCCCCTCAGGAGCTAGCTCTTATACATTCTACATTTCTTATCTTTTACACATGCGTTCTACAAATTGCTGAACAAGCATTTTCTAGCGTGGTTTTCAAGTAGGTGTAGCTTATAATCAGACTATTGTTTCGTCATTTAATTGACGGGTTAGACATTTTATAGCGATGATCGTATCAATACAATACAAATTATTAGAATTACAAAATGGTGGTGCGTTCCACTGAATGTCAGTACGTGAGCACGTAGTTGCGTAATGCATGCCATTGCGGTTCAAATGTTAGTACATTCAAGATGGCTGTGCGTTTCAATGCGATTCACTGCTGGCAATGTTAATTAGAAGATTTCAGTCTTCTCATTCAACGAAGGTCCATTAAATTGAACTCCAGTTAGGCATGGGAAAGGTGGCCGCTGAAAAGAACTAATTGAGGATCATTTATGCTCTTCCTCCCAAGATGGTGAAGTACAAAGGGGAAAGATAAAATGATGCTCTTGGATAAAAAAAAAAGAGAAATCTTGCAGGTGGTCACAATCGGAGGCTGGCACCTAGACAGAATAAAAGCAGACTGAATGGGTCAACTGGACTCTTTCTGCTAAGTTACAAATTATATCTATCGAGAGAGAGAGATGTATGAATATATGTATGAAAATAAAAAGCCTTGCTTTATGACTTGACATTTTTCCCAAAGCAGGAATAGCACCTCAAGATTTTCTGCAACTAGTAGGCTCCCACTAATCATGTCTGCAATTATGTTTTGATGAATATTTTGAAATTATTTTTGGGAGTTTTTGCTGGATATGAATAAACTTTTTGATGTTCACCTTGGATAACTTTCGTTGCAGTGCCCTATTATTTTTTAGCAACAGAGGCTTGATGGTCAGAGAGTAATAAAGTTGAATTGGCAAAGTCATGACTCAAATATCAGAAGGGTTGTTTTTATTATAAAATTAAGTATGGCAAAGAAAGCTCTTAAAACAATCATTCTTATTGAAGACTGATTTAAACCAATTTGAAGCATGCAATGCGTTGAAATAAATCAACTAATGGAGAACTTTCTGCATTTCTAATGCTCTGTTTTAGGTTTACCTCTAATTTAAAAAATGAGGCATTTCAAGTTTACAAACCACAAAAGACAGTGAAGTTGAATCACCCATCCCCCATGGATACAACTGATATTGTTGTCTGATAAGTGCAAAGATTTTGTTTTTTTTCCATAACCAATACAGTTACTGATTATTTATGCCGGGTCCAAAATTTGGTCCTTGAAGGCTGCAAACTGGACTGGTTTTCATAACCAAGCTATGCTAGCTATCTACCTTCTTGGACTATAGCCATATAAATACATCTGATGAATATTCACGGTGGATATCTTGAAAACCAGACCTATTTGTGGCCATCACTGAGAATCCCTGCTTTTCACTATAAAAAGGTATTATGTCAGTATCCACCACCTTTGTTATTTGAACATAAGAACATTAGACATGTCATACTGGGTAAGATCACGAGTCAGTTAAGCTCAGCATCCTCATTCCAACAATGGCCAATCCAAGTTACATGTATCTGGCAAGTACTCAAACATTAAATAAATCTGAAGCTACTATTCCTTATTGATTAATAGCAGTTTATGGACTTATCTAGGAACTTATCCAAACCTTTTTTAAACCCATTTACACTAACTGCCGTAACCATATTCTTTGGCAATGAATTCCAAAGCTTAATTTTGCGTTGAGTAAAAAAGAATTTTCTCCAAATTGTTTTAAATGTGTTACTTCATGGAGTGCCCCTAGTCCTTTTATTGTCCAAGAGAGTAAATAACCAATTTACATTTACCAGTTCAAGTCCTTTCATGATTTTGTAGACCTCTATCATATCCCCCCCTCAGCTGTCTCTTTTCCAAGCTGAACAGCCCTAACCGCTTTAGTCTTTCCTCATAGGAGAGCCGTTCCATGTCCTTTATCATTTTTGTCGCCCTTCTCTATACTTTCTCCAGTGCAACTATATCTTTTTTGAGATGCGGCAACCAGAACTGAACACAGTATTCAAGGTGTGGTCTCACCATGGAGAAATACAGAGGCATTACGATAGCCATTTTATTCGCCATTCCCAACATATTGTTTGCTTTATTTTGACTACCACAGCCCACTGAGCCAACGATTTTAATGTATTATCCATGATGATGCCTAGATCTCTTTCCTGGGTGGTAACTCATAATATGGAACCTAATTTTGTGTAACCTTAGCAAGGGTTATTTTTCCCTATATGCATCACCTTGCACTTGTCCACATTAAATGTCATCTGCCATTTGGATACTCTATCTTCCAGCCTCACAAGGTCCTCCTGCAGTTTATCACAATCCATGTGAGCTTTAACTAATTTACATACTTTTGTGTCATCTGCAAATTTGATCACCTTACTCATTGTACCACTTTCCAGATGATTTATAAATGTATTAAAAAGCCCCAGTCCAAGTACAGATCTCTGAGGCTCCCCACTGTGAAAACAGACCATTTAATCCTACTATCCAAGTCTCCATTTCCTGTCTTTTAACCAGTTTGCAATCTACAAAAGAACATTGCCTCCTGTCCCATGACTTTTTAGTTTTCTTAGAAGCCTCTCATGAGTGACTTTGTCAAACGCCTTTTGAAAATCCAAATACACTATAGCTACCAGTTCACCTTTGTCCACATTTATATCTTTTATTCACCATCAAATTTTGGAGACTATGCAATAAATGTTAATATGCAAATTAAGGCCTCTTGTGCATACTAAAAATAATGGAATATGCAGAAAGACTTAATATGCATATTAAAGTGGTTCCAAAGATGTTAGCATAAACACACTAAAATTAGCATGTATGTGCTTATAAATGAAGAAACATTACATGCAAATGATGCTTTAGGATGTGCAAGTAAAACAGTGTGGTAGCTCACCCTCTATGCTATTTATTGAGCATACACTAATGGTATGCTATTTAATGGCTGCATCAGACCAGGTGATAAGGTGCTAACATGCACATTATTCAGAGGGCTCAGAAAACTACAAATAATTGTGCTGAAAAATGAAGGCCATGTACAGGAGTACATGAATACATTTGACTTGGCTTTGCCAAAACAAAAAAAGACAACATACTGTTTGAGAGAATATTTACATACATACATACATATATCTACACCACAACTAAGTCTGCTCAAACAAAACCGTGACATCACAGAGGATCTTCAAGCACTGCTCTACACCTCACAGTGTACAAGGCCTAGGGGTTCATAGTTCTGTGTAAAGTTTCTAAGGAAATGGCATGATTTTCAGGATCATTGCTGTCCTTGCTATGGTTAGTTTGGCCAATGAGCACTGCAGATGTTCAGAGTCTTGACCACAAACAGCAGTTTTTGTAAAAAGTCCAGCCCCACTTGTGGGTAGTCATAAAAGCAGGGGGCTTCTTCCAAGAGCAAGTGACTAGCCATTGAGAGCCCTTCTCAGTCTTTCCTGTCAGCAATATATAAAAGGTTTTCACAGGGCACCAGCAGGACAGGGAAGTCATGAAGAAGTAGAAAAGAATGTCAGAGAAAAAGGAGGTGACAGAGGAGCACTTAAAAATAAATTAGCCCTTTTTTTTTTTTTTACACAAGAGAAATATATTTCCAAACAATAGGTTACCAACAGACCAAAGTCTTTGCAGTCATTGATTTTGTTTGTATGACCAAAGAATGCTATAGGCACTCAAAGGCTTGAGAATTAAAAGCAGTCTGGACATCAAAAGCTTTTATGAATAAACCAATTGTTTTGGTTTGAGTGCAGAGCTTATTTTTGTGATCCTTGAAGCATTAGTATACTGGTGGCACAACCATTACGGTGCCTACACTAGAGGGTGGTCATATGGGGGGAAGGTTCACAGGCCCGTGCCTTTTTGAGTCAGGGTGACATCTTCTTCCTTAGATTGCCCCCTTCCATGCTCACCTCTCTCCCAAAATACATCCTCTCACACTGCCCTTTAAGGTCAATTACTGGCATAGAAGACAGATGGTTCTAAATAGGTACTCATGTCAGTTTTCTGCTTTCCTGGGACTCTGTTCTTCTTTCATAACCTCTCTTGGAATGTAATAGCTCTTCCACTTCTTCCCTCAGCACTGACAAACAATCCTCATGTGCCAGGCTTGCTTGCATACCCTTTGAAAAATATGTAGAAATGTATGGAAATAGAGGTACTGAGGCAATGCAGAAAATGAAATAACTCATGCTGCGCAGTATAGATTACAGAAAAGTAACATTTTTGTCACAGCGCCCCCACTGCAGGTTGTTGCAATGGCCCAATCCAGATTCTATAGCACTGAGTAATCTCTATGGATGTGGGTGGACTTTTAGAGTTTGAGACTACCACTGCAAGAACTCTATAGGCCCAAAACCTTGGGGAGGAGCCTAGGGACCGGGCGAGGGATTTGTTGCTGGTTCACTTTTTTTTCTGTGACTTTATTGTGGAAGGAAGTTTTTGTCCACCCTTCCCATCCAGGAAAGAGGTTGTCCAAGTCTTGGATGAAAGCCTTACGTCCTTGGGTTCTGACCTCTTGCAGGACAGAGTCAGGGAAAAGCAAGTTTGCTTACCGTAAACGGTGTTTTCCGTAGATAGCAGATGAATTAGTCATGTTGTCTGGGATGTCCTCCCGTCCTGTAGGTGGCGGAGCTCTCAAAGCAAAGTTCTAAGTCTTGCTACAGTGTGTGCCTGCTTGGCACCTCCCCCTCCCCTCTGCAGAGTCTCCTCAGTCTGTGATAAAGCAACTATATAGTGCAAGACTATCCGGGGAGGTGGGAGGGTCAGCATGGCTAATTCATCTGCTATCTATGAAAAACGCTGTTTACGGTAAGCAAACTTGCTCTTTTCACGTAGATAAGCAGCTGAATTAGCCATGCTGTCTGGAAGTCCCCAACTAGAAACTTGAGCCGTGTTTTTTAATGTTCAGTCACTGGTATGCTCAAGTTACAAAAGTATACTACGGCCAGTCCTTTGTGACATGAAAAACATCTATGAGGTGCCCGCTTGTAAAATCTGTTTGCCCATGGTTGCATCTAATGAAGCAAGCTTGTCCAAACAGTAATGAGTGGTGAATGTATGAAGTGATGTCCAAGTAACAGCTTTGCAAATGTCTATTATGGGTACAGCATGAAGGTGTGCAATAGAGGCTGCTACCGCTCTCACCTGGTGAGCTTTTGGCGAAGTCGTAAGCTGTTCTGAACATCACTGGTAGCAAAATTGGATGCAATTTGTGATCCAGTTTGACAATGTTTCTTTTGAGACCAGTAAGCCTGGTGCATTCAGGTTGAAGCTAACTCTGGTCACACCATAGGGCTGTCCTAAATTTAGCGGATACACTTTTCTGGCTAACTTTAAGATAGCTGGGTATAGTCAGTGGTGCTGAAGATAGATGTATTTGGCTAACATAACTAGCCGCTTTGGAGGTTGAATATCGGTCCCTATGAGATAAGATGGTCTGAAAAGGAGAAAAAGCTGAAATAGAAAGGGAAGTACAGAAGACTAAAGACAGAGAAGGGTTAAGGCCTTTGCCAATCTAATTCCATGTTATTATGGGATGTTAATCTAGTGTGGCACCACCCAGAAGTATGGTCCGCAAAATGATTAATCCCTCCTCTGCAAATAGATTTCTGAAGGAAACTGTCATAATAGTACACCCAAACCTTTTACCTGTGAGCCAACAAACATACCAAAGTTATTTCAGAAGTGACTGTGGTAAGAAAGCTATATATAATAGGTACAAACATCTATACACAGTGCAAACCATGATTTCCTCACCTTTCAGTGTATCTACCCTATTGCAGATTTTGATGCCATCCACAAAAAAGCACACCTTTGGGCAGACTATCAGCCATAATTGTCTTTTTCTGCTGTCATGTTTCTATGTTTCCTGACAACCTTTCTGCAATATCACTAATAAAAGCATTGAACAGAGCCAGAGCAAGGACAAATCCCTGTGGCGCACCACTGGTAACTCCCTTCTCCTCAGAGTGAGCTCCATTTCCCACTACCCTTTGTCATCACCCACTCACTCAGTTTCTAACAGTCAGCCCCTTTAAGGTAATTAGGGAGCTCAGTTTATAAGTCACCTATGTGGAACCTGGTCAAAGGCCTTGCGTATATCCATTACACTATAATCTAGTGCTCTCCTCTGATCCTACTTTCTGATCACCCAGTCAAAAAAATTGATTAGATTCATTGGATAAGAACTATCTCTGGTAAAAACCATAATGCCTTGGGATCCTGCATTCCACTGGATTGCAGAAATTCCACTATTCTTTCTTTTAGCAGTGATTCCATTAATTTACTCACCAGTGAGGCAAGACTTACTGGCCTATCTTTCTACAAGCTTGTTTTATAGCCATATTGTATTAAGTCACATTACTTTATGGTTGTAAAACACCATGATACTGGCTGGTGCTTGTTGCAACCGTCCCTTCCCGATGGCTTCACTCCACCTACCTTTCTTTCCTGGCAACTCCTCCTGCTATTGATGGATGCCTGGCTGCCACGGCATCTGCCTGCCGTCCTCTCCGGCGTCCCCGGACCGGCTTGGGCGCTGCCTCCCACCATGCTCCGCCTGTACCTTAGGTCACATGCGCCGCGCGTCCCTCCCTCTTATTTCCTTCTTGGTGCGAACCTCAGGGGCATCCCCCTATGACGACATCATGCTGCCCGGATATTTAAAGCCTACGAAGTTTGCTAGCCTTTGAGTTAGCAAGGGGATTCCTTATGGATGGGATTCGCTCTCCGTACCCAGCTACTCTGCCACCAATCTTCATTGGACTCTTAACGCTAATGGGGTACCCGCTCCTCGGGGGCTTCACTTGCTTTTCAGGTCGCTATCAGGAAACTGGTACTCACTCCTCGAGGACCCATGTTCCCTGCTCCTACCTTCTCTTCTGCCTGGAAGGATTCGCTATCTTCAACACCAGTGAGTACTACCATCTTCATCTCAGAGCTGTTCCCTGGAACCAGGTACTTGCTCCTCGAGGGCCTGCCTCCGTTCCAGCCCTGGTGCCATCTCCTACATGGAACCGCTGTGTGAGTACATTACCTTCAAGCCTCTCAGCTTTCAGGGATCAGGTACTCGCTCCGAGGGTCTGCTCTCCCTATCCTGGGGTTCTCCATACTGGGGCTTTGTGCATATTCCACTGTACTCATTCTCAGTTATTTCCACTACAGCACTGCTACCGGAAGAGTCGCTGTTCCAGCGCCTGAGGGATACTAGCCCTGCCGGGCTACTTCAACTACTCACCACTGCCACCTCTGGTGGCTTCACCACAATGTTTAATAAAAGATCAGTCTCTGTGTTTGTGTGTCCTCAGCTGAGCCTGACCTGTGGCCCCTCACGGGACCTTCCCCCGTGGACATGGTCAGCTGCCACAGTGTCCAAGGGTCCACCCAAACCTCACTAATTATAGCAGTGCTGAATATAGTGCAATTTTTAAAAGGGAACCAGCAGGGCAAGAACAACTTGGGGATTGATCCTGTCTCTTGCTGTAGTCAGCCAACCCATGAAAGTGTTAAGTGGGCAGTGGGTATGACCTGGTTTATTTGCAGAGGGGGTAGCGGAGAGCCTGGGGAGACTTTGGCTTATTTGCAGGAGGTGGGAGGGTGGTTAAGGGAAGTTCCTGGTCGGGTTAGGCTGCAATGGGAGCTAGGGAAGCCCCATTTTTGGTTCAAAATGTTTTAAATCTAAATGTTTATTTTTGTTCAGTAAATGAACTGAATCAAAATAACTATTAAACAAACAAAAGAGTAAATAAACTCTGTGCTTTAGCCCCCAAAATGAAAATATGAACCAAAAGAAAATTTTTACTCCTGCACATCCCTACTGGCAGTTAGATATAAAAACAGTAGTCAGAAAGGCCAAGAAAGAATTTGAGAAGGAGCTTGCCATAGAGGCAAAACTAATAATAAAAACATTTTCAAGTACATTTAAAGCAAAAAGTCTATGATGAAATCAGTTGGGCCACTGGATGACCACATGGTAAAAGGGGTTCCCAGGCAGGCTAAGGAAATAGCAGAAAATCTGAATGAATTCAATGCCTCCCTCTTTACGGAGGAGGTTGTTGGGAACATATAATCACCAAATGTTTTTGATATGGGTGATTTTGAGGAACTAAAGCAAATCTCTAATAGAAGCTGTAATAGATGAAATAGACAAACTCAAAATTAACAAATCACCACTACAAGATTTTATTCACCTCATGACACTGCAGACTTTTCATTAGTAATCTGTAATCTATCATTTAAAACAGGCACAGTTCCTGCAGACTGAAGGGTGGTCAATGTAATACCAGTTTTTAAAAAGGGTTCCAGGTACGAGCTGGGCAACTGTAGACTGGCGAGCCTGATGTTAGTGCTGGAGAAAAAGCAAGTTTGCTTACCTATAGACAGCAGGATTAATTAATTATAACTTATGGTTGACATCTTCTGACAATGCTTCTGGGGCCCTCCTTGGACCAAACTATGAATTACCCCTATGCTTGGTGTGGAAATATCACATGAGAAATTATATTTACTAATGTGATTTATTTTTGGGTTTGTAGCCTGAGTGGGAGTTCAGACAGGGTCCTGGTCACCCTGTTACCACAATTCTGTGCTTTTCCCAAACAAACACTCTCTTAATTGTGGCTCCACAGACCAGATAAAATCAAACCAGAACAAACAGTAATTAACCCTTTTACTAGTATTGTGAAAATAGACAGTAAATCCAACCAGAACATTAAATGGGAAAAGTACAGTAGTGAAGTATAATATAAGCTTGCAGTTTTATTTTAAATCAAGCAATGCAAAAATAACACTGGGCAACCAACATACTCATATGGATAGTAAAAAAATAAAAAACAAAGAACAGTAACAGAGAAAGATTGTGGGGAAAAGCAGAAGTACACAACTTTCAGAAATTGTTTTTACCCCCGAGTACTCAAAAAAGGGTGGGGAGGAACAGATCCACCCCAATGTCACCAGTGTGTAAAGGGTACACTTTCTCCCAAACACATAACTGTGTGGATAAAAAACAAACAAAAATCAAGAAAAATGAAGGCATCCCTCTTGATGGAACTGGATAGATGACAAATCAAATAGATGAGCATTGCAGTAGTGGTAGGTCTCTCTCTCTCTCTCCTGGGGATCTTCCCCAAATGGTTTACTTACTTAGTACTAAACAGAAAGCAGGCCTGGTTTCAATCTATTACAGAAATACCATGGTACATCAGTTTCTCTTTCCCTGCCCTCTTCTCATGTAGGTATGGCAAGGGTTTATACTTTACTCAGATATAGAATCAGCTCGGTCTACAATGAAAAGCTCCAACACATAAGCTCATGCAGGCAGGAACCTCATTTGTAGTAGCTCACTACATTTACATGTAGTCAGCTCAGTAATCCTCACTGTGCTTTATTAGCTCCTCAGTTTCTCTCAGAGCAGGGAGGCAGGCACTACTATGGAGAACTGTTTATAGGTAAGAAAACTTGCTTTCTCCATTGACAAATAGGTATGAAATCAGCCATAATGCAAGGGGAGCCCCAAGCTGAAGGATGTATTGTGGAATAACTACTGAAAAGATAGTCCAGTCTCCACTGCTGGGGTCTGGATTACAGGATGAACATATTGCACATAGATACTTATCCAAAGTTACTATCTCTTTGAGACATGTTGTCTTGACCGTAGTGTGAAGTAAAGGTATGAAATGATAAGCAATTGATAAGTTGTGTGTGTGTCATTAATGCAAGTGGTCCTGCGATGAGCCACTGATTCATCGCCATGGCTCTCACTTAAGTTTTCACAAAATCTGTAATCTGTAAACCAGCTAATGTGAAACAGGATGCTATATAGTTTGCTAGCCAATTAGACAGTTCTTTTGATAACTGCCTTCCCAATTTATTGGAATTGAAGGACAAACAGGTAAGAAGCTTGATGGTTAGCCTGAGTCCTCCTTAATTAATAGGCTAGGGCTCCCTTGTATTTCAAGAGTGACGAGTCTGTTCTTTGTGCACATGTGGTCTCAGAAAGAAAGTAGGTAGCACAACAAGTTTTTAAATGTGGAATGCAGATACTTTTGGAAGGAACTTGGGTGTTGCCGTCGTGGATCCTTGAACCAAGGTGGAGTTGGCACAACCTACAGGGAGGAGTCCTGCAGGTCCCCACTGGCGGCTGGCTTCGCTCTTACCAGCCCTCATTCCCCTTAGGTTGAGCTCTCAGATGCTGGTGCCAGCAAGTCTTAGGTGGGGGCCTCCACCGAAGGGCTGGCGATCCATGGATGATGTGATAAACCAGAGCAGTCTAACATAAGATTGGGGCAGGGCAGGCGGCAATCAGAAATATTCAGTAACAGGCAGATGTCTGCAGCAGGTGGCAATCAAGAGAACTCTAGGAAGCAAGCCAAGGTCAAACTGAGGATCCGACCAAGGGAAAGCAGGACAACAAGGCAGAGCAGGAGGATGAAAAGCAACACAGGAGGCAAGGTACAATGAAGAACGCAGAGCTAAAGACTGACCACAAGCACTAACGGAAAAGACTAGAACCAAAGACCAGACAAAGACTGAGAACTGAAGACAGGAAATTGGGAACACTGAGAGGACACTGAGGCAACTCATACTACAGAGAGTATAGGAGACCTGTGGCCAAGGCAAGGAGGAGATGAAGCCGAGGCCTTTTATAGGCTAGGCCCATGATGTAATCCAGGTGCACTGCCAGCCTTTTTCTGTCATGGGCCCTTTAAAAGGAGGGATGTTAGGTGCAAGCGCCTTAGAGGATCTGGGTGTGAATGGTGTCAGCATCCTGCTGTGAATGCTGTCAGCAGCATCTTGCTGTACCGAATGCGAGAGTGGCCTGGTGGCATCAGGAACCAGTGACAGTGGTTTGGGCCTGCCCGTGAGTGCAGTAGTCCACGGAAGGGGTGGGGGGGGGGGGAACCCTGACCCTTAAACGAAATATTGGGGTGAGTTTATAGACCCCTGTAATGAAAAAACTTCAGATACGGTGACTAAGAAACCAGAGCCTGCAATTTACTTACTCTTCGTGCTAAAGTGCTGACAACTAGAAACATCACTTTCCAGGTGAGAAATTTCAAATCAACTTATTCAAGAGGTTTGAAGGTAGGCTCCATAAGGTTAGCTAGAATGACACTGAGGTCCCAAGAAACCAGAGCTTTACTAACCAGAAGCTTAGAATGCCATATATCTTTCATAAACAGATTCTAAACGGTGGAGAGAGATCAGTGCTCTTCCACTTCCTGGTATTATGCTGCAATGGTGCTGAGATGAACCTTGACTAAATAGATATTGTGGACAAAAGAAAAATGGGGGGGGGGGGGGGCTGTGACATCACGAGCTGTGATGGCAGCTTAATTCCTATGCTCCCACAGTCTCCTGACTAATCTAAACAAATCCACACTCATACAGCATCAATCAATGTCCTAGGCATCTCAGGACTAAAGCTAAGTATCCTGCCATGACGACCAAAAAGAAAAACAGACTTTAACCGATTCTCCTTTACCAAGGACGGGAAACACATTCTCGAAGGCCTAGATGAGGGAGAGACAGAGGCCCAAGATGGCGCCGAATCGCAGGCATAAAGCCCAGATACCTTTAAGCTTAGCTCTGAGCAATCGAGTGCTCTAGATACTGAGCATCCTTCCCAAGCCAAGTTCCGCGAATGGTTCGCTAGCTTACGTGCTGATATTAAATCATGCCACCAGGAGCTCTTAACACATATTGATGAGATGAGGGAAGAACTCACGTGTATGGGACACAGGGTCGACGAAATGGACACGCGCCTAGACAGCCAAGCCGAATTAACCAATGCTAATACCAGTGCTTATGAATCCCTACGATCGGAAAATTCACAACTTATATCCAAGATCGCTGACTTAGAAAACTGATCGCATCGGAGTAATCTACGATTTCGCAGATTTCCTGAGGCAGCCACCACCGAAGACTGCACAGACCTAATTAAGCAATTCTGCCACTTCCTTGTTGACTGAGACTCATACCATGGAAAACTACAGCCCCCCGGATCGAGCTCATCGAGCCCTTAAAGCCCCATACCCAAACTGCACCAGAGATATAATAGTATGTTTCAACGATTACTCGGTTAAAGAACTCATCGCTGTGGCAGCTAGAGCTTGCAACGTGTGATCTTGGGAGGGAAGCGATATCACCATCTTCCCTGATCTATCGAATGTCACATTGCAAAGTCGGCAGTCTTTTCGTGAAATAACTACCTTCCTCTGCAATAAAAACATAAAATACCGATGGCTTCATCCCTTTGGGATCTCCTTCATTCTGGAAGGTATTGCTCACAAAGCTTTATTACCTACAGAAGCGCTACCAATTCTTACTCCATGTGGCTTCATATGCTCGCAGGCCCAGGCAAAAACCTCCAGTGCATCAGCTCCGTGGGTGACCTACACGGCCTGACAGCATGCAGGTAAATGTAACAGCAGACTGCGTCGACAGTCTGGAGGCTCAAATAGCAGCCAAGGTCCTACCTGACTTACCCACAGAACCCTTGCTATAAAGAAGCAGGTTCATTTACAACACCAGGAAGCTAATGGACAGAATTCTATTCTTTTCACTTCATATTATTCATTTTCACATTCAGAATTCCAGTTTGTTATATGTTTTTAAAGTTTTATGCCGTTGTTAAATTTGTGATATCTTGTTATAATATGCTGTAATTTGATGCAGGAGGCGGAGGAGTGCCTCTCCTTGTGTGTGTGACGTATACATCCCCCCGAATAGGAGATGGAGCAAACCTGCTTGGAGGGATATGCAGGTCTATTTAAAGATGAAGGGGACACATTAAGTCCCCAGGGGATTCATGCTATGTGTTCTGAGTACAGTATTTCTTTTGACCACTCTCTGCAAGGTCCAGCTGGTACTATGGCTAAAACTAACTTATCCTGTTACCTACCTGATGCTTTTATTAATCAGTTTTAAGATTTTCCCATTCTCATGTATGCAGCTTTTACTAACTGATGACGCAGGTAGACACAACTCATTGATACCGAGAGATAGCGGGTGGGTTTTTCTTATTTGTTTTCCCAAGTAATATATAAGTCATGACGGATTTAAAACTCCTTTCCATCAATGCCAAGGGACTAAATTCCCCACAAAAATGTTCTTTTGTATAGAGAACTCTGAGTCTCCTCACCAGACATAGTATTTGTTCAGGAGACCCATCTCGCTAGCAGAAATGAATGTCTCATGAAGTCTTCTAAATTTACTAATCAATATTACTCTGCTAATAATAAATTGGCCAAATATGTGGGGGTAGGTATCCTATTTGCCTCTAATATGGTTTTTGAATGTTTACAGTGTGTTAAGGATCCTCAGGGTCAATACTTACTACTTTGTATTACGATAAATGACTTAGGCCTAGATTTTCTAACGTATCGTGGCATACAGGGGGGCGGGCCTGAGATAGAAGGCAGCGATCGCACCTCTGTGGTACGATCGCTGCCGCTTTCACATCCAATAGCACCATCGTAAAAGGTGGTGCTATTGGGCGCAAAAAGGCTCCTTACCTTTTCGCCATCCACGCTGTCTTCGCGGCGTCCACCCTGACTCCTCCTCTTCTGGGGCAGACGCTGCCCCGACTCCGCCCCTTTTTAGCTATCGCACGCGAAACGTCCCTTTTCGCGTGCGCTAGCTTTAGAAAATGACCCCCTTAAGAGTTCACTCTTCTCAATCTATATGCCCCAAACAAAGAACAGGCTGGATTTTTTAAACAAATTCATCTACTCTTGGTACAGCACAAGGCTGGCAAATTAATAATAGGGGAGATCTCAATGTTGTTCTTACACCGACTTTAGATACCTCTAAAGGCTACTCCCATACTGCCCTGACCCACACCCGTGCACTTAGGGCCAGATTTTCAAAGGGATACACGCGTAAGATACGCGCGTACCCCCCGAAAACCTGGCCCAAACACCCCCTGCATGTGCCGAGCCTATGGTGCATAGGCTTCCGGCGCGCGCAAAGCCCCGGGACGGAGGGTGTCAGGGGGTGTGTCATCGGGGGGCGTGTCGTGGCCGGCGTGTCATCCAGGGGCGGCGCCACGGGCATGGTTTCGGCCCAGGGGCATGGCCGTGGCCTCCAGACCATCCCCCGGATCGGAACATGGCGTGCGGCAGCCGGCCCAGCGCGCGCAAAGTTACTTTGCGACAGAGGTGGGGGGGGGGGGGAGGTGGAAGGAAAGTTCCCACCGAGGCAGGCTGCGCGGCTCAGCACGTGCAGGCTGCCGATTTTGGGCAGCCTTGCGCGCGCCAACCCCGGATTTTAATGGATACGCGCAGCTACAAGCGTATCTATTGAAATCCCGCTTACTCTTGTTTGCGCCTGGTGCGTGTGCGCAAGTTTATGAAATCTACCCCCTTAAGGAGCTACTGAAGGAGCACAACTTGGTAGATGTGTGGCAGGCAAAGAACTCCCATTCCCGCTCATATTCTTATTACTCCAGGGTTCATAATTCATATTCTCGGATCGATTATCTTCTGGTAGACAAATCCTTATGCCATTCTGTTCGCACATCAGAGGTTGGTATAATCACATGGTCTGACCATGCATATCCATATCGTTCCATCTCACAGGAGGTAACCATGGTTTTGGAGACTTAATGACTCCCTCCTCCAAGACTTATCTTTTATACAAACTACATCTCAGATAATTCGAGACTTCGTTCAGGTTAATGCTCCATCGGTAGATTCTCCGATACTGGTGTGGGATTGTTTTAAATTGGATATACGGGGACACTTTATCTCCCATTCTTCCCATCGAAAACGTCAAAAGGAAGCAGCTTGATCCCACCTCAGGGATCAAATTAAGCTACTTACCTCCCAACATGTCCAAACAGGATCCCAAAAAATATTGACCAAATTAGTTAAGACACGAGAAGATCTTTACCGACTAGAGGTTGATTAAATAGCTCATCAGTTGAATATTACGCGACAAACTTATTTTGAAGGGGGAAATAAGGCTGGCAAAATTCTTGCCCATCAATTGAAAGAAGAACTTACTTATCAAAACCACATTCTCAAAATAAAAAATGAACAGGGTCACATGCAGAAATCACCCAACAATTTCTCAAATTCTATCAAACCCTCTATGTGGCTGAATCACATATCCAAAATCCTGATATTAATAGGTATCTGCAATCCAGCGACCACCGGCGTCTCTCACCTGACATGCATGAACTTCTTAATGCAGAGGTCACAACCGTAGAGATATTCCTGGCCATTAAAAATCATAAAGTGGGAAAGGCGCCTGGACCAGATGGCCTCACAACTAAATTTTATAAAACCTTTGGCCCTATATCGGCACCTCATCTACAAAAACATTTTAATTACTTATATGTGGGAGGTTCATTATTACCAGACTTGAATAAAGCAGGAATTACTATCATAGCAAAACCAGGAAGAGATCCTGCTCTATGTGCCTCTTACAGGCCAATATTATTGATCATATAGACTGAGTATGCACTCTCTATTAGCCAAAATTTTAGCGGATTGTTTAAACTGCTTTATCGCCCAAATAATATATCCGGATCAAGCAGGCTCATTCCTGGGCGAATGGCAAGTGACAATGTGCGGAAGATCCTAAATATTCTATGGAGGGTTACTCAATCAGACCATCTTTTATTATCCATAGATGCCGAAAAGGCCTTCGATATGGTTCACTGGCCTTTTCTCTTCCGTACACTCACCTATATGGAATTTGGGACCTATTTCCACAACTGGTTACAGGCTCTCTATAATTCCCCAACAGCCTTTTTAAAAATAAATGGTCAATACTCTCCTCCCTTCTCAGTCCAACGGGGTACCAGGCAGAGGGGTCCTCTCTCCCCCATCCTGTTTGCTATTTTCCTTGAACCCCTAGCCATTCACATTAGAAACAACCCTAACATTACCGGATTTACTTTTAACTCTCAACAATATAAAATGTCTTTATTTGCGGATGACATCCTGTTTACAGTTGGCCATCCCACATCATCTTTGAAAGAGATAGAAACAGAGCTTTCTCACTTTAGTGCGGTATAAGGATTCAAAATTAATTGGGACAAATCAGAGATATTAAACATCTCCTGTTCTCCTGAAATAGTCATCTCACTTCAGACCTCTCACACCTTCAAATGGGCTCCTACCAAGCTTAAATATTTAGGGGTATATCTGGGTAAGAATATGTCCGATCTCTTTCAACTCAACTATACTCCCCTTATCCACAATATCACCCAAGACAGACAGATGGAATTCCCTTCCCCTGACTTGGATGGGCCATATGGCGATGTTAAAAATGAATGTATTACCTAGATTTCTCTACCTTTTTCAAACCTTACCTATATCCTTAAGTAATGCAACATTGAAATTATGGCAGAGAAAACTATATTGCTTTCTATGGAAGTGTAGACCACCCCGAGTGGCCAGAGCGGTTCTTTTTCAGGCTAAGGAACATGGAGGCTTAGGATTCCCCAACCTCACTTGGTATTACGCAGCAGCGCAGCTGCGTCCAGTTATTGATTGGCACAGAACTAGAGATATTAAACTTTGGACTCAGATAGAACAGGCCTACCTCATGGACATGCCCTTACCGGCTTTAATTTGGCAACCGAGTAACATATGGAGACCGATCACCTCTATGTCACCATGTACTCGACATACCCTAAATGTCTGGTGCCTGTGGAAACGAAAACTGGTGGGGGATGCGTCCTACTTCTACCAGACGTTCCTCTTCCACAACACCACATTCTCATCTGGACTTCCCAAGTCAGCTTATCTCTCCTGGAAAACTCGGGGCATAACTCAAGTTTCACACATCTACTCCCAAGGATCTCTCATCTCCTTCACAACTATTCAAGTGGAATATCATCTCTCTCAGGCAGAGTTTTTGCCTTACATGCAGCTTCGACATTTCTTCCATAATATTAACTCACAGGGTCTTTTCTCATCTGAGAGAACCTTAGAGGGATACTGCATCAACCCAAAACCTCCTAAAGGATTGATTTCCAAATTGTACAAGTTGCTAGTAACACGCCCACAACTTAAACCCACGCATATCATGGCTTGGGAGAATGATTTGGGCAAGTCATTTTCTGAAGAGGAATGGGCGAAAATCTTTTCCGGACTCTCACACGCTCAGTCTCAGCTCGGATAATGGAAGCTAATTACAAAGTTCTAAACCAATGGCACCTTACTCAGACACGTCTTCACCACTTCCGCTCTACCAATGATCCACCCTGTTGGCGTAACTGTCACCAATTGGGAACTTATCTGCACTTATGGTGGGTCTGCATTTTTATTCAACCACTATGGAGGTATATTTCCAGAATACTATCGGAAATTATAAATCTACCTGTTTGACGATTCTTTTCCACTCCCAACTCAAACTCTCATTCAGCAGGTATGTACAGTTTCCAAAATGGAGATTTCAGCTACCTGGAAGAGGACTTTACTGCCGACATCTGCTGAACTTTTAAATCGTATAGACCGGGTATGCACTCTCTACTGACTGACCATGATCAAATACCATACACTACCTAAATTTGCCCATATTTGGAATCCATACATCTCATGGAGACAACTGACATTTTCAACATCTAATTAACAACCTTAGCCATTTATAATGATTTGTACTTTTTTTGCAGACTCATTGTATTTACTGTACTGATCTTTCAACATCTACTCTGTATAGCATGTTAGGGAGTAGGGAGGGGGAATATCAGTGCTTTGACTATATAATGCTGTTCGATTTTTGTTTGATTACTATGTTTATACAGGTTATTGATTGACAGCAATAAAAAAAAAAAAAGAAAAAAATTAGGCATTTAAGTAAATCCCTCAGTACACAGAAACAGGGTTCGTGCTAGAGATTTTGTTGCCCTGTGCAAACAGCTACTGTGCTGCCCTCTTCCCCCGTTCTATTTTTTTTTTTTTTAATACAGAACTTTTGTTGTGTTCCCAGTAACCAACACAATAAATAATTGTCAGGATATTGAGCCCTTGTTTTGTGGTGTGATAGGTTTGCCTACCAGGCTGCGTCAATCAGAACCAGAACCAGCTGGTAAAAATGTCCTGGTCTGGGAAAAGCTGGAGTTTTGCATATACCAGCCCCGTTCCCAGCAAGTTGAGTGAGCCCTTGGGTTCCGGGGGCCAGCAGGACTTGAGTGTGTCTCGAGAGCAGTCAAAGAGAGTCCTGAGATGGGCTAAGGTCAAGGCTGACAGCAAAGAGAAGTACTGGAACCGGGCTGAGGGTCAGGGCAGGCAGCAGACAGGGCATAGTCAGGGTCCTTGGCAAAGGTCAGGTCCAAGCAACAGACAAGGGAATGATCAAAGATCATAGCAGAGGTCAGATCCAGGTGAGCAGAAAGGACTGGAAGGGTATGGAGCACAGATGAATAAGGCAGTATGAGAAGGCTGCTCATGGCAAGGACAAGGCAGTTAGAAACAGAATGCAGGAACATACCAGTAACACAGTGCAAACAACGCAGGAGGCCCATTGCTGAGGCAAAGGATGGGAAGTATGACTGGGTCTTAAGTATCCAGCCATTATGTCATCACCTGGCACCCTTCAGCCTTAGGTGCTGTGATGCGAGTGCACGCACCTAAGGCCAGCACAGGGGAGAAGCGTCCTGACAGTGTTCATGCCATCGAAGAGGCAATCGGGCATGGGGGTGGGCTGGTGGTGTTCTGGGGTAAGTGCAGCCAAATTTTATGCTGTCTCAAACCTCCTTTCCCCAAGAAAAAGCCCTGTTCCTTCCAGCAATCCAAAACTGACACCCCCCTGACCCTCTTACCTCATTCACAGGTCCAAATTGCCCAAACTGTGCAGAAGTGATCCCCAGGTGCTTCTTCCCCACCTACTGGTACATAAAAATGGCTCCAGCTGAGCCCTGTGGCATGCACGGTTGTGGTGCCACCCAGAAAACACTGCAATAAAAAAAAAAGACACTTGGTATTAGGCCTATTGTAATGTATGCAAGTGTGGGTTTGGCTCTCAGAAAGCCTTGCATAAGCTGAACAACAACAATATAGTAAGCCTCCTGTACCAAAAAAGTACTAATTGCCAGCAGTCAAACAGGAACAAGCCTATCTATGAAAAGGCAACACTGCAAATATTATATCAGGTCCTAAAACACCTATTAGGAATGCAGAACAAACCAGGCTGTTATAAATCCCTACATAGAAACTAAATACTAGCAGAATGAGTCACCTTGGTCAGATGCCGAACAGACAGACAATCAACAAATAAAGAATAAAGAGACCATAAAGTATAAATAGAAATGGAAAGACAGAAAGCAAACTGGAAACTGTAACAAGCCAGACTATGTATGCAATGCAACAATGGAAAACCAAAAACATCACCAGTCCTCATAAATCAAACAATAAAATTAAGAAATATAAATCATAAACTATAAAAGAATATTGCCAAAGAGCTGATGAATAGAACATCCAATAATTAAGAATGCATATAAAAAGTTAAAAAAATTTCTAAACCACAATAAATATTTCAAAATAGCAGACATCAAACACCCAATAATTAAAAATGATGGAAAAATCCCCTGCTCTCCACACCTGAAACCTTTTGATATCCTGTCACCCTGGGCTCGTCGTGAATTAGTGAGGATGGCACAAACTTTCTTTACACACACAAAACCAAGGCAGGCTTCCATTCATAGATACACCCCATCCAAGCAAGCTTCCATTCATACAACCTAGGCAGGCTCCCGTTCACACGCACACACAGCCCAGCAAGGCACCCATTCACACAAAAATCCACACACACAACCTAGGCAGGCTTCTATTCATATAAACATACTGGCAGAGTACTGATTCTGCTCCTCTTCTTATGAGGCTTCCAACCTTGCTCAAAACTTTTGCAGCTGCTCCTGCTTTTCCTTTCCTCTTCAGACCAGTCTCCTCACAGGATAATCTCTCCTACTGGCTTAGAATTGCCTTCAGGTCTATTTATTTACCCTGCTGCTCTAAGGCACCAGTGCCAGCAGCACAGAACAGGAGCTGGCTGTGAGCTGGAATGGAGTAGCGGCCTAGAGGTTTTAGCCTCAGGCTGAAAACCCAGAGAAGCCAGGATTCAAATCCTGCTGATACTCCTTTTGACTATGGGCAAGTCACTTCATCCTCCATTGCCTCAGGTACAAGTTTAGAGCACGATTTACTAAGCATTTTTCCCATAAAATGGAGAAAATCCGTAGTATAATAGGCCCTTAGAATGTAAGCCTGCTGGGAATAGGGAAATACCCGTAGTACCTGAATGCAATCCACTCTGAAGTATCACAAGAGGCAGAATATGAATGCGGAAAAAAAAATGAATGGCAGGCTAAAAACCAGAATCAGGATGCAAGTCATACCCTGAAGCAGGTTTGATTAATAAGCTAGCATTCCAGGCCAAGAGCTACTGTCAAAAAACAGGTCACAAGCTGGAGAAAGGAAGTTTAGTAACAGAGAGGGCAGGTCAACATTTGGGTTTCTGCAAACAGCTTCCTGCTTCTCAGTAACCCCTTCTGAGTATGGCCCGGCCAACGACACCATTGCTAGAAGGGTGCTGTGATATTGCTACCTCTGCAGCCCCAGAGGGGGGGAACAACAGGAGAGCAGCTTTTCTTTGGTCTGTACTGCTCTAACCACTCAAAATTCTCATCCTCTTCTCCTGTTCCCTGTAAGACAGAACAGGAGGAACTTGATTAGGGACCACAGTGTCTCTTCTCTGCTCACTACAGCCCCTCTCCTCTGCAACCTGCCCGGTAGAGGACAGACTGGAGTAGGAAGCAGAGAACAGCTCTCTGCTGAATGAGATTCCTTGCATAACCCTGCATGCTTATAACTAGGGAAGGGGAGAATGTTCTTGGAGGCATCCCTGGAGGGAAGATAGAGAGAATATGTATGTGAGTGTCGAAGAGGAGCGGAGGTTGAGTGGAAGAGAGAAAGTTGATGCATGCATCCCCTCTCTCAAGCCAAACTGAACTCTCAGTTTGACCACAACTCAAAAGAGGTGACTGGTTGGGGAAAGGCTGAAGGAAGGATTTGCTTTTTTTAGACTTCATTCAAGGATGGTGCATTGGAAATGTAACAAAGCCTGGCAGTGTCATCTGAACTGGAGTAAGTGCTGATCCCTTTCATAAAAAATGTAAAAGAAAGACTGGGTTAGAAAACTTACCAGCTGTGAAGGAGATGCATACAGCTCACAAATCATATTGGACTTATGGCAAACAGAAATCTAGTAAGAGACTAAGTAGTGAAAAGTGTCTAGAAAGTGGGTAAGTGGATCAGCCAGATGTGTGGGAAGAAGAGCCTGTTGTGCAAAGGGTTTTAGCTTACAGAAGGCACAGGCCCTGTAGTAAGGTTGTTATGTAACTCCTGGGTGTTCTGGTATGGCAGGTTGGCTATAAAGCTTCTGAATGTGTGTTTGGCAGGAGTTTGTGGTGCATCACAATGTGCATGGTAGTGGAGGAAGTTTGATTTGCTATTAATGAGATCTAGAACCTAATTAGTTTAGTATAATCAAAATATATATATAGCTCAGTAGAAAAAAAATGGATAACAGCATCAAGGCTTAAAAGCATACACTCCCTTTTTAACCACTAATTCAGGGTTGCCAACTCAGTCCTCAAGAGCCACAAAAAGGCCAGGTGTTCAAAATATCCACAATGAATATGCATGAGATAGATTTGCATGCACTGCCTATCTCAAATTAATCTCATGGATATTCATTGTGGTTCTTGAGTATCAATTAGCCACTCATGCCCTAATTCTTAATATAGAGACTACTAATTAGTTGGGTAGAGATTAAGGGATAATTTTGGGATCCACACAGATCTAAGAGACACATTTTTAGTAATATAGTAATGATGGCAGATAAAGACCAAATGGTTTATCTAGTCTGGACAGCAAGCTGCTTATGGTTATAACTGTCACTCTGTGCAGGTTACCCCCAAGCCATCTGTTAAGGGTAGTAATTGCCGCTCCATACAGGTTACCCCCATGCCCGCTGTTGCCCACTTTCTTATAATGAAACAACCCTCCAAAACTCTTATAAGTATCAGAGGGTGAGGACACTTGGCCATATGGGCCAAACTGCTTATGGGATTCTGCCCAGCTGATCTGAAGTTTAGGACTCCCATCCTGAATTCTGGGGCTGATCCTGGTTTAAGCCTCCATGGAGGGTCTCGACCTAACATGCACATAGGGAAAAATTATTCCATCTACAGGTATACAATGCTGCATGGTTTATTATGAGTCACCACCTAACAAAAGATGCAAGGATACCTTGGAAAGGAAACATTGACGTCATCAACTCAATGTATGATTTGTATCAAGAAAGTCGGTATATAAAAGCCTTAATAAATAAATAAATAAATAAATAGTATTAGGAATGATCTAAAAAGAGAAAGGAGACAAAAAAAAAGAAAAAGAGTATATTATATTGCATCTGTATCGAGCCATGTTGCAACTGCATCTTACGTATTATGTGAAGCATGGCATTTCTTATGTTCTTTATTTAATTTTCTAACAAAATGTTTACTGCCCTTACAATGTCTCTTTTCAGTTTTGCCGACTGCTCTTCCTCTTTCCCTAGCTTATCCTATCCAGTGAATGGCTACTTTTAAGTACTCCATCTTTATCTAATTTATATCCGCACATTCCATATGTTTCGTGTTTACCCTTTTCACTCCACTCATTTTACAGACCTCTATCTCATCTTCCCTCAGCCATCTTGTCACCAAAATGAAGAGTCCAAAACTCTTTAGCTTTTTCTCATAGAGGAATTGTCCCATCCCCTTTATCATTTTGGTCGCCCTTCTCTGTAACTTTTCTAATTCTGCTATATCCTTTTTGAGATGCAGTGACCAGAACTGCACACAATACACAAGTTGCAGTCACACCATGGAGCGATACAGAGGCATTATGATACTCTTTGTTTATTCTCCATTACTTTCCTAATAATTCCTAGCATTTTATTTGCTTTCTTGGCCACAGCCACACACTGAGCAGAGGATTTCAAGATATTATCCACAATGATGCCTAGATCCTTTTCCTGAGTGGAGACTCCCAAATGTGGAACCTTGGTTTGCACTTCCTTACATACATCACTTTGCACTTGTCCACATTAGATGTCATCTGCCATTTGGATGCCCAGTCTTGCAAGGTCTTCTTGAAATTTCTCACAATCCTCTTATGATTTAAGAACTTTGAATAATTTTGTATCATCAGCAAGTTTGATCACGTCATTCGTTGTTCCCATTTCTAGGTCATGTATGAATATGTTAAAAAGCAGTTCTAGTACAGATCCCTGGAGCACTCCACTATTCACCTTTCTCCGCTGAGAAGATTGACCATTTAGCTCTGCTCTGTTTTTTATCTTTTTATCTTTTAAACAGTTCTCAATCCACAATAGAACATGGTCTCCGATCTCATGACTTTTTAATATCCTCCAGAGTCTTTCAAGAGGTACTCTGTCAAAAGCTCTCTTAACATCCAGACACACTATGGGGTAGATTTAAAAAACAAACAAACAAAAAAACAACAATGCGTGGACCTCTATGTGTGCGCGGTTCCCGGCACGCGTACATGGATGCGCCAATTTTATGACGCGCGCGTGTTGTAAAATCTGATACCCAGGATGACAAACAAATACAAAGGATTAACTGGGCATCCATAGACAAATGAGCATGAGCATGTGCATGTACATGTGCAGGAACTACATGGTAGGAGGGAGTGGGGTGGGGAAGGTCTATAGGGGATCAGGTGTTCTGGGTGTATCATGAAAAGCATTTGTTGGGAGACCTCTGCTTTATGGATATTTGACTGCTCTGTTCTTTATTCTCTCAATAAAAATTACTTTATAAAAAAAAAAAAATCTGATACCCATGTGCGGGTTCTCACTTGCACACAGAACAGGGGGGGGGGGATTTTATAAAAAAAAAAAAGTGCAGCAATAGGGACTTCCCCAGTTCCCTCTCAGACCACTCCAATAAACGAGCGGCCTGGGAAGGAACTTCCTTAAGTCCCTACCTATCTTGCCTCCCTTTTCCCCTCTCAACCCGAACTAAAACCCTTCTACCTAGGTTTTATTTTTTGTTTTATACTTACCTGATCCCTGAGCAGTAGTAAGTTGCACGTGCTTCCCCAGGACAGGGCCTAAAGGCCGCTGTCCATTGCCACTTTCTCATAGCCTGGAACTTCAGCACATATCTGGGGATACTTGCGTGGCTGGGCCATTTGTAAAATGCGTTCGGTGTGCACATGGCCCGACCACGCATGTATCCCTAGTTTTTACGCACATGGGCTTCTGAAGATTCGGGCTTATATTAACTGGCTCACCTTTAGCTGCATTTTATTTGTATTTTGCCTTAAAATTGCCTGTAATTATGGTAAAAATTATATAAATAAAAAATCTAGAATTGTTTCAACCATTTTTCCAGACACTGACAAAGTTCACTGGTCTGTAGCTTCATGGATCACCCCTAGAACACTTTTTAAAAATCGGCAATACATTGACCACCCTCCAGTCTTCAGGTGCAGTAGCTGACTAATGATAGTTTACAGATTAAATAAAGAAATAAAATATTAATAAACAGCTTCTATTCCATAGCTTCCTCAGTTCTTTTAGTGCGGATTCCAATAAAGCATTCATTATATATGTATTGCAATAAGATAACTACAAAAACAACATACAATAAAACAAAGTGACAGTAAAGTTACAACAAAATAACATTAATTCACAGCTGCCCAAGGATCCAAGTTGGAATGTACCAATTTAATTTGGCAGCTACTATACAAGCAGTGTTTGAATGCATTAATTTATGTGGAAGGAAGGCAAAACGATTACAGTCATGGTTAAAAGGTGAGGTGAAAGAGGCTATTTTAGCCAAAAAAAATCCTTCAAAAATTGGAAGAAGGATCCATCTGAAGAAAATAGGATAAAACATAAGCATTGTCAAGGTAAGTGTAAAACATTGATAAGACAGGCGAAGAGAGAATTTGAAATGAAGTTGGCCATAGAGGCAAAAACTCATAATAAAAACTTTTTAAAATATATCCAAAGCAAGGAACCTGTGAGGGAGTCAGTTGGACCCTTACATGACAGAGGGGTTAAAGGGGCTCTTAGGGAAGATAAGGCCAATGCAGAAAGACTAAATGAATTCTTTGCCTCCGTGTTTACTAATGAGGATGTTGGGGAGATACCAGTTCCAGAGATGGTTTTCAGGGGTGATGACTCAGACGAACTGAACGAAATTACTGTGAACCTGGAAGATGTAGTAGGCCAGATTGACAAACTAAAGAGCAGCAAATCACCTGGACCGGATGGTATGCATCCTAGGGTTCTGAAGGAACACAAAAATGAAATTTCTGATCTATTAGTTAAAATTTGTAACCTATCATTAAAATCATCCATTGTACCTGAAGACTGGAGGGTGGCCAATGTAACCTCAATATTTAAAAAAGGCTCCAGGGGCGATCCAGGTAACTATAGACCAGTGAGCCTGACTTCAGTGCCAGGAAAAATAGTGGAAACTATTCTCAAGATCTAAATCGTAGAGCATATAGAAAGACATGATTTAATGGGACACAGTCAACATGGATTTACCCAAGGGAAGTCTTGCCTAACAAATCTGCTTCATTTTTTTGAAGGGGTTAATAAACATGTGGATAAAGGTGAACCGGTAGATATAGTGTATTTGGATTTTCAGAAGGCGTTTGACAAAGTCCCTCATGAGAGGCTTCTACGAAAATTAAAAAGTCATGGGATAGGAGGCGATGTCCTTTTGTGGATTACAAACTGGTTAAAAGACAGGAAACAGAGAGTTGGATTAAATGGTCAATTTTCTCAGTTGAAAAGGGTAAACAGTGGCGTGCCTCAGGGATCTGTACTTGGACCGGTGCTTTTCAATATATATATATATATATATATATATATAAATGATCTGGAAAGGAATACGACGAGTGAGGTTATCAAATTTGCAGATGATACAAAATTATTCAGAGTAGTTAAATCAGAAGCAGACTGTGATACATTACAGGAGGACCTTGCAAGACTGGAAGATTGGGCATCCAAATGGCAGATGAAATTTAATGTGGACAAGTGCAAGGTGTTGCATATAGGGAAAAATAACCCTTGCTGTGGTTACACGATGTTAGGTTCCATATTAGGAGCTACCACCCAGGAAAAAGATCTAGGCATCATAGTGGATAATACGTTAAAATCGTCGGCTCAGTGTGCTGCAGCAGTCAAAAAAGCAAATAGAATGTTAGGAATTATTAGGAAGGGAATGGTTAATAGAACGGAAAATGTCATAATGCCTCTGTATCGCTCCATGGTGAGACCGCACCTTGAATACTGTGTACAATTCTGGTCGCCGCATCTCAAAAAAGATATAGTTGCGATGGAGAAGGTACAGAGAAGGGCAACCAAAATGATAAAGGGGATAGAACAGCTCCCCTATGAGGAAAGGCTGAAGAGGTTAGGGCTGTTCAGCTTGGAGAAGAGACGGCTGAGGGGGGATATGATAGAGGTCTTTAAGATCATGAGAGGTCTTGAACGAGTAGATGTGACTCGGTTATTTACACTTTCAAATAATAGAAGGACTAGGGGGCATTCCATGAAGTTAGCAAGTAACACATTTAAGACTAATCGGAGAAAATTCTTTTTCACTCAATGCACAACAAAGCTCTGGAATTTGTTGGCAGAGGAGGTGGTTAGTGCAGTTAGTGTGTTCCTGAGCACAAGCTGGAAGGGTTTTTCTCCTGGTGGACGTGTATATTACATTGTGGAATCTGCATTGTGGCTAAGTATATTTTTTGATTATTGCAAGGTTTTTGATTATTGCAAGGTTCTGTGATTATTCCTGTGGGTTTTAATTTTCTTAGTCTGTTTCATTTCTTTATAGTTATTACTATTACTGTAGAAAGTAATTACTATTACTGTAGAAAGGTTCTGTGATTATTCCTGTCTGTTTTTAATTTTCTTTATAGTCTGTGTTTCATCTCTTTATAGTAAGTTATTAATCTAGTAGTTGATTTGCTGTTTGAATAAAGCTAGAAGGAAAAAAAAAAACAAAAAACCCAAAAAAAGAAACCTCCAAGTAGACAGCTCTCCAGCTTTTAAAACACCTTTAAACTCTCCCTTGGAGTTAGTTGGCACAAAAAATCGGTTCAAACTAAAAAATTGGGGCATAAAGACTGTTTTTTAAAACAATTGACCAAAAGCAAAGGCAACAGTCCAGAAGTGACGTAATCTAACTGAATTGGGTGTGTCCCAGACGTTGGGCAAGGTATTCGTAGAGGAGGGGAGCCATTGTGTTCCTGAGCACAAGCTGGAAGGGTTTTTCTCCTGGTGGACGTGTATATTACATTGTGGAATCTGCATTGTGGCTAAGTATATTTTTTGATTATTGCAAGGTTTTTGATTATTGCAAGGTTCTGTGATTATTCCTGTGGGTTTTAATTTTCTTAGTCTGTTTCATTTCTTTATAGTTATTACTATTACTGTAGAAAGTAATTACTATTACTGTAGAAAGGTTCTGTGATTATTCCTGTCTGTTTTTAATTTTCTTTATAGTCTGTGTTTCATCTCTTTATAGTAAGTTATTAATCTAGTAGTTGATTTGCTGTTTGAATAAAGCTAGAAGGAAAAAAAAAAACAAAAAACCCAAAAAAAGAAACCTCCAAGTAGACAGCTCTCCAGCTTTTAAAACACCTTTAAACTCTCCCTTGGAGTTAGTTGGCACAAAAAAATCGGTTCAAACTAAAAAATTGGGGCATAAAGACTGTTTTTTAAAACAATTGACCAAAAGCAAAGGCAACAGTCCAGAAGTGACGTAATCTAACTGAATTGGGTGTGTCCCAGACGTTGGGCAAGGTATTCGTAGAGGAGGGGAGCCATTGTGTTCCTGAGCACAAGCTGGAAGGGTTTTTCTCCTGGTGGACGTGTATATTACATTGTGGAATCTGCATTGTGGCTAAGTATATTTTTTGATTATTGCAAGGTTCTGTGATTATTCCTGTGGGTTTTAATTTTCTTAGTCTGTTTCATTTCTTTATAGTTATTACTATTACTGTAGAAAGTAATTACTATTACTGTAGAAAGGTTCTGTGATTATTCCTGTCTGTTTTTAATTTTCTTTATAGTCTGTGTTTCATCTCTTTATAGTAAGTTATTAATCTAGTAGTTGATTTGCTGTTTGAATAAAGCTAGAAGGAAAAAAAAAAACAAAAAACCCAAAAAAAGAAACCTCCAAGTAGACAGCTCTCCAGCTTTTAAAACACCTTTAAACTCTCCCTTGGAGTTAGTTGGCACAAAAAATCGGTTCAAACTAAAAAATTGGGGCATAAAGACTGTTTTTTAAAACAATTGACCAAAAGCAAAGGCAACAGTCCAGAAGTGACGTACTCTAACTGAATTGGGTGTGTCCCAGACGTTGGGCAAGGTATTCGTAGAGGAGGGGAGCCATTGTGTTCCTGAGCACAAGCTGGAAGGGTTTTTCTCCTGGTGGACGTGTATATTACATTGTGGAATCTGCATTGTGGCTAAGTATATTTTTTGATTATTGCAAGGTTTTTGATTATTGCAAGGTTCTGTGATTATTCCTGTGGGTTTTAATTTTCTTAGTCTGTTTCATTTCTTTATAGTTATTACTATTACTGTAGAAAGTAATTACTATTACTGTAGAAAGGTTCTGTGATTATTCCTGTCTGTTTTTAATTTTCTTTGTAGTCTGTGTTTCATCTCTTTATAGTAAGTTATTAATCTAGTAGTTGATTTGCTGTTTGAATAAAGCTAGAAGGAAAAAAAAAAACAAAAAACCCAAAAAAAGAAACCTCCAAGTAGACAGCTCTCCAGCTTTTAAAACACCTTTAAACTCTCCCTTGGAGTTAGTTGGCACAAAAAATCGGTTCAAACTAAAAAATTGGGGCATAAAGACTGTTTTTTAAAACAATTGACCAAAAGCAAAGGCAACAGTCCAGAAGTGACGTAATCTAACTGAATTGGGTGTGTCCCAGACGTTGGGCAAGGTATTCGTAGAGGAGGGGAGCCATTGTGTTCCTGAGCACAAGCTGGAAGGGTTTTTCTCCTGGTGGACGTGTATATTACATTGTGGAATCTGCATTGTGGCTAAGTATATTTTTTGATTATTGCAAGGTTTTTGATTATTGCAAGGTTCTGTGATTATTCCTGTGGGTTTTAATTTTCTTAGTCTGTTTCATTTCTTTATAGTTATTACTATTACTGTAGAAAGTAATTACTATTACTGTAGAAAGGTTCTGTGATTATTCCTGTCTGTTTTTAATTTTCTTTATAGTCTGTGTTTCATCTCTTTATAGTAAGTTATTAATCTAGTAGTTGATTTGCTGTTTGAATAAAGCTAGAAGGAAAAAAAAAAAACAAAAAACCCAAAAAAAGAAACCTCCAAGTAGACAGCTCTCCAGCTTTTAAAACACCTTTAAACTCTCCCTTGGAGTTAGTTGGCACAAAAAATCGGTTCAAACTAAAAAATTGGGGCATAAAGACTGTTTTTTAAAACAATTGACCAAAAGCAAAGGCAACAGTCCAGAAGTGCCCTACTTTACCCAGCTTGTCCCAGGCTAAACTGTTTGACTCCCTCCCTCTCTACCCCTCTACCCACCCACCCCTGGGGCTTGTTTTCTAATAAAGACTGCCTAACTTCCCATTGGCAGCGAGATAAATTAGTACATTGGTAACAGTCAAGGAAATACAAATCACAAACTACCAAGATGAGGACTATCCAATGTAACTGCTGTAGAGCCTTTATTCTGAGGGAAAGCATCTGGAAACTTAGAGCTTGCCCAATTTGTGCACAACTCTCTTCCTTGAAAATGGAGTTGACTGAGATAAAAGCTCAATTAGCTTCAATTAAAAGTATTACACCCACATTGCATTACACAGATAATAATTCCCCAATATCACAGAAAAACCAGGAGTCAAGAAAAGGAGATCCATTAGGCTCAGGTAGGACCCACAGTCACCCATTCTTGACAGAGGGGCAGCCAACAGGTACACCCTCCCACTCAAACAGGTCATTAAGAAATTCTTTACAATCCAGGATTACAGTGGGCTCTGGTAGAATTAGACCTGTGATAAGGAGACACACAATGTACCAAATGCAAAAAGAACAAGCCCTCTCTATATTAAAAACTGAGGAAGTTCTTGAGAAAAACATTGCAGTATTACCAGAAAAGAGAGAAAAAACACAATGCATGCAGTATTTCAAGATCCATAACCAAAAGAAAAATCTAATTGAGATGGATAACTCTGTCAACAGTGGCACAACTACAAACAGAAAGAGTAAAGTGAATAACAAATCTCAACTAATATCTCATAAGGAGTCCAGGAAAAGCAATAACCTTAAAGAGAGTACCTGGAAGGCTATGACCACAAATGCTCATAGTTTGGGAAATAAAATCCCAGATCTGCAGGCCCTAATGGCTGAGGCAGAATTGGACATTGTTGCTATCACAGAAACATGGTTCACAGAATCTCATGAATGGGATACAACAATACCAGGCTACAACTTGTTAAGGAAGGACAGAGAGGATAGAAAAGGGGGAGGTGTGGCTCTTTATGTCAGAAACAACATCCAAGCATCTGAGCTACAAGGAAGTTGGGGTAAAGAAGAAGCTCTATGGGTCGACCTAAAAAAAGATGACGGAGTGTCCATTTATATTGGAGTGGTTTACAGGCCTCCAAACCAAAAGGAAGAGCTGGACAGAGATCTGATTGAAGACATCCATAAGATAGGTAAGAAGGGAGAAGTGGTGATCTTGGGTGACTTTAATATGCCAGATGTAGACTGGAAAATCCCCTCTGCAGAAACTAAAAATAGTAGAGCAATAATGGATGCCATGCAAGTATCTTTGTTCAAACAAATGGTGTTGGAACCCACGAGAGAAGGTGCTATACTCGACTTATTGCTCAATAATGCAGATAATGTCTCAGATGTCCAGGTGGGCGCCCACCTCAGCAGCAGTGATCATCGAACGGTATGGTTTAATATCACTAATAGAATAGGGAAAAGAACCACAAAGACCCGAGTTTTACAGTTCAAAAACACAGACTTTGAGGAAATGGGAAAGTACCTGGAGGAAGAACTTAAAGGATGGGAGAACGAGAGAGATGTGGATCAGCAGTGGACCAATCTAAAAGGAGCAATCACCAAGGCAACTGCTCTATATGTTAGAAACGTAAAGAAAAGCAAAAGAAAATTGAAACCTATCTGGTTCTCAAAGGAGGTGGCTGACAAAATTAAAGCTAAAAGAACAGCATTCAAGAAATATAAAGGATCCCAAAGGGAGGAGCACAAAGAAGAATATTTGTATCAACTGAGGGAGACGAAGAAAACAATCAAGTTGGCAAAAAATCAAGCAGAAGAGAGGATTGCCAAGGAGATAAAAAATGGTGACAAAACATTTTTCAGATACATCAGCGAAAAGAGAAAGGTCCAAAGTGGTATAGTGAAATTGAAAGGTGGTAATGATCAATGTGTGGAGACAGACGAAGAAATGGCAGAAATATTAAACGAATACTTCAGCTCTGTGTTCACTAAAGAAGACCCTGGAGAAGGACCATCTCTACACAACAAGAAACTGGAGGGAAGTGGAATAGATGAAAATCCTTTTACAGTAGAAAATGTGTGGGAAGAGCTAAAGAACCTGAAAGTGGACAAAGCCATGGGGCCTGATGGGATTCATCCAAGGATATTGAGGGAGCTCAGAGATGTTCTGGCGGGTCCGCTGTGTGACCTGTTCAATAGATCCCTAGAAACGGGAGTGGTGCCGAGAGACTGGAGAAGAGCGGTGGTGGTCCCGCTTCACAAGAGTGGGAACAGGGAGGAGGCTGGCAACTACAGGCCGGTTAGCCTCACTTCGGTGGTGGGAAAAGTAATGGAGTCTCTGCTGAAAGAGAGAATAGTGAACTATCTACAGTCCGGAGAATTGATGGACCAGAGGCAACATGGATTCACCAGGGGAAGATCCTGTCAGACAAATCTGATTGACTTTTTTGACTGGGTAACCAAGGAATTGGACCGAGGAAGAGCGCTCGATGTCATATACTTGGATTTCAGCAAAGCTTTTGATACGGTTCCACACAGGAGACTGGTGAATAAAACGAGAAGCTTGGGAGTGAGTGACAAGGTGGTGACCTGGATTGCAAATTGGTTGACGGACAGAAGACAATGTGTGACGGTAAACGGAACCTTCTCTGAAGAGAGAGCGGTTTTAAGTGGTGTACCGCAAGGATCGGTGTTGGGACCGGTCCTGTTCAATATCTTTGTGAGCGACATTGCGGACGGGATAGAAGGTAAGGTTTGTCTTTTTGCGGATGACACTAAGATCTGCAACAGAGTGGACACGCCGGAAGGAGTGGAGAGAATGAGACGGGATCTAAGGAAACTGGAAGAGTGGTCGAAGATATGGCAGCTGAGATTCAATGCCAAGAAGTGCAAAGTCATGCATATGGGGAGCGGAAATCCGAATGAACTGTATTCGATGGGGGGGGAAAGGCTGACGTGCACGGAGCAGGAGAGGGACCTTGGGGTGATAGTGTCTAATGATATGAAGTCTGCGAAACAATGCGACAAGGCGATAGCAAAAGCCAGAAGAATGCTGGGCTGCATAGAGAGAGGAATATCGAGTAAGAAAAGGGAAGTGATTATTCCCTTGTACAGGTCCTTGGTGAGGCCTCACCTGGAGTACTGTGTTCAGTTCTGGAGACCGTATCTACAAAAAGACAAAGACAAGATGGAAGTGGTACAGAGAAGGGCGACCAGGAAGGTGGAGGATCTTCATCGCATGACGTACGAGGAGAGATTGAAGAATCTAAATATGTACACCCTGGAGGAAAGGAGGAGCAGAGGTGATATGATACAGACTTTCAGATACTTGAAAGGTTTTAATGATCCAAAGGCAACGACAAACCTTTACCATAAGAAAAAAATCAGCAGAACCAGGGGTCACGATTTGAAGCTCCAGGGAGGAAGATTCAGAACCAATGTCAGGAAGTATTTCTTCACGGAGAGGGTGGTGGATGCCTGGAATGCCCTTCCGGAGGAAGTGGTGAAGACCAGAACTGTGAAGGACTTCAAAGGGGCGTGGGATAAACACTGTGGATCCATAAAGTCAAGAGGCCGCCAATGAAGAGTGGGTGACTCGCCAGAATGATGGCTACTGCCTGGAGACAATACCCTTATTCAATAAACATACACATGGTTACTGTGACTCCAACATCACTCTAAGCTTCAACAGCAAGAGGAAATGTGGAAAAAAGGATTTGCACTCACAAAGACGGGAGTAGCTGGCTTGTTACGGCGGTTACTACCCCAAACCAAATATCCAAATTACTACCTCCACCTTCCTCTATTCCTGATGCCTTTCAACTAGCTTGATCACTCCATTCTTATACTTCACTTCAATGCATATCCAGCATAGTTCTCTGCTTCAACAGCAGGGGAAAAGAAAAACTGTTACTTCACACATCCAGCAGAGCTCTCTGCTTAAACGGCAGGGGAGAAGAAAAAAGGATTCACACTCACAAAGCGGGGAGTAGCTGGCTTGTTACGGCGGTTACTACCCCAAACCAAATGTGCCTGATACTTCACTTTCGATGCATATCCAGCATAGCTCTCTGCTTCAACGGCAGGGGAGAAGAAAAAAAACTGATACCTCACGCATATCCAGCATAGCTCCCTGCTTCAACGGCAGGGGAGAAGATAAACAACCAATAAGGGCTGTATAACATAATCTGGGTAAAAACAAATAAGCATGGGTGTAGCTTGCTTATTGCGGCGGTTACTACCCCTACTACCTCTAACTACTCAAGCTAGATATTTCACTTGGATGCAGCTCCATCACCGCTCTCTACATTAATGGTGGGGGTGGAAGGGAATTAGAACCAAGAGCTAAGAGAAACAGATAAGTATGAGAGAAGAAATGAGGGAAGCTTGCTGGGCAGACTGGATGGGCCATTTGGTCTTCTTCTGCCGTCATTTCTATGTTTCTATGTTTCTATAAGTGTAGCTGGGTTCAAAAAAGGTTTGGATAAGTTCTTGGAGGAGAAGTCCATTAATGGCTATTAATCAATTATACTTAGGGAATAGCCACTGCTATTAATTGCATCAGTAGCATGGGTTCTTCTTAGTGTTTGGGTAATTGCCAGGTTCTTGTGGCCTGGTTTTGGCCTCTGTTGGAAACAGGATGCTGGGCTTGATGGGCCCTTGGTCTGACCCAGCATGGCAATTTCTTATGTTCTTATGTCCTTCTGTTTTTCGTCGCATATGATGTCCTTCGAATCCTCTGAAGCTGTAGAAGCGGTAGAGGAAGCAACTTGTATTACCTCTCTGTGAGAGAAGGTATTTGAAGTTGGTATATAAGATGATTTTGAAGTCTAAGGGCTTACTTCCCATGTAGCACTCCTCTTTACTGACTTTTTGTGGTGGGAGTGTCGTGAGTGCTTATGATAATAGTGTGACGAGTCTGTATGACTTTTCCATGAAGACGGTGATCGTTTTCTACGTTTTATTGTAAACTCTATCGAATTATCTCTCGAAGAAAGGGAAGTACCCGAACGAGGTAAAGGTATTGATGGAGAGGCTGAAGAAGACCTGTGTGAGGTTCCACGTCTTCGTTTCAACTTGTTTTGTAAGTCATGAGATAGGTGTTCATGTGTCTTATGCACGGATTTGTATTTATGCGTGGATCTAGACTTGTGCGCATATCTTTCTGTTTCTGTACGCGCAAGAGTGATCGGCGCCGGTCACCTGCGCCGTGCGCATAGAGTTTCCTTTAGTTGTGCGCTCAGACGTCTTCGGCGCCATGCGCATAGAAATGTTGTACGCCGATACTTCTTCAGGCGCCGAAGTGCTATGCGCCGATCCTTTTGTGTGCGCATAAGGCGCAGAAGTTTTAGGCACCGAGATTTTTGGCGCCAATGTGTCCTGCGCCGGCGATTCTGGCTCTTTGGATTTTTGAAAATCCGATGGCCTTTGTCGGCTTGCCACCTCCTTACCTCCGAGGATCCCACGATGATGCCCTCTATTTTGAGGGAGCCGATAAAATTGCAGGGCCAGGCTACGAATGAGCCTCCAATTGCTCCGGTGAGGCAAAAAGTTCCTGAACTCTGTAGGCCCTTTGCTTCAGTGCTCTGGGTGACTTCCTTGAGCAAAATTCACAATCTTCCCGATTGTGATCTGGTCCTAGGCATCAGTAACATCGGTCATGGCCATCCGTGACTGATATTACCTTGCCGCAATTACAGGGCTTAAACCCCGATTTTGACATGTTTTGTTCTATTAATGCTGAGAATAGCTTCGTGTGCAATCCCACGCGTGGAAAGAACAGACTGAGGACATTCCATTACTTTCCTGTGCGGGAACACACGCGCAACCGCAGAAGCAAAGCTCCGATCTCTGCTTTGACAGGCTCCGCCTCCCGGACCTGATTGACAGATCCCATGACAGCATGGCTAATTCAGCCCTGCTATTGACGGGAAATATGTGATTTTAAAGTTAGTTGAGAATCCAGATATATGCCAAGGTAGTAGGTCTGTCATTTCATTTTTCAGTTCTTTTAATACTCTGGGATGTATTTATTTATTTATTGAGTTTTATATACCGTCGTTCACAATGGTTTAAAAGATTCAAAAGGTAATATCTTAACATATGCGAATTAAGGGTATAACAGGATACATATTATATTCGAAAATGAGCGGATAAAGGGGATCGGAGTGGGTAAGGATGGTTACAAGGGTGGGGAAATTAGTTAAACGTAAAGTAATTCTTTTTTATAGTCAGACATAAGAGCATTTTGTATGTATACCATTTGGTCCAGATGATTTGCTACTCTTTAGTTTTTCAATTTGCCTTAGTACTTCTTCTATGTTCCTTGAAGTTTGTCTCAGCTCCACTGAATCACCACTATTAAATATCACTTCTCACATGGGTATCTGCCTTAAAATCTTCCTCACTAAAGACCAAGGCAAAGAATTAATTTAATCTCTCTGCTATGGCCTTGTCTTCCCTTAGAACCCCTTTTATCCCTTGATCAGCTAATGGCCCAACGGACTTCCTCGCAGAGTTTTTGCTTCAAATGTACCTGAAAAAGTTTGAGTTGTTTCTTCCAAATTCTGTCTTTGCCTTCCTTATCAATGTTTGGCATTTAACTCAGGGCTTCTCAAATCTGTCCTAGGGACCCCACAGCCAGTTGGGTTTTCAGGATATCCACAATGAATATGCATGATATAAATTTGCATATTTTGAGTCTCCATGGTATGCAGATTTATCTCATGCATATTCATTGTGGATATCCTGAAAACCCAACTCAGTGTAGGGTCCCTAGGACAGGTTTGGGAAACCCTGATTTAACTTGCCAGTGCTTGTGCAGTTTCTTATTTTCTTTATTCAAATCCCTTAATCATTTTTTGAAAGATGCTCTTTTGGTTAGAATAGTCTCTCTCATTTCACTTTATAATCATGCCGGCAATTGTTTGGAGTTCCTTCCACCTTTTTTAATGCATGGAATTAGTTTGGTCTGGGCTTCCAATATGGTATTTTTCAATGCTCATGCCTGATGTAAACTATCTTTGCTGCTGCTCCTTTCAGTTTTTCCTCATAATCTCCTTTTTAAAACATTGAACGCTATTGCAGTAGATGTCCTCAGTGTCCTCCCTCCAATTATCAGGTCAAATTTGATCATGTTAGGGTCACTTGGCAATAGTGATCATAACACCATTATTTTTCTTTCACCAAATCATGTTTCACTAAGGACTAGGTCTAAAATTTTATTTATTTATTTATTTATTTAACAATTTTATATACCGACCTTCATAGTAGATTACCATATCGGATCGGTTTACAGTTTAACAAAGGGAAAAAACTAGAGTAACAAATTCACGTAAACGAAAGATAACCAAAGCAGGAATAAGTCAAAGTTACAATCAACAGGGGGCGAGAACTTGGAAGCTTGCAACAAGCTGGAAAGAAGAAAAGGCCAGTAAAGTAATTTTACCGTAGAGTGTACAAGTTACAAACTTAAGAACGGTGCTTTAATCTGAAGTCTAAGAGTCCATTTATTTTTTTTCTTTGAGAAACGGAGTGACAGACTGGGTAAGAAAGAAGGCCAGCTAGTGATTGGTGGTTCAGGGAAGGCTTGGAGAAAGAGCCAGGTTTTAAGATTTTTCCTGAAAGTTAATAGGCATGGCTCCAGTCTGAGGTTTGATGGGATACTATTCCAGATGGAAGGGCCTGCTGTCGAAAAGGCTCTAATACTAAAATACTGTATTTTTCGTTCCATAAGTCACACTTTTTCCCCCCAAAAGTGGGGGGGGGGGGGATGTTTGTGCATCCTATGGAGCAAATGTTAAAAAAAAACAACCCCATGCTTCTGACACCCCCCCCCCCCCCAAAGACTTGCCTAAAGTCCCTGGAGCAATCTCCTGCAATCTCCTGCGCTTGGGCCCTCGGCTGCCAGTAATCAAAATGGCACCGGTGGCCCTTTGCCCTTACTATGTCACAGGGACTATCGGTGCCATTGGTCGGCCCCTGTCACATGGTAGGAGCAATGGATGGCCCATGCCATTGCTCCTACCATGACAGGGGCCGACCAATGTTATTCTATTCCCCTTCTCACATGGAATTTCTATTTATAAAAAGATTCTACGGTGCATAGTTTCCTGTAGAATTTTTATCCTGTTTGATTATGCCCTCTAACACATAGAAACGACGGCAGAAGACAAAACAGCCCATCCAGTCTGCCTAGCAAGCTTTCACACTAATTTTTTCTCATACTTATTTATGTATTTTTATATACCACGGCACGTTCGGAACATCACCTCGGTTTACATGTAACAATACTACAGCAACAGGCTTTACAAGCAACACATAAGGGAAATAATATAGCAACAGGCATTTCAAAGTAAACAAATATGGTAACAGGAAGTGAACTAACTGATGGAATTATGTACAGTAAAGAAATGGGGGAATAGCAATATGATGGTGAGGGGATATTGGCAGAGTAAAGAGGGAGGACTTGGGGGGGGGGGGGAGTTCAGAGGGGGAAAAAGAGTAACGGGAGGAAAGATTTCTAAGCTAATATTAGGAGGGAGACATTGGCAGGGGTAGATCTTCAGAGGAAGCAGGGGATGGGACCACTGAGGAGGTGGAAGGGTAGGGTACAGCGTTCAGGTGAATGCTTGTTTAAAAAGCCATGTCTTGAGATTCTGCTTGAATTTTCTTGGACATGGTTCCTGGCAGAGAGGCATGTTGTTCCAAAGAGAAGGTCCTCCGAGGGAGAGGGCATGTTCTCTGGTGGTCACTAGCTTAGTAAGTTTGGGTGAGGGAGTGTGCAGAGTCGCAAGGTATTGCTTTCTGGTCGGTCTGTCCGAGTCGCAAGGTATTGCTTTCTGGTCGGTCTGTCCGAGGCGCAGAAACGGAGGTGCTCGTTGAACCAACGCATGTCTTGGTTGTGGAGGGATTTGTGAATGATGGTGAGTGATTTGAATATTATACAAGATGGGATGGGCAGCCAATACAGGTGTTTGAGAACAGGGGTGATGTGATCATGACGGTGGATATTGGTGAGGATGTGGGCAGCGGCATTCTGGAGCATTTGCAGGGGTTGGATGCACACCATCTAAACACCCTCAAATACACACACATACCCACCCACAACCCCTCATACACTGGAACTTGCTCACAGGGCCAATCTCTCCCTTCTTAAGCTGCTGGTGACACTGCAGGGCTTCTTCTGCCACTGGCTTCTGGAGCACTGGTGGCAACGCTGGGTCTGTTCTGCTGTCGGCCCCCGGAGCGCCAGCAACAACACTGGGCCTGTTCTTTGCTGCGCATCGGTTCCAGGAAATGTCAGCAGTGCTGCTAGCCTCTGCAGGTCCTTGCTTTTGCTAGCAGGGTTTCCCCTGCCACGTCACTGTTCCACGCCGACACAAGACCTTCCTGCCGGCAGCAATGTCACCCCTTCCCCTGTTGCCACCAGGGGCGGGGCGGCCCCCCCCCCCCCCCTTAGCATGCCTCTGCCACTACCTTTGCATTAGACAGGCAAGTAACCAAGCAATCCTCATGCGCACCAGCTATCTACATTTCTAATGAGCAAATCAACCACTGTTGGGTTGTCCTAATCCTTCCCTCCTGGGCTCATGGCCCTGGAAATGCAACCGCTGTAGAAGAGATAAGGCATCACCTGGAGAGCAGGTCCTAGCTACAGGATCACTACCTGCCACACAAAGGTGATGGTCTCCTGCCAGGTGACCTTGCTCCTTTAAAATAGCACAAGGGCTACTTGACTAGAGTTGGGACCACTCTACTATGTCCCTGAAGATTTCCGCTATATACCTCTGTCTGCCACTCTAGCCTCCAGAGATTGGACTTGTTCTCTGAGAGCCAGGAGCTTTTTGCACTGGATGCACATATACAGTACTTCACAAACACTCGGTGGAAAAGACTGGATAGCCCACAACTTGCTGCTGGACTTTTGGCTGCAGCTTCATTTATATTAAGTTGCTAAAGTTTAAAAGCTGATCATGGAGTCAGTATGTCTTTCAGGTCAAGGGTTTTAAACTGGTAACTAGGTGACTTGTTAGTTTGTGAATGACTATCAACACTAAAATAATGCAAATCCACTGAAATAAGGATTAATTGCATGTTTAGCAAAATCACTAATTGACTCGTATTTTTAAGAGAGAGTTTCCTTCTAACTGAGGGGAGGACAATATCTACAGGTAATGCATTTAACAGAAAGAGAGGCTGGGATCTGTGGGACTGAAACTAGTGCCTAGCTACACAGGAACCAGTAATCTTACTTTTTCAGATCAAGTAAGTGCCCTTTGCAAACTCACAGTTTTAATACTTCCAAGCAAATACTAACTTCTACAAGCTCACAAAAAAAGGCTATAGGTGTTTGCAAGTGTTAATTGTGTGTGTGTTTAGAAATAAGCCTTTGGGTTATGTTGTGAGCTTGTAGAAGTTAGTATTTGTTAGTCAATACTAAGAATTGTGTGTAATTACAGTTTTTTTTTTTAACCCAAAGTCCTAACAGTAAACACAGCCAGTGATAGTTTAACCCTTTAAGAATTTTTATTTAAAAATTTAGGTACTTTTTTCCAGCAAGTCCAATTTACCACCAGCTCTGTAATCAGCACGCTCTCTGGACTAGGGTACTCCACTAGGGAAGAGGTTCTTATTTTTTGGTTTGTTATATTGGTTTTATTTATTTATTTATTTTTTAAAACTCTAATTGTCATTCACATTATGTATTTTTTTTTGTAATCGCTGAGGTCTGTGGATTAGCGAGCTCAATAAATAATAACCTTTCTCCATTTGGAAAATGATCATTAGTCCTATTTTATGGTTCCTGTCTTTAATGAATTACCACTCCACAGTGCCAGTTGCAAGTCAAAGTGAACATTGTGGGGCATACAGATTACAAGTTCTTGGTTTCTTAATTTAAGATTTTATTTTTATTTTCCATATAGACTCCTGGAAACCATTTCCTGGGTAACTGACACTATGAAAGTAATTTTCAAGCAGCCCACAAAGGCTAAAGTCTGCAGGTACTTTTTAGCTGCAGACTTTAGCCAGAATTTAAAAATTGGATTATGGATGTAGTTCTGCTTTAAAAAATTCATGGGTGTGCATGGAAACCATATTCCCCTCTCTGTTAGGGTTATGCCTGCGAGAGAAGGTATAATTTTTGTATATGTGGGTTTACACCCATACTTTCAAAAACCTAAATCCTGATCCCTGCCTATATAAAACCAGGATTTAGGCATATGTGCCTTGAAAAACTATCCCTAGACCAGTGGTTCTCAACCTTCCCCCCCCCCCCACAACATGACACACCTGACAGACGCTGCTCACGTGCATGACACATTGCACACTACATTTAACAGCTACAAAAAAAAATCCTAGATATTTTACTGTTGAAAATGATGCAGGAGAAAGATAATATTTTAGATCTGGTTATTGAAATTAAAGAATGTTAAGTGTTACTTTTTTCCACAAAAAATGTTACTTTGTTTACTGCATCAGTGAGAAATCTGGAACTGATATGCATATGCAGCACACAGTTTTGATACAGGACCACCTCTATGCATTTCATTGTCAACCTCAGAAAGTTCTGACCTCTTCTGGAGTTTAGACAGAAACAGAATTAGGAGATTACAACATATATATTCAAATTCTGATTTCCCCTCAGTACTAGTACTTTAAAATCCCTTCCTTACCAGACACTTTGTGAAATAACATGAAAACCTTCTAAAAAGACCAATTTTGAAATTATATAGCATATCAGCCATACCATAAGAATACTAACACCTAGGACTTGAACAGCAACAACCTTACCTATGAAAAAGCAAGACTGCAAATATAGTACTGTGCAGTTACTATTGGAAAAAAACAAAGAAAGCCAGACTGCTCTAGATTCCTACACAGAATTTACATCCTGGTTAGCAGAAACCCTCAGACTGACTCAATCCAATACAGAATAAAAGACCATAAATTATAAACAAGCATACAGAGAACAGGAGGAGGGATTCAGCAGGATGGCAGAGCCTACAACATTTCAGGATTGGATTGGTGGTGGCAGTGAATTGCCAGGGTGTTAAGTAGCAGCTGCTTACTCTGCACTCTCAAGAAGCAAGCACATGTGGGATGTTATAGAAAGCATAGGCTTGCTAGGTCAAATTTTTGGTGGCCACACCCTTCCACCCCATGGTGACATACGGTTGAGAACCACTGCCCTAGACAAGGCTGGCACTAAACTAACCAGTACCCTTGTGAGAAAACTAAAGCTGCTGGTCCCCCACCCCAGTTGAAAATATTAACTTTACTCACATCATCGCCTGTAGCCCTCACTCAGCCTACCTTCCATCCTGATCCTCCCTTTTAACTTTCATCTTTGTCCCCCTCACATTTCATCCCTCCCCTCCTTGCTTTTAATCTATGCTCCTATTCCCATATCTTCTTTCATCATACCCTACTACCTCCTATTTCTTTCCTGAAAGCGGCCCTGCCAACAAAGAAGAAGTACTGGGGGCCCAGCACTTCTAAATGCTGCTAGCGTCTCTCCTGTGTGGGTATGGGGAAATCAGAGGCGCCGTGCAGGAAGGAACATTTAAAAGAACCAGCAAATCCCCCCCCCCAGTTCTACTCTTTTGTCAGTCAGGAGCCAGTACAACCACTGGCCTCATAGGCGGTCCTCAGCAGTAACGCTTCTTCGTCCCAACAGACCCTGGTGGGAAGAAGGGCTCTATAGCCCAGCAGCCACATCAGAAGGGAGTGGTAGCACTCCCTAGAGCTTACTGCCCTGTGCCGACCACAAAGGTTCACACCCCAAAAAGCCGTCTCTCTCAGGTCAGTGCATATGAAGAATTCTATTAATTATTTTCTTCATTTCTACTTGAAGCCAATTGTTTTCTTTGAGTCACACAAACTGCAATACTTATGCTACACCCGTAAATACCAAAGAGCGCGCTCCTTCCCATAGCTAAGGTCATGAAAAACAAATGAGGGGACATATTCCCTAATGCAGGCAAATATAACGCCATAAAATAATTCTTATGCTAAATAATTGAAAATGAAGCCGCATTCTTCCCCCCCCGCCAATGCAACACACCTCCACCTAAATGTGTAGGTCTAGGATCCCTTTTATCCCCCCCAGCGCCCTGACTCCACCCTCCTTTCCTCGTCGTATCACGAAATGCTCCGCAGCTGATAGCTAATCAATACCTGGAACCCCCCAAAAAAGGCGCGACCGTAGACAGGGGCGCCTCTTTGCTATCTTTTCGCAAAGCATCTTGCTAGCGGCAGTTTTTGCCCTCGTCATCAGCCAATGAGCTGCTGCGCTTTTCCTCCTCGCTCTCCTCTCACTCCCTTTGCTGCCTGTAACGCCGTGGTGCGCCTGCGCGCCTGCTTCACACCACCTTCCTCTATCTCCCCCCCCCCCTCCCTCCCTCCATCTCCCTCTAGGAGGGTGGGATGTCAAGGATCGTGCAAACTGGGAACAAACGCCGGGTGGGGAGTCGAGGCCAAGCACCGTCGGTAATCTGCTCGGAAGTCTCCAGTCGTGGCTTCGGCTCCTCACTTCCTCGTTCTTACGCTCAGCGCCTCTGCTTCTGCCCCCCCCTCCCCCGGTTTCCTCCCGACTCAGCGCTGGCAGCCGGCGCCGCTGCTGCACTCGGGGCATTTCCTCTAGCCACGGCGATTCTCTTCTCTTCTTGCCGAGCCCGACGCTGGCAGCTGGGAGCAGTGGCCGAGCTGGGACGGACGGGCATCGTTGACCGGTACGACCCGGACCGTTTCTGCTCATTTGACAGAACTCTAGGCGGCGCGGTGGTCATTTCCTCTGGAGATCGAGGGGGTTTGGGGGATGGGGGACGGTGATCTGTGCTTATATTTTTAAGGTTTTGCCCTCACCCCCAACTCCCCCAACCTTCCTTTCTTGCGTCCCGAAGTGAGCATCACATCTGATCTCGCGCAGAGCCGCTGGTTTCCGCCCCGTGTGCGGGCGCATAGCAGCGCTGCCGCTTTGACAAGTGATATTGCATCAAACGTGATTGATCAGTTGGAAGCAAAATGAAATAAACGGCAGCTTGTTCCCCAGAGAAGTAAAACGACTCTTGCTAGTCATACTAATAAGGTTACAGAAGCATATTTTTAAACCATAGAGTTCTTAAACAAGCTGTAGTAAGTCCCCAGACACAGTGAAGAATTTTAAGATGTTTCTGTTATTTTTTTTCCCCTTAGGACATTTCTAAAGTCCACGAGATGCCTGGGAACCTTGTTTATTCGAGACTTGCTTTTTTAATTGAGAGCTACAGGATCTTCCACAGATGAACGTAAAAGGTACAGTTCAGAAATCGTGTTCCTTTCTTTATGATTGATTAGTGTAGGCTAATTTCAGTTGCAGGATAGGGTTCGTATAACCTAAGGAACTAAGACATTCCAGCGATAGGTGCCTTAGATTTTGGTCTGCAGTACTTTGGAAAAAGGACTGAAATATTCCTAAAATATCTTGAGTGTAAACACTTGTCGGTGAAACCCATAACGTGACAGCTTAAGCAGAAAAACAATTGGCCTGTGTATCTCTTCCACCATACATGTCCCAAAGAAAATATTTGTGTAAAATTTGGAGGCCCAGTATACTAGGTCAGGAATGAAAAATTGCGTCTAATTTCATATTTTTAAAATTTGACTTTCTGATTAACTTTCCCGGTTCCTTTTTTTGTGGAAGAGAATAGTCTGTAACAGCTTCATGTTTTTTACTTTCCTACAAGCAGAGCTCTGTCATGGTCATAGTGCCCGCGTGCTGCCACCTAGAGATTTCTCCACAGTGGGAGATGATCAAGTAGCCTCTGAAGCTGTCATCTGTGACCCTTTTTTTTCACCTCTGTTTTGCTGTGCTCTCAAATATTAGCTGAGTCCCCCATCTTCAGCCAGATGATTGGCTGATGCTACTTGATGCTCCATTCTTTTATTCTCCTATATTATTTTGAACTGTTTATGTGTGCGAAAGTGCTGGGAGACATAGATAACTCAGCAAGGAGTTTAATGAATAATACAAAGCATATGGCTTCATATGCTAGAGGGGGGGGCCTCAGAGAGACCACTATTCAAGTTGGAGGGGTGTGTGTGTGGGTGATTTGAATATTGTGGGAACAGTGCTGCAGTTCACTACTGAGGAGAGCTGATTTTGTTGTAAATTGATAAAATACAAAGAAATGTACCGTTTGGTAGGATTTAAAGGGGGAGAGGAGCAGATTTGCCTGTGTGTCATTTTTGCTGTGCTTGCAACCCTAGCTGAACTGAGGTCCTAGAGATTCAGGGTTGTTCTTGAACTCCTTATCTCTTGTAGGGAACATAAGTTTACCACCAGACCCTCAGACTGGTCTTACTCTTTTTTTAATTTTTATTTTTAGCTTGCTTCAACTTCACGTCTTCAATTTGCAGCTCCATACAGCTGCCATGAATCATTGCAGTTTGTATCCATTCCCCTTTCCCTTGCAGCGCCCGTCTCACAGCTCTCGAAGTGTAGTGAGTGACTCCAGGAAAGGCTGGAAATTGATGAGGAAAAAAAGCATACTTTGACTGTCATGACACAGGGCTTGGAGGAGATAAGGGAACTTCACATTAGGGTATAATGTTTATTAATTTTAAAAATATTTTTCCTGTGGTCCTATGATCAGCATCTGATTTCATGAGTGTCCACCAATTACGGAACAAGTAAGTGGTACGCAAGCAGTGTGCAGCTGCCAACCCTGCTCTCCCAGACCCAACATGATGCTCATGTTATGTGTCCAGAATGTCTGTCAGATGTCAATAGCAAGACCTTTTCGCAGAACTTTAAAAATAGCTCAAAGTTCTCTTCTTTTTTTTTTTTAACTTTTGAAGATAATTATTTTAATACTTCAGACTGAATTGAGTGTTTTTCTTTTTTGCATTAACATAGTCTATATTTAAAAAATGTGTGATTTTAGACAGTTTGTAAGAGGTAGTTTTCAGCCACCTGTAGAAAGCATTTTCTCCTTAGAAAAGCTTTATCTTGGTTTTAGCCTAGAAGCCTCCTCCTCCATCTTAATTCAAACTGGCCTGCAGTGGGCTACAGTACCATGAGCTTTCGTTTGTAACTTCCTGGGTCTTTCCCTTATTTTATATTCCCCTGCCCCGCTTGCCATTCCCTTAGCCCAATCATTGCCGTGACAATCCTTGGCCAAGGGCCATGCAACAGCGCCTCATAGCCCTAACTCCAGCTGCTAGGTGAACACCACCTCTGCAGCAAACCCAGGCCCAGCCAGCTGGCCCAGAGAGCGGAAGACCTGACTGAGAATCAACCCCAGGATTTCTGCTGCACACTGTCACGGAGCCACCGCAGCAGCTCAAAAGCTTTAGCTTTGTTCCGTAAGGGATGTGCTTAGAGGAGAAAATGGTAAATCGTGGTGGATTTCTCTCTCATGAGGATATCATTTTTCATTCTTGACATTTGCTTCCGAAAGAGCTTATTGTTGTAATATTCAGATTTTTGGAGGACAAGTGTGGAAATTCTGTGTGGAGTGTAGCTTTTCAAAGCATTAGGAACGTAGCCTAAGACAAGTGGATGGTGATACTGCATTGAATCCTGTGTCTAGTTTCATTCCCTGTTTACTTAGAGACTTGTGCTCTGTACATGCAGCATGAAATTTAGCTGATCATTACTGAAGCTGCAGAAATTAAATATAAGCTTTTAGCAGTTTATTCATATGATTTTCATTGTTTAAAAGATTGTTGCTGTATCAAAGATAGTGAAGACAGCATCTTGGAAATAGCCAGCAAAATATTATCTTTGGTTTCCTTGCCAGTGATAAATAATAATTTATTAAAATTAGTAAGATTTCAGTCAAATTAAAAAAAAAATATTAAGGTAGTAAGATAACTACATTCTTCCTTCAATTCAAAATCAGATTGTCATAATTTTAAAATGTCTCTGTTTAAATCTGAGGAAGCAATATAATTTATTTTTGTTACATGGTTGTGCTCAGAGTGGTGAACACATTTTTTAAAAACATTCTACTATACACCAGTATCAACAATAAACTGTTATAGCTAAAAAGGATGGCTCTAAATTTTTGTAGCCTTTGATTTTTTTTTTTTCATTCAGTGGAAGAGATTAATAATAATTTGGATTTTTAGCCTGCCTTTCCAAATAATGGACAAGGTGGCTGCCAGCAGTTTTAGTAACAAAAGTTCAATAAGACCCTTCCCCAAAGAGCTTACATTTCGGGACAGCATCTTTCAAAGGGGCACATAAGTGCACATTGATGTATGTGCATCGGCGTGCACCCAGGGACGTGGCAATTTATAACCTACGTGCATTACATGCGTACATTATAAAAGAGCCTTGGTGCCCATATGTGAGCGCCTAATTTTGAAAGTAGGCGTACCCACCGCATAAATCGGGTTTCAGCCATGTAAGTCAGGGAATTTTATAATTGGCGTATGTCCACACCAAGACCAGTTTTACCATTCTTCAGTGTAGAGCTAGGTCCTCCAACCCCCCTGGTTTAATAGCCTGCACTCGCCCCAGTTACCCCAGACCCTTTAAACGCCTCAGGAATGGCTCTTTTTTTTTTTTTTTTTAAACTTACACAACCATAGCAGAAGTAAAGTTACGTAGCACTAGACCTCGGTGCATGCCCAGGCACGTAGGTATTTGTGTGCACATCTCTTGGCTCTGCCCCAGATCGCCCACACCATGCTCCTTTTTGATTCTGAGTGAGATATGCGTGCAGTGGGAGATAGGCACGCATGTAGGCGGCTTTTAAAATACGGTGGGCACGTGTAATCCCTATACGTTTGCGATCTCCCGATTTTGGCATGCAGGGGGCTTTTAAAATTCACCTTTAAAAGAAACAGGAGATAAAGTGACTTGCCCAAGGTCACAGTGAGTGCCAGTGGGGGAAGTGAGATTTAAACCCTAGATTTCCTGGTTCTCTAACCAATAGGCTACTCCTCTTCCTGAAGCATTATGGGCTATGGGTTATGTGAGTGATTGACACATCTGCTCCATCATATTAAACATGAGAAGATAATGTGACGTCTGTGGGAGTGCTTTGTCTTAGTGCTACTGTATTTTGGCTTATGGAGATGTGGGTAACAGTGGTGGCAGAGGAAACAGAGCAGAGGTAGCACAGGAGGAGATGGTTTTGGAAAGCCCTATGTGGTCCACAGGATTTGGTGCAAACATCTGGGATGCTGTGTACATGTTTGCTAGTGAACCCCCTACCTCTTGCTGGCTACTGATGGTATCCTAATAATGTACGTTACACACGATTGTGAACAAACACATTAAACAAGTATTAGGAAATGCAGAACAGAGACCAAGTTAAAACAAACAGCTTTATACTTAGAAACTAGACCTTACAACCTAAAAACCACAGTTCTTCTGTTGAACCTATCTCTGCTTTCCTGTGTCAGTTGACTTCCCAGTAAAGACCCTAACAAGGAAACAAGTAACCCTTTTACTGCCTTCTCCTGACTACCACCACCACCACGCTCAGATCTGTGAAGTCGGGGTTCTCTATCATGAGTGCCCCCTTTTTCTAGTGTCTAAAAAAACATATGGTTCCACAGAATGTACTTTTTGTGGCAAGATGGGAAAGTTGCTTTTTTTTTTTTTAAATTCTGATCTTTCTTGATGAATAAACAGATTCCTGGAAAATGTTCACACCCTAGGTAAAATGCATCTCTGTCCTCTCAATTCATCTCTTGTTCGCTCTCTCATTTCTAATGCCGTTATCTTTATTTTGATCATAAGCTGCTAGGATTTGTCTAATGTACCCAGTCTTATTTGCTATGTAAACACAGTCTGCATACAGCTGGCGTATAGTAATGGTGCACAGTAAAAGTGCATAAAATCAGCTCATTATTAGTTGTACCAAATTTATTTACTAGCTTGTACAAACTTTATGCTTTTCAATTAGAACGTACCTCCAACACAGACTGAAATCGATAATGTCTCTGAGTTGCTATTGAGGACTGGCCCTATCCCATGGCTCGACAGAAATGCTGCAGTACAAAATTTGATCTTTAAACTATGTGATGGGAGAAAGGCTCATAATAAGATATAAAGTGTTGGATCAGCATGACCCATCATGGATTCTTGTTGCAGTTCAGGGGTAGATTCTGCAGCAAGTGTTACATTCTGAGGCACTTTAGTGGCACATTTGCATATGTTTATTTAATATGCAAAACTTTTTCTTAAAAGTGTTTTCCCATTTTAGAAATGTGATGGGAGAAAAAATACATTTTACCCCTCTATTCTGCCCATTCACCAATTTATGTAGCCCTTTCAATTCCCCTCCCTCCCTCCCTCAGAGATCCCCTGTATTTATCCCATGCTTTCTTGAATTCAGATACCATTTTCGGTATTTTTTTTTGTGTGTGTGTGACTAGATAATTGTTTGCTTTTTTCCCTCATCTTTTGCTTTATTGACTTTTCATTCTTTCTTTCTGTCATTTACTTTATTTCTTTCACTTCTCACATGCCACTCCTTCCCTCATTACAGTAGTCAATATTCCTCTCAAAGATTACATTTTTCTTCTTACCTGCCCTCCCGTAAATCCTTTTTCTCCATCTGTCTTGCACACTTTCTGTAGGGCCTAATCCAAGTTTCCCTCAAAGGAGCTGTAACATAGAAACATAGTAAATGACAGCAGAAAAAGACCCAATGGTCTATCCGGTATGCCCAGCAAGTTTTTTTTCCTTTTTTTTTTAGGGTAGTAGCTACTGCTCCGTGCAAGTTAACCCCCCACCCTCCCTTTGTACATTCTGTTAAGGGTGATTGGGTTATCCCACTCCCTCTTCTCCCCCCCTCCCCCTCCAAATGCCTTCTGTTAAGGGTAGAAACTGAGGCTCTTACAAGTTATCCAAATTAACTACCGTTTTTCTTCATTTCCATCTTTTAGCCATTGGGGATCTTCTGTGGTTATCCCATTCCCTTTTGAAGTCCATGACCACTGAGCAGATAAAATGGGCCTGAACCAAAGATAGACATTACAGCAGTGTATGGGACAAAGAACTGCTATTGTTTCAAAAACAGGACATTGTTTAAACTAGCTGATGTAGCTAGCTGGACCCAAACTTGAGGCTGCAGTAGTCCTATCAGACAATATTGAATCCAGTTTAAGCAGCACATTCTGTGTTTCCCAGCCTGTTCACATTCTGAGAATCTGCTGATGCGAGAACCAGTTTTACTCACTTGTCAATGATGTTCCAATGCATGGTGGGATATCCAATCAAGCATACCATTAGGATATAGTGGGGATTCATGTCTGACCTGGAAGCCAAGACAGTCTCAGGGAGAAATAAACCAAGAGGAGGTGGGAACCTAAAGGAGGACAGGGATTTTCCTGCTGACTTTTCTTAAACCCTGGTCCGTGCTACTACATGGTTCCTGAATGCCACATTGATACACTTCCTGTGGTTATCTACCCTACATTCTCCTCTCCTTCAGACTCACCCTAGCCCCTCCCGAGGCTTCCTTATCTCTTGCACATCTACCATCTTGCATTTCTTCCTTCCCAGCCTTTTATCCCTTCCTCAGACTCATGCGGCCTCTTATCTGTTTGACCTCTCTAGCAGTCTATGCTTTCCTCATCACTCCTCTCAACCCTAGCTGTCATTCCCCCAAAATTCAGTTTGATAAATCTTGTCATCCTCTTCACTGAGTGCCCCCCGACTCTGGTGACAAGGCTCTGTTTATTGTGAGCCAGGGGAAGCAGCTAGCAGACAGCAAGTGGCTAGGTTGGCCTTGGCATTGCCAGTTAAGTAAGAGATCAGCACTGTGATGAGTTGTGCCTGGCCCTGGTGGCAGTGTTGGGAGAAAAACAGTGTCAGGGCTGATGGGCCTTACGTAGTAGCAGTTGCAGGCTGAAATATGTAGCTGTGGTGAAACAATGGTAGGAGAGCAGTTTGCCACAAATTCTGTGGCAGTGGCTGCACAAATGCAAGAACTGGGGAGGAGGAGGATTGTTTCAAATTGTGGGCCATAGTTTTAAGGTAAGGCAAGAGAAGCTTTGTTTGGCAGGTGCCCTTTTGTAGATTTATGCAGTTGCTAGTGGTTAACGATCACAAGTGGAGGTTCAGTTCATGCCCAGTACAAAGTCTATGTAAGTATAATGGCGTAGTGATCTTATTTGATGATTTATGTTTTTATATGCATATTAATAGTTATACATAGGAATTGTATCATTATTTATATAATATGTTTTGAACTTGTCGTAGACCACACAGGCCAAATTATAGTATTTTGTTTGATGGTTGTCATAAATTTTAAGATGGACCCGATGGACTGATTTCTCCTTTTTGTAGATTCATGTCTTGCCTGTGTATCGACTTGCTACAAACTGTTGAGTCAACCAGTCATGTCGGCCTAGTTGTTGAATATTGCCAGCATATTACTATAGTTTTGGTCCTTATTTAAATTGAATTTATAAAGCATTTTATCCCCAAAAGATTCTAATATGTGTGGCAATTAAGTTGCATGCAGATTTGTCAGAAGGATGAATACATTTTTGGGATGCAGACTGCATGACATTTTCCAGCATTTAAAGAGGTTATAGTTTTAATATTCTATTAGAGCAAACCAAAACGCAAGGTCCATAACTTCTGATTCCTAGTTCTTTGCAGTAACCCCTAGATATTAAGTGAAGTCCTACTCTGGGCTTAGTGCATAGGACAGGTTTATGGATGATGTAGGCATTTCTTCCTTTCAGTTATAATTCAGAACTAGTGTTGTCACTTTCCCTTAAACTTGATTCTGAAGAGTATGTGACGTGGATGTATTAATGCTAAACTGGATGGTTCATGTAGTAACTAGCAAAATAATGTTTGACTATTTAATTGAGATGGGGCCTACTTTAGATCATGAATATTTTTCAGGCATGGCGCCTTTTTTGTATTGCAGTTCCTGATTAAATTTTAAAATAATTAAGCATCTGGTTGGATCCAAGATTATTTGAAGTGCACTCTCCTGGTGTGCCAGGGAATCTTGGGCACTGTGAAATAGAAATGTTGTCATACCTTATCAGTCCTTTTCTATTAATGATCACACCAGTGTGGACTGCTGGATGAATCTGCCTCTCAGGAACTTCCTGAGAGGCAAACTTTGTCCTGTTGTACAGATTACATGAACTTAAATACAGCATCGCAATTGTGATATACCTAATAGTGACTGGGAAGTGTTTGTGTTGGTTTTTTGTTTTATTTTTGCTTTTATGGAACTATAATTTCTCAGCAGCTGGACATACTAAAAAAAAAAAAAGCAAGAACCAGGTTTGAAGGTAAAGTGGTTGATGCCTTTAACTTTGAAGAAAAAGCAATGATTATGGGTCTTCCAAATATATAATTTTCATACTGTGTATGTCATACTCCCTTTGTTTGCATTAATATTCTGTTTTATTTTCTTCCATGTTAATTTTTTAGCCTCCTATAGGCCCTCGGTGGTCTTTGCCACCCACCTTATGTTCCCAGGCTGTGCAGGTGATCTGGGAGTCTCCTCCAGGATGTACCCTTTGTACTGCAGGTTGCTTGATAAAGGCAGGTCCCTTGCCTTGCTTTCTGGACTGGAGCATTTATCCCCAGACTCAGCTGGCCCTACTGAATGTGATATCTGAGACCGAATCCCCCAGATTGCTGTATGGAGCGCTGCAGCCTGAAGCCACTATTACTGTTACAGACTTCTAAGGGAATTCTAATTGTATTCGGAAATTACATAGAAAAGTGCATGCATGGTTATTGAACACATGGTAACAGACACAAAAAGGAGTTGAATTAGAATAAGTTTGGAACTTGTGAGCAGTAGTGTCGGTCATCAAGGCTTCAACCCTGGCCTCTGTCCATCTGCACACATTCATAATTCAATCATCTTAAAAAAAAAAAAATCTATCTAAAGTGGAGAGCATAATAAAGCAATTTCAGTTTTGAAATTGAAATATGGTCCATCTTTCTTGCAGGAGAGTTGAAAAAAGTGGCTATTTCTTTTATGATGGGTGATGTTTTAGCAAAAGGATTCAATTCTAGTCTGTAATAGGAGTGTTCCTTTTAGTTTTATTTGTTCCCTTTTTGTTTAATAAAAATGGAAAATGGACTAGGTCATTCTGATTTTCATACTCATTCAGTGAGTGCTGAGTATATTGAATCACAGCATGTCTGAGGTGGTTTTAGGATTCTATTACTTCTATAGTAATCCATCGTGGTACACACACAGAGTATTATTACCTGAATTTGTGTGTGGCTTCAAAATGTTCTGTTAAGATGACCACTTACATTAACATATAGATACTTTGATTTCCAAGTTCCTAAGTGGGAAATTGGGGCATTTTCCAGGTGAAGCCTCATTGGTTGTACTATGCACAGAGGATCAGGGAAATGTGTGGTGTTTGTATGAGAGTTTCATCTGGCACTGCGATACATTGGCCCATACTCTAACCAACAGCAGGTGGGCCCCGTCACTTATCAGCTGAAGCTCTGCAATATATTAAGAGTCCATAATGTATTTCATGTCTCTTTACTGAAAAACCTTTGATCCTTTCCTGGCCCTCCAGGAAACCTCCCACATCCACAAGTTTGATGGTGGAAGAAGGCACACGGTTTGAGGTAGAAGAAAGCTTGGATTCCCATAGGAGGCGGAACAAACGAGTATCTCATCGCCTGAAAGCACTTTGGCCCAGAGGAGAACTCTTGGGAGCCCGCTGCCAACCTCCAAGCACCGCACCTTTTAAGGGACTTCCACATACAGTTTCCCTCTGACCCTGAGGAGGGGGGTACTGTTTTATTTGCTGACTTGTGGGCTGCTCCTGTGAGCAGGCTCATTCACCCGATGCCGCCAAGACTGCTCAGCACCGCCTTTCCACATGGTCAGGAATGCCTCCAGCGTTGGGCCCTCCCCCTAGGTGCGCGCAGTGCGTGCTGTCACATGAAGAACCCATGGTGGGAACAAACCTCACAGGCACTCCCTGATATCACATGGCCGGGCATTTAAACCCTGGCCGTACATCACAGAATTACCTCAGCAACAAGTTGATTAACCTCAGATAGCGTGTTTGCTGCTCCAGCGTTCCAGCTCTTGTTCCAGCCTTGTGTCCCAGTCTTCAGCCTGCCCAGCTTTATGTTCATCTCTTCAACCTCATCCAGTCTTGCCCTTCTCTCTCCTAGCCCAGCCTGCCTTCGGACTGATTATCAGAACTGACCTTAGCCTGTACCCTGACCACCCTTTCCTGTTGCCTGCCTTAGACCCGGCCTGGACTATGACCACCCTTTACTGTTGCTGCCCCTGACCATAGCCTGGACTCTCCTTGCCCCTGCTTGCCACCTGCCTCCGACCTCAGCCTGACACCAGATTTACTCTTTTGCCTGTGTGTGAGACTGCCACTTCAGATATGCCGGCCCAGCACCCAAAGGCTGAACCTGAGGGGAAATGAGTTGGTACAGGCGAAGTTCCAGCCTAGTCTCTCCATCGTCTGCTCTGCCAGTTGGTGGTGAGGACCTGAAAGGCTTTTCCTATAGGTTGTGTCAACTTCACCCCAACACAAGGGCCCACAATCCTAACATTTACATGTTTGCTTATCGAAAAACTAGTGGCTGCAAACTACACATTCTTAAAGCACTCGTGTACTCTGCACCTGCTATTTGTATGGGAGACTGAGCAGGTGCAAAATAGCATGGGTACATTTGAATATCAAGTATGTGTGTGTGAGACCCCTTACCGCTGTGTGTGCTTTTAGCCGGTCAGAAAAGTGTAACTTACAGGCAGGCCAATTTACCCAGATAACTTGCTCTGAAAATTGCTCTTTCTATGCATCAGTATAGCCCATTGTAATTTAGTGAGCATTATTTTTCCCTTCTCTACTCTGGAAATTGTCATTCTTGTACAGTGTAAGTGCCAAAAATAGGTTGCCAGAAGGTGTGCAATCCAAAGGGAAATGTAGGGACATGATGACCTTGCTGTTCCACAGAAAGGTCGGATTCATTTTTATTCTTTCCAATGTCCAGAATGTTGGAAAGAATTTTATAGAAAAGAGATCAATGTTTGTATGCATTAATCGCACTCCAAAAAGGGGAGGGAATTTCATCACATTTAGCATGGAGGACAGAAATGTGAATATCTCAGACAAGTTTGAAAACAGGACCCATTGGATCAGTATTTTTATAGAACCGAGCCTCTTAAAAACAAACAATTCTCCTTGCTTTCTGTGGGCCACTGTTAGAAGCTGTTTCAGCTGCTTGAATGCCGCCCAGTGTTTCATTCCAAACGCTGCCCTTTGGGGACAGAGCAACACAAGCAGAGAGGCGGAGATGGGGGGAAAATAACGGAAGGATGGCACATAAAGATGCTTCCAAAGTGTACCCACATGCACCACCTCCCCACACAGACAAAGAAAATGAATGATGCAGCTTCTCAGTTCATTCCCTTGCCACCTGCCCCCTCGATATGCTTGTCCCAGCCACACCCCCTCTACTGCTAATCCCTTTTATAGCGCTGCTTGTCACACACAAGACGGTCCCTTCTCAGTAGAGCTTACAAACATACAGGTCATTTATGAAGAAAGTGCTTAAAATCAATAAGGCTGTAGGTGGGATAATCGGAGGTTAAGATTTAAAAAGCAGTATCAAAAATGTGGGTGTTGACTGGATTTGAGTAAGGCAAGAAAGGGAGCATGACATACCAACTCAAGAAGACTATTCTAACCATACAGTGCAGCCAAGTGGAAAGCACAGAGTTTGGAATTGGTGATTTAGGAGAAGGTTGCCTGATGAGTGGAGTTCATGGGTAGGGGTGTGAGGAGAGGTAGTGAGGAGCTGCATCGTGAAAGCTCTTTTAGATGAGAGAGAGGATTATGAATTATATGCAGAAACAGATAGGGAGCCAACGTAGTGACTTGAGAAGAGGGGATAGTGATCCTGCCACACTTACACATAAGACCCACATACAGTTATACACATGCAACCTCTACCCAGTAACACCCACACATATATACTGCCTCACAACTACATCCTAAAAACCCACAGACACACCCTTAAAAAAACACCCCCACAATTCACTCAGAACCCACTGCCTCTCAAATACATACATCCGTCTTCCGAGGTACCCCCCCAGTACCCCCCTCCCCCACACTACACATAACTCTATACCCCCTCACATACATACCTCCACCATCCACATAACACACCTCCTCATGCTCTCAGACCTCCACATACCTACACCTCACTCACCTCTTATACAATTTATGTTGAAAAGCATTCCTGAAGCTATGCCTCAGTAGGTTTTCACAACTCGTTTAAGATTCACTAGTCTGAGAAATAATTGAAAGGGTTTAGAACAGGGCTCTCTAACTATGGCCTGCAGAGCTTATTTGGCTGGCCTGCCAGGCTTTTTCTTCACATAGCTGGATTCGGGCCACAGAGGAAGTTGTGTGTTTTTTTTAAATTCACGGGGAGAAGAGGCCCCAGGATTCACATCATTGAAGGACATGGCTGGCAGGGAAGCTAGGCCCCGCTAGTGGCAGAAAAGGCACCAGGACCTGCACTATTGATGTTACCTGCTATTGGGAAGGCCAAGCCTTGCTAGCAGCAGAAGGGGAGCTGGGACATGCACTGTTGTTGGAGGCCACCAGTGGGGAGACCAGGATCCACTAGAGGCATTAGGCATCCGGACTCGTAGCACTGAACATCTGCCCTCTTCCTCCCCTACCTTCTGAGGTGTGTTTTGGGGCAAGGGTAGAAGAGCAGTAGGTATGTGACAGAGGGGAGGGGAGGAGGGGAGGGGAGGAGGATGAGAGTGGGTAGGGTGTGTAAAGGAATGGGGTAAAAATAGGAAGCAAAAAGAGGGAGTGGAGGAGGGAAGGGAGGATAATAGAGTGAGAGGAGAATGAATAGTGTTCATGAAGGAAGGGGTGAGAAGGGAAGAGAAAGGGGGCATGGGATGGGGAGTAGGGTAGGATGGGAGGGAATAGGGTGAAAGGAGAGTGGTTAGGGTGCATGAAGAAAGGAGTGAGAAGGGGAAGGGATTGAAGGGGCATGAGCGAGGGGAATAGGGTGAAAAGAGGGGCAAGTGAGGGGAGAGAATAGGTTGAAAGGAAGTGGAGTAGGATGAGGGGGTAAAGTGAAGGAAGGGAGTGAACAGAAAATTAGAGGAGGGAAAGGATGGGAGTAGGATGTATTTATTTATTTTCTTAGATTTATATTCCACTTTTCGCACTTTTTCAGCGCTTCAAAGTAGATTACATTCAGGTTCTGTAGGTATTTCTCTATCCCCAGAGGGCTTACAATCTATGTTTGTACCTGAGGCAATGGAGGGTAAAGTGATTTGCCCAAGGTCACAAGGAGAGACAGCGGGACTCGAACGCTGGTCTCCTGGTTCGTAGCCCGCTGCTCTAACCACTAGGCTACTCCACCACTCCATGAGATGAGAGGAGAGTGGGAGGAGGAGGGGAGGCAATAAGGGGAAGGGGTGAGTGAAAGGGAAGGGACTGAAAGAGGATGGAGGAGGTGTGCCACATTCACTCACATGCACAAATCTCTGGAGGGGAGGGAGAGGGTGGATGTAGAGGAAGGGAAAGTCAGGAAGCCGGGTTCTCGGGAGTGTGGTAGGGTTACCAATTTCCAGAAGACCTACAAATATTATTGACATGTTTGCCACACCCCTGGTAGCCCTGCCTTCTCCCTTTCCAAGTATTTCAAATCATCCAAAGGGCTCTCCCCTCTTTGTTGAACAAACTGATCTGGTCTGCCCTAATCTGCTCTGGAAAACTCCAAGGGGGAACTCCTCCCCAGCCCTCTTGATGATTTGAAATTTCCTATGGGGTCCTTCCCTTGAAAGGTTTGTGGAGCCCTGATTTAGAGTAATGTTTTCCAAAATGTACCCACTTGAGCTACAAGAAAATAAGATCTACCACACCAAAAAAAGTACACAATCTAAATGTGAAGTTTTAGATAGCTATTTTTGATGCTGTCAGTACGATGCCGACTGTTTCAAATATTTAGCCTTTTTCTTTCTTGGTATCATGATTTTATTCTTCAGTTTTCTTGTTGCAAAGATCACAGTGGGGATTTCTGTTCTGACCCTATAGTGAATAGAGGCATCCCCTTGTAAAAGAAGAAGAAGATAGGCCTGAACTGGGAAGCCAGCTGGTGATGGTGAAGGTCAGACTGTGTAAGCTAGGCCACAAGAGCAGCTTAGAGTTAGCTCAAGTGTCTATTTAAAACAGTATGGGGTGCAGGGCCACCAAAGGCGACCCTGCCTCTTTTAGATATTCAGATGCATTTTCAGGGTCTACAGAAGAAGACACCAAAATAAACCTAGACCTCTTTTGGAGTTACTAAAATTGGCTTACCGGAGGCCAGGCACCTAACATGCCTGGCCTAAATAATGCAAAGCAAAGAAGTGAAAACAACCTGTCTATATTTTGGACTGCAGAGATAGCCTAAGTCAGACTTAAAGCATCTACTGGAAGCCTGAGAGTCAATTAAGATGGACTGATACTGATGATCCAGTTCATTAGGATAACCTAGAGATCAAGCAGAAAGAAAACTTCTCATGATCTAAAATAAAGGAACTTCAAATATGGGCATGAACAACTCCCTATAAGGAGTTGCAGAAATTGAAAACCAGCCCTACAACCCAAGACTGTTGCAGAGCATGACAGGGAGACTCTGCACTGAGGAAGACCTAACACTTGCCACTGGAAATGCTGCTGAAGGATTTCAGAAGCTGATTTGCATTTTGAACCAGGCTATCCACTTTGCACATAAAGGGAAATGTTTTGCTACTAATCTTTCACTTTCAAAACTGAAATTTGCACTAAAAGAAAGACCATTCAGAATTTTGAAAAGACTTAATAGGGACAATTTAGATTTTCTATTAATTATTGCATTTTTCCATAAAAAAAATGTTGAACTACTTTTAAAGGTCAAAGACCTAGACCATAAGAAATTAAAGAGCCTTGTAAAGAAAGACTACATGAAATTATAGCCAAAACTGATCGAAATCTTGAGTCTCCCCCAGAATTGCCATCTCTGGTCAGACCCTTTGGAGTTGGGAGTGTTTACCACAGACCATTAAGGAATCCATAGTTCAGAAAGTGTATTGAAAAAAAGCACCTCTCATGTGAGGCTTAAAGGTAAATTTTAAAAGCCGGGTGCTCGGCAGAATCAGGAGATAAGTGCGCATCTACCACATGCACGTGTCCACCCAATTCTATAAGCCACCCATATGCGTGCACAAATACCGGGGAAAAAAGGCTGGAATGTGGGTGGGGCATGAGTGTTCTGGGGCGGGGCTAAGAGATATGCACCAAATAGCTACGTGCCTGGGTGCACATCCAGGTATATTTGAGCACAAAGTTACTTCTGCTATGGAGGGGGTGTAAGTCCCAAAGCCAATCTATGTTGCTGTGGCACACAAGCTTAAAATTAGGGGCGCATATACATGGAACTAAGCTATTTTATAACATGTGTGCGTATGTGTGTGCAGGATACAAAATTGCCATGCATCTGGCTGTATTCCCATTTACATATGCATATGTTTGTCCGTTTGAAAATTACTGTCTTAAAGGCTACTTTTAAAACGAGCTCATGTGCGCCCATACACGTGTGTATCTGTGCGAGCTGAGATATGCTGGAATTTTAAATCATGCGCACTTGAGTGTGTATGTTTTAAAATACACCTCTTGCACATAAGAATGCACCTAATCTTAAGAGATTGCTCAAGAAAACGTACTTCCTGTATCTTTCCTAGGACTTTGCCAGTTCTTACATGCGTATCTAAGTGGATTTTAAAACATTCCCGCCTGAGGGACAACCCAGTTTTTCCAATTAGTCCACCAATTTGCCCAGTTAATATTGAGGCCTTCGAGACCTCTCTGGTTCTTAATCTTGAAAGCCCCCCAGTTGCCAAAGACCCTTCACCCTGTCCTGTAAGCCCTAAAACCTGACATGTACAGGCTTGTTCCTAATCTGGAGCAGCAATAAAGATACCCTGAAAACAAGCTGACGTGCGCCGCAGTCTCAGGTTTTAAAATACAGAGTTATGCAAGTGACTGTTGGCTCTGCCCCAGAACGCCCATGCCCCGCCATTCTTTCCACCCTCTTGTTTATGAAGCATGCATAGATATATATGCCCGTGCTTTGCAACTTAAAAATCTGTATTCCGTGCGCATGGCCCACATATATGCATATGTGGGCATTTTTTGCACGAACAATACTTTTAATATCGACTTCTTAGTGTGTCTGCACACCATAGTGTTAACTGCATACTTTTTTGCTATAATTTTAAAGTGTGCTAGAAGCCTGTTTGATAGCAGCACCAGTCTGATAATTTTTAAATTAAGCTGGATTAGAAAATCTAATTGCAGCATCATATGAAAATCTGAAGCATTGCAGCTTCAAGAAACATTTTGTGCTTTCAACAGATGCTGCAGTGGGAAGTTTTTTCGTGTTGTTGTTATAAGCCTTTAGCTGTGCAATTATAATTTACCAAAATGAAATTGAAATTTTGATGTTTTTGCTTGGCTAGAGCAGGAAAGCTGAATACTCCATGGGGTTTAACCAGATACTCCCATTTAGGGCTTGTGAACATAAGGGTTGCCTTGTTCCTTCATAGTCTTGGTGACGGGATATACTCTGTGACCTAGTGTAGCTAGGCGTTGTCCTTATTTCCAGGATCCTCAAACACAAGCTTGACTTCCCCTGCTATTTCCACTCTGCAGGACTCTGTTTTCTTCGTTGCTTTGGCGTCTGCCTTATTTCAGACTTGTATTCAGACTCCCTACTGAGACAGAACTCTGTGTAATCAAGTCTCTGGTTTGAACACTTCCGCAGTTTAGGCTCCCGAACTGAATCTTGTCTCCTCTGGAAACTCCTTGAAGATTCAAGTAGACTCGTGCCTTTGAGCTTCTTCTGAAGGCCAAAACCTCTTATGCAAAAACAGCTCGTTTAAATAAAGATCTTACTGTCATCTTTATTTCTGAATATATTCAGAAAGGATTCCCAGAAGAAACACCTTTACCCCTCACCCACTCTCTGCTGTCCCTGTAAAGTCCAGACAGCGTTCAGAGTTCTGCTTAACGCTCTCACCGACAGCAAGCTCACCTCTGTTATCAGCACATAGTCTACACATTATTCAGCTCCGGCTGCCATTTCAGTGTTCAACGCCCAGAGTCACACTTTGTGGAGCTCTTATCCCCTTGCTTGCCTCTAAGTTTCTTTAGCACAGCTTGCTAACCACAAAGTTTGAAATCCATTGTATGAATTCTTAGGACAACCATAATTTTCCAGTCTCTCTGGGGAGTTTGCAGCACTCTCCTAGGCTGCTGTTAGCTCCCTCCTCCACCTTTGACTCGGCACACCCACTCTTCAATTACACCTGTGTACTGGAAAGTCCTTGCCCGCCCTCACCTGGGACTCCTCCCTCAGAACCCTCTGTTAATCATAGGTGAGCCCTGATCACACTTCCCCTGTCATCACACTTCTTCCTGTCTCGAGAAATATATACTTCATTGTACCTAGACCTTCTGATTATATACAGAGTGGTTGTGCACTATCAAAGATCTTGTAAATTACAATCTACTGTTTAAGCCAGGTAATGTTGTTCATGTCAAGACACATGAACATATCACCCTGATCCTTAAGTCTAAAGTATTTGGGGATAGACTTAAAGACCTAAATAAGTTTACTGAGGAAGAAAGGCAGGATAGAGAAGATAGGATAGAGACATTTAAATACCTCCAGGATATTCAGGAAGAGGAGGTGAGCCTCTTCTATGGAAAGGAGGCTCTGGAACGAGGAGTCCTAGTGTTAGGGTGAGAGAGGGGGGACTCGGGAGTAATGTAAGGAAATATTTTTGTATAGAAGGAGTGGTGGATGCATGGAATGGCTTTCAAGTGGAGATGGACAGTATCTGAATTCAGGAAAGCATGGCATGATCAGCACAAGGGATCTCCTGAGGGAGTGGTAAGTACTATAGAACTGAGTAGTTGTGTATGGACAGACAAAATAGGCACTATGGTCTTTTTCTGCTGTCACATTTCTGTTTCTTGGAACAATCTCCATACAAAATGTTTGGTTGAAATTTGAGAGTTGATCTGATGCTTGCAGGTTCTATGATGGTTGAAAATTAATGTTTGAATGCTTAGATTGGATGTCACATACCCAGTTGAATCCTGGCAGATGAATTAGAATTACATTTTAAGGTTTGTGGTTTGTAAATTGGCTCAGGGAAAGCAAAGTATAGCAATAAAAAGATTGTTGGGATTATGGGGACATAATTTGTTCTGTGTGGAGCTTCTTGATTTTTTTTTTCCTTTTACACAATTTATGAATCTGAATGGAAAACTTTTTTTTTTTTTTTTGAGTTGAGTAAGTATAATTACCCAGTAAAGCATGATGGTAGTTTCACTTTTATGAACATTTTGTTTTCATCCTCCCACTGATGTGTTAAGCTATATTGTGTTATATACAACTGGGATTCCAAACTATGTACAAATGGGCTTCCTATGCTGGATCCCAGTGCTATCCTAATTGCAAATTCTGATTGTAAGCTGTTCCAATGCCTCTGTTCATTTACATTTATTGTAGTCTACTTTGAGATCAACTTTGGGAAAAGGCGGAATATCAAATGCTCACAAATAATCTCCAGGAGTTGTAAAGCTTCTGTTGGGGTAGCGACATATTTCCTTGCTTCCCTGAATATAATAGTAAGATATTGGGGAAGTGGAGGGGGTAAGAATGTGTGTAAAAGTTGTAATGGATTGAGTAGATTATAGGTGCTTGGGGAGGAAGGGTTAGAAGGCTGGGAGTACCAAGCTAGGAAAAGTGGAGATTTTCCGTTGCTAAGCAGGCTGAATTAGCTATGCTCCATGGGTGACGTCATAAGGTGCACGTTGCAGATTTGTCTCTCAAGTCTGTTAAAGTTTTGGTGTACTGAGCATGTGTGGGTCTTTTCCCATCAATAGCAGGGCTGAATTAGCTATGCTGTCTGAGATGTCCTCCGGCGGCCTCGAGGCGGAGTTTCTCCTAGCATAGAAAGATAGAAATGACGGCAGAAAAGGACCAAACATCCAGTCTGCCCCTCAAGCTTGTGGTAGCATCAAGTATCAGGCTTATTGGTTAAGGGTAGTAACAGCCGCATCAGCAAGTTACCCCCATTCTTTGTTTTCCCAGACCTTAAAATTTAGTGTCCTTTTTGGTTGCTGTCTGAGTCTGATTTCCTTTTTTTTTTTCTCCCCCCCCCCTCCCCCCCCACCATTAAAGCAGAGTATTATTGGAGCAGAGAGCAATATTGGAATTGTGTCAACAGTATGAAGGCTTATTGGTTAAGGGTAGTAACTGCCACATAGCAAGTTACCCCCATGCACTTTTTTCTTCATTTCCATACTTTAGTCCTTAGGGATCCACAGTGTTTATCCCATGTCCCTTTGAAATCTTTCACTGTTTTTGTCCTCACCATCAACTCTGGAAGGGCATTCCAGGCATCCACCACCCTCTCTGTGAAGTCACGATCTAGCGCCCTCGTTCCCCTCAGTCTGTTTTTTCCAAAATGCAGAGCTACTTTTTCCAAAACGCAGAGCTACTTTTTTCCTGACTCCCCTCTGAGTTATTCTTCTTCTTAAAAAAAAACAAAACAAAAAAACAGTGCTTTTCAGTGCTAACATGGGGCCGAAACAGCCTGGTTTTAAATACTGCCAGTGCAGTAAGCTGATGTCGATCACAGTCAGCCACAATTATTGCTACATCTGCCTGGGCTCAGACCATGACCAGTTGGCATGCTGCGACTGCGGTTGCGTGCCCCCACGCCCAGCGGCAGCGAGCCCAAAAGATAGCAAGGCTCAGAGAGGGAAACGATGAATCCTATGCCCCGCCTTCAGAATTCCATCCCTCTCCGGGACCAAACATGCAGCGGACAAAGAAACGGAAAAGGGTCTCTTCGCTGGGACCCCAAAATAAGGGCATGAAAAAACTGAAGGTGCCCGCTCCCACGGCATTACCTCCACTTCAACAAGCACCACGGAGCATGTGTGTGGACAGTACGTCATGGGGCTGAGAGCGTGAACACTGGCTGCCCAACGCAACGCCAAAGTCGTCGAAACCGACACAGGAAACCAAGAGTGCCGACCATCCCAGGGAATTGACGCCGACTTGACCATCAAAATTCAAGTGCATGACATATGCATCGGGAGACCGATGCACTGTGTCGGAACATGGCACACCCAAAAGCTCTCAGTCAAAGCCACATGCATCTGTGCACATCACTGTGCCACTGACGCACTCAAAGCTAAAATCCTCAACACAACCTTCGACACACTCGATGCACAGAAGGTCCGGGTCGCCGCAGAGACATAAGGAAGTGGAGTCTGGGCATAAACACTGACAGCATGGAGCTAGAGGTCAAGCACAGGACACTCAAAGGCTGTTCATCCGGGATGAGATGTGAGAGATGGGATTCTCGGATGTCCCTTCACCATCAGATTATCCGGATTCCGAGGCTTCCTCCCCCCTCCTCACCCAGAGTTTACTCAGACATCTCCTCGGTCTCCATACAGAAAAAGATGCCTCCACAATTGCAGGAACCACTCTCAAAATGAACCAGTCTTTTGCAGGAGGTGGTCCCTCTCAATCACCGGCCCAAAGGACCCGATTCCAATATATTGCTCACCGACATTCCCAGCACTTCAGCGGGGCAGGCACCCACTCGTAGACGAGAGGATAAGCAGTCAAAGTCTTTGGCTCCTTCAGCTCCAAAGAGAGAGGACCTGGCAGAACAAGCAATGTTGCAAATTTCCGCATTCCTCATGGAGCTCTTCGCATCCCTGGAGCTGAGTGGCCAGGCACCTCAACCAACTAGTCCATTGTCTGAGGAAGGCCCTTCAGAGGACGAACCTTCCACACAGAGTCCATGGGAAAAGGTTCCGAGACGGAGATCGCTCAACCACAATTCTCTCCCCAACCAAGCTCACACTCGGAAGCCTTACTCACCAGTTCTCCAGGATCATCCACCAGGTTGCCATCGTACCCACCAGAAGAACTTCCCGAGCCCTCCACCCACCGGAAGGTCTGTTCTATTTGAAATTCATAGAAAAGGTGGAAGTGAAGTGCAATATAGAAACCAGGAAGGTCCAGACCCAAGAACTGAAGGGCTGGGCATACTGAAGATCTTTGAGATGCTGGCCAAACCGACCTTGTTACCCTCGCACAGTGTTTTGGATGCAGTCTTGGAAAAGACTTATAAGTCCCCTTTCTCCTCCCTAGCGACTTCCAGGAAAATTGATTTAAAGTTTAGGATGAGAAAATCTCCATACTACACCTCTCCTCAGTTCCCGCATGCCTCCATCATGGTGGAGTCTGCCATGAAAACAGCTAAAAAGATGAGACTTCACTCAAATATGCGTCCGGGAAAAGACAACAGTTTCCTGGAGGACTTTGGGAAACGATCCTTCCAGTCCGCCATGCTAGGGGCCAAGATACTGCGTGATGTAGAACTGATGTTGTTGTATCTTTGAGTGCCTCCAATCCATCAAGCCCCTGTTTGGTGAAGGTTCATCAGGAACTGGACTACCACAACAAGAATTTGACATGGAGGAGGGGTTACGACACCTCTTCCGTACCATCTATAAGTCATTTGAGACGTTGTCCAGAGCCTCCACATCCACTATAGTCGCTCAGTGCCTAGCCTGGCTGAGGGCCAGCACTATCAGGGAGGATATACATGAAAAGCTGGCAGATCTACCCTGCAGAGGGGATAACCTCTTCAGTGACAAGTTACGAGAAACAGTCTCACAGCTAAAAGAACAAAATGTAGCAGTCTTGTCCTTAGCCTCCAGTGGACCAATCTGTGGGTGCAAGGAGGAATTATTCAGTCTATTACAAGCCTACTTTCCAGCATCACCCATTATGTCCCTGTCCACCATATCAGGCCCCGACATTCCAGCAGCCTTGCCAACAGCCTCAGCAACAACAGCAAAGGGGCAGGCCCAGAGCAGCGACAACTGACCATCCCCACCCCGAAACCCCTTCAAAGTTTTTAAGGCCGGCGGGGCCACCCTCGCCAACTCCAGTGGGGAGCAAAGTATAACAGTTTTTCAGTTCCTGGTCTGCGATAACATCTGCTTGCTAGGTGCTGGACAATTATTCTCAGGGGTTACCAACTCAATTTCAAACATGCTCACGCACTTCCCCGTTCAGCTGGGTTTCACCAGGCCCCGTCAAGGCCACAACTCCTGCAAACAGAGTTAACTACACCGCTTGCTGAACAGGCCATTCAAGTAATACCACCGCACCAACGGAACAAGGGGTTCTATTCTCCATACTTCTTCATTCCCAAGAAGTCGGGCGGCTTCCGCCCAATCTTGGACCTCAGGGAACTAAACAAATTCCTTCTCAGGGAAAAATTTAAGATGACATCCCTGAAAACAATCCTTCCGTTCCTACAGCCGTGGTCGCTAGATCTCAAGGATGCCTACTCCCACATTCCTATGCACCGTTCCACATGGCAGTACTTGTGCTTCCAGTCCAATGGGCAGCACTGCTAGTATAAGGTGCTCCCTTTTGGACTGTCCTCTGCTCCCAGAGTATTCACCAAATGCCTAGTGATGGTGGTGGCCCACCTCTGACGGAAGGGGGTCCAACTGTTTCCCTACCTAGACAATTGGTTTCTGGTAGCATCTGACCATCTGACCCTGAAGGAGCAACTAAGAAACACAATCGATTGCTTGTAAATGCTGTGACTGATAATAAACTATGAAAAGTCCAGCCTCAAGCCAATTCAAGTCCTTCAGTTCATTGGAGCGAGGATTGACATGGTAAGGAGAAAAGCATTCCTGCCAGAGGACAGGGAAGATACCCTATGCACACTAGCCAGACAGTTGGAAGCCAATCCACAACCTTTGGCCCACCAGGTACTTACCATTTTAGGTCATATGGAGGTGTTGATTTAAATGGTTCCACAGACCAGGTTCTGCCTCCGTCGCCTTCAGTGGGGCCTCAAACGTATTGTCAGCCCTTGTCGGACACAGTTCGCCTCACCCAGGCCATGCGGAGGGATATAGCCTGGTGGCTGCACCTGCAAATGCTCACGAAGAGCATCCTATTCCAGATACCAACACACGAAGTAATTCTCACCACAGACACTTCACACAAAGGATGGGAAGCCCACCTAGGCCATCTTCAAACGCAGGACTTATGGTTGGCAATGGAGTGAGCTCAACAGATAAACCTCCTGGAGCTGCGAGTGATTTGAAACACCCTTCTAACCTTTGTAGACCAGGTTCGGGGCAGGAATGCCATGGTTCACACGGACAACCAAGAGGCCATGTTCTACGTAAAGAAGGAGGGTCTGGTTCATGGAAGCTGTGCAGAGAGGCAATACGCATTCTGGATTGGGCAGTCCAACACTCCATCATGTTACAAATCACCTATCTTCCTGTATAGCGAACATAAAAGTGGACTGTCTCAGCAAGATATTCCATCTACATGAGTGGTTGCTGAACCAGAGGGTGGAAGACGCCATTTTCGCCCATTGGGGTACTCCGACCATTGACCTGTTTGTGACAGTGGACAGAAAAGTACACAGATTCTGCTTCGTGTTTCTGAATCCACAGAGATCACAGGATGCCTTCCTCATTCCTTGGACAAGGGGCCTTCTCTACTCTTACCCTCCAATTCTGCTACTGTCTCGCACCATACAAAAATGCATAGAGGATGTCACCAATCTCATTCTTATAGCCCCAGCATGACCATGCTAACCTTAGTACGCTTACCTAATTCATCTGACCATGGCTCCGCCCATCCCACTAAGGAGAGGAATGGATCACCTGTCACAGGAGGGGGGCTCACTCCTTCACCCTATGCAATCCTCACTTCATCTTGCAGCCTGGAGGTTGAAAGGATGATACTGAGTGAACTAGGGGTGTTGAGGGCAGTCCAAAATGTCCTGATATCTTCGCGCAAGAGTTCCACAAAGAGGAATTATCAGCTCAAGTGGAAACGCTATTCTGCCTGGTGTCAGTTCCATCAAGTAGACCCATTCTCCTGTTCGCCTGAAACCCTACTGGATTACCTCCACATGCTTTACCAGTCGGGGCTAGCAACGGCCTTAGTAAGAGTCCATGTTAGTGCAATAGCAGCTTATCACCGGCCGCACAATGGCCTTCCAGTGTCAAACCACCCGCTGGCATTTCATGAAAGGCCTCCTGCATCTCAGACCCCCAGTGACCAAATCTCCAGTGCCATGGGATCTGAATCTGGTGTAAACAGCTCATGCTGCCTCCATTCGAACCACTGGACAGTTGTCACGTAAAATATTTAACCTGGATAGTGGTATTTGTAGTTGCTCTGACTTCCGCCAGGAGAGTTAATGAATTGCAGGCATTGGTGCACTAACCTCCTTATCTGCAGTTCCACCATGACAAGGTGACTCTTCGAACCCACCTCTCCTTCTTGCCCAAGGTGGGTTGAGCGTTCCACCTCAACCAGACTATAGCTCTGCCAGGTTCTTCCTAAAACCAAACAGAAACGGTAGAGAACGCCTGTTACAAACTCTGGACTGCATAAGAATGTTAGCATACTAAAATAGAGAACGCATGTGGAACAAAGAATCACGTAGTTCTTTGTCTCCTTTAATCCCATCCACCTTGACTTCCACTGGCAAAGTGGACCATCTCGAATTGGATTTCTCAGTGCATCCAGTTCTGCTATTCTAAGCATTCAACTTCGCTTTCTTTGCAAGGTGAAGGCACATCAGGTCCGAGTAGTGGCGATCTCGATTGCTCACCTTCGTAATGTGCCATTATTAGACATTTTCAAGGCTGCCACATGGTTTTTGCTGTATTCCTTCACGTCGCATTACTGCCTGGGCCAGCAGATGTCCTTCGACGCGACACTGGGTGCAGCAGTTTTGGAACACGCCACGCGGTGAGGACTCTCGACGGCTGTGCACGATAAGATGGGTTGGGCTCGCTATAGTCAAGGCAGTGGGATAGGGATAGTGTCTGTCAGTAAGCGAGGCGCGACACAATAATTGGGGACCCCTAGACAGCCTGGCTAATTCAGCCTTGCTATTGATGGGGAAAAAGCAAGTTTGCTTACCGAAAACAGTGTTTCTGTAGATAGGATGAATTAGCCATGTGGACCCACCCACCTCCCTGGACAGCCTTCTTCGACATCCATCACAGATGGATTTTTGCTATGTTACAGACTTGAGGGGAATGAGGGCCCTAGATCGTGTGGGAAGTCACGGGCAGCCGCACAAAGCAAAGCTCTGTGACTGCTAGGAGAAGCTCCGCCTCGAGGCCGCTAGAGGACATACCAAACAGCATGGCTAATTCATCCTGCTATCTACAGAAACACTGTTTTCGGTAAGCAAACTTGCTTTTCTGCGCGAATGACCATACCAGAATTCTTTTCAGTCTTTTTTTTCATCCATGCCTTGCATGGACACAGGAGATTCTGGCTCTCTACTCGATAAGAGCTCTCTCAAAGTTTCTTTAAAAACCCCCAAAACAGTAAAAGCTCTTTACAGTGCTGTGATGGCTTAGCACCCTATGTCAGGCGTTAAGTACTGTGCCTGTGGACACGTCCATTACAAATGGCCATAGCTATTGCTATATATGCCTAGGCCCGGACCACGGCCAGTCAAACTGTGGAAACTGTGGCCACATGTTCTCGAGAGCTCAGCAACAGAGGTCCAACAAAATAGCCCGTCTGTGACTGACATCCAACAACATGCACATAACTCCTTGTTGGGAAGTTCTCAAAGCACCAGCGGTGATAAACATATTTTACCATGTGCGTGGCCAGATTCCTACTCTAAGAAATGTCATGTGGAGAAAAAAGGGCCTACCACAGAGAAGCCGGTGCAAAAAACATTGTCCAAGCATCCTTTCACCAGCCTTGTAACCCATTAAAAGCAAATACCAAATAAGTAATTGTGCAATGTATTGGCCGTGAATGGTGCGTCCTCACAGGGTGTGTTGATGGTGCATGACACATTATCTACTTGCAGTGCATCATCTGTGCTCAGTGCATTATTGGCGCATGGCGCTTAAGGACTACATGGCGCATTATTGGTGCAGAGTTTATCATCAGTACACTATGCACCATTGCCTCATGGAATTCTGTCGGTGTATTCCGCACAAAAAAACCACGCACACAGTGCCAAGAAGATATATTGAGCCAAACATCCTCATCAAAAATCTCAACAAGACAGATATGGGTCACTTTGTAAGGCCTTCATCCCATGCAAGTTCTTCCCACTCAGAAAGGGATTTGTCACATGCCCATATTAAGGGCAGCCGTTCCACCCCCTAGGATGCCCATGACTACATATGCATCAGGAATATCTGTCTACCCTTTTCCTGCCACTGTATCAAGACCTATGTTGGCATCCACCATGTGGCAACAAGGCTTCTGTTTGCAAACCCTGGACTCAATAACCTCTGTCTATTTTGCTCCCAAGTTTGGAGCCGGACCAAGTTTTCGTTCTGGAGGAAGACACCTGAGCAACTTTCACATCAAGCTGTGGAGCAAATCACAGAGATAGTGATAGGTTTTTCACTAATCTATTCCCACAAATACCATCACCATCCTTTCTGCCGGTCTACCTGATTCTTCCACTGAAGTAAAACGAAATGCTGGAAGCACCACCGCTCCCTCCTCTATATTCATCTTCTTAAGGCAGCCTGTGTTCAAATTTGCTGAAGTTTATTTATTTATTTATTTATTTATTTATTGTTATACCGAGTTTCATGATAGGCATCACATCAACCCGGTTTACAAATAACAAGGAGTGTAAAGCATAACGTAACGTAAAAAACAATATTTTCAATAAGAACCTTGAACTTTAAATACAGTGAATCAGAAAAAGGGAGAGGGAAAGTTACAAGGAAAATAAACTTGGGATGGAAGGGGAGAAATTGAACAGCACAATATTTACATTGCAGCCTATATGCTGCATATCTCCCCACTGCCTTTCCTACCTTCATTTGCCTCTCCAGGGGATTTCCCTAGCAGTTCCATGGGGCTACAATTGGATCCTCAGAGGAACCACCAGAACACACTTCACCTCCAGAAGACTTGACCTATTCCAGATTTTTCTAGAAGTTGTGCTTTGTGCTAAAGCTGGAGAGCAGGAAGGAGCTGGATCTTTGATCAAAGGTGATGGGCCTGGTCAGGATCCTGGATATCCCTGCAGAACTCTCAATTTTACCATCCCATAAGTTGTTGGATGCTGTACTCCTGAAAAAATGGAAAACTCCATATTCAGGGTTCACAACAGCTAGAAAACTGGACTTGAGATTTAAACTGAAAAACTCCTCAGGAAGTAGGCAGGTACAACTCTCTCAAAAACTTGGTGGTAGTTGAGTTGGCGATGAAGAAAGCAAAGAAGATGAGACTACACTTGAATGTACCACATGGGAGAGACCACAAGCTCCTAGATGGTAGGAAGGTCTTCCAGTGAACCATGTTGGATGCAAAGATAGAACATCAAGTTTTACACAGTGTACTAGCTATATGATTGTGTGCAGAACATAAAGCCATACATATGCTTGGAAACAGGTGAACCTTTTGCCTCAACCTCTTCTCGACCTCGAGGAAAGTTTTAGACATCTTTGCTTGGTATACGAAGTGGTTGACACCATGGCTAGGACCTCTGTAGCGTCAATCGGTGCTAGACAGATGGCTTGGTTGAAAGCAAGTAACATCAGGGAAGCTGTTCACAAAAAACTCTGATATTCCATGCTTAGGAGAACACATTTTCAGAGATAAGATGAAAGAAATCATGGTGCAAATTTAAGAACAGAACATAATAGTGCAATCCCTATTGTTGCAAAACGAGCAAGGAAATGCTAGCTGCCGATTCTACAAGAAGTATAGATGTTCATACTACCTTAGGAATAATTTCTGCTCCTTCCAAACTTACCACTTGGCTTATTAACAAAGCCGAAAGCAAACACAACAAACCCCCACAAAGTGGATGATCTGCAGCACAACGAGCACCAAAACCCCAGTAACAATCTCCCACAAAGCCCCATCAGAGTTTTTAACTACCTCACTGTCACAGCCACCAGTACTTATCGGGGCCAGGATACATTTTCAGCAAGTCTGGAAGGAGATCACTACGGATCAATGGGTCCTCAGAATAATTCAACGAAGATATCATTTCAATTTTCAATACCAGCCCAAGTTGTCTCATCTAGAGTTACAACCCATAAATCCCAACCATCTGGCTCTCCTCAACCAGGAGACACAAAAATTGCTCACCCAGGGAGCAATACAAAACATCCCGATTCAGGATTGCAACAAAGGATACTGTTCCCATTACTTCCTCATGCAGTTAGTATAGCTGTGTTTAAAAAAGGATTGGACAAGTTCTTGGACGAGAAGTCCATTACCTGCTATTAATTAAGTTGGCTTATATAATAACCACCGCTATTATTAGCAACGCTAACATGGAATAGACTTAGTTTTTAGGTACCTGCCAGGTTCTTATGGCCTGGATTGGCCACTGTTGGAAACAGGATGCTGGGCTTGATGGACCCTTGGTCTGACCCAGTATGGCATATTTTTATGTTCTTATGTTCTAAGAAGATGTCATGCTATGTGTGTGTATCTTGTGCAGTACTCACACTCCCCACCATAGAAATTTGGGAGTGACCCAAATCGCCTTCATCCCTTGCATTCCACACTAAATCTGACTGCATGGATGTTGACTATGCAACCTTAGCGCACTGGGAATCTTCTTGAACAGATTCATGATGTCCTTCTGTTGGCATGGAAACCATCCACCAGACAGAACTTTAGCTTCAAATGGCTTTGCTACTCCAATTGGTGCAAGCAGCAATGCTCTGGACCCCTTAACAATTGGGTCCCAACACTTACTCTTATACCTGCACTACTTCTCAAACACTCGACTCGCAACCACATAGTGGCATATCATCATAAGGAAGATTCATCATCGATCTCCACACACCCATTAATACCGCTATTCATGTGAGGCCTTCTTCACCTGGGGCCTCTGCTGAAGCCCCCCCCCCCCCCCCCCCGTTCTGTGGGACATAAACATAATCCTGACAGCTCTAATGAAATCTTTTAAACTATTGGAGTCGGCATAATTGAAATTTCTCACCTGGAAAGTCCTGTTCTTAGTGGTGGTGACCTCGGCTCAAAGAATAAGTGAGATCCAGGTTCTAGTACATTTCCCACCTTATCTCAAATTCTTTGATGGCAAAGTTTCAAGTCATCCACACACAAAGTTCTTGCTGAAAATAGTATCATCATTTTATCTAAACCAAAATATCTCACTACAGACTTTCTTCCCGAAACCTCACAGACCATGAGAAAGAAAAATTACTCCATACCTTAAGTTTCGAGCCTTAACATATTATAAAACACGTGAACTTTTCCTATGAGTGAATAACTATTCATTTCCTACAATCTAAACAGACTGGGTATAACTGTATCCAAATGAATTGCCCAAGTATTGTTATGCTGTACAGTCACTCACGCTTCCAGACCGAATAAGAGTGCACAAGTTTGAACAGCTTCATCGCTAGCTCATTTAAATAATGTAGCTGTTGAGGACATATGCAAAGTGGCATCTTGGTCGTCGATAGATACATTCACATTACACTTCTGCCTTGACGCTGCTGCAACTGCTGACAGCTTGGTAGGAACTACAGCCATTAAGCAAGCCACATCAATCCTAGTAGTCTGTGAATGGGAAAGCCTGGGTTGCAAGACATTACATCTAAAAAAACAAACAAACCAAAAAACGTGATGCAAATGGAACTTGTTCTACAGCAACCCTCTCACCTTGGGACTCCCCATGGAGCATGGCTAATTCAGCTTGCTTATTGACGGAAAAAACAAGTTTTGCTTACCGTAAACTGTGTTTTCTGTAGATAGGCTGTATTAGCCATGTGAAACCCACTCTCCTCCCTGGACACAACCCATACCAAGAATTAAACTAGCTTTATCAACTGAAAAGAGTTCTGGAACGGTTGTTCGTGTGGGAAGGCCCATGCATGCTCATTACACCAAAACTTTTAACTGACTTGAGAGAATTCCACAACGTGCTGCCCGATGACTTCACCCATGGAAAATGGGTAATTTGTCCTGCTGTCTACAGAAAACACAGTTTATGGTAAGTAAACTTGCTTTTATCTCATCTTTTTCTTCTGAGAACATGAAGCTCTTGGAAACAATAAAATCTAAAATCCAGTATATCCAATATATAATGAATGGATTGTGTCCTGAAATGTAAATGGAATTACCAGTCCTAAGAAGCAAACAAAAATGTTGACATACTTAAGAACATAAGATATGCCATATAGGGTCAGAACAAGGGTCCATCAAGCGCAGTATCCTGTTTCCAACAGTGGCCAATCCAAGTCACAAGTACCTGGCAAGTATCCAAACATTAAATAAATCTCAAGCTACTATTGTTTATTAATTAATAGCAGTTTATGGATTTTTCCTCTAGGAACTTATCCAAACCTTTTTTAAAATCAGTTACACTAACTGCTGTAACCACATCCTCTGGCAATGAATTCAGGAAATACATTTAACATTGCTAAAACATAACAGACTGAAGTCCAGTGGGTTACAGGTATATAGCAGCTCTTTCTCGGGGAAGAAAAGATGCATTGTGTGATCTTTTACTGCCTTCGAGATCTGGATGCTACCTGTAAGGTCATCCTTACCTTACATGTATTTTACAGGTTCCTTAGCCATGCCAGTTCAGGGTGCAAGCCAGTCTGTGAAAGTCTGCCTGGTCCCAAGCAGGAACCCTCTGCTGTTGGCCTGTGGACATTCTCGACAAGACACTACTCCTTCACTCCTCCTCCCTAGTTGTAACACATCAGCTGACACTCTGTTCCAACAGTCATCAAGTAGACAGAATATATTGTTTTGTGTGAATCCTACAAATGGTTGGGTACAGATTAGCCTTTGAGTCATGACACAGATAAGGGGGCCAAGTTAATTCTTTGTGATGATAACTCTAACTTCCTTGTTACACCACACAAGCTCTACATGTACACAATATACTCTGTGGGCTAACTAGCTAGTGTCCATCTCACATACAGGCCCATGTAAGCAGGAGTTAGCTAAGAGTATGCTGTGTGAAGAAGGCAACAGGATACAGTACTGAAGGCCTCCAGTAATGAGCTGCTTCTTTACCTCTTGCTGTCTTCCTGAGTGTTCAGCTATATGGCCTAGCCTGAATGGTTTTGCCAGTTTGATAAGTGACTAGTTGGAATGTGCAAGGGCATTCTAGCATGCAAGGTCATGTGGAGGGCAAACCTTGTATCTAGTGAACCGTTAAGACAAAAACCACAGAATGAAAGGATCCAGCCAGAAAGTGTATTTTTCAAACCAGTGACTACTTTGTTAGCGAACACATGTAGTCCACTGTTTGAAATAAAGTCAATGTCTTTGGTAATCACATTCTGCAAGGACAAGATAGCAAATAGCACAAAACATTGTAAATTAACTGAACAGCACATTCAGTATAGACCTGTACATACATTGTTTGAAAAGACATAATTTTGTATACAGGCTTAGCATTTTATCCTTTTGGCACCATCATGATTACAACAAAGAACATAGAAAGCAGAAGTGGCACCCCAATAGCTACATTACAGCTCTAATGTTAGAGCTATTAGAGGCACAACTATGTGCTGTTAACTCAAAGGCCCCAGGCAGTCTATGTTGAAAGAGTGCACTCGAGGGGACAGCCTAAGGGCCAAGGCAGCAGAGTTCAGCAAGAAGGCAGCAGGGCCAGGACCAAAGAGTGCAGCATGGAGGCAGGAGGCCCAGGAGAAAACACAGCAGCATAGAGGCAGGAGGCCCAGGAGAAGAGGCAGCAGCAGGAGTATGAGATGAGACACAGCAGAATGGGGGCAGCAGAAGCATGAGCTGAGCTGCGACACCAGAATCAGGAGCAGGAGATGAGACATGATGAGAAGAGGCAGCAGCTGGACCTTGACTGGAGACCACATCAAGGGGGATGGAATATGGGCAGAGCATTGAGGAGGGCTTTAGAGTTAGGCTATAGGACCACAATGGCTGACAGTAGACCATTCCTTCAGCTAGCTGGCACAGGAACTCTGTAGTTAAGACGGGCCCAGCAGGCTTCTTCTATCTAGCAGACCCAGGAACTCTGTAGTAAGGATAGGCCAAGCAGGCTTCTTCCATTTAGACGGCCCAGGAACTTTGTAGTGAGGCTCACCCAGGATGGTTGGTACAACTCTTCTCTTCTTATTTGGCATTCAGTGTCACCACCTTTAATGCTTCATGGCACCTTGCCACATTGTGGCTTGCCACTTGGAGGGAGCCTATCTCTCGGGCATCTTTCAAGCTGGGGACTGCTGCGGGGTGTGGATTCCAGTGATGCTGAGGAAGACTTGGATGGCTGCTCAGGCATCCTTTGAAGGTTCTGTGTCAGCACATTGGTCATACTATTGACTGTGTGGCCAGCATCGTTACACCCTGCGTGTGTGTGGCAGTCTGATATTGCAGGGCCTGGCTCTGCCTGTTCACAGCCTTCCTGAGGTGCACTAGCTCTGCCCATATGTGTCGGAGGTGTACCCCATCCCTCCTTTCCAGCTGGTCCAGCTGCTCGTGCATCGACTCCTCTGTTGGTGGCGGGGATGTTGTTGGTGCTGGTGCTGTGATGGTGGTGTGGAGTGCTGAAATTTGGGCCTTCAAATATGGCATGAGGGGCTGCTGGGCTGTTCCTGAGCGGTGCTTCAGGCTGGCACCATGGTGTGCTGGCTTGAGGTTGTGCTGCATCAATTGTCTCCCAGTCGAGGCTGGGTTCCTCCATGAAGCCAGAGATGTTGAGCGACACTTTGAGTGGGCTGGGTGAACCCAGAGGTTGAAGCATCTGCAGTGTCTCTTGAGGCTGTTGCTGCTGCTGCTGCTGCTGCTGCTGCTGCTGCTCTGCTACTCCTCCTCCTCGCTTACCTGGGTCTGGGCATCCATCATAAAGGCTCTTAGCAAAAAGGCTGGTGAGCTGCTGATCCTTGGGGCTTGCTGGCTGGGACCAGCATCTTCGTGGGCAAGAGCTGTGGAAACAAAGAATAAGACATAAGTACCAGTGGCAGCAAGTATCCATTTTGCGTTTGGCATATGAGGCGCAATTTGCCTCTTAAACAATATGAGCATCTTATGCCAAATGATGTGTACACCCGTTGCAGCCTGGCCATTTACAGGTGAAGTGAACTTACCGGCTTCAGCCATGCCCTCGAAGACATCTGGCCCCAGCCTTTCAACAAGGCGCTCCTCCTTTGGTATGAGGATGATGGGACAAGGGGCTCCTCTTCAACTGCGCCTTGATGTCCCGGTACCTGTGGGCCACCTGCTCCCTGCTGAGTTGGACTCCGCTATGCCTGGAGATGCCCTGGGCTATGTTGCGCCAGATCAGGTCCATGGCTGCCTTCAAAGTCTTGGCTGCATGGTTGCCGAACATCATGGCATAATGCTCCAGGATCCCTGCAATCACCATCTTGTCCTGCACCCTGAACTTGATAGCCCTGAGACTAGGGCGTCCTTCTGCCTGGCTGCAGAACAGGGAGCCACTTTTGCTTCCAAAGTTGTGTCCTCCTTTTCCTCACTCTCCCTCCCACTCCCCTCTCTCCCCCTCCTGCTCTGCAAACTCCCTTCCCCTCTGCCCTCTCTTTATTCCTAGCCTGCCATCCTCTTCTCTCAGTCTTCGCCTACCTATCTCCTTTCCCCTCCTGTCCCTTCCCTCCTGCCTATCTCTATTCCTGTCACTTTCCCTACTCCTACTCCTAGCACTCCTGCCCTCGTCCTCCCACCTGTAGTCCCGCCTCTCACACTCCAACATTCTCACCACAATCACCACTCCTCCTCAATCCTTCACTCCTCCACCACCACTCCTCCTCACTCCTCCACTCACACCACCACCACCACTACCACTCCTCCACACCAAAAGACAGACAAACTGGACCAACAAACAAAAACTTTCACTCCAACAAACAAAACAAAAGACAAAGGAAAATAGATGGCACAGAAAACCAGACACCGCATTCTGGTAATCGAATCTGAAAAAGCTCATACTCCCTCTATCCAACTCATCAACTCTCTTCTCTCTCCCATGCCTCATACTCCCTCAAAGAGGTAGCTGCAGGAAGTCGGGATATATAAACTGCAAAAATAATGCACCACGCACTAATCAACGCTAGCTGCGTAAAACGATGTGGTACGCACTGATGCGACGCACCATGCGTTACGTGCCTTTGTGATGCTGTAGGCAGGAAATTAGCCTAACCATGCCCTTTTTTTTTTTTTAATTGCAGGCGCCATTTTCGCTATATTTATAGCATTTTGATAAATCTAGGCTATAATCGGAGTTGACCTTAACCTAGTGCTAGACCTTTTTGCTGACCAATTTGGTCAGGTCACAGTAACACGTCAGAGGTTAAGAAGGATATTTCAGCAAATGACCATGTTAAGTGCAAAAGATATATGAAGAGTTCATCACCCCATACAAGGGAAATGTAATTTTCTTTCAGGGAAGCATACATCTTTCTCTAGAATTGATATGTTTATCATATCTAGTTATAGTTTGGGGAGTGTGGAGGGAGTTAAATTTGAAACAGGAGGAACATCAGATATTGTTCTGCTTCCTATCTCCATTAGAAGTCACCTTAATACCAATCTGTTAAAAAAAAATGGTGGTGGCTCGTGAATTGGATAAGCATTTTAAAGAAAGTGATAAAAAATACTATAGTATACAGACCATTTGGAAAGCAGTCATCTGTGGGATATTAATATCTCAAGATTTAACAGCATTGTGGAAGATAAAGGGGATATTTTAAATTTGACAAGCAAAATAAAGGAAAGCAAACAAATCTGTCAGATTCCCATCTCAAGCCTGCTTGACTAAGCTGATCCAGCTGAAACATGAACTGAAAAGAATTTTTTTTAGAAAGAAAGTGACATGCATGTGTACTGTACAAAATGTAAATACTATAAGAAATGTGTGGTAAAATGCTTGCATATTCTTAGTTAATACAGTATATTTAATTAAATCTGTTCTGCTGGATGCTGGTTATTGCAAAGGCATTGAGCATCCTAATATATTGAAGTTTGGTTTGTCGCATTTTCTTTAAGGATCCTGTCAGCTGCTTTTCAATTTTCTACTTTGTTTCATGTCATAGACTATCATGATAATTTGGCCAGTTTATCACTATGGAATAAGTATTGAGTATATTAGCATTCCAGTATTAAAATTTTTCTACTCCCAGGACACAAGGATCAAATGTTAATGAATGTTTGCATTGATATATTTTTATTGATCCTCATATATTTTTATGCACAATTTCCATTTAGAGAACATAATCTTAATATGTCTGGGAGGATACTATTACCATATTGCACAAAATAATTTAATGATACAGCAACAAAGTTTGGAATTACAGTACCTGGGATACATAATAATCTCTAGGTTTCTAGATTTCTGAAAATTTTAAATCAAATTTTGTTCCCAAACAATTGATTCACAAGTCTGTACACCATTGATTCAGTATAAGCAACCAACAGAGGCCAAATCCTTTGGCAACTGAATCCTCCCACAACAAACTGTAAGTCATAAAATTTACCTTAAAACAAACATTTGGTTTCATGCATCACATTCTGAAGACCTGTGAAAGGATTCTGTTCAACCTTTTCTTCCCACACTCTTAATTTTCTACAAAATAACTTCCTTCCAGTGGGTCTACAAATTATCTAACGTTATATGCTTGAAGTAGTCCTTAAGAAATCTATTATGTGTGTGTGTATGTATATGTGTATGTATATAATTTTTTGTAACACATTCACTTTCCAGTCCCTCCATCTCAATAATTGCAGACATATCTTGGGCATTTTTCCTACCCTCCCTTGAAAACCTCCCATCTATTCATTAGCATACTGTGTTTGTGTGTATGTTAATATATCTATGACTCTATCTATATATGCCTATATATAGATACCTATATATAAACCGTGTCTCGTACCATAAGTCTGAACTGAATATGAACCATTCTTCAGAATAAACATGTAAACATCTATTGCAAGTTTCATATCAGAACTATTCCACCCCTCTTAAAGCCCAGCATTTCAGAACTTCTTGGTGTCTAACTCAGTACATTCCATTTACCCCTAGTAGTAATAAAGATTTTCCTTCTGTACTCCTAGATTAAATGTGCAAACTTCTCAATGCTTTCCACATCTTTACCTTTTAAGACCGATGCATACAATTTATAACCCCTATAATGCAGAACACATGCCCATATGAGCTCTAGTATATTGTGCATTTTAAGCCCTTATTCTCGAACAAAGCTGTGGTCATGAATAAAATCCAGTGAATCACATTTAAAATCAAGAGATTGTAGAATAATTGCTGCATGTAGTGTTACTACAACACTTGCTTGCAGCATTTCCCAGGAAACCTCTAGAAGCCTTTGCAGATAAACCAACTGAATATTCTTGTTTTTACAATGGAATCCATGTTGTCCTGAGAAGGGTGCTGTCTCCCGGGTTTCAAAATCCAAGATGACATAGAGAGATTGCAGAGAATCATCAAGCCTACTGACCAATGAATGTACCACTTGTCAATCATTGAATAGAATTGGACCATGGATTCACTGATTTACAGTGAGTGGTTGTACAAGTTATGTGTACGTCACCTAGGGGAGGTGACATCTCTGTGATGTTCAACCAATGTGAACTTTTCTTTTTTGAACTGAATGCTGTCAGTTCACAAGGACTGCTGTTGAAGAGTAATTGCCACTCTCAATTGAAAGATATATAAAAAAGAAAAAATGAAATCTCATATATATGACCTATGATTATAAATCCTGATGCAATCAAGTAAGACCTCAGTCAGTCCGACAAATGGGCGCAGTCGGCATCTCTAACTATTTGGGGTCATATTAGACTTTGGCACGTAATCTAGTTTGAACTGGTTGTCTGTGATAATAGGTGAAAAGGGAAGGCGGAGCTAAGATGACAGCTTGAAGTGTGCCATGGGCTCTGGTGTCCTGTATTCTTCTTGCTCATTGTTTGAATTTGTTCCCTTGCTGCAGTGCCTTTAAAGAGGAAAGGGAGGGTGAGAGTTTTATGTCCAAGGCCTCCCCTCTCCAGGGGCAGTGGACCATCCCAGAATTTATGGCATCGGCTTTGGAAGGGGCTAAGCAGTTTCCCATGTACGGGGTCGGCGGAAGAGGGCTGACCTCCCAGGGAGGAGGTGTTATTTAGCCCTGCTAAGAGTCGTCTACCGTTAGCGCTGCGGAGTTCCCCTTTGAGGCGACTACAGCGCTGCATGATGACGAAATTGTGCGGACACATATATTGGAGGAAGCCACTTCACAGGATGGCTCTGAACTTCTCCGGAATTAGCAAAGGAGAGAGAGATGTCTGTAGTTATCGAGCCCTCTTACTCTTGTGAAATTCATCTGGCGAGGGTTGAGGAAGGTTCTTCTGTGTTTTCTGGAGGTACAGCCATGCCGTTGGTGGCTTTGATTCCTGCCATCTCTTTTGTTCTGCTGCCTAAACCGACAATGGTTACTTTTGAGGCTCTCCGGGACCTGATGACTAATTTTGCAGTTTTTTTACTTCTTGCTCAGCCAAGGCAAATGAGATTGCTACTAAATTGAATGCCCTATCTTAGGACACTACATCTCAATTTCAAAATCATTCGCAAAAGATTGTTGCCTTGGAAGCTGACATTCATCAAGTACAGTCTGTTAACTCTGCTTTAAGGAATGTGACTGTTGAGAAGAGCGGAGTCGATTGAAAATAATTTGAGACTTAAATTTAAGGTTCTTAAATTTTCACCTTTAGTTGGCGAACCACCTTCTGTGACATTGCAACATTATTTAACAGAAATATTGACTATGCCACCTGATGAACTCCCTGCATTTAATAAAGTCCATTTTTTTGCCATTCTTCTAATCACAGGGGTTTTTTCTCAAATTGATTTTCAAAATTTGACCGCCTTTTTTTTTTAGAAAGTCAGGAAGTTATTGAAAGATGTACTTTGCTGGTCTCCTTTATTACTGAACAAGATCTTATCTTTGTTATGTGAAGTTACTTTAAAAAAATTAAATGTTTCTCATTTAGGACAAACAATTTTTTCAGATTTAGCTAGGGTGACCCAGGAGAGGGTTTTTTTTGTCTCTCTGGAGGTCAGAGCAGTCGGTGCTTCTTTTATACTGAGATACCCATGAAAATGTATATTAAAACATAGTGCAAACTGTTTAACTTTTTTTGTGGCTGAATAAATTCGTATTTTTTTTAGATTCTAGATGAAAAATGGAACTTTCAGAGACCCAGGTGCTGCAAGAATAGACTGTCAATTGTATTAGAAGCAGATAATCTCATGTTAAGTCTGTTTTCTTTTTCATTTTTCTTTATCTCCTTCCCCCTTTTCTGGGGTCAAATATTGAGATCATTAGTTGTTTTTCTTTCTTAGTTCACTGTATATTAATTTATAGTGGTGATATACTTAGTGTTTTTTTGTTCTTCTTTTTATGATCTCTATAATGTTACCATGCTAAGATGATTCTGTTGTGTTCTGCAGTCCACAGGGCAAGGCTGCAGACTGCTGCCCTTGTCTCTAGCCCCAAAGATGATGGGGTGAATGCTGACTTAGGGGAAGGCCTCCTGGAAAATGTGCAGCCAGCCACCTCGCTCATCCTGCCACTGCCTCCAGCAACACCGGCCTATGCATTCTGCACTGTCCCTAGGTGTGTATGACCAACATCATGGCAGATTTAAAGGGATCACAGCGTGAAAGCTTATGCGGCCCCTGCTGATGATGTCATCATTGCTGCCCTATAAAAGGGTAGCTCTCCCATAGCAAGACACCTTGGCAAGAGTTCTGCAAGTTGCCTCAGCATGTTCCTGGTCTACATTCCTGTGTTCCTAGTCTTTGTTCCTGCATTCTTGATGTTCTTCTTGGCAGCCCCTGGTCTTCATTCCTGAGTTCTTAGTCTGATAGAGATGTTTAAAATCATGAGAAGTCTAGAACGGGTAGATGTGAATCGGTTATAGAAACATAGAAATGATGGCAGAAGACCAAACGGCCCATCCAGTCTGCCCAGCAAGCTATGCGCTTTTTTTTTTCTTCTTACTTGTTACACTTGGCTCTTAGTACCTTTTAGTTCTATTTCCCTTCCACCCCACCATTAATGTAGAGAGCAGTGTTGGAACTTCATCTAATTGAATATGTAGCTTAGTTAGGGGTAGTAACCGCCTCAATAAGCAAGCTACACCCATGCTTTTGTTTACTCGACTATGTAATTCAGTCCTTGTTGGTTGTTGTCTATATATAGATCCTCTTTTCTACATTGCCCCTGCCGTTGAAGCAGAGAGCTATGCTGGATATGCATTGAAAGTAAAGTATCAGGCTTATTTGGTTTGGGGGTAGTAACCGCCGTAACAAGCAAGCTACACCCCGCTTTTTTGTGAATGCAAATCTTTTTTTTTCCCACATTTCCTCTTACCGTTGAAGCTTAGAGCAATGTTGAAGTCTCATTAACCGTGTGTATGTATATTGAATAAGGGTATTATCTCCAGGTAGTAGCATTCATTCCCGCGAGCCACCCCCTCTTCATTCACGTCCTCTAGACTTGATGGATCCACAGTGTTTATCCCACGCCCCTTTGAAGTCCTTCACAGTTCTGGTCTTCACCACTTCCTCCGGAAGGGCATTCCGGGCATCAACCACCCTCTCCGTGAAGAAATACTTCCTGACGTTGGTTCTGAGTCTTCCTCCCTGGAGCTTCAGCTTGTGACCCCTGGTTCTGCTGATTTTTTTTCTGACGGAAAAGGTTTGTCGTTGTCTTTGGATCGTTAAAACCTTTCAAGTATCTGAAAGTTTGAATCATATCACCCCTGCTCCTCCTTTCTTCCAGGGTGTACATATTTAGATTCTTCAATCTCTCCTCATAAGTCATTCGATGAAGACCCTCCACCTTTCTGGTCGCCCTTCTCTGTACTGCTTCCATCTTGTCTCTGTCTCTTTGTAGATACGGTCTCCAGAACTGAACATAGTACTCCAGGTGAGGCATCACCAAGGACCTGTACAAGGGGATAATCACTTCCCTTTTCTTACTCGATATTCCTCTCTCTATGCAGCCCAGCATTCTTCTGGCTATAGCTATCGCCTTGTCACATTGTTTCGCCGACTTCAGATCATTAGACACTATCACCCCAAGGTCTCTCTCCTGCTCCGTGCTCATCAGCCTTTCCCCTCCCATCGAATACAGTTCATTCGGATTTCCACTCCCCATATGCATGACTTTGCACTTCTTGGCATTGAATCTCAGCTGCCATATCTTCGACCACTCTTCCAGCTTCCTTAAATTCCGTCTCATTCTCTCCACTCCTTCCGGCGTGTTCACTCTGTTGCAGATCTTAGTGTCGTCTGCAAATAGACAAACCTTACCTTCTATCCCATCCGCAATGTCGCTCACAAAGATATTGAACAGGACCGGTCCCAACACTGATCCTTGCGGTACACCGCTTAAAACCGCTCTCTCTTCAGAGAGTTCCATTTACCATCACACATTGTCTTCTGTCCGTCAACCAGTTTGCAATCCAGGCCACCACCTCGGCACTCACTCCTAAGCTTCTCATTTTATTCACCAGTCTCCTGTGCGGAACCGTATCAAAAGCTTTGCTGAAATCCAAGTAGATGACATCGATCGCTCTTCCTCGATCCAATTCCTTGGTTACCCAGTCGAAAAAGTCAATCAGATTTGTCTGACAGGATCTTCCTCTGGTGAATCCATGCTGCCTCTGGTCCAGCAATTCTCCGGACTGTAGATAGTTCACTATTCTCTCTTTCACAAGTGACTCTATTACTTTTCCCACAACCGAAGTGAGGCTAACCAGTCTGTAGTTACCAGCCTCTTCTCTGTTCCCACTCTTGTGAAGCGGGACCACCACCGCTCTTCTCCAATCACTTGGCACCACTCCCATTATTTACTCTTTTGGATAATAGAAAGACTAGGGGGCACTCCACGAAGTTAGCATGGGGCACATTTAAAACTAATCGGAGAAAGTTCTTTTTTACTCAACGCACAATTAAACTCTGGAATTTGTTGCCAGAGGATGTGGTTAGTGCAGTTAGTATAGCTGTGTTTAAAAAAGGATTGGATAAGTTCCTGGAGGAAAAGTCCATTACCTGCTATTAAGTTCACTTAGAGAATAGCCACTGCCATTAGCAACGGTAACATGGAACAGACTTAGTTTTTGGGTACTTGCCAGGTTCTTATGGCTTGGATTGGCCACTGTTGGAAACAGGATGCTGGGCTTGATGGATCCTTGGTCTGCCCCAGTATGGCTTGTTCTTATGTTGGAGCCTTCTCCCCCAGATGAGAGATGGTGCTCGCCTCCCGAGGACGTCTTTCGTGAGCTTTGTGAGGGAGATGGCGGAAACCATTCCCTTCCAACTTTTAACTGAAGAGGATGCCGGCCACAAGTTGTTGGAGGTCCCCCAATTTGTGGATGTCCCTAAGGAGGTGGTGGATGTCCCGTTAAATGAGGTTCTCCTAGACTTCCTCTACCAACTCTGGGAGCATCCGGGTTCCGTGGCTCCGGTCTACAGAAAGACAGATGCCACCTATTTAGTGCAATAGGCCCTGGACTTCCAGAAGAGCCAGTTGCCTTACCAGTCATTGGTGGTTGAATCAGCCCAGAAAAAGGCCAAGAAAATTCGCCATCACGCCTTCCCCCCCCCCTCCAGGGAAGGACCACAGAGCCTTAGATGCTCTAGGCTGGAAAGTTTTTTCCAAGGGGCCATACTCGTCGCCCGAATTGCAGCATACCAGTTGTACATGAACCAGTACAACAGAAACCTCTGGAAACAGGTCCAGGAGTTCGCTGAGGGCCTCCCGCAACAGTTTCAGGAGAGCCTGGAAGCCATTGTCCACGCCGGTAAGCATGAAGTGAGGGCACTCTATGATATCTTTGAGACAGCGGCAAGGGTCTCAGCGGCATGCATTAGTGCTCAATGATGAGCCTGGCTGAAAGCTTCCAACCTCTATCCGGAGGTCCAAGACAAACTGGCCAACCTCCCCTGTACAGGAGAGAATCTGTTTGGGGACAATATCCGGGATGCAGAGGCCTAGCTCAAAGATCACCATGAGACCCTGTGTCAGTTATCTACTACCACCACCTCAGACCCCTCTTCGGCAACCCGAAGGGCGCCATGTAGAGATTCTAGGAAGCCATTTTACAGGCAACATAGATATTACCCTCTGGCTTCACACGCTCGACCAGCTTGAGCTGCCACAAAGGGCCACTTCCTCCAACAGCGGGTAGTTTGGGCTCAGCCAGCCCCTCAGCCCAGCCCTGCGTTTGGCTTTTGACTGGCACAGAGAGAGCAGCAGCCCAATCCAGTGCCCGCACCATCCGACCCACCAGTGGGGGGGCTGACTCTGCCTATTCACAGAAAGTTGGTCCCTCATTACCACTGACCGATGGGTGTTATCCATCGTAGCATGGGGGTTACCACCTGAACCTTCTCAATGTTCCCCCAGACTCCCCTCCCTCTCCGGCATGGAGTCTTGTGGAACACACAACGACCCTGGAGTTAGAACTCTTGGCCCTGTTACAGTCCAGAGCCATAGAACCGATCACCCAGACTCCAGGTATTTTCTTATTCCAAAGAGAACAGGCGGTCTCAGTCCGATCCTCGACCTCCGGGCCTTAAACAAGTTCTTCCCGAGAGATTGGTTCAAAATGGTATCCCTGGGCACCTTACTCCCGCTCCTTCATCAAGGGACTGGCTTTGCTCTCTCGATCTGCAGGACGCCTATGCACACATCGCCATCTTTCTGCCTCATCATAAATATCTGTGCTTTGTGGTAGGCCAGCGGCATTTCCCTTTGGGCTCGCTTCCACACCCCGGGTCTTCACAAAATGCCTGGCAGTGGTGGGAGCACATTTGCACCAGAAGAGGGTACATGTGTTCCCATATCTGGATGATTGGCTCATCAGTTCTTCCAGGGAAGGAGCCCTTCAGTCCCTGAACGTGACAGTGGGGTCCTCCAATCGCTGGGGTTCCTTGTCAATTTCCCAAAATCCCAACTATCGCCGTCCCCGCGACTCAGTTTCATCTTGGCGAATCTGGACACCACGGTGGCAAGGCGTTCCTTCCCAGTGATTGCTTTGGCACCCTGGCTGGGTTAGCCAGGTCCATTCGTTGCCGGCAGATGGCCTCAGCCCGCCTGCTCCTGAAATTGCTGGGTCACATGACATCGTTGGTACACGTGACCCCAATGGCCTATCTGGCCATGAGGATTACGCAGTGGACTCTGCTGTCTCAGTAGCACTAAGCCCCTCAAGAACTCTCTACACTGGTCTGGATAATCGAAATACTTCAGCTTTCTCTCACCTGGTGGGCGCAGGAATCCAACCTGAGCAAGGACTTCCTTTTCAGCCCCCGGCTGCTCAGGTGATCCTGACCATGGATGCCTCCAACCTAGGCTGGGGAGCCCATGTCAATGGCCTCTGCATGCAAGGGGTGTGGTTGAAGCCCGAGGTGAGATGCCAGATAAACTTCCTAGAACTCCAAGCGATGCGGAATGCGCTCTATGTGTTCCAGCACTGTCTGTCCAACAGGGTCGTCTTGATTCAGACGGACAACCAAGTGGCCATGTGGTACGTGAACAAACAGGGGGGCAAAGGCTCTTATCTTCTCTGCCAAGAGGCAGCGCAGATTTGGGTCTGGTGCCTTTCACTTTCCATGCTCCTGCGTATGATCTACGTGGCAGGGGCGGAGAATGTGGTGGCGGACTGCCTCAGTCAGACATTCCACCCCCACAGGTGGTTCCTAAAGCCCTCTGTGGCGGACAAGCTCTTCCACTGGTGGGGTCAGCCAGATGTGGATCTCTTCGCATCCTTACAGAACCAGAAGGTGAACCACTTCTGCTCCCTGCGCAGGGAGGGGAAGGGACCAGCCATGGATGCCTTCGCGCACTCCTGGAGTGCGGGTCTCCTGTATGCATACACTCTAATTCCGCTCATAGGCAAGACTCTCGTGAAGCTACAACAGGACCGAGGCTCCATGATCCTCATAGCCCCACACTGGCCGTGGCAGGTCTAGTTTTCGATCCTCCGTGATCTGTTGGTCCAGTAGCCCATCCGCCTGGGCACCTCACCTGACCTCATCAGACAGGATCAGGGCAGACTGCGCCTCCCAACCCTCTGGTCATTGGGCCTCATGGCCTGGATGTTGAAAGGCTAGTACTGCAGTCCCTCATCCTTTCGGACAAAGTCTCATATGTCTTCATAGCTTCCAAGCAAAGTGGAGGAGATTTTGGTCTTGGTGTGCGGAACAGGGTCTTGACCCTTTCACTTGCCCCATGCCTACACTTTTGGACTACCTCTGGCATCTCTCGGAGTCTGGGTTACAGACTACTTCAATCCAGGTACATCTGAGTGCCATCAGTGCCTACCACCGCGGAGTGGGGGACACTCCGATCTTGGTGCAGCCCTTAGTGGGGTGCTTCATGAGAGGCCTACTTCAACTGAAGTCTCCACTGCATCCTCCGGTTGTGGCCTGGGACTTCAACATGGTGCTGGCGTGGCTCATGCGGCTTCTGTTCAAGCCTCTGTGCTCCTGTGAGCTGCAGCACCTCACCTGGAAGATCATATTCCTGGTGGCAGTTACTTCTGCTCGCAGTCAGTGAGCTGCAGGCCCTAGTGACCTATCTGCCTTATACGAGGTTCTTCCACGACAGAGTAGGGTTGCGCACTCATCCTAAGTTTCTGCCTAAGGTGGTGACTTACTTCCCCCTGAATCAGTCCATCGTGTTGCCCACCTTTTTCCCGAGGTTACACTCTCACCCAGGTGAGCGGGCTCTGCATACCTTGGACTGCAAGAGTGCTCTCGCTTTTTATCTGGAGCGCACCGCAGCCCATAGGCAGTCTACCCAACACTTTGTCTCCTTTGACAAGAATAGACTTGGAGTTGTGGTGGGCAAGCAGACCCTGTACAATTGGTTGGCGGACTGTATCGCTTTCTGTTATGAGCAAGCGGGCCTTGCAAAATTCTTCACACCCTTGTACACTTTTTTATATTTTGTCACTTTATAAAATACAAATCAAAATGTATTAAAATTGGATTTTGTTTCATTGATCTACGACTACACTTTGATGAGAACAATTGTAGAAATATTTCAAAATTAAGAATAAAAAGCAAAAAGTCTTGAATGCATAAATATTCATACAGTTGTCTTAGGAAGCCAAATTTAGTTCCAGTTCAATAGAACCTACCTGTGTCCAATCACAATAGTTAAACTGCTAAGAATACTCCTTGATGTTGAATTTGATGCAAGGTTCAATACATGCTGAATAAGAAACTGGCAGGAGAACTTGGGATAACATATTCAAAAATACAGACTGGAGGAAGGCTATAAGAAAATATCAGTGTCTTTTTTGAATATCCCTCAGACCATTGTTGGGTTCATTATTGTAAAGTGGAAAACATAGGCAATGGAATAGGGTGGGCTACCGGGTCCATTGCCCATTAGCCTCTTCAACCAAAAACGTGTCCAGCTGCTCCTGGTGGAAATGGTGTAGCATCGCCAAGACACTGCCATGATCAGGCTTGCCCTCCAGAGTTTGTAGCCGTGGGTTAAGGAACCTGCTGTGGTAGGTAACTATGATGCTGAGAATGGGGAAAATGTTGACCATTAAACAGTTTCAAGATTACTCCACAAATATGGCCTGTAAGGGAGGATGACAAGAAGGAAGCCACTGCTAAAGAAAATCCATATGATGTACCACATAGTGCTTATATAGAAAGGCTTAGGGAACAATGCACGCATGTGGGAGAAGGTTTTGTGGTCTCATGAGACCAAAGTAGAACTGTTGCAATTGGCGGTCCATGGGCTTGTTCTGTGGACCGCCGCTCTCACCTCCAGCCCTGGGCCGAGCTACCACTGCCGATACTACCAAGGCCTGCTTCTGTGAACGCGGCGAGACACCACCAACATGTAGCAGATGCCTCCACTCCAGTACTCTGTTGAATTCCTTAGGTGCGCGCGTGCGCGTCACTTGCTTATTTAAAGAGACTGCGGCGGGGAAAGCCCCTGTGAATGAAGTCATGAGGCCTGGCCTATAAAAGGCATTGCCTTCTTTAAGTCCTTGCCTCGGCAACAGGTCAACCTGCTTCCTACTAGTGTGAGTTGCCAGTGTATTCTTTGGATCCTGAGTTCTAGTTCCAGTCTTTGTCTTCGGTCCCAGTCTTCTGCCCAGTGTCCTGTGTCTTTAGTCTTTGCCTCCAGCCTCCATGGTCCTAGTCTTCTTGTCCTTGATGCTTCCCCTTTAGTTCTTCAGTGGGCTTCTCCTGCTTGTTCTGCTCCTCACCTGCCTGCCCTGCCTAACCATCCTTCCTTTACCCTTCAGACGAATATTGGATACTGACCTTGCCCTGACTCCTAGATCAGCCTGACTTCTGCCTGCCTTCAATCCTAGCCTGGCACCAGATATGCCTTACCTTCTCCTGTTCACAACATCTTAATGATTTAGAGGATAAATTAAGATACCTATTTTATTCTGTGTATGAGGCCTTTGAAACCTCAGCAGCTTCTATTGCGGCTTGTAGGATGGCTTGGCTCAGAGCAAGTGCTATCAGAGACTATGTTCATGAAAAATTAGCAGACCTCCCCTGCTGAGGAATCAGTGTCTTTGGAGACAAACTAAGAGAAACTTTCAAAATAAAGGTGAAAAATGTAGCTGTGCAATCCCTTACTTTTCCCACAGCACAACAAGGTAGTTCCAGGAGATACTACCCACAATATAGGAAGCCTTGTAATATCAAAGAAGACTTTACAGGCAATATCAAGCCTACCGAACACCAACATATTAACCACCGAGACAGCAAATCCAGCAGTCCCAACAAACGGGGTGCCAGAGAATTCAGTATACCCAGAAGGAACAGCAACCATCTCAAAAACCTCAACAGAGTTTGAGCCCAAACCAGCCACAGCTAGCCATTCAGGTCAGGTGCAGATTGCGCTATTTTCACCAAGCCTGATCCAGCATTACTACTGACCAACCTTTTCAAGCCCAAAACACACCTACATCAAGAAAAATGTTGTGTGCAACACCAGCCTCAGGATTCGTATGGTCAGAAGAAGAACTAGGGAAGCACTGAAACCCCATCCGTCCTTCCAAATTTTAAAACAAAGAGAGAGAGAGGGGAGCAAAGGCACACATTAAGCCTTCACAATGGACCAATTCCCTCAATATACAAGTACAGGAGAAGAGAGAAGTTGGTATGATATGGGCAGTTGGCTCAGTTACCTTGGCTTCCACATGTGATTGCCAGAACTACTCCACCTCCCACTGTTCCCGACACTCAGAATGAGTCTCATTCAGTGCGCAGTTCATACACTCCCCATCTTACTCAGACTGGGTAGGAATAAGACAGAGCCTGGAAGAACTCAAGAACGAGTCTCAGGAAGAAGAGATGAGTAGGTGCAGCTCAAAGCAGGTCCCAACTGCTCTGTCCTTCACGCTGCCCATTAATTACCACATTCCAGAGCTTATGATGTATCTAGAAGGAAAAGGCTTGCATGATTACGCATTCTCAGAAAGGAGCTCTTATACATTTAGTGACTCTTGCTATTGTGAGGTGCGCAGAGCAGAGCCCAGGAGCTGGTCTCGATCTGAGCATCAGGCAGAGGTGACTCTTCCGTGGCACACCTGATCTGGTCTGAAGGCACAGCTGTGTGCCATAGCACACTGGACAGGAAATACTGAACTAATGAGACTTGATTGCAAGTAGCACAGTGTTGACTTGCCATCTGTTTTCCCATAAGATTGCTGAGTCTACTTGACATAATGTTTTCATGGAGTACTTTTTCTCTCCTGGAGGCACACCTAGCCAGTCAGGTTTTCAGCCTTTTCACAATGAATATGCATTAGATAGATTTCATATCTTGGTTCTTCAGTGTATGCAAATCTCTCATGCATGTTTATTATGGATATCCTGAAATCCCAACTGATAAGATGTTCTTCTAGGAGAGAGTTGGGAAACACTGAAATAGAACATGTTGGGGTTATCTTATTCCACTTATATTAGTCTGTTCACAGCTGAGCCAAACTCAAACAATGGCTGCTAGCACGTTTCTTCTAGATATGAGAGATATGTTTTGTGTTGTTTATTTTGGCATCTATATAACACACTCAGATAAATTATATATCTTTTACAAGAAATGAATTCCCACAAAGAGTTTACAATCTGTTATGCAATCTGCTAATCTTACTGTTTGTGACCTTTTCCTGTATGTGTCAGCGATCTGACTTGTTTGTCTTGTATTTTCTATGTAGTATCTTTTTGCTTAGGTAAAAATCAGTAGGGTTGTGTGGGCATAGAGAAGAGAGTTTTTTCTTCTGATCATATTTTATGAATGGAAAGTAGATTGTAAAACACAGTGTGATTTTCAGTTATCATTTTGTCCATAGCTACTTAGAATGATGGTATAGTTGGCTGGACTAGTAAGTGGTATTTTCTTAAGTCTGTAAAACCTTTGAAGGTCTAGTTAGGATTGGGAGACAAGAATGTACCAAGGGGGAGAAGGGGATATGAAAGGATAAGAGATTGGTAGTGAGAAATAGAGAGCTGCCCTTCTCTTTTTATTGCTTGCTCACCCATCTGTTGGCTGCTTCTCTTTTCAGACATTTAGTGGAAGTCGCTAAGGTGGATCCTATATAAGCTGCACATATACATGGGATGCATGTCTGGCATTTTCAAAAAGGTCAGAACAGTAACATATTGACTTGACTTTTTTTGGCACTACAGTAATGGGAGTAGCCAACTAGAAGACGCTTTCACAAAGTAAACCCCAGTGTCTGGTCAGTAATGTGTAAACCTCAGTAAATATAACTATCTTCATTACGGTATATTTGTGTGTATGTCTTTTAGTCATATAATATCACCACTTTCATGTTAAGTCTGGTGAGTATAATTCTTTTGGCTAGTGCAGTTAGACTTGATTTTCCATACTTTAGAAAGCATTTACAAATACAGGGTCTCATTTCCTAAGCATTTTTTCCATAGACTAGGAATGGAAGATTGCCTTACGAAACCAGGCCCATAAAAAGGCGATTATATAACAAGTTAACCACAAGTGCTGAGATTAATTTTGTTAAATAACCATTCACTATGTTTGTAAAGTGCTTCAGAAAAAGCACTATATAAACACAAATAGTACCATTATTAGTATGTCTTATGATATAAAATATCTTGTACTACTTGAAGCAGAGAGAATTGTTTAGATATTTGTAATTCTTACTTGGCATGAGATACCTCAGACGATAGCTCCTAATGTTATCTACTAACTTAAATTTGACAGCTTTAGGTTGAATTAATACAGTGATTAAAACCAAGTTCTTTTGTCATAGAAATATACATGCTTAAATTTGGTGCATCAGATTGAAACTTGAACAGTTTTTGTTGTACTAAAATATGAAATTTTAGAACTGACCAATTAACCAAGTCTTTAATTGTTTATAAGTTAGGAGGCAACCTGATTAAAAAAATAAAAATGAATTGCGGTTTGCAAACACCGTGAAAAGTATTAACTTGATTGGCAGATACCATGATGTCCAGAAGTTTATAGTGGATTGATTGGGAGACTCCAAAGTAGCACGTGCATATTAATGTGTATACATTCCTGATGGCGCTTTGGGGCAACCAATGTTTATTGTAGTGCAGTTACGGTCCGGGTCCAGCCTGCAACCAGAATCTGGCTAGGCATTTGGCATCTCATCTGGCCTAGAAGCGGGAATCCCAGCAGGCCACCAGTATAGTCACCTCCTCTGGATTACCAAACCTTCGAACCAGGGCATTGAAGTACCCTTGGAAAGTATGTAGAGAAGGCAGTCTTTTAATGGTCACCACCAATTGCAAGCTTCCCCTCTGAGTACATAACTCGCTGCCTTTACTTTGCTGGTCTCCTTTTCAAAGTGGTATGAGGTTTTCTGTATTCAGGTGTGGCACTGGTTCAGATAGTTCTTCTGCTGCCCTCTGGCGCCATTAAAAGGCTCTGGATATAGAGATGAAGGCTTAATGCAATCAACACTACTAATATCACTTGCAGCAGATGTCAGTTCTTTAGTAAGAGCTGCAGTAGAAGCTGGTTTGGGGTAAGATCTCTTGTTCCCTAAATCTCTGTTCCAATTCTTCCAAGAAAGCACTGGAATCCCATTGAGGTGCTGTCTGGGGCCAGTCCTGTGCAAACTTCTCTGCTTCTCTCTGGAGTTTCTGGCAAATAAGGGCCTTTTTAGTTGCCTCACTATAAATTATCGCAACACTGGAGTTTCTAAGAAACCAGCAATGGCAACCCTTAATTTTTTGCAGTTCTTTTCGGTTGCCTCCAAAACACATTAGGGAGTTCAACATGACCTGAATACCATGATGTTATTCTAGGAAGAAGTGGCATAGTACAAGAAATCTTGAAAACAAATAGTATATCACGGCCTGTATCAGTCTGCAATCACAGTTCTTTTGTCCAGCAAAAACAAGGACTGGAATGGAGTCAGAATTTGTAGTGCAGGTTGCTGAGGCAGCATTTGGAATGCACTCTGACTGCAGCCTAACTAGCTCACACCTCTCTCTCTCTCCAGCACCACATAACAAATATAAAACAAAATCCTAGCTCTAACCAAGCACTGATGAAACTTAATTTTCTAACTAACTTCAGGCCAGGGTTAGCTCCCTTTGAGTCTGAAACAAACAGGGTTGTAGCTCTTCAGTGGCAAAGAGAAAAGGCATTCAGAGTTTCACCTGCACTTTTACCTCTGGCCAGCTAGCTGCAGAAGTTGGAAGCAGAGTGGAGGGCTCCCAGCATGTTGCCAGACTGATGACTGCAGCACTTGCATTTGTGGCTTAATGTTAAGAGATGTAAGCAACAGAACAGTTCCTGAATTATGCACTGCAGGTAACTTAAAGGTACATAACAAGTAGGATAAGACTTACTTTCAGTCCAGATTATCTGTCCAGGTCTTTGCATGGTAGAATCCTTTCAGTAACAGTAGAAACACAGTACAATATCACATTATTACATGGCAGGGTGAGAACTCGTGGGTCTCCTCCTGGATCCCACACTTCTCTTTGGTCTCCATGTTGTCTAAATGCTTGGAGCACCTGGAAGGTGTCCCAGCACTCATTCTGAGTCCCTTGAGGACCAATCCAGATCTTCAGAGGTGGGGCCAGACAGCACACTATCCCTAGGCTGAACCGGCCTTTCTCTGAGCCATCCCGTGGCTTGGTGCATAGCACACTGGCCTTGAACCCAACAAATCTCAGTTCAAAACTAGGAAACACGTCTTTTTCCATGAAATGTAAGAGCTAACTTCATTCTCTGTCCTATCCAGTAAGAGGGTTAGAAGTTCCAAATTCCAAATGATTAAAAAGAAAAAAGAGTGATTATTTAGACAGGATATGTAGTACAGATCTGGATATGATATCCCAAGGGAGAAAAAGAAGGGTTGTGTTCTGTCTTCTGGTAGCTGTAGTGGAAGGAAATCCTATGAGAGAGAATTGGTCTAGCAGGTCTCAAGGAAAGGAAATTATCAGGTAAGAACAAATTTCACCATTCCATGGTAAGACAGCTTTATTTTAATGTTAAAGATAATATAATTTTTTCAGACATAGAAGATAAACAAGGGACCAAGAAGAACTATTTCAGAGAAGCCATAAGTTTAGTTGCAGAATTTGGGCAGTGAAGGTAGACTGCATGTTTCCCAATTTTAAATCTTGAGTAGTGCATCGCTTTACATTAGCTTCTTGGTTTACTTTGGCACTGAAAGTAGGCACAAAATTAGAAGGATGCTGGACAAAGTCCCAGGTAGAAGAAGTTTGTACTTGAGATTTATTTAGATTGGCAAAGAGCTTGTTACGGTATACTCATCAAACTTCCATGTCAAGAAAGCCAGCTGCAGACTGTACTGCTTTTGTTAAGTTTTTGTAGAGATTCTTAGGCTACAACAGGAGCTGGATAAGCCTCCCCCCTCGTTTGCAAGACTAAGCCATCAAAAGAAGGCTTAGTCCGGCAGCATCCACCTTATGGTAGTTTTCATGTGATGGTTGCTGCCGGAATTGGATTATATCTGAATAAAATGAGTGTGTCACTGTATCCACTAGATCCTTGACCTACCTGGCTGTCAAAGCTCCCAGACATGTATAAGGGATCTTCTTATATGCTTAGCAAATTTCTCATGTACTTTTCCTTTGAGAATCAATACAGAGCCCATGGATAAAATACATTGTGGGAATAATTTACAAAAGCAAACACTCTGAAAGAGTTAAGAGGATAGAATGTTCTGGTTACATAAACAGTGCAATGTGCTGCTAGTTTCTTAAAGGTCTCTCACCGGATCTATTCCATTTGGTGATGTAATCCTTGATTTTACAAAATTATTTAACCCTCCACCATCTATGTTCATTTAACAAAAACTAAAATGTGCATTGAACATACAGTAACTTATTAATGAAAATTATATTCCAGTTGTGGAATTCTTTGCAGAATATGACTGGATCATCATAAGAATTATTTTAAAAAATTTGTATGACTTATTCACACCATACAGATTCCTTCTTCATATGTCACATTGGAGATTTTATTATACTGAAGAAGGAACCTATGTGGTCTCAGTTGCTCATTTACATTATATTTTTTAAATAATTCTTCGACTGATCCAATAAAAACTACCACAGCCAGCAGAGGATCTGGTTACTTCAAGAGCCATACAGCTACTAGAGTTCTTATTATATTCCAATCTGTTAACTGAAAATAAAATACTTTTCTCTCTCTCTTTGTTGTCTTGGGGAGAGATGGAGGTACCTCTCACACCTGCCACTATCTGGCAGTGCAGCTGGGGAGAAAAAGGTGCCAGTGCTCAATGTGCATTGTTGACTTAAGGGAGATTGGATAAGAGATTTCTATAATCCTCTCCTCTTGCTCCCCTCAGTTTTCAATCCCCTCTTTACCTAGTCACTACCCCAACATTCAAACCCATTTGCACTAGCCCTATCCCACCAAGCATTCTTATCACTTCCCTCTTTCAATCTTCATCTCCTTCCTCCCCCCCACCCCCAGTAGCAGAGTTCGGTACCAGGAGCACAGAGCTAGGGGCCTGCCACTATGTATGATACAGCCCCTGACCACATGCTCCCAGGGAAAAGGCAGTAGGGAGTGAGCACTGGGTTGTGCTTGGGATTGGTGCATTTTCTTTTTGCGGACGACGTCCAAATTTTGTTACCCATTGATGATTCTCTTCAAGCTACTTTGAAACTTTGGGAACTCTACTCTTCATCTATAACTCAAGTATTATCGCATATGTCTCTTTCGCTAAATAGATCCAAAACGGAAATCCTATATTTGAGTAATAAAGTTACTGAGAAAATGGATAGTGAGATAAAATCCCTCTCACCGTCATATAAAATTAACTATGAAGTAAGAGATTTAGGTCCTATTCTAGATGCTGAGTTAAATATGAAAGCTTATATCAAAGCTATTAATAAAGATGGTCTTTTTAAACTTCACATTTTAAAAAAACTAAGACCGTTTCTTCATTCTGGGGATTTTCGCACAGTGCTTCAGGCTTTGATTTCTCCAAAGTTGGACTATTGTAATGCGTTATTGTTAGGAGTACCAAATGTCACTCTTCGCCCTTTACAGCTACTTCAAAATGCGGCAGCCCGCCTTTTGTCTAATAGGAAGAAATTTGATCATATTACACCAGTTCTGATAGAACTCCATTGGTTGCCGATTCATGCAAGAATTCAATACAAATGTCTGACTCTTATTCATAAGACAATATATGGGGATCATTCTGAATGGCTTATTGCCTCTCTCAGGATCCATACTCCGGTTAGAAATTTAAGATCTCTGGGAAAAGCATTGCTTACAGTTCCTTCTCCAAAAGCGGCACATTTGAATTCAGTTAGGGATAGGACTTTGTCTTTGGCTGGTCCTAAAATTTGGAATTCCCTTCCTGTTGATATTAGAACAGAAACTTGTATCCAGAAATTTAAGAAATTGATAAAGACTTGGCTATTTGAACAGGCTTTTTTAGAGTCAAGTTGAGTTATTTAACATCTTAGATTCTCTTATTGATTATATAGAATTTTAGTGTTATTGTTTTTTAAGTTTTAAATTAATCTATTTTTAGATGTTTTTAGTAATATTTTATGTTTTAAGATGTACTACATGTGTATTAAATAGACTTAGAAATGTCTTTTAGAGAGATTATAAATGTATGATTTATTTTATTATTGATGTTAATTGACAAAAATGTGCGTCTTTATGATCGTATAAATCTGTATTGACGTTTTACTCTGTTAACCGTCTTGATTTCTTTTTGAGGAAAGTCGGTATACAAAAATTTGTAAATAAATAAATAAAATTTTGGTTCTGTGGAATTATATATTACACTTAATACATCAGGCAAGGCAGAAGGTACAGTTCTAGAGACCGAAGGCAGACTCGTGCTAACTTCTATGTCAACTCAAGGTGGAATACTACAGTATGATGATGCTAGTGAACAAGCTAAGATCAACATATGTGCTGAAACTGCTAAGAACTGCCTACAGCTCCTGTGTGCATGCAATCATTGTAAGTCCACTCTCTTGTTCTCTTACTTTACCAAAACAACAGGAGACATGTTTGTTGGGGAAGGCACAAAACATTTTAAATGGAAAGTAGCTGCTCTGTCCAGAGTGCAAGCAAAGTAATCCATAATTGAACAGGGATGACATTGCCTATAACTTAAGAATTTAAGAATTAACTTAATTCTTAATTCTCCTCCACATTTCCCCCCCCCCCATTCATTTACTCTCTTGTTAATATATTATTTTATATTATGTTCATCTTTATATTTCCCCCTCCTTTTAATTACTCTCTGGTTAATATGTTATATTTGTTTTATGTTAAAATTGTTCGATGTAAAGCGCCATTCCAGGCACTAGTTTATGTTACGCTGTGAACCGATGTGATATCACTGATGAATGTCGGTATATAAAATCGTTAAATAAATAAATAAATAAATAAATAAAAATAAATAACTGTCAATCATGTTGCCGATGAGGTATAAGAACTGAAACAAGACAGTAACATTGGTAGTCATCATTGCCATTATGAATTAGGTTTTGGGCACAGACCTCCCCACCTATCTGATTTATAAGAAACAGTTTTGGCTTAACTACTAAAGTAAGTCCTAATGTATTTGCAAAAGTAATCTAGTAAAACCTTGCTCTCTGTTTACAAATTTTCTCTGAGATTCCATGTATATAAAAATATCTACATTTCTATATACGTTTACAGTACAATATGATTGATATTGCAATTATAGTCATTTATAATAAAATCTGACATGGGTGACTTTCTGGTCTCCAAGAATTACTTGATTTTATTTGTAAGACTTATTGTTTATTTTGGCGTTGTTACCACTGTTTTCATAAGTTTCCCTCACAAACTGGAAACTGTTTTCTCCTAGAAAAAATAGGATGGCAGTCCTCACAAGTGGAGCCCGACTTGGGACTTTTATGTCAAAGTTTCTAGACCTTTGACTGTGTCCTACTGGGCATGTGCAGGCTGGCATTATACCACAAGTCCACATGGGTGCTGCTCAGTCTCTTTCCTGTGGAGCCTACTGGTTGTGGTTCTTCTCTTCTGCTTTCTTTGGGGGTTCTTTCTTCAAAAAATAAGAATCATTCAGTGGTCTCTTTTCCTTTAATATCCCTAGGTAGGGTTAACAAGAGAGAAAAATAACGTAGTAATAAGATATTCATAGCACTGTTTGGGCAGAGACTCCTGATGTGACAATAAGTTTGGCCAGCGTGTCCTGCAGAATCATTTTGAAATGTAGAACCCATTCTTCCTAGGGCCCATTTTTTTCTCCAAAAACAGTTGTAGTTGTGCTCGTTGGCACTATTTTGGTTTTTCCCTTTTTTTGTTCAGAGCAGTTTTTAGCTAGGAATTCCCTACTTGTGAGGACTGCCATCCTGCTTCTCCTCAGAGAAAGTAGAGTTGCTTATCTATAATAGGTATTCTCTGAAAACAGCTGGATATCAGTCCTCACGATACCTGCCCACCTCCCCTTGAAGATAATTTCTCCACGTTTAAGCTAAAAAGTAGACAGGTACTCCCGCATGGTGTAATGCCAGACTGCACATGCCCAATTGGGCACACTCAAAGTTCTAGAAACTTTGATATAAAAATTCCAGGCTAGGCTCCATCGGATTGCGTCACCCACTTGTGAGGACTGACATCCTGCTGTCCTCTGAGAACACTTGTTATAGGTAAGCAATTCTGCTATTTGGTGGAGAGTGTCGGGAAAGAAGAATATTTACAGAAAATATTTTTTATTAATACTAAGTTATATTAGGAATAGTGTACTTTTTGGGCAATACTACTTTTTTCCCATGTAAACCTTCTAATATACACAGCAATATATAGTAACATTGTAATGATAGCAGAAAAGGATTAGATGGCCCATCCAATCTGTCTGGCAAGCTTCTTATGGTATTATCTGCTGCTCCATGCAGGATATCCCATGAAGGCTATTGATTGCCTTCTGTTAAGGGTAGTAACCGCTCTGAGCATGTTTATATCTTACTGTAGCTCCCTCATGTTGTAAAGTATTTTTTATTTAAGTACTCATTGACTGCTAAGGAGTTAGTTTCAGTGTTCAAATACAGAAGTTTCCCCACGTATTTCAATAAGTACATTCTAAGATGTTCAGATTCAGTGTTCTGAAGTTGCTCTCTTCAGATTCAAAAGTTCTATTAATTCAGTTCTATAAATACATTCAATAGGTTCTAAGTTCAGATTTAGTGTTCTAAGTAGTTTAGTGTACCATGATGGGCCCAATAGTGTGGTAATATGTTGAATGATTTATTGATCTCATATTCTGCCTTGATACAGCACAATAGCACTGGCAGAGATTTTTTTCAGATCTATAAAAAACTTGCCTGTGTTGTACAATGGTATTAAGCATAACTTGTTCATTAAGTTCTATAAGTATTAGAAGACATTCATCGGTTCCATAGATTTTGCATATTACAGTTCTAGTTCTTTAAATCTTCTAAAGCAGGAAAACAGTGCTTGAGTTATTTTCCAGTTAGTAAATATTCCAGTTGATATTCTGTTAAAAAAACAAATTCGTGATTGGTACCAAAAATAATTAGGCTTTGGTTCTCGTTTGTCACTTTCTGTGCCTAGCAAGCCAGAAAATCAATTCTTTCCAAACTTTCTCTGCTGTCCTTTCATTATCTTGGCAACTTAAGAACATAAGAACATGCCATACTGGGTCAGACCAAGGGTCAATCAAGCCCAGCATCCTGTTTCCAACAGTAGCCAATCCAGGCCGTAAGAACCTGGCAAGTACCCAAAATCTAAGTCTATTTCATGTTACCGTTGCTAGTAATAGCAGTGGCTATTTTCTAAGTCAACTTAATTAATAGCAGGTAATGGACTTCTCCTGCAAGAACGTATCCAATCCTTTTTTAAACACAGCTATACTAACTGAACTAACCACGTCCTCTGGCAACAAATTCCAGAGTTTAATTGGGGGGGAGTGAAAGGAAAGTTCCCTCCGAGGCCGCTCCGATTTTGGAGTGGCCTTGGACGGAACGGGGAAAGCCATCGGGCCTCCCCTAGGGCTCGGCGCACGCAAGGTGCACAAGTGTGCACCCTTTGTGTGCGCCGACCTCAGATTTTATAACATGCGCGCCGGGTTTTACCCACATTAAGTGCTCTTAAAGTATGTAAATAGCTTTTCCTATCGTGTAGCCAAATGGACTCTGGACCAATGGGTATTGTGCTTTTCTGCTAGCAGATGGGAGATGGAGTCAGATTTCAAAGCTGAACTCAATCTACATATACCCATGCAGGAAGCTTAGCTCTTCAGTATTTCTCTGTCTCCCAGCAGATGCAGACCTATTCCACACACTGGAATAGTGTAATAATTAGAACAAAGAAGAAAGAAAATTTACCTTAAGAGGATCGAGCCCCGCTTCTCCTGTGGTGCAACCTAAGGGTCCCTCCCCCAGTCGAGATTTCCTGAGGTGATTCCCGATATCCCTCAGAGCCTTGGTCCAGTAGCCGGTTCCCAGCGTGTACTTAGCCCCCAGGGTGACCGAAAGGCAGTGGGTGCAGAATCGAGCACGGCAGTGAATGTATTCTCCTCTCCCCCTCGCAGCTGGAGACCGCCCGGTAAGCGCCGAGACCAGGTAAGGTAGAAACCTTTAGTTTTCAGTCTCTGGTCTTCAGAACTCGAACAGCCGTACCGATCATTTTTTTTCTCAGGCGAGGTTTAAAGAAACACCGATCGAATTGAGAAGCCCTGGTTGGACTAGGCCCCGATCCGGTGTAAGGTTCCACATACGTGGAGACCCTCGGGGGGGGGGGGCACTATCTTGAAAGTGGGGTTGTCGGCACCATATTCCCTCCTCCATCGATGGTACGCATGGGGCAGGCCGGGCGGCCGATGTGCCTAACTTGCGCGCGTCCAACCTAGCCATACACATAGCTGTGCGCACAGTGGCACACACAACTGAGACGCGTGCACATCGAAGCGCACACTGTGCACAAACCGAACGCACCCAGCGCGCACAACTAAGCACATTCCTGCACACTAGTGCACATAACTACTCGCACAGCCACGTTGAGGAATTCTACGCACACAAACAATGGCACCACCGTCCATGAAGGCCAAGGGACACCCTTTGCACAGCCTGCCACATAAGAACCTCGCAGCCTGAATTGGAGTCCCTCCTGTGCCAGCAGTGTGAAGAAGCCCAAGGGGAACCAGAGCCTGGCCCCCTACTGTCCGGAGAGGGGTCCGGAACCTCTGATAATTGTACCCCGGACCTATGTATCTCTGGTTCGGCCCCTCTACAGGAGGGCACCTCTGGGGCCCCTAGTCAACCCCCCCCTGGGATCACATGGATCCAGGAACCTTCTCCTGGGTGGAATTTTTTAAAGGGCTGCAGACCTTCATCCAGGCACAACCAGCCTCTGCTGCACACCAGGCTCAACCCCGGCCGGACAAACAAGATCCCCCCTGGTGCTGCTCGGATTCCGCAAGACATGCCTCACCTAACCAAAAACTTTCCTAATACGGATCCAGATACCTCTGATGATGAGAGCAACTCCTTGGAAGAAGAAGTTCCTCCAGGGATGAAACCATACCGAACCATGCTTCGCTTCTTCCACAAGGACGAGTTACCAGTCCTTGTTTCCCAGACTCTGAAGACGCTGGGTATCCCAGGCACTGACCCTATGGTGGAACCAAAGAAGAACCCCATCTTGGTTTCACTTTGTAAGGCCTCATGCTACTTTCCTATGATGGAAGCCATCCAGGAACTGATTGACCTGGAATGGAATGCTCTGGAGGCCAGCTTCAAAGGGCGTCGAGCCTTGGAAGCCCTATATGCTTTGGAACCCGTGCCCAAGGAACCCCTGCGTTTCCCGAGAGTGGACGCTATGGTCTGTGCAGTCTCCAAGCGAACAACGATTCCTGTTGAGGGAGGGAGCAGCAAAGGACACGCAGGACAGACAATTGGAGTCCACCCTTAAGCAGGCCTTCGATGACACTGCCGATTGCTTCTGCTGCGCACTGGTAGCACGTTTCTGCTTGCTCCTCTCAAGAGATGCAAATTCGTCCGGAGAATCGATGGAACCTGCGGAGTCCTTCCTCACTGACAAGACCTCAGATCTCATGCGCACCTCAGCCAGGGGCGTTGCCTCGGTAGTGGCAGCCAGAAGACAACTATGGCTATGGAACTGGTCAGCGGACGCGACATCTAAAGCAAATCTTACAAGAATGCCCTTTAGAGGATCTCTCTTGTTTGGAAGTGAATTGGAGAAGTTAGCCAACAAATGGGGTGAATCTCCAGTTCCTCGACTACCTGAAGATAGGAATAAAAGATCTCAGCGTCCCTCCCCCAGAAGAACCAAGGGCAGAGGATCGCAGCGCTTCAGACCCTACAAGAATTCAATTCTAGGCATCTCGCTCATCCGGGAGGCCCCAGCCGTATCCCACAATGAGATAAAGCAGACCCATCCACAGAAAGAAGACATAGGGGGTCGTCTTGCCCTCTTCTACCAAAAGATGGGTCGAGATAACATCGGGCAAATGGGTCCTAAACATCATTCGAGAGGGGTACTCTCTGGAATTCCACAGTATCCCTTCAGACAAATTCATGATATCACCCTGCCACTCCCACTCCAAGAGACTGGCAGTAGAATCCACACTAACAAGACTACTCAGCCTGAAGGCAATAATCCAGGTGCCTACATCCCAGCAAAATACTGGACACTATTCCATCTATTTTATCGTCCTCAAGAAGGACGGATCATTCAGACCCATCTTGGACCTCAAGAATGTCAACCGTTATCTGAGGGTACCACAGTTCCGCATGGAAACCCTGCACTCCGTTATAAGGGCAGTATAACCAGAAGAGTTCCTAACCTCCCTGGACCTTTCCAAAGCCTACCTGCACATCCCAGTCCATCAGGATCACCAGCGCTTCCTGCGCTTTGCAATACCTGGTCAGCATTACCAGTTCCGGGTGCTACCCTTCGGCTTAGCAACCGCCCCCAGGACATTCACCAAAATTATGGTTGTCGTGGCGACAACACTAAGGAAAGAAGGGATCCTGGTATATCCTTAATGGATGACTGGCTAATTCGAGCAAAGTCAGAAGAAAGTTGGCAGGTGACCTCCAGAGTCAAGAGCCTACTGCAGGAGCTTGGATGGGTCGTGAACATGTGCAAGAGCTGCCTACAGCCCTCTCAGTCACTAGAGTACCTGGGGGCCCGGTTTGACACCAAACAGAACAAGGTATTCCTCCCCCCTCCAAGGAGAAGGAAACTGATGGAACAATTACAAAGATTGATGACCAATGCACTGCCAAGGTATGGGACTCCCTTCAAGTCCTCGGCCTCATGGCATCAACCCTGAACGTCATTCCGTGGACAAGGGCCCATATGCGACCGCTCCAGCGCTTCCTACTGTCACGTTGGAACCCACTGTCCCAGAACTACGAAATTCACTTCCAACTACCAGCGGAGGTTCGGGACCAGCTCCAATGGTGGCTACAGGAAGGCCACCTAAGCAGAGGAGTGAACCTATCCCCACTAAACTGGATCTTGCTTACCATGGGTGCGAGCCTGAGAGGGTGGGGAGCACACTGTCAGTAACTGTCGGCCCAGGGACAATGGAACAAGAAAGAAGCGGAATGGAACATAAACCTCCTAGAAGTCAGACTAGTGTGCCTGTGGTTCAGCCACAGACTCCGGGGCGAGTTAGTCAGAATAATGTTGGACAACAGGGAGGAACCAAGAGCCAGCAGGTATCTCTGGAGATAGACCCCCTCATGGCATGGGCGGAGATTAACCTGCAAGGGATCTCTGCCTCCCACATCACGGGAAAAGACAACGTCTCAGCAGACTACCTCAGCAGAGAGAGCCTAGACCCAGGGGAATGGACGCTATCGACCACAGCTTTCCAACTGATAATAAATTGCTGGGGCATCCCAGCCATGGATCTATTGGCAACCTGTCTCAATGCCCAGGTTCCCAGGTTCTTCAGCCGCAGACGAGAGCCACAATCCCAGGAAATCGACGCTCTCTTCCAGTCTTGGCCACAGGAGGACCTTCTGTACGCCTTTCCCCCATGGCCACTACTGGGCAGGGTCATCCGCAAGATAGAGCATCACAGGGGGCTAGTTCTACTAGTTGCCCTGGACTGGCCAAGACGACCATGGTACGCGGACATGTGAAGATTACTTGCGGGGAACCCTCTGGGTCTACCTCCACACAAGGACCTTCTCCAGCAGGGATCGATCATCCACGAAGATCCATCTCGATTCTCTCTTACGGTATGGCCCTTGAGAGGACTAGCCTGAAGAAGCGCGGTTACTCAAAGGCCGTGATTGACACACTGCTACGAGCACGCAAGTTCTCCACATCCTTGTCTTACATACGGATCTGGAGAGTATTCGAAGCCTGGTGTGACGACTGCGGGATTCCCCCGCGGACAGCCAAAATCCCCATGATCCTGGAATTCTTGCAGGACAGAATGAAGAAGGGGTTGTCCTTCAACTTCCTCAAACTCCAGGTTGCCGCACTGGCTTGCTTCAGAGCCGAAATGAATGGTATCAGATTATCAACTCATCCAGATGTGTCCCATTTCCTAAAAGGGGTTAAACAACTCCGACCACCCCTAAAGTGGCCGGTGCCTCTATGGAATCTCAATTTAGTACCAGACTTCCTAGTAGGGGCCTCCTTCAGACCAACACATAGTCTGTCACTGCGCCTCCTAACCTTAAAGACAGCATTTTTGGTGGCAATACGTTTAGCTCGTCGCATAGCCGAACTTCAGCACTATCCTGCCAGGATCCGTTCCTTAGGTTCACGCCTGGAACCATACAACTGCTCACCATCCCCTCCTTCCTACCGAAAGTGGTTTCCCAGTTTCACATGAACCAAACCATCTCACTACCATCTCCAGATGAACATAAGGACTCGGAAGACTCATGCCTTCTTCGCTTTCTGAATGTCGGCAGACTCCTGGTCCGATACCTGGAAAGATCTGAACCCATGCGCAAAACGGATCATCTGTTCGTTTTTCACAGCAGGAAGAAGCAAGGGGAAGCGGCATTGCGGGTGACCGTAGCCCACTGGATCAAAGAAGCGATCAACGCAGCCTACATAGAGGCAGGAAAGCCCTTACCTATACAGGTTAAGGCTCATTCTACAAGGGCCCAGGCAGTCTCCTGGGCAGAAACCAAGCTACTATCACCTGCCGAGATCTGTCGGGCGGCGATGTGGTCCTTTATACACACCTTTTCCAGGTTCTACCGCCTGGATGTTCAGCCAGGGAGGACACAGCCTTCACAAGGGCAGTACTAAGTGGGCCACGGGCAGTCTCCCGCCCTGTTCGGAAGTAGCTTTTTTACATCCCATTGGTCCTGAGTCCATCTGGCTACACGCTAGGAAATGGAGAAATTACTTACCTGATAATTTCATTTTCCTTAGTGTAGACAGATGGACTCAGCATCCCGCCCACGGCTGCCCCAGAAAACGAGAACCTCGGAAACAAGCCTCGAGACTAAGTGTCGGCATTGATTGATTGAGTGCACTGGCGGTCTCCAGTTAAAAAAAAAAAAAAAAAAAGTGTTAGTTGAACCAGTTCGAGTTCAATCCAGCTAACCAAGTTATTAAGCAAACATATATCCACAATGGGTTTTCAAGGAGAATACTGAAGAGCTAAGCTTCTTGCACGGGTATATGTAGAGTGACGTCAGCTTTTAAATCTGACTCCGTCTCCCATCTGCTAGCAGAAGAGCACAATACCCATTGGTCCCGAGTCCATCTGTCTACACTAAGGAAAATGAAATTATCAGGTAAGTAATTTCTCTATTTGAAAATTGCCAAAAGTAGAACCATTTTGTATGACAAATGAAGGTAACTTTTTTTTTTTTTTTTTTAATGTATATATGACAGAGATGGGACTCACAAAGGTCCTGGGTTTGGAAAGTACCAAATTTAAGTTAGGCGAGTACTTTAAGGAGGTACTGACAAGAGTGGCAAAATCTAGGCAAAATAGAAGAGCAGTGGTTCACCAAAATGGAGTCCTCGTAAGGACAACAAACCTTTTATGCTGGGAAGGTAAATGCTAGTAAGTACAAAGAGACAAGTATGCTCTTCATACCAGAGGGATGAAAATTTAGGGGGCAGTTATGTATTTTGTGCAAGTGGCTGAAAAGTCCGCGGGTACTTTTATTTGTAGATTTCGCATCAGTTTTCAATGGGAAGGTATGCATATACTTTTTTGATTTTGAGAATTGCACAAGGAGATTTGAATTGGCTTTTTTCTGAGGACACTGTTTTTTGGCCAAAACACACAGAGTTTTGAAAACATTATTGCCTGCCTTGACCTAACCCTGTGCCAGGAAAGACCTTTATGAAAATGTGGATAAAAGTATAGGAGTTGTGAACCAACATTTGTACTTTTATCCAGATGTTGGGTGGGTGATTTTCAGACAGCCTGCTTACCCGGGTAAATAGCCATTTACACAGATAAGTGGCTTTTAATAGTTTTGCTCTTAAGAGGATAATTTTTTACCTCTTGAAAAGGTACAAGGAATGTCAGAAAGAGGAGAACAGGGAAAATATTTGAAAAGGCCGAGGGAAGCAGGGAAGGTAGAACAGCAAAGGTACAAACGGAGGAAAAATAAGCTAGGGTGGTAAAAGCAAGATGACAAGATATATATTTTAGATATAGAAGCGAAAGGAGGAAGTGTAGACATGGGACTGCACTCTTTAGCTTGTTAAACGTTTTTCCAATATCACCAAAAAGCCACAATAAATTGCTGCTAATGCACTAGCATCACTGTGAGTGAGACCACAATAAATTGGTGGGAAAGAGGCCAGTGGCAGGATATGTAGCTTTTTATGATCTCAATCCTTTTATGGGTTTTCAGTATTGATCAGAAGCCAAATATTGAGCAGCAGTATTGTAAAGTTAACATTATGTGAATACAGATCTATTTGATGTTTTTCAGAATAAAATAAAATGCTGGAATGCATGAAGGTAAAAAGTTTAAATATTCTCCTTTAGCAGTAGTGAACTCAAGATGTCTGCTTTGTATATATTAATTTTGATTCAAGTACCAAAATGGATGCAAATGCACAATGACTTATGCAGATATTAGCAGGAAAATGAGCACAGTATAAAAACAAAAAGATGTATGAATAGATGCCAATACTTAAGGCAAAAACACCGAAGGGTGAATTTTTAAAGGGCCACATGCGTAAAAATCGGGATTTAAGAGTATAGCCGGGCCCTGCGCGCATTTTCAGAAGAACCTGGCCACGCATGTAAGCCCGATATGCGCACAGTTGCTGGGTCCTGAAAAAGGGGTGGGCCATGGGCATGGTCTGGGTGGGGTGGGACGGAGTTTGGCCAGGACAGCGGCCATTAGCCACTGTCCCAGGGAAGTGCGCGCTGGCAGCCAATTGGCGCTCGCAAACTACTACTGCTTGGGAGGAGCAGTAAGTTGAAAAATAAAAAAAATTTCAGGTAGGTAGGTAGAGGTTAAGGGTCAGGATGGAGAGGGGAAAGGGAAGGTAGGTTAAATAGGGGGGTAGGAAACTGGGGAAGGCCTGATTGCGTTGTTACGCGTAATTTACTAAAATTCACCGCCCCTGCATGCGCCACCCACACATGCGTGTGCATGTTATGTAATTGGCGCGTCCATGTGCATGCACAGGGAACCGCGCACACATGGATGCGTGTGCACTCCTTTTAAAATCTACTCCTACATTTTTTAACTTTTTTTTTTTTTTAAGCAAGAAGTTCCACCCATAACTAAATGAGTCTACTTTCTGGGAGGATCTGAAAAAAACAAACAAACCCCTACCCTTTCTGGTCTTCATGTTGCCTCTAATGTGTCCTTAAAATTTCAAATGGATAGGACATAAAATGAAAATGTAATCAGGGAGACATACAAAGACACATGCACCAATCTCATGTGGCTTTTCCTTTAGAAAATAGGCTATAGTTTCACAGGAATCAATTGGAAGTGAGGACTATTTACTTCTAAAGCACATTATTTTTAGTAATAAAACAAGTTTGGAAAGATATACGCCTTTTTGGCTGTCACAGAGATTCCAAATTGGTTCTTTTTGAGCAGAACAGCTTATGCTCTGCCTACAGATGGATAGACTTGGTATCTCCTTAATGCGTCCTATCACTGTTGTGCAAGGAACCCATAAATTATAAAATGGGGTAATAAACATCTCCTCAGTACACGTTAAGGCAGAAAATGTCTTTAAAAGAATGTTACATAAATGTAAAAGATCACACGCAGACTGCAAACCATGCAAACACACTACAGCTAAACAGTCAATTCACAGACAGACACTCTGGCTCTCCCCTTCATGCCTTCTAGGACTTATTAATGCTGCCTTGTTTGGGATAGAACATCAGTTGGATTCTACAAAGTATTAGTTTGCTGCTTTTGTTTTTTTGGTCCTGGAAGTTTCCTTTTAGTCTTTTTATGCTTCCCGCTGAATCAGATCCAGGGCCAGAACTGAGTGCCATGAGCTTCATTCACAACTACCCAGGGATTTTTCCTCTTAATTTGTATCCCTCCTATCCCAGTCCAGCCCTTGCAGCAACAGTTTCAGCCAGGAGCCACAAATCCTCTGGAACCTGGCAAAGGTGGATCATAAGTCTCACTCGCAAGTGTCACCCGGGAGCGATGGCCGAAGCTCCGTCTATGCAGGGGCTGTGAACATTGCATCTTCAGTATCTTAGCCCAGAGAATGGAAAACCAGACCCAGGAATTGAGCCCAGTTCCTCTGTATGCCATTGTGCAGCTCTTGCCACTCGGTCATGGGGGCTGTCCAGTTTGCTTTCTTACCTTTGTTGCTTCCTCTGTAGTTCTATTTTTAGGCCTTTTGTTTGATGATATAAAACTTTATATTTTAATAAATATTTTGGCTAAAATATGGGCATCTTTATTTGTATCCAACACACACCGAAGTAAACCTTGCACTCTCAATTTAACCAACAAATATAAGTGCAAGGATAGAGTAAGTTCCTGGGAAGGTTTTCAAATCGATTGTTTATTTAATATTTCATTCCGGCAACTCCTTATTTAAATACAGTCCTTAAATAGAATCCCCCAACACGGTTCCGTGTTTCGCCGCCCGGCTGAAATTAGTACCTTGCAGACTATTGACGTCCAAGTGCATAATTGTACAAACTGTCAACAAACTTCAAACAACATACCTGTGTCAGACTGTCATAGTTTCTAATCGGAGTGCACCTAAGACTCCTTACCACTAGGTTTAAAAGCGCTCCGTTTGAGCGCGAAAATCACCTCAATTGTTTGCTGGCTTTGTTATCCAATGAGCGTCGGCCTGGCTTATCGACGTCATTGCCCTTATATGGTGACTGCAACCTGGTATACCCCGCTAACCTAATGACGCATAACTGTGGACGTTATGACATAAGCTAATGGAAATAGGCTGAACTATACAAAATCATCCATTCAGCAAAGGACTAGAGAAAATGGTTCCACTCGATCTCACTATTGAGACCGTGTGGTATGATTGTATTAAGTTGAAATATCCATCTTTGTTCTTGCCGTAGGAGAATGAGGGGAAAATCCCCTCCTCTCGCAGGGGGTAAAACGACCTCAAGTACAAAAAATTGTAACTGAGCTATTGTATGTGATTGGTCTATCCAGTGGGAAACTAGTGGAGCATTCTCCTTGCTGATATTAATACTTGATCTATGTTCAATTATGCGGGTTTTTATACTAATTTCAGTTCCTGGTCTTTTTATATGTTTGCGCTTTCAGATATATTGTTGAATGTAATTCCCCCCCGAGGCAGCCGGGCGGCGAAACACGGAACCGTGTTGGGGGATTCTATTTAAGGACTGTATTTAAATAAGGAGTTGCCGGAATGAAATATTAAATAAACAATCGATTTGAAAACCTTCCCAGGAACTTACTCTATCTTTGGCATCTTTATTTGTAGCCATGCTACCTATTCATTTAAGCATGTCCTTCCTTGAGTTTACACTTGGAGTGGTCATTTTATTTTCATATTTTATACTATGCATGGGGTTCTGATGAAGGTCTGGTGGTCCAGCAAAGTGGTTGGCTGGGTTAGACAAAAGAGGGTAGTAGCAGATGGGCTTCAAGGACAGTGGAGTGGAGTTCCTCAGAATCGATCCTATGTCTGATTCTGTTTTGAGTGGTTGATGATACTAAGATCTGCAATAAAGTAGCTGCAAACAAAGGCTCGTGGCACTAGAATTCCAGCCCTGGTTCTGGGTGAGCTGAAGGCCCAAAAGTGCAGGAGGAAACTGCTGGGTCAAAAAATAAAACATTACAAAAAGTTAGTCATTTCTGTCTGGATTTGCTTAGCAAAATAGCGTAATTTTGCTAATTAACTCCTAAATGTATTTGCCACTTGGTTACTCTTGCAATCAAATTCCAGGACTGAAGAGAGACCTAGTATTAAAGTAGCCTTGCACCGGGCTCTGAGCCGGATTCTAAACGACTGATGCAGGCAACCATGAACTGACGAAGTTTCTTCTGGCTTCACTTACACTGTTGGACGTGGATTCGCCCAGTGATGGTCTGGACTCTCGTGAACGAACTTTTTGGACTAGATCGACGATGTGGGGGGGGGGGGGGGGTGGGCTACAGGGTTTCAGGGATGCTATTGTCTTGATTGCTGTCAGTATTGCTGGGGGCGGCGGCAGAACAAACCGCGCCCAGACGATTGTATTTTGCTGTTTTGTTATTTGGAAAATTAATAAATGGTTTAAACATAAAGTAGCCTTGCCTCCCACTCAGTGGCAAATTAGTCTGCCAAGAGTAGGGGGTGTAGGGGGATAAAAGGAAAAGCATACTTTAAGCAAAGCTTTAAGAAATATACCGTATTTTTCGCTCCATAAGACGCACTTTTTTTCCCCCAAAGGTGGGGGGAAAATGTATGTGCGTCTTATGGAGCGAATATAAAAAAAAAAACCAAACAAAAACCAAACAAACACCCCCCCCCCCCCACTCCCCCAAGACCTGCCGACTTAATTTCCTACAACCCCCCCCCCCCCCCCAAGACCTGAAATTAATTTCCTGAAACCCCCCACCCTCCTGACCCCCCCAAGACCTGCCAAACGTCCCTGGTGGTCCAGCGGGGGTCCGGGAATGATCTCCTGGGCGCGGGCCATCGGCTGCCAGTAAACAAAATGGCGCCGACGGCCCTATGCCCTCACTATGTCACTGAAACCGACCGCTGCTATTGGTCGGTCTCAGTGACATAGTGAGGGCATAGGGCCGTCGGCGCCATTTTGTTTACTGGCAGCCGACGGCCCTATGCCCTCACTATGTCACTGAGACCGATCGCTGCTATTGGTCGGTATCAGTGACATAGTGAGGGCATAGGGCCGTCAGCTGCCAGTAAACAAAATGGCGCCGACGGCCCTATGCCCTCACTATGTCACTGAGACCGACCAATAGCAGCGGTCGGTCTCAGTGACATAGTGAGGGCATAGGGCCGTCGGCGCCATTTTGTTTACTGGCAGCCGACGGCTCACGCCCAGGAGATCGTTCCCGGACCGCTCCTGGACCCCCGCTGGACCACCAGGGACGTTTGGCAGGTCTTGGGGGGGTCAGGAGGGTGGGGGGTTGCAGGAAATTATTCGGCAGGTCTTGGGGGGGTCAGGAGGGTGGGGGTTGCAGGAAATTAATTCGGCAGGTCTTGGGGGGGTCAGGGGGGGTGGAGGTTGTTAATTTAAAGGGTTTTGGGGGTTCCCACAGAAAGAAAAATTTTCTGATCTGGGGAGTGGACCGAAATGGCCCTCCCCAGACCCGAAAACAAAATGGGGAGAAAAAAAAAACCTATGCACTCCCCCTAATTTGCTCCATAAGACGCCCAGACGCAGAGCCGGTTTAGCACAATTTTTTTTTTTTTTAAATTTTCCCCCTCTGAATCCTAGGTGCGTCTTATGGTCAGGGTGCGTCTTATGGAGCGAAAAATACGGTACTTTAAAGCAAATGCCAGGCAGCATGCTGTGGCTTCCTGGACCTTCCCAGGGCCTTCCACCCCACCCATGGACAAAACAAATAGTTGCTGCTCTAAGTGACCTTTTCATTGCCGGTGACAAATAGCTGATGAGACACTGACAAGGTCTTAGAGCTTCTGATGAAAATGTTTGTATATAAATAAATATGTGTATTTTTGATTTTTGGAACTTCTTTTTTTTAAACCTTCCTGTTCACTGTACGTTTCAGTGTGGTAGTAAATGGAAGGAATTTCTTGAGAACTGCAGTGCCACACATTTGAGTTTATAGCAGGATTTACAGTAATCCGTTCTTTCAAACAATCCACCAGGATACATTTTTTTTAATTTTTTTTTTCCCAGTAATCAGTTGCTGGTGTAATTCTGTGATGATCTAATCTGTGGTCATGCCCTTTTGGCAGTGACGAGCCTCGTTAAGTTCTTTTGGCTGAAGGGTAGGTAGAAGAGAAAACGCTTTTGCCATTTTCTCTGGGTAACCTCATGTGCAGCACTGTTGTGTTAAAAGTTTTTTTCCTTTGGTTATAAGTCTCCATAAACATGAGACCTTCTGTTTTGCTTGTGTGTTGTTGCTCAATGTCTCCACTCAGCTGCCAGAATCCTTTGGAAATAATCATGCCTAAGGTGTCACTTCCTGAGGCGTGATGCTATTCCAGCATGAAGCAAAGCAACTGGAGGCCCAGAACTACACTGCAAAGAAACAGCAGGTGCAACAGACTTAAACTGCCTGCCTTGGGCAGGAATTGTTTACAAACAGTTAAGCAGTGAGCACTTCAAATGAACAAATTCAAACTGCTAGAGAAATGATTTGGAGCAAGTGCATTTCATGTTCCCATCTACTTAGTCGAAAATCGGCAGCTGGTTTGCTTACACCTCCTTTCAAAGAAGTCATTGCAACAGATCGAAATGATCATTGCTTTCTGTTAATAATCTTTGCTATAAGGTATGTAAACAAAGAATTGTATTTTGTTTAGCATCATGGGTTTGTATTTCTGGCATGTAGATGGTTAATTTGTAAGACACATATCCTAATTTTTCTTATTTCAGTTATGAATTGATTGCATTTAAAGAAAAAAACATTTTCTTGTTTAGTTTACTAGTATACACAAGTGCAGAAGAATTCTCTGATGGTCCAAAGCTTTTTTCATATATCAAAGATTTTAATATGGCAACTCCACTGTTAGATACATAATATCTCAATTCAATTCAAGGGTCCCCTGACATGGACCTTGTGTTTCGCCAGCTGGCTGCGTCGGGAGGGACAACACAGTTAGAACACTCCCTGTAACCAGCCACCTTGTACTGAAAGATTTTAATATGGCAACACCACTGTTAGATACATAATATCTCAATTCAATTCAAGGGTCCCCCGACACGGACCCCGTGTTTCGCCAAGCTGGCTGCGTCGGGAAGGACAACACAGTTAGAACATCATTCGTTTTCAGTACAAGGTGGCTGGTTACAGGGAGTGTTCTAACTGTGTTGTCCTTCCCGACGCAGCCAGCTTGGCGAAACACGGGGTCCGTGTCGGGGGACCCTTGAATTGAATTGAGATATTATGTATCTAACAGTGGTGTTGCCATATTAAAATCTTTGATATATGAAAAAAGCTTTGTACCATCAGAGAATTCTTCTGCACTTGTGTATACTACTTGATTGCTGAGTGCAGCCCTAGCTCATGTGTTGGTATTGTTTAGTTTACTAAACTGAAGATGTTTTGTTATATATAATATATAATGGTCTTAAATCAGCTATGATGAGAAACGAAATACAGAGAACACAGCAGTCGATGCTTGCATACAATAATTGTTTCAAAATGTTTCAAACCAGAATGACAGTTGGAGGCGTTATGAATACTCTGGCCTGTTTCCACCCCAAATCTCACCACCAGTAATACAAATGGAGTCATTAAATGGATGAATAAGGTCACAGCTTTATTGTAAACAATCACAACCATTTCTGGTCCTCGAGCCTCGTGGTTACCCAGGACACCAGCCGTGTCAAACACCACCCACTGTACGCCTTAGCCAAGTAAGACTACATTCGTGCCTGCCCTCCCGTCGTGCTTCCAAGCAAGGGGGCCACCCTGGCCGCCTTACAGACGGCCCACCAGCTTGAGAACCCGCCTGCAATTAAAACTGCGACATGCATAGAACCAAACCTTTGCAGTAACAGGCATAGATATTAACGAACTCAGCCGAATGACAACAAAATTCTCTGATCAGCAAGAAAACTCCTACTTCATCAATCCTCCCCTTCCGTTGCCCCCTTCTCTCTTTTTTATTTTTAAATAATCGCGCCACTGGGAGGGTGGGTGTGAATGTCCACAAAGAGGCTAATGTCACTTGCTTGTCAGGCAGCCAAAGTGAGTTTCTCAGGGGAGGGAGACGGCTCGAGCCCATGTCCCTGTTTTAAGTGAGGGCTGCCGGGCATACTGGTGCGTACCCTCGTCATTTATTCTACAAGGCTGTATTTTAACAGTTGTTTGAAGGGTGTTTTGCTATGTACACCAACTGGGACAAAATAATTTTAAAAAGGATATTTGTAGGCCTTTGTCCATATTTTATGATCTCAATTGTTTTCTAACTTGTTGCTAGGTTCTGTGAGGAACTAATTTATAAAGTGGTCACGCAAAGATCAGGTGCCAAAGCAGTTTCTAATGATTGTGTTTTATGACTTTGGATGTCATAATAGTACTACACTGATGGAAGAGCATTTCAGGATAGATGGGTAGAACAGTTTCGCTCAGTGTTGACACATTGCGAACCTCATGAGTTATAAACTTTGACTCAGAATTGAATTCTAATGTTACCATCTTATGATCTTAAAGCAGCAATGGCTTATCAGTTGATTATCTTTTTTGCATTTGAGGTTTGTTTTCCTGTTTTGTAGACTAGATTCCTGTGCACTGTTCACATTTCCCAGTAAAATGCTTGAAAAATGTTTTTAAAATAGCAAAGGAAGTTGCTTCTTCTCTTAGAAACATAGAAATGACGGCAGAAGAAGACCAAACGGCCCATCCAGTCTGCCCTGCAAGCTTTCACACTATTTTTTTTTCTCATACTTATCTGTTACTCTTGGCCCTTATTTGTAACTTTTTGGTTCTAATTACCTTCCACCCCCGCCATTGATGTAGAGAGCAGTGCTGGAGCTGCATCTAAGTGAAGTATCTAGCTTAATTGGTTAGGGGTAGTAACTACTGCAGTAAGCAAGCTACTCCCACGCTTATTTGTTTACCCAGCCAATGCCATTCAGTCCTTGTTGGTTGTTGTCTGAATATAATTCCTCTTTTCTTTATTCCCCCCCTGTCGTTGAAGCAGTGAGTTGCGCTGGATATGTATTCCAAGTGAAGTATCAGGCTTAATTGATTCGGGGTAGTAACCGCCGTAACAAGCAAGCTACACCCATGATTATTTGTTTACCCAGACTATGTAATTCAGTCCTTGTTGGTTGTTGCCTGAATATAAATCCTCTTTTCCTCTTTCTCCCCTGCTGTTGAAGCAGAGAGCTATGCTGGATATGCATTGAAAGTGAAGTATCAGATTTATTTGGTTTGGGGTAGTAACCGCTGCAACAAGCAAGCTACTCCCTGGTTTTTTGTGAATGCCAATCCTTTTTACCACATTTACTCTTGCAGTTGAAGCATAGAGCAATGCTGGAGTTGCAGTGACAGTGAGTATGTTTATTGAATAAGGGTATTAATCTCCAGGTAGTAGCTGTCATTCCCACAAGCTACCCCCATGCCTCTTCTCTTCATTCACATCCTCTAGACTTCATGGATCCACAGTATTTATGCCACGCCCCTTTGAAGTCCTTCACAGTTTTGGTCTTCACCACTTCCTCCGGAAGGGCGTTCCAAGCATACATCACCCTCTCCATGAAGAAATACTTCCTGACATTGTTTCTGAGTCTTCCTCCCTGGAGTTTCAAATCGTGACCCCAGGTTCTGCTGATTTTTTTTTCCCAATGGAAAAGGTTTGTCATTGTCTTTAGATCATTAAAACCTTTCAAGTATCTGAAAGTCTGTATCATATCATCTCTGCTCCTCCTTTCCTTCAATCTCTCCTCATAAGTCATTTAATGAAGACCCTCCACCTTTTTGGTTGCCCTTCTCTGGACCGCCTCCATCCTGTCTCTGTCCCTTCGGAGATACGGTCTCCAGAACTGAGCACAGTACTCCAGGTGAGGCCTCACCAAGGATCTGTACAAGGGGATAATCACTTCCCTTTTCTTACTCGATATTCCTCTCTCTATGCAGCCCAGCATTCTTCTGGCTTTAGCTATCGCCTTGTCACATGGTTTCGCCGACTTTCGATCGTTAGACACTATCACCCCAAGGTCTCTCTCCTGCTCCGTGCACACTAGCCCTTCACCCCCCATCGAATACGGTTCTTTTGGATTTCCACTCCCCATATGCATGACTCTGCACTTCTTGGCATTGAATCTCAGCTGCCATATCTTCGACCACTCTTCCAGCTTCCTTAAATCTCGTCTCATTCTCTCCACTCCTTCCGGCGTGTCCACTCTGTTGCAGATCTTAGTGTCATCCGCAAAAAGAGAAACCTTACCTTCTATCCCATCCGCAATGTCACTCACAAAGATATTGAACAGGACTGGTCTCAACACCGATCCTTGCGGCACTCCGCTTAACACCGCTCTCTCTTCAGAGTAAGTTCCATTTACCATCACCCATTGTCTTCTGTCCGTCGACCAGTTTGTAATCCAGGCCACCACCTTTGCACTCTCTCCTAAGCTTCTCATTTTATTCACCAGCCTCCTGTGTGGGACCGTATCAATAGCTTTGCTAAAATCCAAGTAGATGACATCGAGTGCTCTTCCTCGATCCAATTCCATAGTCACCCAATCAAAAAAGTCGATCAGATTTGTCTGACAGGACCTTCCCTTGGTGAAACCATGCTGCCTCTGGTCCATCAATTCTGCTGCTTGTAGATAGTACACAATTCTTTCCTTCAGCAGCGACTCCAATACCTTTCCCACCACCGAGGTGAGGCTAACCGGCCTGTAGTTTCCAGCCTCCTCTCTGCTCCCACTCTTGTGAAGCGGGACCTCCGTCGCTCTTCTCCTATCACTTGGCATCACTCCCGTTTCCAGGGAGCTATTGAACAGTTCACACAGCGGAGCCACCAGCACATCTCTGAGCTCCCTCAGTATCCTGGGATGAACCTCATCAGGCCCCATGGCTTTGTCCACCTTCAGTTTTCCTAGCTCTTCACATACATTCTCTTCCGTAAACAGAGTTTCATCCATTCCGCTTCTCTCCAGTTTCTTGTTAATTAGTGTCGATCCTTCTCCGGGGTCTTCTTTAGTGAATACTGAACTGAAGTATTTGTTTAATATTTCTGCCATTTCTTCATCTGTCTCCACCCATTGACCCTTTTCACCTTTCAATTTCAGTATACCACTTTGGACTTTTCTCCTTTCACTGACGTATCTGAAAAATGTTTTGTCACCTCGTTTTACCTCTTAGGCGGTCCTTTCTTCCGCTTGAATTTTCGCTTTCTTGATTGCTTTCTTTGTCTCCCTCAGTTCCACCAGATATTCTTCCTTGTGTTCCTCTCTTTGGGATTCTTTATATTTCTTGGGAAGCATAAATGTATATATCCAGGGAAGAGCACATGTTTAAGATATAAAGTAAGAGTAATGGAGACCTGCAAACATAGGGGCCGATGCAGTACAGTGCGCTCAGCCGAGCACACTGTATAACCTGTAGTTGGACGTGGGATAAATAGACGCTAATCCACCCCAATGCAATAGGGGGATTAGCGCCTATTTAACGTGCGTCTGACACGGAGTGAATGAGATAGCGCTCATCACATGCAAATGCATGTGAATGAGCCTTTTACTCATTCACTCCGCATGCAAAAAGATAAATGTGCGTCTCAGACGCACATTTATCTTTTTGCCTACCTGGAGCAGGTGTTAATAGCTGTGCGCATTGAAAAGAAGTACAGAAAAGCAGAAAAAAATGCTTTTCTGTACTTCTTTTTTAAATTAAAAAAAAAAAACAAACTCTGCAGACCGCCGAGTTATGAAGACTGACGATGGTTAACTCTGCCTCGGTTTTCATTACTGGCAGACAGGCAGGTTATGAAAGCCGAGGCCGAGTTTACTGGCATCGGTCTTCATAACCGGCAGCTGCGGCGGGTCATGTTAGAAAGGAGGTGCTAAGGTCGCGCAAGCGACCCTAGTGCCTCCTTCCTAGCGCGACCCCCCTAATTTACATATTGCATGGCACCCCCCTTGCGGGCGCCATGAGTGTGTTAAGAAAGCGGGTGCTGAAAAGTCAGCGCCTGCTTTCCGCGAAGATTATTGCATCGGCCCCATATTGTTTAGAAAAGTACAGTAAACATGTAGCAGTCAATCTCTCTTCCTTAAACAGATATAGCATTTCACAGAGAAAATCTTTCCTGCCAGGTCAACTGTTCCTTCCAGCTGAATGCTTTCAAAATGCTTCCCTGTTCTTAGATGAAAGTAGCAAATCCATGCACTAGGTAATAGCCTGTTTTCCCCCAGAATGCTACTACTATAGTGAAAAGGCTTCAAGAAGAACACTATTTCTACAGTTAAATCAATGTTACAAAAGCCAAAGCTTAGAAAATGATGCTTTAAAGTTTTAAAATGAAACTCTTACATTTTCTAAAAGCAGTTAAAACAACAGAATTAAAACTAATTATTTAAAGTAACAGTGCATTGTAAAAAAAAAAAAAGCCCACTTAAAGTAATCATGATTTTTTTGCCTGGTTAAACTTCATTATTCTTAGAACGTATTTTGTCATTTTAGACAAAATAAGGGAATTTTGAATCTTCTTTATGTTGAGGAATTCAGGTGTATTGCTAGACTCGACTTGCCGGGAAATCCCTTTCTCTAATTCGCTCTGCACACAAATTTTATCACAGTTTAAGGAATTGTTGATCATTTTTCTGCAGTGATCGTTTCTTAGACAAAAGGGGATAAATATTCAAAAAGCCATTTAGGTGGATAACTGAAAAGTTATCTATCTGGCTTAGCTGTAATATTCGGCGATTTATGTGGATGAATTCTAGCTGGATAGGTCGGAGGCATTCCTGGAGCGGGCAGTAGGCGTTCTGGAGTGGAGTGAAGGGATTAACCTAATTGGCTAACTCTGGCCGTGCTGTAGGCAGGTCTAAAGTTACTCGGATATACCTATTTGGTTAACTTTTAATATAGCTGGGTATATTCAGTGGCACTGCTGCACCGCTGAATAAACCGCTTAAGTTAGCTGAATAGCTGCTCAGCGGCTGAATATCAGCCCCAAGGTTTTCTCCCTATAGGAGGGAAAGTAGGAGATTCTCTATAATCAGTATCTCAGTTGAAGTTTTGCAAATCGTGTCTGCCCATTTCAATGTCATTTTAGCACAGATCTATACACAGTTGAAATAGTTACTGTGATGTGGTAAGTAAGATGGACATGACTTAAATTTTTCTTCTGTAAGTGATGCAGCACTAACTCTTGAATATCATTGTTTAAAAAGGTGCCCATGCGCCTAAACTTTGATGCCAGACTAGGATGTTTTGTTGCTAATGTGGGACATAGTGAGAGCCATGGCTGTAGCTGCTGCAAATGAAGACCAGAAATAGATACAACCTAGGTATGGAGCAAGTAGTGAAGGCTGGAAGGGTGTTGAGGGGAGAGTACCTAGAATCAAGGGAAGAAACTTGGAGGGAAAGGAAAGTGCTTGGAAATAAGAGAAGAAATTGGGAGAGCAGGGGAAGTGCTTGGAGAGAAGGGAAAGGGGATGGTGGTGGGGAGAGGGGAAGTGACTGGAAGCAGAGAAAATGGAAAAGGTGGGGGAAGTGAAGAGGACGGCAAAGAGAAGCAAGAATCTTATTCCTTAGAAATAAAACAAAGCAAAAAACTGGAAAATAGACCAAATAAAGATGACACGTGCAAAATAAGAAAAAAAAAAAGTAAATGTGAAAAAAAGGAGAAATAAATTTCAATAAAATAGTTTATTTGCACCCAAGTTCTCTATTTTTCCATCCAGTAGATATATCTAAATAAATCAATATAAAGTGTAAAGGAAAGGGGAGGTTAAGTATAAAGTTGATTATGTACATGAATTGATCTTTATCATGTAAATGACCTATTGTTACGCCTACAGTCTCATGCCTTTCTCCTTAGTCATCATGGGCTTATGTGGACATGGATATGAATCACCTCCAGCTAGCAGTGTACAAACAAATCAGTGCAATTCTAACAAAAAATATATATATATTTCTGTGTATGTATGAGAGAGATGTATATATGAATATAAGAACATAAGATATGCCATACTGGGTCAGACCAAGGGTCCATCAAGCCCAGTATCCTGTTTCCAACAGTGACCAATCCAAGTCACAAGTACCTGGCAAGTACTCAAACATTAAGATAGATCACAAGCTACTATTGCTTATTAATTACCGTCATAGCAGTTTATTGATTTATCCTCTAGGAACTTATCCAAACCTTTTTTAAACCCAGTTACACTAACTGCTGTAACCACATCCTCTGGCAATGAATTCCAGAGCTTAACTATGTGCTGAGTGAAAAAGAATTTTCTTCAATTTGTTTTAAATGAGCTACTTGCTAACCTTATGGCGTGCCCCCTGGTCCTTCTATTGTCTAAGTGAGTAAATAACCGATTTACATTAACAAGTCCTTTCATGATTTTGTAGACTTCTATCATATCCCCCCTCAGTCATCTCTTCTCCTAACTGAACAGCCCTAACTTTTTAGCCTTTCTTCATAGGGCAGCCATTCCATGTCCCTTATCATTTTGGTCACCCTTCTCTGTACTTTCTCCAGTGCAGCTATATCCTTTTTGAGATGCGGTGACCAGAACTGCACATAGTATTCAAGATACGGTCTCACTATGGATCGATACAGAGGCATTATGACATACTCCGCATTATTTTCCATTCCCTTCTTAATAATTCCTATCATTCTGTTTGCTTTTTTGATCGCCATAGCACACTGGGCCGATGATTTCAATGTATGTGCATATACAGCAAAAGTTCTCCTGTAGAGAATAGAGGGTGCTGGATATCTGAGAAACCTTTGCTTCCTTCTCCAATCCCTCCTAGGCAGCAGTATGCAGGAAATAGGAGGGGAGTGTGGGCGATTGGAGTTGACAGAGCACCGGGCAAATCAGAAATACTACTTTGCTTCACAATCCAACCCCATCACCTCCTGTCATTCATCCCCATAGAAGGTCCTGTCTTTGTTTGTCTTTTTGTTTAGGTATTGATGGTCATGGTCCTGATCTCTGCTGTGTTTTCACTGCCCCAGGCTTTTTTTTTGTGTCTCAAGATTTCACTTTTAGGTAGGGTGAGTCTAAATGTTCTTTTTTCCCCTTAAAATAGTTAGGGGTTTTGACATAGAAACGGCAACAGGCAAGGACCAAATGGTCCATCTAGTCTGCCCAGTAAGCTAATGGTAGCACCAGCCATGCCATACAGGTCTCCCCCATAAAGGTATCATCAGAGGGTGGCATCTGCCATGCAAGTTACCCCCCATACTTATTTTCCCAAATCGTTAAAGTCAGGGCCCTTGTTGTTTTCTGTCTGAGTCCAATGCCCATTTATCTCTTGTTGAAGCAGAGAGCAATGTTGGAGTTCATCACAAGTATAAGGCTTATTGGTTAAGGGTAGCAACAGCTGCATCAGCAAGTTACCTCCATGCTTATTTGTTTTCCCAGACCGTAAAATTCATGTCTTTATTGGTTGTGGTCTAAAATTAATTCTCCTTTTCCTCTTTTCTTCCTGCCTTTTAAAGCAGAGAGCAATAATGAGTTGTATCAACAGTATGAAGGCTTGGTTAAGGGTAGTAACTGCTACACCAGCAAGTTACCACCATGCGCTGTTTTCCTCATTTCCATCCTCTAGGGGATCCACAGTGTTTATCTCAATGCCTTTTTGAAATCTTTCACTGTTTTTGTCTTCACCACCTCCTCCGGAAGGGCATTACAGGCATCCACCACCCTCTCTGTGATTAAATATTTCCTGACATTGGTTCTGAGTCGCCTGCCTGGAGCTTCATTTCATGATGCCTAGTTTTACTGATTTCTTTCCAATGGAGAAGGTATGTCGAATGTGTATCATTAAAACCTTTCAGGTATTTGAAGGTCTGTATCATATCTCCCCTACACCTCCTCTTCTCTAGTGTATACATATTTAGGTCCTTCAACCTCTCCTCATAAGTTATTTGATGGAGACCCTCACAATTTTGTCGCCCTTCTCTGGACCGCCTCCATCCTGTCTCTGTCCCTTTTGAGATACGGTTTCCAGAACTGAACACAATATTCCAGGTGGGGTCTCACAAAGGACCTGTACAAGGGAATTATCACCTCCTTTTTCTTACTTGTTGTTCCTCTCTCCCTATACAGCCCAGCATTTTTCTGTCTTTAGTTATTGCCTTGTCACATTGCTTCACCATCTTCAGATCACTAGACATTATTACCCCAAGGTTCCTTTCTTGCTCCGTGAACAGCAACCCTTCCACCCCTCCCCCCCCATCACATACAGCTCTTTCAGATTACCACACCCCAGATGCATAACTCTGCACTTCTTGGCATTGAATCCCAGCTGCCATATCTTTGACCTCTGTTCAAGCTTCTTTAAATCATTTCTCATTTTCTCTACTCCTTCCGGTGTGTCTACAGTGTTGCAGGTCTTAGTATCAACCACAAAAAGACAAACTTTACCTTCTATCCGTTCTGCAATGTCACTTACGAAGATGTTGAACAGGATCCTTGCAGCACTCCGCTTAACCACCGTTCTTCCTTCAGAATAGATTCCATTTACCATCCCACAGCCACATGAGACTATGGTTTCATCAGTCAGAACTTGATGGTTCTCAGCAATATCGTGGAGAAGATGCTGCAGAGGAACACATCATAAATCATGTCTCAAATATTTAGAGCAGATCTTATGATGGTCAGTCATTTTCTTCTGACTGCAATCTGGGCATTTCTTGAAGCCATAGGTTTTCTCTGCCATTGTCAAAAATAGAAGATGTAAAATCAGAGGCAAAAGACATTTTAAAACAGATAGCTTGAGAAGAAAAAGAGAAAGCAACTAGGAGGTCTATCAGAAGCCACCACAAGAGAAATCTTTCAACAGGGATGACAAAAAGGAATTAAAACTAAGGGCTTCATTTTCCAAGGAGTTACCGCGCACGATAAATTCGCAAATCACGCTAACAGCCGTTAACACGATTTACGAATGCAAATTTGGTATTCAGGGGGGGTGGAGCATATGTAAAGTGAGAAACAGTTATCGTGTGCGGCGAAACAGCATTAGCACGGCTCCTAGCTACAACCCTTTCATTTGCGTGTGTGAGAGAGAGAGAGAGAACAACAAGCTAGGTGGAGAGAACATTGTCCAAATCTCATCTTGGAGTGAGCTTCCTCACTCCGAAGGCCTTCAAATCTTCACAAGAGACCACTGTTCTGTTCGTACGTCTCACGTGGAATGTGAAAGTGGCCCCAACCCCCTACATTCTTACCTAATCCCCACCTCGAGTTACTAGGTGGGCCTCCCATAGGGATACAAATACCTGTCTAGGGCATAGACATTATAGCAAGTCTCTCTCTCTCTCTCTCTCTCTCTCTCTCTCTCTCTCTCTCTCTCTCTCTCTCTCTCTCTCTCTCTCTCTCTCTCTCTCTCTCTCTCTCTCTCTCTCTCTCTCGCAAATGAAAGGGTTGTAGCTAGGAGCCGTGCTAATGCTGTTTCGCCGCACACGATAACTGTTTCTCACTTTACATATGCTCTGCCCCCCCCTGAATACCAAATTCGTTAACGGCTGTTAGCGTGATTTGCGAATTTATCGTGCGCGGTAACTCCTTGGAAAATGAGGCCCTTAGTTTTAATTCCTTTTTGTCATCCCTGTTGAAAGATTTCTCTTGTGGTGGCTTCTGATAGACCTCCTAGTTGCTTTCTCTTTTTCTTCTCAAGCTATCTGTTTTAAAATGTCTTTTGCCTCTGATTTTACATCTTCTATTTTTGACAATGGCAGAGAAAACCTATGGCTTCAAGAAATGCCCAGATTGCAGTCAGAAGAAAATGACTGACCATCATAAGATCTGCTCTAAATATTTGAGACATGATTTATGATGTGTTCCTCTGCAGCATCTTCTCCACGATATTGCTGAGAACCATCAAGTTCTGACTGATGAAACCATAGTCTCATGTGGATGAAATAAAGAAGTCAAGTTCCATGGAGCCAGCACCAAAGAAGCATAAGGACCATGAAATTGCTCTGACAGCTGGAGGCTTGAAGTTGCTAAATAAGATATTGAACCCCCCTGGGTGCCAAAATCTGTGGCTAGACCCTGCGAACAAGATTAGTCTCTTTCCCCCAGCACGCTCTTTTTAGTCAATCATAGAGTTGAGGAGAAACAGATCTGTGCCGATCTCCTTCACATTTCTTTGAGAGCCACAAGATTCTAGAGTATGTTCTCCACTGATGAACTGGCTGTGTATGCTTAAGGCTGCAGTTCCCTCCTCTACCTTTTTTCTCTCAGTGGCATGATGGAATTTGAAGTGCCTACCTGAGATATGGCTATCACAAAGGAAGATATTTATTGATACTTCACTACTCACAGTACACCTCAACTATGAGCTGAAATGTCTGTCGCACACACAGACACAGTGTGTTCTTTGCAGTGCACTGCTGAATGACTCCTTTTCCACACAGAAAAAAAATTAGAAAGTTAAACAGACCCAAGAAGGCTGGCAGCCTAGCAATATTCTTTTTAATCTTTATTTGTCAGTGTGCTAACCTCACTGCTCTGCACTAGACTCTCAAACAGCGACATAAGACATAATTCAGTCTCCACACTTTTACCCTCCTCCAGTGAGCAGAGCAAGTGCTGTGCCATTGCCTTTGTCTTTTGGATACAGTAAGTCCACTGCAGCAGAGAAGATCACAAACAGCCCTTTATCAGTGTCAAAGCCAACTTTTTAAAACCTTTTTTTGAACTCTCAGGGAGCCTCTCAAAACCATATTCTCTACCAGCTGCTAGAGAGGAAATAGAGACTTTCTTGGACATGTTCAGACCTTTCAGTGGGAGGACATCAGTGTCATTTGATCCAGATGACAGCTAATTAAAAAGTTGCTTCACCGTGATTTGTCCTCCTCCTTATCTCCTTGCCAAGTCGTCCTGCCTCAGCTCTCAGGATGCTGTGATGTCATACAGGTAATGGTTACTGTAGTTACCTGCACTTGTTTGTACAGTGCTCACAGCATAGCTGTAGACTTGAATGGGTAATATAAATGAACCAGACTGAAATTTTCCTTTTAATTTGTGGGACCCCTCCATTTGTATTGTATCCATTTGTTTAAAATGAATGCACATCCTTAACTGGTAAGTAACTTTCCTCTGCTATCTGTGCAGTGCAAAAAACAGATTAGGTGTGGGGCTGAGATGGTATGATTTGGTTTGGTATATTCTATTTTAAATTACTGTATAAAGACATTTGAGGGAGAACATTTTTCATATCACAAAATAAAAATAACATTTTTACAGTTAAGAGGCTTGACCTTGAAACTTCTTCTTTTTTTAAATCTTTTAAGGGCTTTTTCAGCAAAGGATTTGTCTCTTGGATGGATGTGAAATTTTGGCTTGATTATTGCTCTGATTATTAGATATTTTTTCCCTTTTATGCTTTTTATTTTTGTGCTGTTACTGAGTGGCATAATATACAAGTGAATTTTCCATTTGTTGGGATATACTTACATGGGATTTGCAATTTTGGTAATTGGTTTGTAAATTCAATTGCTACACATCTCATAAATGTTGAGAGGACTTATAGGAAAGCACTATATACATAAAAAGAACTTGGTAAAAAAAATGTAATTAATAGAAAGTATAATTTCTTTCGCAGCATAGCACTGTCAGAGAAATGCAGAGGATAATTCTTTTTGTTTATGCTGCCATAATATTATCTTAATACAAGTGAACACCATCATTTGTTTTATATACTGTCTCTCCTCTTCCTACTTTTTATTTCTATGGTACTGCTACACATATGTAGAACTGTATAGATAGACATAAGAGAGACTCCTTTTACACATAATTGAGACAAATAAGAGGCTTCAGGAAATGCATTTATTTTAGAGAGGGAGAGTCCACCAGATTTAAAAGCAGCCTGCAAGGTGTGTGTTTGGTCATGTTTAAATTCTGTCTAGAGGGAGCATGATGCCCTCGCTCAGGGAGGCTATTCCAGGCATACAGTGCAGCAAGTTTCCAGAGGTTGGTGATGGAGGAAAAGGCCATAGATAAGAACAACTTGCCCAGTGAATAAATGTTGTGTGACAAGATAGAAGAGAGAGGAGAGGTAATGGAGAGCTGCAGAATGAGTGAACTTGTAGGGAAGATTAAAATATAATCTGCTCTGTATGCAAAACACATGAGACCTGAATGTACTTACTTTTCAAGAGGGATTTCATAACTGTAACAATAGAGAAGGATAAGTAGTGCAGATGAATTTTGAATGGACTCCTTAAACCGGTGTGGTACTGACAATTTAGTTAAAGCTATTTTTTTAAGCAAGTGCCCTCAATATCTTGTTTTTTGTCTTTCTGTTATACCAATTCCGAACGATTGGGTTTGACCTCACTTCCGGCCAATGGAAACAGAGGGGTTTTTTTTGTTTTGTTTTTTTTTAAATTATGACATTGCCTCTACTATTTATTCTATGAACAGAATCTAAAAGGTCAGTATACTCTGCCTCCAGCTGATGTAAAGACCTTTTGCTGGCGTAGCAAAATTTCCTTAGGAGAAGGATATATTTTAAGAATGATCTGAGTTTTGAAAAGAGAACAGACACAAGAGGCAAAGGCGCTTAGGCCATGCTCCTCAGTGAAGCGAGGCCTTATCATGGTGAGCTCCCTTTCTCATAACCTGTTGAGATTTGAATTCTAATCTAACCAGAAGTGCCCCTGAGAGCTTTCCTTCAGTGCGCCAAGCTCCTTTCTTCATAACAGAGGTTTCGATTGAGCCTGTTGTGATTTAATTTCTAGCCAAACAAGACGAAGTTTTTCTGAGACTTTACCTTGCAGAATACTGCATCCAAGTGTAGAAAGTTATGTTTTAAAGGCACTGATCCAAGAGGGCACTTCTCCAGTAAGGTAAGTTTCCAGAGCAGGAGCTCTGCAGCCCTTTTAGCGCAAACATGTATTTTCAGTATTGCCAAGGAGACTTTTTCAGCTTAAACAAGCAGTTTGAGACCCACAACAATGTCATTTAGAACCATCACAATGGGTTCTTTTAACAGCAGACATGCTGAAGCTTCCAGCAGCACAGGCTTCTGAAGGATTACTCTTCATCCCTTCTCTCATAACAGAGGCTAAGGTTGGGCTTGGCTTAATGCCAATTAACACTATGCTTAAAGTGCTTAGGAAAGTGCTCTAGGTACAACTAATTCTCTACCTGCAGGAGAGAGAGGTGTGAGACATTTTTCCAGTGATGTGCCTACCTCGCAGCAGAGCTTTCGGAGAAGTTTACTGCTAAGAGAATGATTTTCTCCAAGCAAGACAAATGAAAAATTGGATCTTTTTCAGTCAATAAGCGCTTTCCAAGCACAGTTGAGGATAACAGTAGAGTTATCTGAAAAGAATTCAATTTTTTGTGATGCAAGTTGAAGGCAGTCAGAGTTTCCACTGTGTGTGAACCCTTTTCATGTTTTGCTTCCTGCCACATAGCAGAGGTTTTTGGTAGAGCATTTTGATGATGATTCAGCTATATCAAAGTAAGGAAAAGAAAATCTGAGTTTTCCTTATTCTTGTACAGTTGCTATTTTCTGTTCAGACTGAAGAAAGCTTTGCTCATTTTTAAATAAAAAATAATAAAGAGCTATAATGCCAGATTTAGTGGTAACATTAAAATGAGGATCCCTAGGAGCAACAAAAACATTTCCTCTTTAGGAGATAGTATTTTCAAATTTTCAGAGTTTAAGCTTAAGTGTGAAAGAATACAATTCCCTATGCAGCTGTGTTGAATTTTCGTCTGTGTGCTGCAAGCGAGAGCATTCATTCTGCAGCAGACAAATACCATCTGCTTAGCCTGATTCTGTGGGAAAAATTGATTGCATGTGTGTTCAAATCTGGTGCAAGCTATAGGACAAGGTGCAAAGACTCTGGCACAAGTGTTTTTTTGATTTGTCACTTTGTCGTAGCAGTGAGCTGTCGCAGATATCTAATGAAACTCAATTTTCAGCCATATAAGAGAGAGAAAACAGAGAGGATTCTTAGAAAATATACCTAACTCCCTGATAATTATGGGGTAGATTTGATAATGGATGCGCTGATTTTATAACATGCGCGCGCCAGCGCATGCATGTTATACAATCGGGTGGCTGCGCACGCAGGTGTGGGACTTTCGTAATTTCTGTGCGGCGACGCCATCGGGCTTTCCCCAGTTCCCTCCCAGTCCGTTCCAATTAAGGAGTGGACTGGGAGGGAACTTCCCTACCTACACTCTCTCCCTCTTCGCCTCTCCTCCCTACTTCCTAAACCCTACCTATCTTTTATTTTTTTGTTTTATAACTTACTTCAGGTCCCCAGGCTGAAGTAAGTTGCTTGCCAGCCTTCAGGGCAGCGATCAATGGCTCTGTCCCGGCTCGCCCCGCCCACTGGCCCCCTCCCCACTTTGAAGAGGCCCAGCAGTTGTGCGCGTACCGGGGTTTATGCGTGTGGCTGGGCCTCTTTGAAAATGTTCCCGCTGTGCGCAAGGCCCGTCCTTGCCCGTAAACCCGGGATTTACGCGTGTAGGGTTTTTATAATCTACCCTTATATGTATATGCATGCGAGGATATTTAAAGCACAGGGTAAAAACCTTATCACTTTAGTTTTTATATAATCTGTATATCAAAGAGGACTGCCTTCTCGGAACAATCTTAAGTTGTGAAATAAGGAACAATTGATCCTTAAGTTGCAGGAAAATCTTGCATGTCAATTCAGTAGCTGTTTCCAAGATGAAGTTCAGTGTTTGATTTTGAAACCATCTCCAATCAAACTGTTTTGATATTACCAAAGAATCTAGTTACCAAGGCTGAGAATCTAACAGTTCCAGCAGCATTTGGTCTAATCTTATGAAAAGGTGGTAGGTATAATAATAATAATAATAAAAAGTCCTGTGTATAGGAGGCATTACATTTCTAGAGGTATAGACATTATAATCATATATTGGCAAGAAGTTGTCAAAGTCCCCACAGGAGCCTTTGTAGGAATATTAAAATAGACCACAAGGTCGTATTCCATTCCTCATTTCCCAGGTAACACAGTTTCTTGTTTGCCACCCTTTTATCCTTAGTGAATAGTGCCACCAGTTACTTCTAATTTTATACGTTTTAAATCCTATACGGCAAGTCAGGTTCCCAGCATCCATCTTTTAATTTGATAGGTTACATCTGAGCAGTATGTCAACATGTCAGTCATAGTTTTGACAAGTTAATTGCTCTGAGAACCATTGTCAAAGTAATGGTGCTAGTAACGGCCTTCTGAAGGAGGGAATGGTCATGGTATTTCCATATTTGGATATTTTTGCTTAATCAAAGATAATTCTTTTAAAATGGAATCATGGTATTTTCCACTGTAGTAGATGTTTTCTAGAAAAGCATGGATGGTTTAACATAGTAACGTAGTATTGTCAGCAGAAAAAGACCAAATGGTCCATCCAGTCGGCCCAGCAAGTTTCTTATGATAGTAACTGCCCTCTGTGCAAATTACCCCCATGTGTCTGTTAAGGATAGTAACTGCCAATCCATGCAGGTTACCCTATGCCTTATGTTAAGGATAGTGAGATGGTAACTTTCAAGCTTCGCACGGGCACACATTTGCTTACATGCCTTGACCCACGCCCAGGGATATGGCTATTTTATAACGTTTGTGAGTATATGTGTGCATATTATAAAATAGCCTGGATGTGCACATATGTGCACCAAATTTTTAGTCTGCGTGCAAATCCCTCTTCTACTGTGTAAGTCGGGGGATTTTAAAAGGGGCGCATGCCCATGTTGTTCCCAGTTTACCAGTTTACTAGCTCACCGGTTTGCCCAGTTAACAGCTAGGTCCTCCAATCCCCTCCCCCACCCCCCAGTTTGATAGCCTATACTCCCCCCAGTTACCCCAGACCCTTTGAATCTCTCAGAAATGGCTTGATCCCTTTATTTTATGACTTGCACCTCATCCATTGCAGAAGTAAATTTACGCGGCAGGGGACCTCTGCTTGCCACCACATAAGTGTTTACGTCTGTATCTCTTGGCCAGGCCCTGAAAGATCCAGGCCCTGCCCAGTCCACACCCTGCCCCTTTTCGGAAATTTTTGAGATGTGCCCGCTGCAGCATGTATCTGGGTACTTGTTGGCATGCGTGAGCCCAGTTTAGTGGCGCATCCCCTGATTGATGCTTGCATGGGATTTTAAAATTCACCTTTAATAGTTACAATCAAAACCAAGCAACTGTCAAACCCATAACAAAATTACTGCTAGCATCACTTTTACATGATAATTCAGACAATGCTACTTGAACGTGCTTTGCTTTTGGACTTGGCCATAGAAGCAGTTCTGTGTTTTATCCCTAATGTCAGCTTATCAGTACCCCAGAGCATAAAAGTCGGGGCCCACTGTTGGCTATCTTCAGAATCCAATATCCCTTCCCCCTCTACCTCCCTGCTCTCAAAGTGGAGAGAAATGTTACAGTTGCCTCAAAAGCATCAAGGCTAATTGGTTAAGAGTAGTAATCCTCCCATGCCTTCTGTTAAGGTATTAATTGCCACTCCATGCAGGTTACCCCCATGAACCCTTTTCATCATTATCAGCCACAAGCCTTTAGGAATCCACAGTGTTTATCCCATGCCCTTCTGAATTTGTTTACTGCCTCCCAGTGTCCATGGCTAGTAGTTAAAACAGTTGCATGGTTCTTAAGATAGGGTGCACTCTGTTAAAAAAAAAAAATAAAAAAATTAAATAGATTAGAGAAAAGCTTTTAGAATATTGAGTGACAAATCAATGGTAGCATCTTGTATAAACAAATATGGGACCGACTCTTCTTTTATCATGGGTAGAAATCAATGTGCTTCAAATTTCTGCATTTATTTTTGCAGGGCAGAAGATAGAGGCAAGTTAGCCTTTAGTACTAAGGGAAACTTTAAAGTGAGATATATTGAAGGACAGAATCCTAATTCATAGGTCAAGGCGAGAGTGCAGTCCTTTGGGGAAACAATAAAATCACAATATTGAAAAGTATGCAACATTGATGAGTTACAGAGGGAGTTTTAAAGGTATTTTTGTGGTCGTCATTTACAGCAGCGATGCCTCAACAGCCCATGATTTTGTTTCAAGATCTTAGGCTAAATACTGCAAGACTAATCTCTGAATTGTAAGCGTTGTGTTTAGAGTCCCATTTTATAAGGTTCATCCAAGACCTAGTTTTCAAAATTCCATTGTCTTGCTGCATTTTGAAAAGTGTTTAAGTCAAAGGATAGAGATTATCATTTGATGTTACAAATATCTTTCAAAGTAAAGACAAATTCATTGAGTTGCTGTGGCTCATTGCAAAGGGAAAGTGGCATCTAAGGTGACCATTGCAAGATGCTTTAAAGAGTCTATGTCAGCCATAATCTTGTTGAAAGGAAAATAGATACTCACACTCCATAAGAACACAACTGACCTCATGGGCAGAACTGAGTGCTATAAATCCTGCAGAAAGTTAAATAGTTTCTTGATCGCCATCGCACAATTCATTAAATACTGTAAGTTGAATGTAACCAACCAACGAAGCACGAGGATTACAGAGCAAACGCCTTAACCGTGGATTTATCAGCCATTCCACCCAGGATAGCTAGGCTTTGGTACATCCCAGTCATTCTGATCTGTGTAGCAGAAAGACAAGGAAGAAAAGATTAAACTTATCTGCTAATTTTCTTTCTTTTATCTCTACTACACCAGTCCAGAAACCCACCAGAATAAAATTAATAAATAAACAAGCCAAAAAAAAAAAAAAGGAATTCAAGAGAGGGCTGCTTCTTAATTAAACGTATCCATTTATTAGTTTTTAAATAGATTACACAAAGGTTTTTATTAGCTTTGATAGAAAAATACTGGCTTTTTAGGTTCCATTCATAGAATAAATAGTAGAGGTGATGTCATATTATTAAAAAGAGAAAAAACCTCTGTCTCCATTGGCTGGAAGTGGGGACAAACCCATTCGTTCTGGTGTAGCAGAAATAAAGAAAAGAAAATTTTCAAGTAAGTTTGTTTTTTCTTTTTGTTAAGAATATGTGTAGATCTGAAATTCAAGGAAGCATTCCAACATTTCTTCCCCATTGCCCTGGTATATGAAGAATCTATAGTAGTCCAGCATTTTGTTTATTCATTTATTAGGTTTTTACACGCGTATTCATAGCTAGCCGCTCCAAAAGGTAGATTTTCAGATGTGCGCGCGTCCATGTGCGCACGCTACCCACCACGCATACATGGACGCCTGATTTTATAACATGTGCATGCAGGTGTGCGCATGTTATAAAATCCGGGGTCGGCATACATAGCGGGTGCACTTGTGCATCCTGTGCACGCGCCGACGCCCGCGGCCTTGATCACTTCCCAGCCCGCTACACTTACCTTCCTTCCCCTTCCCCTAACCTACCTGCCCCCTAGCCCTAACCTAGCCCCCCCAAAACTTTTTATTATACCTCTTGCGCCTGCCCCTTTCCCGAAGCCCTGAGACTTACATGTGTCCCGGGGCTTTACGCGCATAGCCAGGCCTTTGAAAATAGGCCCGGCGTGCATAAGGCCACCTACGCGCATAAGCCTTTGGAAATCTGGCCCCAAGTGAGGAAGCATTTTATTGATGTAGTAATCAGAAATTATTTTCTTTATTTATTCATAAAGAGAACTTAGTTACTCATCTCACACCCCACCCCTAACAATCGCCTGTTGAATTTTTTTATATACCAAGGACAAGTTTCTGAGAAATGAACTTTTTTAAATAGTATTGATTGTAATACTTTCCACTAGATGTCACTCACAAGATCTTTAATGGATAATAAGCTGCTATTACCAACCCTCAGATAATAAGTGATGTTAGGAAGAGTATGGGGAGAAAAATGCACACCTTTAATATAATCATATGATACGTGCATACGTTGGGCTGGTGTGCGCTGCACAGATTTTAAAAGTATTATTTTAAAAGTATTATTTGTTCAATGTAAAGCGCCATGCCTGGCGTTTGTTTGTGTTACACTATAAACCGATGTGATATCCTGGATGAATGTCGGTATATAAAAATTTTAAATAAATAAATAAATAAATAAAAGGCACCCATGTACATTCGTATCTCCCGATTTGTGCACAAACGTTTTCTACAAAAAAGGAGTGTGGGCGTGGTCTGGTAGGACATGGGCGTTCCAGGATTTATCATTGAAACCGGCGTGTAAATACTTATGAGCACAGGTGCGTGCCGGAGTCCCCTACCGCGTAACTTTACTTCTGTTATGGATGGCGGGCAAGACCTAAAACAAAAAAAAGATAGGCTTGTCAGCGGGGTTTTAAGGGTTGGAGTTAACAGGGTAAAAGGGAGGCTGATTAGTGGGGTTAGGAAGTTCTGTCCTTTACCTAGGCAAACTGGGGAAACTGGTAATTGCGTCAGCTACCATGTCTACTAAAATCACCACACTTACAAGGTAGAGCCAGCATTTGTGCACATATGTGCGCATCCTTATAAAATTGTGCGCACATGTACATGCGTACAGCCAATTTATACCATGCGTACATATATATACCGCATGTTATAAAAAGGCTACATCTTTTGGTGCAAGCCGGCATATATGGATACACATGCGTTCGCACAGCTGTTTAAAAGTTACTGTCCCTGTGTGTTATTAATGAAAAATAGTGTTCTTTCTATCTTTTCTTCTTAGCATATGGCCAGAAGCATCAAATTAACTTTAATATTTTCAGTAAATTTAATAAAAATGAATATTTCAAATTAACAGCGTGCTCCTGTTCTGTTTTTGGGGGGGTGGGTGGGTGGTTTCTTTTTTTGATGGATCCTTTGTTTAAAAAAAAAAAAAAAAAAGAAGAAGCAAACCGATGGTTTGCAATCTATCACCTCTCAATATGTTCATAAGAACATAAGAAATTGCCTTACTGGGTCAGACCAAGGGTCCATCAAGCCAGGCATCCTGATTCCAACAGTGGCCAATCCAGGCTACAAGTACCTGGCAAGTACCCAAACACTAAGTCTATTCCATGCTACTGATGCCAGTAATAGCAGTGGCTATTCTCTAAGACAATTTGATTGATAGCAGTTAATGGACTTCTCCTCGTTGAACTTATCCAAATCTTTTTTAAACCCAGCTATACTAACTGCACTAATCACATCCTCTGGCAACAAATTCCAGAGCTTAATTGTGCATTGAGTGAAAAAGAATTTTCTCCGATTAGTCTTAAATGTGCAACTTGCTAACTTCATGGAGTGCCCCCTGGTCCTTCTGTTATCCGAAAGAGTAAATAACCGATTCAAATCTACCCATTCTAGACCTCTCATGATTTTAAAGACCTCTATTATATCCCCCCCCCCTCAGCTGTCTCTTCTCCAAGTTGAAAGCCCTAACATCTTTAGCCTTTCCTCATAAGGGAATTGTTACATCCCCTTTATCATTTTGGTCACCCTTCTCTGTACTTTCTCCAGTGCAACTATATCTTTTTTGTGATGCTGTGACCAAAATTGCACACAGTACTCAAGGTGCGGTCTCACCATGGAGCGATACAGAGGCATTATGACATTTTCAGTTTTATTCACCATTCCCTTCCTAATAATTCCTAACATTCTGTTTGCTTTTGACTGTTGCAGCACACTGAGCTGACAATTTCAAAGTATTATCCATTATGATGCCCAGATCTTTTTCCTGGGTGGTAGCTCCTAATATGGAATCTAACATTGTGTAACTATAGCATGGTTTATTTTTCCCTATATGCATCACCTTCCAATGGTCCAAATTAAATTTCATCTGCCATTTGGATGCCCAATCTTACAGTCTTGCAAGGTCCTCCTGCAATTTATCACAGTCCGCTTCTGATTTAACTTCTCTGAATAATTTTATATCATCTGCAAATTGGATTACCTCACTGTCGTATTCCTTTCCAGATCATTTATAAATATATTTATTGAAAAACACCGGTCCAAGTACAGATCCTTGAAGCACTCCACTGTTTACCCTTTTCCACTGTGAAAATTGACCATTTAATCCTATTCTCTGTTTCCTGTCTTTCAACCAGTTTATAATCCACGAAAGGACATCACCTCCTATCCCATGACTTAGTTTCTTTAGAAGCCTCTCATGAGGGACTTTGTCAAATGCCTTCTGGAAATCCAAATACACTACATCTGCTGGCAGATTTGTGAGGCAAGACTTCCCTTGGGTAAATCCTTGTTGACTGTGTTCCATTAAACCATGCCTTTCTATATGCTCTGTGATTTTTATCTTTAGAACACTTTCCACTATTTTTCCCGGCACTGAAGTCAGGCTCACTGGTCTATAATTTCCTCAATTGCCCCTGGAGCCCTTTTTATATATTGGGGTTACATTGGCCACCCTCCAGTCTTCAGGTACAATGGATGATTTTAATGATAGGTTACAAATTTTAACTAATAGATCAGAAATTTCATTTTTGAGTTCCTTCAGAACCCTAGGATGCATACCATGCGGTCCAGGTGATTTGCTACTCTTTAGCTTGTCAATCTGGCCTACTCCATCTTCCAGGTTCACAGTGATTTGGTTCAGTTCATTTGAATCATCATCCTTGAAAACCATCTCTGGAACCAGTATCTCCCCAACATCCTCATCAGTAAACACAGAAGCAAAGAATTCATTTAGTCTTTCTGTAATGGCCTTATCTTCCCTAAGAGCCCCTTTAACCCCTCAGTCATCTAAAGGTCCAACCAACTCCCTCACAGGTTTCTTGCTTTGGATATATTTTAAAACATTTTTATTATGAGTTTTTGCCTCTACTGCCAACTTCATTTCAAATAGCCTCCCTTATCAATGCTTAAACTTAACTTGATATTACTTATGTTTTTTCCTATTTTTTTCAGATAGATCCTTCTTCCAATTTTTGAAGGATTTTTTTTTGGCTAAAATATCCTCTTTCACTCACCTTTTAACTATGCTGGTAATCATTTTGCCTTCCTCCCATGTTTCTTAATGCATGGACTACATCTGGACTGCGCTTCTAAGATTGTATTTTTAAGCAATGTCCACGCCGTGGTACACTTTTAACCTTTGCAGTTGCACCTTTCAGTTTTTTTCTAACTATTTTCCTCATTTTATCAAAATTTCCCTTTTGAAAGTTTAGTGTTAGAGCTGCAGATTTACTTATTGTCTCTTTTCCAGTTATTAGTTTAAATTTGATCATGTTATGATCACTATTGCCATGTGGACCCACCACCGTTACCTCTCTCACCAAATCCTGCATTCCACTAAGAATTTAATCTAAAATAGCTCCCTCTCTTGTTGGTTCCTGAACCAATTGCTCCATGAAGCAATCGTTTATTGCATCCAGGAATTTTATGTCTCTAGCATGTTCTGATGTTACATTTACCCAGTCAATACCAGTATTACTGCACTGCCAAATTGGTTAGCTTCCCTCATCTCTTAGCATTTCATCATCTTTCTGATGAAAGAGGTATGTCAGTATGGTTTTTATTGGTAATATTTCTGAAAAATTGTGAAGGGTAAATTTAAAGTCATCACATCTGTTTCCTGTTACCTGAACTGTTGCCCTCTACATATATATGTCTGTGTGTACATACATTTGTATACCTATAAAGGGCAATTTTGAGTAGCCCGTGTAGTTGAAAAGTATGAAGATAGCTTTATGTGGTATACTTTGTAGCAAATTTTCAAATGGAAGCTATGTGGTTAGTTGCCTGCTTTAAAAGTATCTACTGTAAAGTATATAAGCTAACAGCGCCTCCATGCTTTCCACCTGCTGTTTGTGTAGGCAGCTTGGGATGGGAGAAGTTGCAATAGAGTAATACTTTTGAAAATAGCGGTGCATGTGCTTTTTATTTATTGTTTTTTTTAAACCCACTGACCTAAATACACCCAAAAGAGTGTCCTTTCTTAAAGCAGCTAAAAGTACCCATGTTGTGAACCGTGCATGTATCTCTTAGCTGCTCAGAGAAGAACCATTTTCAGGTAGGCCAGTTTATTCAGTTTGTAAACTTATCTGGCTTACTTTGATAACTGGGTATTTTCAGTAGTGCGCCTGTGCTGCTGAATATCACATCTTAAGTTACTGGATAAATTTATCCGGTAACTTTTGTTGCCAGCCAGCTGCCGAATATGGACCCTCTGAAGGGCTCACATGGATTCTCTAGGCTACATGCCAGAGTGGCTGATGTTTCTCCTGCTCTCCCCCAAGTCATTCTTAGCCTGATTAAAGAAGTATTGCTCTCAGAATATTTTATCTGTTGTATATTAGTCATACATAAAATATTGGGTTTATTTGTTTTTAATTAAATATTTGGTCATCCTCCACAGGATTATCTGCAGTTTGCTATGGTAACTTGATGTAGCTCATGGTTTCAATTTCAGCCAATTCTGGGTTGCTTTGGTAATCTCACTAAAAACAAACACAAAAATAAAACAGTGGATGCCACATATTTATAGGATTTAAGAAATCCTAGTGTTATGCTAAGATACTGTAGCTAGCAATCTGAAGGTACAGTAGTGACATACATTAATTGTAAACTCTGATAGGTACTGCTCTGTTACCAGTAAAGGTTAAAACTAGAATTCCTCAATTCTTAAGAGAACACAAGCCTTCAGTTAACTAAATTTAGCAGAGTATCACAGAATGTTGTGCAGCTTATTGTTGACAATTACACAGTGCTACTGTAATTACTCAGTGTTTCTGTTAAAATGATTTAGGGCCTGTATATCAATTAATAATAAGAATAATCAAGTAATGATGGCAGAAAAGGACCAAATGGTCCAAAACAGTCTGCCTAGCAAGCTTCTTATAGTGGTATCTGCTTTGCTGTGCAAGTTACCCCTATGTTTCTTTTAAGGGTAGCAACTGCTGCTCCGTTTAGTTATTTCCAGGCCTTATGACAACCCATAAAAAAATTTACTGCTAGCAACATTTTTATTGGGTGATGAGCCTTCTTGAAAATTCAGACAGTGCTGCTTGATGTGCTTTAATTTTTTAATTTTTATTCCGTTTTTCAGCACTTCAAAGCAGATTACATTCAGGTACGATGGACTTGGTAGAAGCAGTCCTGTGCCTTTCCCCTTATGTCTACGTATCAGTACCCCAGACTGTAAAAGTCAAGGCCCAAGTTCCTCACTTGGAAAGTTATATTCCTAGTGGCGATTACTTTGGCTCGTAGAGGCAGCGAGCTTCAGGCCTTTGTTATGTACCTGCCATTATCAAGGTTTTTTCATGATCGTGTGGTTTTGCGTTCGCACCCCAAGTTCCTACCTAAGGTTGTGACTGATTTCCACATCAATCAGTCCAGTATTTTACCCACCTTCTTTCCCAGGCCTCATTCTCATCCAGGGGAACGGACTCTTCATATTTTGGACTGTAAGAGGGTCTTGGCTTTCTGTTTAGAAGGCTCAGCTGGTCTCAGACAGTCCACTCAGCTCTTTGTGGGTAAACAGACTCTATTCAACTGGTTAGCGGATTGCATCACCTTCTGCTATGCACAAGCGGGCCTTCAGCTGGCTGAATCAAAGTGAAGAAATTGCCATACTGGGTCAGACCAAGGGTCCATCAAGCCCAGCATCCTGTTTCCAACAGTGGCCAATCCAGGCCATAAGAACCTGGCAAGTACCCAAAAACAAAGTATATCCCATGCTACTGATGCTAGTAATAGCGGTGGCTATTTTGTAAGTCAACTTGATTAATATCAGGTAATGGACATCTCCTCCAAGAACTTATGCAAACCTTTTTTAAACCCAGCTACACTAACTGCACTAACCACATCCCCTGGCAACAAATTTCAGAGTTTAATTGTGCGTTGAGTAGAAAATAATTTTCTCCGATTAGTTTTAAATGTGCTACATGCTAACTTCATAAAGTGCCCCCTAGTCCTTTTATTATCCGAAAGAGTAAATAACTGATTCACATTTACCGGTTCTAGACCTCTCATGATTTTAAGCACCTCTATCATATCCTCCCTCAGCCATCTCTTCTTCAAGCTGAACAGCCCTAATCTCTTTAGTCTTTCCTCATAGGGGAGCTGTGCCATCCCCTTTATCATTTTGGTCGCCCTTCTCTGTACCTTCTCCATCGCATCTATATATGTTTTGTGATTCGGTGACCAGAATTGTACACAGTATTCAAGGTGTGGTCTCACCATGGAGCGATACAGAGGCATTATGACATTTTCCGTTTTATTAATCATTCCCTTCCTAATAATTCCCAACATTTTGTTTGCTTTTTTGACTGCTGCAGCACACCGAGCCGACGTTTTCAGTGTATTATCCACTATGACGCCTAAATCTCTTTCCTGGGTGGTAGCCCTAATATGGAACCTAATGTCGTGTAACTGTAGCATGGGTTATTTTTCCCTATATGCATCACCTTGCATTTATCCATATTAAATTTCATCTGCCATTTGGAAGCCCAATTTTCCAGTCTCACAAGGTCCTCCTGCAATTTATCACAATCCCCTTGTTATTTAACTACTCTGAATAATTTTGTATCACCTGCAAAGTTGATCACCTCATTCGTCATATTCCTTTCCCGATCATTTATAAATATATTGAAAAGCACGGGGCCCAGTACAGATCCCTGAGGCACTCCACTGCCCACCCCCCTACACTGAGAAAATTGTCCATTTAATCCTACTCTGTTTCCTGTCTTTTAAGCAGTTTGTAATCCACGAAAGGACATCACCACCTATGCCATGACGTTTTACTTTCCCTAGAAGTCTCTCATGAGGAACTTTGTCAAATGCCTTCTGAAAATCCAAATGCACTACATCTACCGGTTCACCTTTATCCACATGTTTATTAACTCCTTCAAAAAAGTGAAGCAGATTTGTGAGGCAAGACTTGCCTTGGGTAAGGCCATGCTGTCTTTGTTCCATTAAACCATGTTTTCTATATGTTCTGTGATTTTGATCTTTAGAATACTTTCCACTATTTTTCCTGGCACTGATGTCAGGCTCACTGGTCTGTAGTTTCCCAGATTGCCCCTGGAGCCCTTTCTAAATATTGGGGTTACTTAAGCCACCCTCCAGGCTTAAGGTACAATGGATGATGTTAATGATAGGTTACAAATTTTTACTAATAGATCTGAAATTTCATTTTGGAGTTCCTTCAGAACCCTGGGTATTGTTATTATGTATGGTAGTTGTGGGTGGATCCTTGGGCCGGTGGCAGATGACCATGCTTCTGGGGGAAGATCCCGAGAGGGACCACCAGTCAGGCTCAGAGGTTGGAGACAGACACACACTAGGGAACATATTACACCCATCTTAAAGAACCTTCACTGGCTCCCCATCAATCAGAGAATCTTCTATAAAACCATAATAATCCACAAAGTCATCAAAAACTCTTCTCCAATTGAACTCACCATCCCTTTACAACTTCACACCTCTTCCCGTCCAACGAGGCTAGCCCAGAGAGGCATGCTAAAGGCCCATCCGCTCAAAACTTCACTTAGAAAAAGAGCTCTTTCCACCGCTGGACCTAAACTCTGGAACTCTCTCCCTCCTGACCTGAGATTGGAACAATCGACTCCCACCTTTAAAAAGAGACTCAAGACTTGGTTGTTTAATCAAGCATTCTCCTAATCCCAATAACTATTCTGAACTTTTCAATATTCGACCTCAGGCCCGACTCATTCAATTCCGAACATATATTCTCCTATATTATATTGTATTTAAATTGTACTCTCCTTGCTCCGTTGAAGTTATTTATTGCTCTCATTAAGTTATTTTATTTTTCCAAGTTAAATCTTCCCTGTTCTCTGTAAGACATTATTCTACATTCTGTCAATTTTTATTGTTACAATGTAAACCGAATTGATTAGTAACTTTGTTGCTAGAACTTCGGTATATAAAACTGTTAAATAAATAAATAAATAGTTCTTTTATTAAACAGTATATTGAACCACCAGAGGTGGCAGTAGTGAGCTGGAAGCGCCCGGCTGGGCTGTAGTCCCTCAGATACTGGAACAGCGATCCCAGGATGGCTGGGCTGTAGAGAAACTAAATATAGTGAGTAGGCAGGGTATGCAAAGTTTCGGTACAGAACCTTGATAGTAACACTCACACAATAGTCTCATAGAAGTAGTCCAGGTGTTGGAATGAGTTAGGTCCTCCAGGAGCGAGTACCTGGTTCCAGGGAAAGCTCTGAGAGAGAGATGGTGACTCACTGGTATAGTAAACAGTAGGGATGTGAATCGGGCTTCAGACGATTGAAAATATCGTCGCTATTTTCAAAATTGTCAGAAATCGGGGGCTCCCCCGAAACGATAGGAAAACCCCACGATATTGATCGTGGGGGTTCTCTTATCGTTTTGGGGGAGGGCGGGAAAAACGGCAGACAAAAATGGCAGCGGCCATCCAGTGCTCCCTCCATGTGACAGGGGCCGGCCAATGGCATGGATACCCTGTCACATGGTAAGGGCAAAGGGCCATAGGCGCCATTTTGATTAGTGGCAGCGGACAGCCCGAGAGTGGGAGATCACTCCCGGGATCCCCACTGGACCACTAGGTACCTGTAAAATGTTTTTGGGGGTGTCGGGAGGATGGGGGAAGCAAAGGGATTCGTTTTAAAGGGTCGGGGTGGGTTTTTTGTTTATCGGCTCGGGTGCAGCCTATAAACAAAACCGCGATTGGGCCCGATGAAAAAAAAAAACACGTGAATTGGAACCGGAATCCGAACTGATTCCGGTTCCAATTCACATCTCTAGTAAACAGCGATGACTTCCAGGCGGAAGAGGTATTCAGCAACCAGTCCGGGAACATGGGCCCTCGAGGAGTGAGTACCGGTTCCAGACTGTGACCTGAAAAACAAAGAGAGAGCGAGGCCTCCGAGGATCGGGTACCCCTGGTAAGTCTGAGGAGGCAGAGTAGCTTAGGTAGAATAACCCTATCCTTGCTAACTCAATTAGTTAGCGTTTTCAGAGACCTTATATATCTAGAACAGATGATGTCATCTCAGGGGGACGCCCCTGAGATTCGCGCCACTGCTGGTACATCAGTCGGGGCCGTGCCGCGCGCGTGCGCCCTTAGGCCCTTGTGAATCATGGCGGATTGTAGCATCGAGCCACTCCGGGGACGCCAGAGGGAGTCGACAAAAATATGCCGCGGCAGCTAACCTAACAATTGAGCAAGAGGGAGTCGCTGAGGAGGTAAGGAGGGTAGAGTGGAGACGTCGGGCAGCGACGGTCGCAACAGGTATACCATCCAGTCCAGGTGATTTACTACTCTTCAGTTTGTCAATCAGGCCTACCACATCTTCTAGGTTCACCGTGATTTGGTTCAGTCCATCTGAATCATTACCCATGAAAACCTTCTCCGGAACAGGTATCTCCCCAACATCCTCTTCAGTAAATACCAAATCAAAGAAATTGTTTAATCTGTCCGCGAGAGCCTTATCTTCTCTAAGTGCCCCCTTAACCCCTCGATCATCTAACGGTCCAATTGACTCCCTCACATGCTTTCTGCTGCGGATATATTTTAAAAAGTTTTAACTGTGAGTTTTTGCCTCTACAGCCAACTTCTTTTCAAATTCTCTCTTAGCCTGTCTTATCAATGACTTACATTTAACTTGCCAATGCTTATGCTTTATCCTATTTTCTTCTGTTGGATCCTTTTTCCAATTTTTGAATGAAGATCTTTTGGCTAAAAAAGCCTCTTTTTAACTGTTTTGCCTTCCTTCCACCTTTCTTAATGTGTGGAATACATCTGGACCGTGCTTCTAGAATGGTATTTTTTTTTTAACAATGTCCATGCCTTTTGTACACTTTTTACCTTTGTAGCTGCTCCTTTCAGCTTTTTTTTAACTATTTTTCTCATTTTATCAAAGTTTCCCTTTTGAAAGTTTAGCAGTAGCGCCATGGATTTGCTTACTGTCCCCCTTCCAGTCGTTACCTCTCTCACCAAATCCTGTGCTCCACCGAGAACATAAGAACATAAGAAATTGCCATGTTGGGTCAGACCAAGGATCCATCAAGCCCAGCATCCTGTTTCCAACAGAGGCCAAACCAGGCCACAAGAACTTGGCAATTATCCAAACACTAAGAAGATCCCATGTTACTGATGCAATTAATAGCAGTGGCTATTCCCTAAGTAAACTTGATTAATAGCCGTTAATGGACGTCTCCTCCAAGAACTTATCCAAACCTTTTTTGAACCCAGCTACACTAACTGTACTAACCACATCCTCTGGCAACAAATTCCAGAGCTTTATTGTGCGTAGAGTGAAAAAGAATTTTCTACAATTAGTCTTAAATGTGCTACTTGCTAACTTCATGGAATGCCCCCTAGTCCTTCTATTATTCAAAAGTGTAAATAACCAAGTCACATCTACTCGTTCAAGATCTAAAATTCCTCCCTGTCTCATCTGTAGCTGAACCAATTGCTCCATAAAGCTGTCATGTATTCCATCCAGCAACTATCTCTCTGGCATACCCTGCTATTACATTTACCCAGTCAGTATTGGGGCAATTGAAATCTCCCGTTATTACTGCGGTACCAGTTTGGTTAGCTTCCCTTATTTCTCTTAGCATTTCACTTTCCGTCTTTCCATCTTGGCCAGGTGGACGGTAGTATACTTCTATCAGTATACTCTTCCCCAACACACAAAGGATTTCTACCCATAAAGATTTGATTGAACATTTAGTCTTGTGCAGGATGTTTATCCTGTTGGACTCTATGCCATCCCAGACATAAAGCGCCACCCCACCTCCCAGATGCTCCCCTCTGTCATTGTGATATAATTTGTACCTTGATATAGCACTGTTCCATTGGTTAGCCTCCTTCCACCAGGTTTCTGAGATGTTGAAAATAAGTGATAATACTTTATATTGGATTCAGAAGGATACTGGAAGCCAGTGAAGGTCTATCAGAGTGGGAGTTATATGATCAAATTTTCTTGTACTGGTAAGAAGTCTGGCAGAAGCATTTTGGAGGAGTTGCAGAGGTTTAATTATGTTTGAATGGAGTCCAAGCAGTAGGGAGTTGTAGTAGTCTAGGTTGGAAAAAATCAGAGTTTTGTTGAACCATGCGGAAGTCTTGGAAAGTTAGTAGTGGTTTTAGGCTGTGTAGTATTCTGAGTTTAGCATCTCCAGATTTGATTATCTTCATTATATGTTTTTTCATATTGATATTTTCATCAATTTGGATTCCTAGATCACAAACTGCATCTGAAAGTGAAATTTTAGCAATATCAATGTTTAGAATTGATGCTTTTCGGGATGTGTTTTCTTAGCCAAATTATTTTGGTTTTATTAGTGTTGAGAGTCAATTTCAGTAGAGAGAGTTCTTTTTGTATAGATTTCATATAGTTTAGTGTTGCAGTGGTTCTTTCAAAGGTTTTTTCAGAGGGGATGTAAAATTGGATATCATCACATATATGAAGAATTTGATGATTAGATTTGTTACTAAAGTGTAAATAGGAAGGAGGTATAATGCTGAGAGTGCTGAGCCTTGAGGAACATCTATGTCATTAGCATATAAACATTTCAAAGTGTGTTTTTTGTTTGTATTTTCATTCTGTTTTTTAATCGATAGGGATAAATTGGAATCTTTTAGCTCAGGTGAGTTTTTAATTACAGGCACTTGGACTACTTTTCTTATTATTGGAACTTCACTGTCGGGATGCCCTAACTCTAATGCTTCATTAGTAACCTTTGAAGATATTTCACTCCAAACCATGCACTGCTGAGCAACTGTTGGCTTTCCCCTTTGTTCTGTGTGTGCCATGGCGATGTCAATGGCTCATCTGCAAGCGGTTCCCATCGCTGAAATTTGTCTCGCAGCAATGGGGAGTTCCCTCCACGTTTCGCGGCCCATTACTGCTTGGACAAAGGTGGTCGACAGGACAGTGCTTTCGGTCAGTCCATCCTACGCAATCTCTTCCAGACTTAAATCTATCTCTCCCTGAGTAGGGCCTGGTCAGAACCAGGCTGTACTTTGCTGGCCAACAGTACCGCTGGTATTGTTGTGCCCATTGGCAATTTAATTCTGTACTTGTTGGCCGCACCTGGCTGGCTGGGACAGCCTAGAGCTTGGTATTCACCCATATGTGAGGACTACTATCCTGCTTGTCCTAGGAGAAAGCGCAGTTGCTTACCTGTAGCAGGTGTTCTCCTAGGGCAACAAGATGTTAGTACTCAGGAATGCTGCCCACCACCCCGCAGAGTTGGGCTCTCCTCTGTTTTGTTGTTTTATTTTTTTGCTTGAATTTTTTTTCTCTATATTACAAAACTGAAGGGGGACCTCGCGTGGACATGTAGATAGTGGCATGCTGCTCAAAGGTTTTCCGTGCCGGGCTCCATCGGATGATGTCACCCATATGTGAGGACTTAACATCCTGCTGTCCTAGGAGAACACCTGTTACACTTTCTGATTCAAGTATTTATTTCTGGATTGTGGATTTATCAAAAGAAAAATGTATTCTATGTCAGATTCTTGTTTCACAAGTACTTCAGTAAAAGAATTTTATTTTTCTCAAGCATGTTCTATGTTAAGATGAGAGAGTTTTGAAGTAGTCTTTTGTACTGGTAGGGTTATTATTTTATTTGTATCATGTTTAATGTTATTTACATGTATTATATTTTATATTAATTTTTAATTGTAATCTACTGAGGGTAAGCTTTTAGGATCAGTTGAATATACATATTTTTTTTAAAATAAAAATAAGTAAACAAAAATAAAACCATGTTGGAACACCAATTAGGTGTCTCTGGTTCTTTTAAATGCACTTGGTGAATGACATACTTTACGCCTTGGAACCCTGCAGGATATCCGCCACCAGCCCCCCACTTTCTGGAAGAGAATCCACTGAATGGGACTTAGAGAGTGGATTGTGACTGTATATATAATTTAGGCCTGATGAGATAAATATTCAAAATGTGTTCAGTGTGATTTAGCGGCCTAAGCAGGACTTATGTACCTACATTCAGCAGCTGCTGCTTAGCCGCATAAGTCCCTTATATGGTAAAAGGTTAGCCGCATAGCTTGTGGGTACGTAGTGAGTGGATCGGGATGGAGCGAGTTAGCCGTATAAGTTATGGCCAGGATTGGATATTGACTTCGATATCTTTTATGACTGAACTTGTGAATCTTAAAATGTTCTCTGAGTACAAGTTAACAAATGATTTATGAACTTTTGTTCCAGGATAACATCTTTTAAATTTAGCTATGCTAGATTCCTTGGCCACAACAAATTCCTCAGCTTGATTATGGGATGAGTGAAAACATTCTTTCTCCAGTTTGCTTTAAATCTATCATCTGTTAGTTTTATGGAGTGTTCCCTAATCTTTATAGTATTTGAAAAAGGTAAATAACCTTCCCTTATTTACCTGTTCCTCATTACTCATGATTTTATATTCCTCTTGCCTTGTGACCTGCATGGATTTCTGCTGCTTTTTCAATGTTGACTGTTGTAGGTGAACCTTGTATGCCAGGCATGCAGCCAGCATCCTATATGCTGACTGTTATGGCTGGCTGTGTTTAGGGAATATAGAAGGACTGTCAGTTCCTGAAAGATGCAGAGTCTCCTGTACTGCTGCCCTCATAAGAGCAAAAAAGGATCAATAATTGAGGGGACCAAATGCAATGCCCCCCACGACTTTAACTAAATATGTTTTTAACTTCCCCATCCAAAGAAATATATGTGCCCTCTATTGTGCCAAGGCCAGCTCTCTCAAACACTCCTCAACTCTAGTCTTCTCCCTCACCCTCGTCCCATTTTGTTCTCAGCCTACCTCTGTCTGCCCCTCTCTCATCCCTGCTGGCCCTGAGTTGGAGGGTGAAGGGATTAGGGAGGACTGGAAAGACTTGGATTGGAGGGAGAAAGAGAAGATAGGCTCTGCTGATATTGAAGGTACCACTTCACACTTGATGTTGTCTATGGACAGCATTCATTCATTATTCCAAAAGGCACTGACACCCCCTTCCCATATACCCAATTTTACCTTTGGGATGGGCCCCAGGGGAGAGCAGAGATATGGATTCCATTGTTCTGCAAATCAAAGCATAAACATCAAAAGGGGAGATAGGCTAAGGTTTTGTTTGTTAACATCCAAATTCATGCCAAACACAAGCAAAGAAATGTGCAATCATGGTAGAGTGTATCTGGCTTCCACTTACTGTAGTTCCCCTAGCACTTGCAGGGAAGCACTTGGGATCCTCCTCAAGATTTGGATTAATGCTAGTTGAAGCCCAATACATGACAGCAATATAGAGGGCAATTATCAAGCTGTCCACTTTGGTGTAAACTCTGCAGGAGCTTTGTATCTGTGGACTTTGCACCAGAGTTCAAAGGGAGAGTATGTATTATTTATTTATTTCTAATTTTATTTATAAACTTTTCTATACCGATATTCGTAGCGACATCATATCGTTTACAGTGTAACAGCAGGTGGAAATTACAATGAACAGGAAGGGGCTAAACAGGGATACATAATAACAGTAAGTTTAGCAAGGAAGTGACACAATAAACCAGTTAAAAACATCAACTATTAAAACAATAAAGCATATAGGGCAAAGGCATATAAGGCATGAGGGATATAAGGCATATAAAGCAAAAGGCAAATAAGGCAAAAGGCAGATAAGGCCAAAAGGCAGAAGGCATATAAGGTATATAAGGCAAAAGACAATAAGGCAAAAAAGGCACAAACATTGACTCCTTACTAATAATAAGGCATATAAATACTTATAGGAATGATTATAGTTGTGGTTCTAACAGAAAGTTGTAAGGGCGTTGTATACAAAGTATGTCAAAGAGCTGGCATGTTAAGTAAGGGGGGAGGCGGAGCTAGGATTATTAGGGGTATGCTTGTTTGAATAGCCAGGGCTTTAGGTTAGCTCGGAATTTGGAGGGACATGTTTCGAGCCGTAGGTTAGTGGGTAGGGAGTTCCAATGAGTAGGTCTAGCTATGGAAATAGCTCGTTCCCTTGTGGATGTGAGGTGAGCATGTTTTAGGGGGGGCACATGAAGAGTCCCATTCTTGGAGGCTCTAGTGAGATGCTTCGAGCGTTTGGGTTGGAATGGTTCTTCAAGCCAACTGGAATTATGAATGTGAATGGCTTTGTGGATTATGGTGAGGGTTTTATAGATGATAGGAGAGGGGATAGGGAGCCAGTGCAGGTCTTTGAGGATGGGAGTGATGTGGTCATATTTGTGGGCATTGGATATGGTTCGCGTTATTGCATTCTGCAGAATTTGTAGTGGTTTTAGAGAGGTAGAGGGAGTTGCAGTAGTCAAGTTTTGAAGGAGGGTGGCTTGGATGACGGTACGGAAGTTACTAGTATGCAATGTATCCTTTGAAAATGACTTTGCATTCGCTTTTTGTGCAGGTAGGATTTTTTTTGGAAAATGTGAATAGATTTGAAAATTCAATGTATATGCATTGGGGCTGATATTCAGCATCCCCTAGCCGGCTAAGCAAAACTCTTTAACTATTTGGACATGGTGACTGGCAGCCAGTTAGCCAGCTAACTTTGTCTGGCTAAACAGCCAGATAAGTGATGGGCATTCTGGGGCAGAGTTGTTTATCCTTTCTTAGCCGGGTAAGTGCTGATATTTACCCTTATCCAGATTATTTAGCTGGATAAGTCTACGAAAGTTATTTGGCAGTCCTATAGTTAGCCGGATAAATTTATCCAGCTAACTATAAGATTGCCAAGTATATTCAGCAACATGGCTATGCTGCTGAATATCAACCAAGTTAGCTGGATAAGTTTATTCAGTTAACATTTTCAGCTAGATAGCATTTGAATGTGGACCTCATTTTCTGATCCTGCCTAAAACGTTCCCCTGGGAGTGTCTCCCTCTAATGCAGCTAAAAGTACACATGCTGAAGAACCCTGTGCCTGCTTTTAGCTGTGTTGCTGGAGAGCAGTTTTAATAGCTTGTTTATTTGCATAAATCGCTATTTTCCCAGGGAAATGGTATGAAGACTGCAGCAGGCAAGCATTATCTCAGTCACTTTATTGGGAGTATTCCAGAAAGCACTCCCTGAGTTGTCAAACACGTGAAACACATTTTTAATGATTTAAAATGTACACCATGAAAATGCACCTCCTCTTTGCTGGCATTTTTGGGTGAAGTCATGGGTGATGCCCATATCCTGTATCATTTCATGAATAAGGGATTGGAAAATAGGATCCTGAAAACTATGGTGTTTTGGGGGAGATCTGTCTTCTATCCCAGGAGGAGACTTGGTGAAGGTGAGAATTTATGGATGCTGGTTAGTGCCACGCAGAAAATGTCATTGTGAGCAAATGCCTGAGAGTCATGTGGATTCTGCATCACATTGTCAGGAGCTTTGCCTCTGGATAGGGCATTTATATACCAGTAATTCGTAACCAGGCTTTGTCATGGCTTGTCTCACTTGACTGAAACGTGGAGAAGGTGGACTACTCCATTTTACCAACTACAACCCCCATAGTCTGAAAGGAGCCTAAGGCAAAAACAATGTAATGAGTTCAGTAGTTTAACAAGGCTAGGTAAAGTATGAGACCTACCTGAGGATCAAGGACTTCTTTAAGATCTTCATGTAAAGCCATAATTGCTATTGACTCAACAGATACCTTCCTATCATCTCCTCCTCTGGAAGGCCTAGCATGTGTCCATGAAAAATGTGCTCATGTCTTGGCCCATGTGCTCTCCTTGGTCTCATACACCACCAACCCCTCTCCAGCTGTGCTCTAGCCACCATAATAACAATCAGTGGCAGCAGATAAAGAGCCAAATGACCCAGCCAGAGAGCCCAGCAACGTGTTCAGCCATGCTTTCTATTTAGGGTTGTAACTGTAGCACCGTACAGTTTGCCCCGTGGTTTCTCTTTTGGTCTGAATTGCCATTTCATGCATGTTACCCTAGTACTTCATTAATATCCTTTTGTCACTAAGAACGCTCTATTTATCCCATGCCTTTGTGTATTCCCTTGGCATTTTTGTATGTTCCTCCTCTGGGAGGGCATTCCAGGCATCTACACCCTTTCTATGGTGCCGCTGATGTTTTCTCCAGCTACCTCTGCTGTGCTGCTAGACATCACCTGTACAGGAGTATCATACGCATCTGATAACTAAACATGTTTTCTGACACCCATGTGACATACCTGTGCTGAGTATTTTAGGGTGCCATCATGGAAGCTGTGGTTTCCTGTAACAAACTGGGATTTTCGGTGAAAACATTTGTATTAAGACAAAAAGTTAACTACACCTCTGAATTGTGGTTGAGTTCTGTATTAAGGCTAAAATTAACATTTGAAAATTTGAACAAACGTTTTTGTGCTGTTCTAATAGATAATGGGGTACTTCGCATAATTTTGCATTGTCATTTCCTTGTTGGCTTTTGTGTTTGTGATAATGTTAAAACAGGCACATTAATGCATGTTAAATGCTTGCGGGAACTCCCGCAGGCATTTAATGTACCTTATTGCTAACTCACGTGTTAGTACATAGGCCTCTTAGTGGAGTTCATAGTACAGTGCCTACTGTAAGCACAGAAACAGAGAACATGACAAATAATAAAAACTAGACTGCCCATTCAGTCTTCCTATCCACATTTTCTGTTTAGCTTTATAGAAGCTTTCATTTGATATATTGACAGAAAAGGTTTAAAATACAGGTTAACAACACTTGTATCATTTGCCTAATGAGTCTTGAGAAGCAAATGCATGCATCCATAGTGTTTCCTTTAATTAGAATATATATGTTAATGTAAAGTATGTATTTTATTATGTGGAACTGCTGCTTCCTTAACTGATCCCCTAAACAGCACAATGGCAGGATTTTTACATAAGATTTTATTTTAATCAGCATCTTTTTTATTTGACACTCATTAAGAGCCTGAGTCGGATTTCATCACACAAAACTGTAGTGCAACAGCAAATTATTAGATAGTGGTAATTATGATATAAATTCAAGAGAAATGCAGATTAATATAATGATATGAATGCTTGACATCTGTGGTATAGTTATTAATGGATTAGCCTACTGCAAATTTGTGACCATTTGGTATATCACTGCAAAGCTTAAATAACAGAGAAATAAAAAATGTAAGAATATTTATGGTCTTGGTTTGCTATTTCATCACATGTTTTTTGTGTTGATATTTCCTTGCTTTGTTTCCTCTGTCTTAAATGCCAAATTGCATAACATTTCATCTTACTGTAGTACAATAAGTAATTTTGTGCATTATCTGTTATGAAAGAATTATTAAAATGAACATTTTTTTTCCCAGAAATGGATACAATTAAGAGGCACGCTGAATTTACAAGAAGAGATGAAATACTATGTAAGGAGTAGCAGAGAAATATCTGGGTGAGTATGAGAGAATAGATTTATTTTTTGTCCTGCATGATATCTATATATCTATATATATCTATTTATATATATAATCTGTGAAACAAGAGTTGAATGGATATTGAATTAGTGTAGCTGAATGCTTTCTAGCTGTGAGTGGTATGGCGGAGTAAAATGTGGTAACTGATGAAGTGTAAGGAATTATTCAACATGAATCAGCTACTAGGACAGCACTTAACATCTGGATTGAAAATGGAGCATGCTTGTCAAAAGCTTTATCGTGTACTAATTTCTTACACAATTTAAAATTGCTTCTGAGGCTATTACAGACAAGGAGATAATCATTCTTGTTAAAATGTTAACTTTGTTCAACATGAGGTGTTTTCAGAAAGCTCAATTCAGTCTGTTATAAATTGCATCTGATGTTTTTGCCACGAAGGAGAGCAGTAAAACAACCATCACGTTATTCTTATGTCAATCCACTGAACGTCATATTTCTTTCCATTGATGAGCACATTTCTGCTCTGTGCAAGGACTGCCTTCAAGCAGGGGGGCAGACCAAAATGTATTTCATGTCTTCTTCTCACCATAGTCACAGGTCTTGGATGTAGCAGAGTTAGCCCTGTTTTACCATATTGGATTTTGATTTGCCACCAAGTGTATGCAAGCAATTTAGGGTTTTCCAGGTGTCTTCTCCACTTGTGACAGGGCAAATCGATTAAGTGGAGGGCTGGCACTATATGTAAAGGATGGCATAAAGTCAAGCATGATAAAAATCCTGCAGGAAACAAACAAGCAAATTTTCAAACAGCCATGCACGTAAATAACGGAAATTGCGTGTACATAGCTGGGCTTTGTGCATGTCGCGCACATTTTTGGAAGGGCTCAGCCACGTGTGTAGCTCCCGTTATGTGCAGAAGTGCCGTGCCCTATAAAAGGTGGCGGGGTGGGAGACGTGGTCTGGGCGGAGTGGGAATGGAGTGGGACGGAGGCTGGCCAGGACAGCTGGCACGCAGAAACCACTTGTGCTCCGGAGGAGCAGTAAGTAGTAAAATAAAAAAAATTGGCGATAGTTAGCTTAGGTTAGCTTAGGTTAGACTGGGAGAGAACTGGGAGAGAACTGGGGGCGGCCTGATTGCATCACTGTGCATATTTAGCAAAAACTGTGCACACATGGATGGCCATGCGCTGCTTTTAAAATCAACCCCTAAATGAGCTATGGAATCTTTATGGATAGAAACTGGATATGTGATTGATAGGAGCATAGCAGTGAATGTATACTACTCCTGTGGCTAAATGAAGAAAGACTGTGAATGTTAGCTGAAATTTTAAAGACAAATAAATCTAGCAATCAACCTAATAAATGAAGGTTGACTGACGTGCCGCAAATGCGCAGTAGAGAGCAGCTCTACCGCGCATGTGCGGGCGAGCACGTCGGTCTCAGCCAGCGTCAGAAAAAAAAACCAACATGGCGGCGTCGAGTGGCGGCGGCGTCGGGTGGCAGCGGTGGTGGCAGTGGGCGGCGGCAGCGAGTGGCGGCAGCGGCGGCCAGTAGCGAGGGAGGGAGGAGAGAGAGAGGGGAGGGATGGACTGAGTGAGAGGGAGGGAGTGGGAGGGAGTGACTGAGTGAGAGGGAGGGAGGGATTGAGTGAGGGGTGGGACTGAGTGGGAGGGAGGGGGAGGGAGGGACTGAGTGAGAGTGAGGGAGGGGGAGGGACTGAGTGAGAGAGAGGGAGGAGTGGGTGAGTGTGTGGGAGGGAGGTAGGGGTGGGGAAGAGTGGGGAGAGGGAGAATGAGGGAGAGGTGAGAGACAGGGATGTGAGTAAGTGGCAGGGGGAGAGGGAGCATGAGGGAGAGATGAGAGACAGGGATGTGAGTAAGTGGAAGGGTAAGAAGTTGTGGAGCAGAGAAAAAGGGAGTGGAGGAGGGCTGAGGGGGAGGGGATGGGATTGAGAGAGGGTGGGGAGTGACTGAGGGAAAGGGAGAGAGGTGGGAGTGACTGAGGGAAGGGGAGGGGAGGTGAGAGTGAGGGGAAGGAGGCAGTGGGAGACAGAGGGTGAGTAAGACTGAGTGGAGGGAAGGGGAGGAGTGAACGAGGGGAAGGGGGAGAGAGGGAGAAAAAGTGTAGAAGGGTGCTGTGTTAGAAAATGGACTGAAAAAAAATGTAATGTAGCCCGTTTTAACGGGCTTAACGGTTTGTACAATAATAATGGGAGACTTCAGTTTCCCCAGAATTGATTGGGTCAATGACTCATTGGAACGTGATAGAGAGGTTAAGTATTTAGATGCCATAAATGATTGCTTCATGGAGCAGTTGGTCCTAGAATCAACGAGAGGGACAGCTACTTTATATCTAGTCCTCAGTGGACTGCATGATCTGGTGCAAAGGATTACTGTGGTGGGGCCACTAAGCAATAGCTGTTCATAATGTAATAAAATTTTATATAGTCACTGGAGCGAGTACATTAAGTAAAACTACTGCAGTAGCATGTATTTTTAAGTCAAATATATTTATTGAACATAAATATCACAACATCACATCCAATAGTATAAACAAAAGGGAACATCACAAATACACAAATATCTGGATGCATTGACTCACAGTAAGCCTTCTCAATATTCCCAGTATATGCCCCCCTCCCCCCCCGCCAAATTTTAACAAATGCAAAAAAGAAAGAAAGAAGAGCCATACAGTTAACCAACATCACCAACCCTTTCATGACCGGAACCAGATCAAGCGGGCAGATGCTGTGTTCTTGTACATCTGACCGGTGCCATGAATAATAACTCCCCCCCCCCCCCCCCCCCCAGTCCCTCTGTCATTTATAATAGCCACAATACCCGAAAACTGGAGTTTTGAAAAAGGGCTCCAAGGACTATTTTATAACCCCTATGTCTGTTAATCAAACTAAGATAGAGCTTGGTGGACCTTTAAAATGTCTGAAAGAAAACACATAGTAGGGTCTAGAAAATTATGGTAAATAGAGGAAGGAAAGCTAAGGAAAAGTCAACAGTTAACAAACTCTTTCTGCAGAATTCCCTGTCCCAAGAGGTATCCTTGGTAGGGGCAGGCGCTCATCCCAGGAAGGTTTTGCTGAGAGAAGAGGGTGTGTGAAGGAAGTAGACAGGAAAGATCCCCAGAACATCTTAAGTTACCAGCTCCAGGCATCTGGTCTGGTCCACTTTAAAGTATAGCCCAGAAGGGAATCCTGGCCACGTGGCGTTTCCCTAAGCAGGGTAATAAGAGAGCAGGCCCAGGAGGGCATAGAGAAGCCTAGGACGAAAGGGAGAAAGAGCAGACACTATTTTATAGGCCTGGAAGCCCTAACTTTGTGACATGGTCAAACTGATGAAGCAAGCAGATTGTATGTTTTTTTCATTGTACATAATAAAAGTACTTCTGGTTGAGAGAATGCCTAAGTTCATCTGATTCTGTTCTCTGGCATGCTCCCTGGAGCCAAGGTCACTCATGGTGTTACACTCTTGGGCAGATGTCTTGGGTCTCCGCCAGGTTCTGGAAGATCCTGCATTGATCCCAGTTCATATCCTGCGAGATTTACAAATAAGAAAATGGGAAAATCCCATTTCTTGTACCCTTGTAGCAAGGAAATTTGACTTCAAGTACAGAGTTAAAAAATCCCCAGGCTTTGGCATAGTACAATTATTTCATCAATCAGTTGTGGTAGAATCAGCTGTTAACAAGAATATATTCAAATAGCTACTGGACAGTTTTGTCAAAAAGATATTCCAAAGCTCCATGCTTAATGCATGGATAACTGTTCTTCAATTTTATATGGTTCAGTACTTACATGGCTGTATTAAAAAACTAAAGCCATTTTTTCTGGCCGATGAGGGCAGAATCACATATCCTGAGCCACTATTGGATGCTGAAGATTGTATATGCCATCTTCTTCGATCTGTTTGAGGCATTCAATATCACTTTCCTTGTCTTACTCCATTGCTGCATGCTGCATGGTCTGATTGAGAACTAGTACCCTATGTGAGAATGACCATGAAAAATTGGCAGGCATGCCCTGCCTCGGTGGTAACATTTTCAGAGATAAGCTAAAGAAATAGTGACTCAGATTCAGGAACAACACACGATACAGTCCCTCCCATGGGACCGGAACAGCAATCTTCTGCAAAGCGTCCATTCTATGCTTTTAAAATACTTATTTCAGAGATGCCCCTTCCATCAGTTTTAGTGCTTCTGGATGCTGTCCCTACTTCTGCAACAGCAGCAACAACTTCCACCTCATGCTCAGCATTGTGAACGCAGTCAAACTAAAGAAACACTAAGGCCCATTACAAACCTCCTACTGGGCAACTATCTGCTCCAGTAGGAGGGAGAATCCATCACTATCTAGAAGAATGTTGCAAGATTACCAACGACTGCTGGGTTGTAAAGATTGTGGAGTCTGGATACCGCTTGTTTGTCCTGATTTCCTGTGCTTCCTCACCACTCAGCCTTCAGTCTGGATCTGTCTCACCCAACAGAACTCTACTTGGAAGTGGAAGCACTCCTTAAACATTGGATGGTAGAACCAGTTCTTCTCCATATCCATGACCAGGGATTCTGGGGGACGGAGACCAATCCTGGATTTAAGAAGCCTGAATAAGCATATACTCTGGGAGAAATTCAAAATAAATAATCTCCATACAATCCTCCCTTTTATCCAGAAGAGGTAAAGAATGTGTGCACTGGATATAAAAGATGCATATGCTCCTATCCCCATCCACCCCTTCTGCTGGCAATACCTAAGTTTTATGGTGGATTATTCTTATTACCAATACAAAGTGCTTCCCTTTGGTCTCTTAGCTGCCCCAAGAGTCTTCACCAAATGTTTAGCTATAGTAGCATCATATTTACGTTATCAGGTCATCCAGGTCTTCCCTTACTTGGACGACTGACTTCTGACAGCGAATTCCCAAGAGGGAGTTCTAACCTCCCTGGAGAAATTGTTACGTCGCTTACAGTTGCTGGGCTTCCTTCTGAATTTTAAAAAATTCACTCTAATTCAGTCCCAGAAAATAAAGTTCACTGGGGCATGGATAAATTCTCTGCAGAAGAAAGCTTTTTTGCATTCAGATCGAGCTGAAACTCTCTGGGCATTGGCTTACAGATTGTTGAACACAGATCAGTCCTCTGCCAGAGCTAGTTGTTCGTGGTTGCATGGTGGCATCAACTGTAGTAGTCTCACTGACCTGCTTTCTGATACGACACCTGCAGTGGTACCTTCCATTTCAGAGGGACCAGCTTACTGAGTTCTTAACAACCAAAGTAGAGATTTCAACAGAAACTAAGCAGGGATTGAGTTGGTGGCTGGACCCCTTTATTTTACAGGAAGGAGCATTGCTATGACAAGCTCCTCACAAAGTAACCTTAGTAACTGATACCTCCACAAAGAGTTGGCTGGGCCCACACTGGCCCCTTTTGAACTCAAGATTCCTGGAGAAACAATTTTGAATCAGTCTTCTTGAGTTAAAACCACAGATATCAAAAGTCACCAAAAGCACTTTCTATAAACTTCCTTTAATCTTATGTGATTCTGATTTGATAACTACTATTCATTCTTTTGTGTTATCACCACTGGATTACTGTAATGCCATTTATTTAGGACTTCCCCAAAAAACATTACTGTGCCTTACAACTAGTGCAGAACTCGGCAGCTAGGGTCATATCAGGATTATCTCCACGTGAGCATATTTTGCCCACCTTGGTTAATTTGCATCTTCTATCAATTAAATGGAGAATTTATTTTAAAATAATGTTAGTTTTCAAAGGTTTAAAAGGAATTACTCTGCCTAGTGTGAATTCAGCCTTGAAGCTTTATTGCCCTTCACGTTGCTTAAGATCTTTGAGTCAGTCTTTACTTTCCATACCATCTCCAAAAATCATTCGTTCAGATGAATCACGTAAAAGATTATTTTACGTTCAGGGCCCTCTCCTCTGGAATGCCCTTCCACTTATATTAAAGGAAGAGATTTCTGTGTTAAAATTCAGGAACTTGTTGAAAACCTACTTGTTTGCTCAGGCATTTGATGGTGTATGATATTGATTGAGCACTTTAATTCTTCAGGGTATGACTCTAAGCAGATTTTTTATAATTTTTATTTTGTTATTGATATTTTGTCAATATTCATTCTGATTTATGTCTGTGTTAAACTAAATTGTATGTATATTTCTTGTAAAGGGGATGGAACAGCTTCCCTATGAGGATAGGCTGAAGAGATTAGGGCTGTTCAGCTTGGAGAAGAGATGGCTGAGGGGGGATTTGATAGAGGTCTTTAAGATCATGAGAGGTCTTGAACGAGTAGATGTGACTCGATTATTTTCACTTTCGAATAATAGAAGGACTAGGGGGCATTCCATGAAGTTAGCAAGTAGCACATTTAAGACTAATCGGAGAAAATTCTTTTTCACTCAACACACAGTAAAGCTCTGGAATTTGTTGCCAGAGGATGTGGTTAGTGCAGTTACTGTAGCTGGGTTCAAAAAAGGTTTGGATACGTTCTTGGAGGAGAAGTCCATTAATGGCTATTAATCAATTTTACTTAGGGAATAGCCACTGCTATTAATTGCATCAGTAGCATGGGATCTTCTTAGTGTTTGGGTAATTGCCAGGTTCTTGTGGCCTGGTTTTGGCCTCTGTTGGAAACAGGATGCTGGGCTTGATGGACCCTTGGTCTGACCCAGCATGGCAATTTCTTATGTTCTTATGTTAACTGCTTAGAAATTATCTATTTGCGGTATATACATTTTCGTAAATAATAAATAAATAAGATATGCTCTAACAATTTTAACTTGTCTCCTTCAAGGAAAGACCATTTTTGTCCAAACAGATAATCCAGTCACCATGATCTATGTGAACAAACAAGAAAGTATGGGATCTTGGACTTTGGCAAGGAGGGATAAAAATATAGAAATAGGTATGCAGACATCAAGCTATACTGCAAGGACCTTCCTTCCTGGAATCTCCAACATGTTGCCAAATTGTCTTAGAATCTTTCATCCACACAAATGGTCCCTTCAGCAGTCCACAGTCAAGACTGTTAAATCTCTGGGACTTTCCAGCAATCAACCTATTTATTTAACTTTAATCTTTACTGAATTTCTAAATATACATTTATTTAGATTTATTTAGATTTTTATATTCTGCTTTTTGTCTCTTCAAAGTGTACATCAAAGCAGATTACATTCACATAGTATAGTAAACCTTGGTTTCCACACATCTGCTGGATTTTTGATTGGGGCATCCTGGCTGCAGTGTCTTTTGGAAGCAGAGTGATCCTGGATTCTCTGCAAGGAGAACTCTTCTGTCAACTGGTAATGGAACCCACACAAGACCTGGTGCTTACCAACAGGGACATATCTTTGATGTTGTAGTGCATGATTATCTGGGATCCAGTGATCACCGGATAGTGTAGTTTGGTATTTGGTTCATTTAGAGGCGAGGGTCCTAGACTTCAGGAAAACTAACTTTCTTAAAAATGGGGGAGTATCTCAAGGAGTCATTAGCTGGATGGGAAAATCTAGGGGAGGCAGAAGGGCAGTGGGCAAAACCGAAAGGAGATATAATAAATGGTAATTAACCTTTTTGTTAGAAAAGTAAATAAAAGAGAGATAAAGAAGAGACCACTGTGGTTTTCTAAAGAAATAGTTAAAAAGGTAAGGAAGAAAAGTTTAGTATTATAAACTACAGGAGTTTGCACAAAGAAGACAGGTGACAGTATCTGGAAAAAATAAGAGAAGCTTGGAAAGTAGTCAGGAATGCAAAAGTGCAAATAGAAAAAAAAATAGCAAACACAGTAAAATGGGGGGGTGCAAGAGGTTTTTTAAAAATATATATGTTAGTAATAGAAGGATGTGGAAAGGTGGCATTGTGAGACTCAGAGGTGAAGGGGAGGAATATGTAGAGGCTGTTGAGGAAAAAGCAAAATTGCTTAACAAATATTTCTTTTTACTGTTCACTGTGGAAGGACCTGAAAGCAGGACCACATAAAATAAACACAAATAAGATTGGAAGTGAGGTAAACCTCAATCTATTTCTGGAACACTGTGTTTGTGAGTTGCTAATTAATCTTAAAGTAGATAAGGAAATGGGGCCAGATGGGATACATCCAAGGATGCTAAGGGAATTTAGATATGTCCTGGCAGCTTCGCTGTCTGATCTTTTCAATGCTTCTTTAGAGCCAGAAGTAGTTATGAAGGACTGGAGATGGGCAGATGTGGTTCCTATTCATAAAAATGGAAGTAAGGAGGAGGCTGGAAACTACAGACTAGTGAGTCTGACCTCTGTTGTGAACAAATTAATGAAATCGCTTCTAAAACAGAGGATAATAAAGTTTTGGAATCCAATGGATTGCAAGATCTGAGGCAGTATGTTTTTTACCAGAGGTGAATCTTGTCAGATGAATCTGACCAGAGAGTTGGATCAAGGGAGAGCACTAAATGTAGTGCACTTGGATTTTAGTAAGGCCTTTGAGATATTTTCATATTGGAGAGTTATAAATAAATTGATTGCCCTTGATATGGGACTGACTTTGTTAGAAACTGAATGAGTGGGAAGCAACAAAGGGTAGTGGTAAATGGATTTTGCTCTGAGGAGGGTGGTATTACTAGCAGTGTGCCTCAGGGATTAGTCCTTGGATTGTTTTCTTTTCAACATTTTTGTGAGCGATATAGCAGAAATATTGTGGGGAAAGGTTTGTCTTTTTGCCAGTAACAAAATCTGCAACAGGGTGGACAGCCAGTATGATGTGGAAAACATGAGGTGGAATCTAGTGAAGCTTAAGTTGAGTCATGGTCTAGGGTCTGACAGTTAAGATGTAATGCTAAAAAATGCAGAATAATGCATATAGGATGCAAAAATCCAAGGGAAAGGTACAGTATTGGAGGTGAAATACTTGTAAGCATGAAAGAAGAGCGGGATCTGGGGGTAATTGTATCTGATGATCTTGAAGTGGCCAAATAAGTGATAAAACCGCAAAATCCAAAAAAGATGCTTGGCTGTATAGGGAAAGGAATGGTCAGCAGAAAAAAGTATATGATATGGCCCCCTGGTGAGATCTCATTTGGAGCACTGTGCACAGTTCTAGAGACTGGACCTTCTAGATGATATAAACAGGTTGGAGTCTGTCCAGAGGGTAGCTATTAAAATGGTAACTCAGCTTTGTTCTAAAGGATATGGGGATAGACCTAAAGATCTAAATATGTATACCCTAAAGAAAAAGCGAGATAGGGGAGATATGATAGAGGCATTTCAATATCTTAAAGATTTCCATGCACAGAAGGCTCGCCTCTTTTAGAGGAAAGGAGACTCTAAATGGGATGAAGGGGTAGACCTTAGAAAATATTTCTTTACAGAGAGGTTGGTGGATGCATGGAAAGTCTCAGTGGAGGTGGTGGAGACAAAAACTATTCTGAATTCAAGGCAGCATGGGATAAATACAGCGATCTCTAAGGGAATGATTTAGAATTATAAAGCTAAATCAACTGGGCGGCTGGGCAGACTAGATCGGCCATACGGTGTTATCCTGCCATTATTTTTTTTATATTTCTACCTGTGCAATATGCTGTACATTGTCTCAGTTATTTCTTGACAGAGCCATAAAAAATTATTTGCTGCCTGCATGCTTACAATTCTAGACACTTGTAAAAAATAATTTAATGAAGTAGATTATCACTTTTCTGCTAGGATATGAAGTGATTTATTGTTGATGGTCACTTTGACATTCTCTGTCATTGCAGAGAAAATGGAATATAATGGTAACAATTGATGTTGGCTAGTTAACTGGACATCATGATTAGACATGAGCACAGAACACATCCTTTTGTTGGGGTATATAAACCAAAGAAGAAAACCCACAAAATATGTATCTTGTAACGGCAACATTTAACAAATGTCATTATTTTAAAGCATAAATCAGTTTTTAAATAATTGGACTGAAGGTAGCTCAGGATTGTTGGAATAGTTTTCCCCTACTTTACTATTTAGATGAGGATTGTTGAGCACTGTTCCCACTCCACTATCCTGACGACCATTTTTACCAAATCATGGAAGGCTCAATAAGTGTCAAAATGTACATTTTATTCCACAGATTATATTTTCTACCAACTAAAATTACTGGAAACAGTTGTCTTGTGGAACATGATGCACTATGAGGTGCATATTCGGCACCATTTGTCCAGCTAGGTTTGGACTTAGCAGGACAAATGGCACCATTTCAGTATCTGGCTGTGCTCATTGCTCGGCATATAGCTGGCTAATATTTATCTGGCTAAAAGGTTAGCTGGTAAGTCAGAGACAGGAAGGATGTAATTCCAGGATGGAGTCAGCTACCCAGCTTAACCAGATAAATGTCAATATTCAGTGTTATCTGACTATCTGGGAGATGTATCAAGCCTCAGTAGGGCTCTAATGTGCATTAAATAGCGTATTTCATTCAATTCAGCCCTATCATGGCAATATTGCACAATATATGCAATATTTTGCATGGCCCTGTCCAGTTTCTCTCCCCTATTACAATGTGCTGCTTTGCATACAATTTGAGTGCATGAATTTTGCAAATTCATGCAAAACAGATCATCAATAGACAATTCCATGTTAATAATTTATCACAGCTGACTTAGAAAGTGGTCTGCCACGATAAATTAACATGGGGAATCGTTAAATCTAACATAGCCCCGGGAACCTAATGTGAGTCCCGGGGCTCCCGTGTTAGATTTCAAGGGCCATGCTGAAAAAAAAGTGCTGTGCCTAAAAAGAAAAAGTTGAGCGGGTGTCAAGGCTAGCCCCTTGTACACCCTGGGGCTGCCACGTGAGATGACCCTGACACCCAAAAGTTAACAAAAAAGAATGAAGTAGCTCGCAAGGCGACAGCCTACCCTCAACCCTGTCTTCAGTAAATAAAAGGCTTCCCCCACCCCCCTTTCTGTTGAAATATGGGCAGTCACTGGTCGGCCCATCCCTTCCCCCCAATAGTCAAACACAATCATTGGCAGATTAATTTTCCCCCATACCTCCCTTTCCCCCTCCCCCATTCCCCATATGACCTAGGTCCGATTCCTGGACCTTCCCCTATCACGTGGCATGGAGGATGGGATGGGGCAGCGACACCCCTTATTTAATAGAAAAAGGGGGTGAGGGGACCTTTTATTTATTGAAGACAGGGATGGGGTGGGGAGGGGTGCTGCAACATGCAAGCTATTTTAATCTTTTTTTTATCTTTCAGAGGCCAGGGCCATCTTGAGTGGTGGCTCGGGTGAATGGGGTCAGCCTTGACCCCCACTCAACTTGTTCTTATTTTGGGCATTTTTTTTAGGTATCAACCCTTGAAAGCAATGGTGGTCCTGTGAAATTGAAGCCGCTATCGCACCTAAAGGGCTACTGCTGTGTTTTGTGCCATGGTGTTTTACCCTGAGACAAAACTATGCACCATTCAGTCGCAATGGCTTTTGGGAGAGGGGCGCACTATTGTGGCAACACTCCCCCATGACAGTGGACTCCTCCTGTGAAAAAACATTGTGGCTTAGTGAATCTAGGTGTAAGTGAGCTGACTAACTTTAGGACTGCATGAAAGCAGTCCTAAAGTTAGCAGATTATACTTATCTGGCTAAGTTAAAAATAGCTGTAGATATTCAGCAGTGGCCGGGCTGCTGAATATCCATACAAAGTTAGCTAGATGTTTGACTAACTCTGCAGTTGGGCCATTTGACTAACTCTGCAGTTGGGAAACGAATATAGGCTTTTATATTGCTTGATGGTTGCTAGCTTCCTCACTGAACTGTTTTTAAATGAAAACAAACAAAATGACTGCCAACATGGTTTAATAGTGAGGTGAAAGAGGCAATTAAAGCCAGAAAGGTATCATTTAAAAACTGAAATGTAGTCCCAAATGAGGAAAATATGGAAGAGCATAAGCAGTGGCAAGATAGATGTCAAAAAGTAATTATGGTAACCAAGCTAAGAGTGAATTTGAAAAGAGTCATAGAGTTAAAAACAAGTAATAAAAACATTTGCAAGTATATTTGAAGTAAAAAGCCTGTGAGGAAATCAGTTGTGCCTCTAGATAACCAAGGGGTAAAAGGCTTGGTCATGGAAGACAAGGAAATACCAGGAAAGTGTAATAAATTCTTTGCCTCTGTCTCTAAGGAGGATGTTGGGGTCATATCCACTGGAAACATTTTTTGATAGCTATGAGTGAGAAAGACTAGATACAATTACTGTGGAACTGGAAGATGTAATAACTCAGATTGATAAACTAAAGATTAACAAATGACTGGGTCTGGATGGTATTCACACCCCGAGTCCTGAAGGAATAAAATATGAAATTGTAGACCTGTTTCTGGTGATTTGCAACCTGTCATTTTAAGCAGCCACATTACCAAAAGTCTAGAAGGTGGCCAAAGAGACACATGGTGTGATCGCGCCTTGAGTATTGCGTGCAGTTCTGGTTACCATATCTCAAAAAAAACATAGTCATGGAAAAGGTACAGAAAAGGATGACAAACATGATTAAGGGGATGGAAAAACTCCCTTATGGAGAAAGGCTAAACAGATTTAAGAGTCTATCTTATGGAAAAGATGACTGCGAAGGGAAATTTATAAAATCATGAGTTGGATGGAACAGGCAAATAGGGAATGGTTATTTACCCTTTCAAACACTAGAACTAGGGGACAGTTCATGAAACTAGCAACTGGCAAATTTAAAACAAATTGTAGTAAGTATTTTTTCATTCAACGCACAATCAAGCTATGGAAACTGTTGTCAAGGTGCTCAAGGTAACTCTAACGATGCTGGCTGCTAGGCTGTCCCCCCGCCAGCATGTGCCCTGAATGGGCCACACTCTGTTCTGCTGTAGCCTCTGCCTTGAAGGCTGCATGACATAGCAAGGCCAGCTCTATAAAAATCCTTCCTCATAGCTTTCTGCCGCCTAATCGAGAGGCCATCTTGCTGTAACCATTGAAGGCTTCTTACAGTGCTTATTCCTTTGTTTACAGATAAACAGACTCTGTACCCAGTCAGGTTAGATGCATTTATTGGTATGCAAAATAAGACAGAGTATCAGGAAGGAGAGACAAATGACTTTATAATCACTGTTGGAGCTCCTTCAGTTTTCTGCTTGCACATTAGCTGCTTATATACAAATTTTCTTTCTTAATCAGTTTCTTCTTCTCAGCACATCATGACAGATGGATCTGTTTCTTTTCATCTTTTTCCACTATTGCCCTAACATTAGTATCTTTCCTGTTCCCACAGGCTATCTCTCTTCTGAGTTTCATCCCCACCATGGCACCTGTGGTTTCAATCGATGAGTCTCTTTTGTCTAGTTGTCAGATCTCCCTGCTGGCTATGTTTCTTTTTGTGAAAGGAATCATGAGCATCTCAGCTGCAGTTCTGTGCGTACACGTTATGTCTGCTAGAGCTATCTCTTGCTCTGCAGATATACAATTCCCTCTTGACCCTTGCCTAGGCGCAGACAGCAAGGAATCATATACATGTGAAGTGCAGCAGAGAGATGAGATCATCAGAGATGCTGAGAGAGAGAATCTTATGGGCATCTGAAGAACAGTAGGAAAGATGCATAATGCTATCACTAGCCCAATTTAAACTACAATCCCAGTTAAGGTACTTGTCTTCCGAAAACCTCAAGGGAACGAGTACTCAAGCTGCCTGGTTAGCTGAGAGAAGAAGAATATGGTAGCAGATTAATAAGTATTGCAGGTAATCACTTCATCTCTAAACCATGTAAAATTGGAGTACTCAAATTAGAGAGCACACAACTGGAAACGTTACCGGCAAAAGGTGGGTAACCTGTTACGATTCCTCCTGTAGCTGTGCCACAGGAGGCCTCTCACCTTTTCTCTAGAGGCTGCACCGAAGCCAGGGCCTTGCCTGGACAGTCTATCCCGGTTTTGCTCCATGGCCTGGGAGGCCTTCCTTGCCATCTGGGCCTGCCTGAGGCCTGCTCTGCTTCCTCCTGGACTCTCTGGTTTGGGCCTCGCCTCTTCTTCCTAAGGGGCCGGCCTGCAGCTCTTCGCTTTAGTTATAGGGCCAGCCAGGTGTGGTCCATCTAAACTCCTCCCAGGGAGTTGCCTGCTTCCTGCACTACAAAAGGACTTTGCTTTCAGTTCTGCTCACCTTGCATTGGAGTTACATGCTCCTGGATGTCTCACCTTCCAGCGCTGCATCAGGCCTTTGTTTTTTGATGGAGCTCCATGTCTTGTCTTGATGTCCTGTTCCTGATGTCTGTGATCCAGTCCTCATGTTCCTGATGTCCTGTACCCCAGGTTCCTCGTTGCCTCATTTCTGGCGTGCCATGTTGTTGTCCGTGACCAGCCCATGGGTAGTGGCTGTGTAGGGCGCTCATGGTACAAGGCCATCTTCACCTGCGCAAGTACAAGCCTACGGAAGACTTCCGCTTCAGTCCTGAGTTGTCTTAGAATCCTTGCTTGCTTCCGTCCTGATCCTCGGAATTCCTTGCACTGCGTCTGTCCATGCCAAAGACTTTGAATGAACCCGTGCCATTCCACCGTGGTCCACGACCAGCCTAGGATGGGCTGAGTAGGGCGCGTCTTGGTAGAGGCTTCTACTGAATCTTTGCCATGTTCCAGCTTCAGTCATTCCACACCTCGTCTAGAGTCTGCTTCGCATGCAAGCATGGTCCACGACCAGCCCATGGGTAGTGGCTGTGTAGGGCGTGCTGCATCGCAGTCTCAACCCAGTCCTTGATCCTGCTTCTGAATACCTTGCCTGCAGTACCTCGTTCCTGAGTCTTCATCTGTGCACCCAAGTACCTTGTTCCTGAGTCTACATCTAGAGTCTCTATGTTTCAGAGCCTCCGTCTGCCCTCATCCTCAGTCCGGCCTGCTGCTTCTTGCCGATACCTTGTGGCAGGTCCGAAAGGGCTGGGAACGGTCGGAGGACTGTTTAATAACCAACACCATTGTGTTGGCTCCAGAAGCATGCAGGTCCGGCAGAGGGTCAGACCGTCTGTCTCCACCCATGCTGGGACACGCTTCACCTACCCTCGGTGCTGTCTTGGAGTTCTCTGGGGTCATGCCGAGGCCCAAGGGCACACAGTCCCCTCAAGATGGGATCGCTCTCCTAGCGCTCCCCTTCCGTAACAGAATGCAAAGCCTCCTTGAACAGGAAGGCCTTCCGTAACAGAAAGCAAGGCCATCTCGCAGCATAACCTCCGGGTTTAAAGCAATTTTATACATACTATGATCAAAACTAATACGATACAACCACCGAGTCCAGTGGCAAGATATATGAGAATATTTGTACCTCAACCTTGTATTTATTCCCAAAGTAATAGGAAGGGCTTATGCCTCTCTGGTTCAGCTAACTAATCAGAAGGTAAATTATAATTTTCACGTAAAATGCTTAGTAAGATTAAAAATAATGGGGTAGATTTTCAAAGGGTTACGTGCGTAACCCCCAAAAATTTACCCCTGTGCGCGCCGAGCCTATTTTGCATAGGCTTGGCGGTGCGCGCAAGCCCAGGGACGCGTGTATGTCCCAGGGCTTCGAAAAAATGGCGGCCCATGGGCGGGGCGGCGGTCTGGGGGCGTGCCCGAGTCCTCCGGCACAGTGCCTGTGCCGGGGATGGCACACTGGCGCGTGCAAGTTACACCTGCTAGAGGCAGGTGTAACTCCGTCAAATAAGGTGGGGGGGATTTAGGTAGGGCCGGGGGGTGGGTTAGATAGAGGAAGGGAGGGAAAGGTGGGGGGGATCGAAAAAAAGTTGCCTGCACGCGCATGTTATAAAATCAGGTGTACATTTGTGCGCGCCGGGTAGCGCACACAAATGTACCCCGCGTGCGCTCCTTTAAAAATCTGGTCCTATAGGCATTCTATCAGTAACTTCAACACAACATTGGCGGCCAAAATTTGTTTTTAAAGTATGACACAAGCCTCCTTGTGCCAATAATGATAAATTTAATGCTAAGTGTTGATCCCGCAGGGTTTCAATAATTTCTCTAGTTTGAGTAGCAGTGTGCTTTTGAATTTCAGTGGTAATATTTTTAAGGATTTCAAAAATAGCTTGCCGATGCAAAATACTAGTAGCAAGGCATGCATTGCTGTGACCAGCCCCGTAGATTAGAGCAGAAGCAGCGATAAGGCCATTTCGTTCATTTAAGGTTAAAGGATCCCATTTTACAGCACCTTCATTTGTGGCCCATTTAGAGTGGTTGTGCCAGAGGCTATCCTTTACAATGCATTAAACGTGCATATAAGAGCTAAGTTTGCACACAGAGAATGGCTATTTCTCCCATGATCAGTTGATTCCACGGATATCCTGACCTGCATATTACCTTTCTCTTCTGTGACCCACATTGTGAAAAACATTATCTGGAAGAATTGGCACATTTTACAGCTGCATTCAGAATTTCAAGACACACCTCTGTTCACTTACACCCGAGGTGCCAACTTACAAGATCAGTTGGTCCACTCTGATTCGTCTATTCGACAAGTTTTTTCTGCTGTCGGTTCACACACAGCCTGTGGTTTTTGTTCAGTATGTGGCATAATGATTCACACTTTGGCTATATTTTTTTCTAGACTCAACTTCACTTTTGTTTTGAATCATAACACTGATTGTTCCTCCACAGGCATTATCTACATTTTACAATGTTCATGTAACCTCTGGTATGTTGGGAAGACTCAACGGTCTTTGAGAACACGTCTGGTTGAACATCGTTCATGTTTAAATAAAAGTCGTTTGACAGCTCTTCTTGTAGCCCACTGTTTGGAATTCTCACATCCCTTTGACACTTTAAAAGCTTGTGTTTTAGAGCAACTTCGTCCCAAATGGCGGGGCGGTGACTTCAATGCATCACTTCTGCAAGTTGAGCAGCGCTGGATTCACCGGTTGAATATATTACATCCTGCAGGACTGAATACATCAATGGATCTTCATGTCTTGCTTTGAATCAGCCACCTGTTGTTTATTGTTACCAAGACAACTAGATTTTGTCACATCATGACATCATCCCGTGGGTTGAGCGCGGGCTATTTAATCCCTAGAACTGGTTTGATGCGGTCTCTGTCCCGTGGTTTGGATATCTTTTGCGAGACCTTGCATCCATCTTCAAGAGGTGCTTCTCCCATCGAATAAGTTAAGTAGTGACTGCTTTAAAATCACGTTTAAAATTAATTAAACATTTTTTGGTACATTGTTCTGTCTATTGTTTACAGATATTTTCAAATTCTTCAAATACTCCGAGGAAGCTATGCCCTATAGCAAAACACCGGCCGCTGTCGGGTCTTGAATATTTCTTCTTTGTGGTTTAATCACTCCAAGTCGGGACATTGGTTAAAAATTCATCTTGTTTAAAAATTCATCTTGTTTAAAAATCATTATCAAGTGTTCCAGCAGTATGTGCCGCAAATGATTAGTAGACCGGACAGTTCTTCAGTGCATAGAACACGTCACCTAGCTTTCTGATGTGGCATATACCAACATTTAAATATACCAAGATTTATTTATATTTCTTAAATATATCTCTCACTCTTTGATGGGACATTAATCATTAGTAGCGGTGCCTTCTTTCACATTGACCATTGAAATACAGGACCGCAAGAGTGCTCTTTGTTGTTTGTGGTGGCATATCAATATTACACATTGCTGTTAAATACTATAAAACCTGAAACGTAAAGTCTTCAGATAATAATCCACACCGAAAACAAGAACAAAAAGGCACTGAGTTAGACCTGGAAGTACTAGATAAAAAAAAATATTAATTGTCTCCAGCTAAATGAAAACCATTGGAACATATGATATATGTGAGAGAAGGAAATGTGCCAAATATCCAGTAGCTTGTATATGAAGATAGGGTGAAAAAGAAAATACTTGTAGGCATCTGCTCTGGTATGATTTGCCATCCGCCCGATAGAGCTACAGAGTTAGCAATGACATAGTGAAAAAAACAAAACCTTTCATGTCATGCCACACACACTGTCTTCACTTAGACCCACGGATTCATTTAAAGCTACCTTGTCCAGAGAAATTCAAACATTTTGTCTGGCGTATCAATAAAAAACACCCTCCCACCTTTCCATACTTTGTGTGGTAGGAAACTGTAAGGCAAAACGGATATTCTTATTAAACAAATCGCTGCATATAGCAGAAAAGATCCGCCGCTTCGCTGAGACTGCAGCTGATCTTGAAATATGACTTTCTGATCTTTATATTTCATATCTCTGCGTTTTTTTGTAGGCCATTATTAGCATTGCTGTTTTCTGCGCCACAGTTCAAAAATCTGGCAATAACTGACACTGGAGAACACAATTTTCGTTGAGTTAAATCTGACACTTGTTTTTGACTTACTTTTGACATCTGAATCAAAAAATGACCCCAGTTTTTCTCTCACATCAACTTTTTAAGGTACAGGATACCCTCCCTTTGTCCCAAAAATCATACAGAAGGGACATACAGAGGAAATAAAAGAAAAAAGTACCTGAATATACTGTTTATTTAGAGTTATTTTATTCATACAAAGGCTATATATTGTTACTGTAGGTCAAATTGTGTACAAGTAGTAAAGCTCTGCTACCAAACATACATATTAAGATAAAAATTTACACTTATAGCTTTTCTGGCAGTGTTCAATCTGTGGACAATCTTGCCTAATGCTCCAACAATAGTCAGCCATCATTTGTATATCCCATCTACACTGATACCATGCCTCCATGACCTTCAAATCTTGGTGGAATCGTTCATCTTGCTAGTCACTAACTGCACCAAGGTTTTTCGGGAAGTTAACAAGATGACTATGCAGAAAATGTACCTTGATGGTCATGTTGCAACGAAGCATTTTGAAGCTCTCAAGAGTTTCTGGACAATTTCGGTGTAATTCTGTACTCGTGTATTTCCAAGAAAGTCCTTGACAAGGTTTTTGAATGACAACCAAGCATTCTTTTGGAGTTCTGACATTGTCCCGATGAAGTGTTCATCGGGACAATGTCAGAACTCCAAAAGAATGCTTGGTAATGAAATGCCGAATCTGTGGACTGTCAAACACACTGGCCTTTATCTTTTCAAACGACAGGCTAGGAAATGCCAAAATGAGTTACTTGAAACAGTCTCCTTCAGTTGCAAAGCTTTAACAAATTGCTTCATGAATTACAACAATTCTGGCACTTACCGCAAAGTGCAAAAACGTTATCGCAGTTTGCGGTAATACCTATGCGAAGCGCTAAGATAGCGCACTTTGCGATAAACAGCCTATTACCAAAACACACGCCCCTTTTCCTATCGCATGCGATATTTAGTGCATTTTGATAAATCCAGGCCTAAGATGAGAAAAAACTCGATGTGATAGAAGAAAACTAACTGCAGTTTTGAAATCAGCAAGCCTATTTAAGTCTAAAACAGCTGAAAAATCGAACTCAACAGGAATTATGTTAAAAATTGTTCCCCAGTGTAATCTGGAGCGAACTTCCAAACCTCTCTTAGGCTCCAATCAATGGGCCCATTCAACAATCAGTTTGCCTTCTAATTCCGTTAGCTTTAACTCACTTGGCAACAATCCTTCAAGCAAGGATGAGAGTTCTCCATCTGGTACAGATTCAGGCAGACCTATAAATCAAAGATTATTTTGCCATGCCCTATTCTCTAGGTCTTTGAGCTTATCTTTAGTAGATTTAGTAGGTGCCCAGAACTGAACACAATGCTCAAGATGAGGTTGCACTATGGAGCAACACAGAGGCATTATGATATTCTCTGGTTTATCCTCCATTTCTTTATTCTCTTTTATCTTTCTCCTCATATTTTTCCCCAAATTTCAGACCACCCTCCATATGAGACATGCCTCACTTGGGATCGGCTAAATAGGATCTAATGATGTATCAGGCAATATTCATATGGAAATGGGGAAAAGGATCCCTCACGGGGAAAAATTATCTGTGGGGCTAGAGCTTCTGTGCGGCCAGCCAAATTATCTACCCAGGGATTCACATAATAGCAATTATTACCTTCTCCCAGATCAACACTTTCTTTTGGCGTTGAAGGGTATGGCAGCTGCTATGGGCGCCACAACAGGGAACTGCAGAGAAGGTGAAGTGGGAACATCTGCCAGGGGACCAGTGTGCTGACGGGAGCTCTGATCTTCCCCTCTGACAACAAAAAAAGGTGCGGGAGAAGCCGGTCTCCTTGCTGCAGTTGCAGCAATTAGGGAATTAACTTCCTTATTGGCATATTTAAACATAATTAAAAAAAAAAGTCTCTGGGGCATGGAAGGTCAGAAAGATGGACGGTACCGTTGATGGTTAACCAGCCTGTGCTCTCATCAGAGGTGTCTGAACACTCGGAACCTTCAGATGGAGGTGGTGAGGAACCTCTAATGGGGGTAAAGGACTTAACCTCCAGGATCAATATGGGTGGAAGAATAGATATGGGAGCATATTCCTTAGCAACCTGGATGTCTGTTGTTGATGTCCCCGCAGTGAGTTGCAAAGTAAGATACAGGGCTTTACACTCAGCTTTAGATTTAACTTTAGATTTATCATTAGATACCTGAGTAGATGGTTCGTACAGGGGAGGTGCAGGAGTGGCTGCATCTGGAGTTTGGGTCTCAGGATAAGATCCCGGGGAAGAGCTCACCAGGTCCCAAAGAGTTAATATCTGCAAGTGAACTTCTGAGGTTTACCTTTTTTGTGATTTTTTTTTTAAAGAAGTCATGAAGGGCTTTAAGGCTGGTGGGTGACAGACACCCATCTTGTGACCAACACAAAAAGGGACTAGTCTTAGCTTTTTAAAACCATTTCTTATTGTATTCAACAATAAGCTTTCGGTTGAGGGGAAAGGCAACAGAAACCTGATCAACTGATGTAGGAACTTTAGAATCTACAAACTTAGCTATTACAAAACCTATATATATATTAGCAAGTACGTATAAGTATCAGAATACAAATCAAGTAGCAGAAATAAAACCTCCGGGCATCCCTGGTAATGAAAGGAATAAACCAACTAAAATAAATAGAAATCTTTATACTTACCTCCGGGCATCACTGGTAATGAAAGGAATAAACCAACTAAAGTAAATAGAAATCTTTATATTTACAACCTCCAATCTTTATGGAGTATGTCTTCGTACAGCTTCACTTACTGTTACAAATTCCTCTCAGATGTCTCTCTGCTGAAACTACTCCGTATCTCTGTCCTGTGGAGGAAAACAATTGCTGCCCTTCCAGGCCACGCTTGGGAATCTCATTGGGGTTACGAAAATGAAGGCTTCTTACAGTGCTTATTCCCATGTTTACAGATGAACAGACAGTCGGGTTAGAAGCATTTCTTGATATGCAAAATAAGACAGAGTAGCAGGAGGGGAGAGACAGATAACCTGACCGTCACTATCAGTATTCCTTCAGGTTTCTGCTTGCACGTTAGCTGCTTATATAGAATGTTCAAAGGGTCATGGGATATAAACACTGTGGATTTCTAAAAACTAGAGGCTGGAAAATGTTGCAAAGGTTACTACTATTAACCAATAACCCTACATACTGTTAACAGAACTCCATCATTGCTCTCTGCTTCAACAGCAAGGGGTAACAGGAATTTGGATTCAGACAGTAACCAATGAGGGATCTGACTTTTACGGTTTGGGAAACTGATAAGCATGGGGATATCCTGCACAGTGCGGCAGATACTACCATAAGGTTCATATTAAAAATGGTCCATGGTTCATATTAAAATGGTCCATGGTTCATATTAAAATGGTCCATGGTTCATATTAAAAATGGTCCATCCAGTCTGCTGGGCAGACTGGATGGACCATTTCGTCCTTTTCTGCTGTCATTTCTATGTTTCTGTGTTTCCCAATTTCCTCTTATGACATGACAGCTGGATCTGTTTCGTTTTACCTTAGCCCACTATTGCCCTCACATTAGTATCTTTCCTGTTCCCACAGGCTGTTCTTTCTTCTATCTGAGTTTCAGACCAACCATGGCGCCTGTGGTTTTCATGAGTCTCTTGTTTGTTTCCCTCCTGCTGGCAATGTTTCTTTTTTTAATATGAACAGTTGCAGTTCTGTGCATGCACATTGTCTGCTAGAGCTGACTCTTGCTCTGCATATATACACCATCCTTGCACTTTACCTTGTCTTGTCCTTATTCCAGTTCTCTGTGTGGCCTACTAAGAGGCCTTCTTATATTGTATGTTTTCCTTTCTCCTGTGTGGTTTCCAGTGGCCTGTATCTTGCCTTTGTTCCTAGTACCTGCTCGTTTGGCCTCTCATTGACCTTTTGGTGGCTTACTTGTCCTAACCCTGCTTTGCCTTGCATCCTGTTCCAGATTTACCTTTTCTTGCATTCTGTCCTTGCTTTGTTCCTGTCTCCATGTCTGCCCTGTTTCCTGCCTTGCTCTGCCCCTGACTCCTCACCTGTCCCAGGTCTTGCTTGCCCTACCTTTCCATGCCCTCGGGCTGACTTCTCATTCCTGACCCAGCCTGATCTTAGACTTTGCTTCTGCTTAAACTCTGCCAGCTCTGACCTTTGCTTGCCTTCACCACTGCTTTCAGTGCCTTGATCGCTATGTCAGGCTGGCCACCAGAACCTGTGGCCTCCACCCAAGAGGGAGGGGCTGGTTTGGCAGAAGACCCTGCCCTGCTCTGCACGAGGCCTGTGCTGCTCCTGCTGGGGATTTACCTTTAACCAACCAGCATGTTGTTACAGCAAGTAACATAGTGGGGTTCAAAAAAAGATTAGACAAGTTCCTGAAGGAAAAGTCCATAACCACTTATTAGCTATATAGATGTGGGAAAGCCGGTGCTTATCCCTAGGAGGGCGATACAAGAAATAGATCAATTCTTGGGGATCTGACAGGTAGGTACTTGTGACCCGGACTGGCCACTGTTGGAGACAGAATGCTGGCCTCAATGGACCCAGCATGGCACTTATGCTCTTACCAAAATAATAGCCACACATTTCTGGGGGGAAAAAAGTTTTCTGGAAATTACAGGAAAGTCAATTTTTCATACTTTTCTTGCTCTCTCTTGTTAGAATGTGAGCTTTTTTTTTTCTTCCCCCTGAAGACTTTGTCAGAACACTCCATGAATGTTTTAACGTGTGTAGATGTGATCTAGATTTTTGTTCCTGCTCTGGGTGCCAACTATGATGTTTTGGTGTTTTGAACTTGCAGATTGAATTCATAGAATTAATAGATATTGTTTACTAATGTTTGGATTGGCATTTGAACCAGTAACAAAATAGAGTATACTATGTAGCAAAACCTCAGTTTGCTGCCTCTGCCCATGCTTTTCTATAATGAAAACGGTGTGGTTAACTGACTGGAGAGAAGGAGAGAAAAAAAACAGCAGAAAGATTCTTGTGCCAGATGTGGTCTTTGTAATTCATTTTTCAAATGAGTTGTATATTTAACTTATACTTAAAATTCCCTTTTAAAACTGTATGCATAGGGGATCTAGGATTCAACCAAAATAGAATTGGCAACTATTTACAAATTGATGAAAGGATTTTAGCAGTTTACACAGTTCTTCAACTAAAGAATTGCAGAAAAGATAATCAACTTATTAATTACTCTGATGAAAAGTATTTCTCTTCAGTATGTTCATTTCATTTTCTTTAAGCTTTGTGTACTCATGGCTCAAGAAATTGGACTATTTCCCTCAGAAGGCTTACATTTTTTTCTACCATATGTTAGTGAATATTTGTAAAGAATAAATTAATGAAAACAACTAATCTGGCCACTATTGCAGCAACTGGTAACAGGACCGACATGTGAGAGGGTGATCCTGGATTTGGTGGTTACAAATGGGGAGAGTGTAGCTGATGTCATAGTGGGGGATCACCTGGGATCCAGTGATGACAGAATGGGGTGGCTTAGTATTAGAGCAAAGGCAGAAGTTGCTCAATAGCAGGGTCCTGGATTTTAGAAAAACTAACTTTCAGATGGTGGAGTACCAAGGAGCCATTTACTGGATGGTTTATACTAGGGAATGCAGAGTTGCAGTGGGCAAAATTAAAAACAGATGATATAAGGGCACAAAACATTTTGTTAGAAAAATAAGGTAAGAGAAAAAAAGGCTAATAAAGAAGTGGCTGAAATGTAAGGGAGAAAATGGTTAGCATTCATAAACAGAAGAGATTGTAGAGAGTAAGACAGGCAACAATACTACTACTAAACATTTCTATAGTGCTTAGAGACAGTCCCTGCTCTGGAGAGCTTATCTGGAAAAGCTAAGAGAATCAGGGAAAATAGTAAAAAATAAAGGTGCAAATGGAAGAAAAAATAGCAATTACAGTAAAACGGGGAGGGCGACACTTTTTTTTAATATTTTTAGTGACAGGAGGAAATGGAAAAAATGGGATTATAAGACTCAAAGGTGAAGTCGGGGGTGGGAGGCGCAATATGTAGAGGCTGATGAAGAGAAAGCATGATTCGGTATCCAGACAAATAACTGTAGAAGTTCAAGAAACACTGGCATGGATTTGGAAACATCTGAGTCAAATAACAGAACATCGTTGGCATGCAGAGCAATCTTAAGGTGAACCCCTAGAAAAAGAAACCCAGAAAAGTCAGAGGAAGCTTTAAATATTTGCACTAAGGGTTCTAAAGCTAAATTTAAATAATAAGGGAGAAAGTGGACACCCCTGTCTAGCAGAATGAAAATACAAACAAAAAACAAACTTTGAAATGTTTGTATGCTAATGCCAGAAGTAAGATGGGAGAATTAGAATGTATAGCAGTGAATGATGACATAGACTTAATTGGCATCTCAGAGACATGGTGGAAAGAGGATAACCAATGGGACAGTGCTATACTGGGATACAAATTATATCGCAATGACAGAGAGGCGCACCCGGGAGGAGGTGTGGCGCTTTATGTCCGGGATGGCATAGAGTCCAACAGGATAAACATCCTGCATGAGACTAAATACAAAATTGAATCTTTATGGGTAGAAATCCCTTGTATGTTGGGGAAGACTATAGTGATAGGAGTATACTACCGTCCACCTGGTCAAGATGGTGAGACAGACAGTGAAATGCTAAGAGAAATTAGGGAAGCTAACCAAATTGGTAGTGCAGTAATAATGGGAGACTTCAATTACCACACTATAAACAGTTATAATAAAGCACAACGAGTGCAAGTCTCACTATCAAGACGTTGTGTAATAGTATTCTTAAAATTTTTTGTTTGTTAAAGGTGCTTTTATTGTTGTCTAAAGAGCCATCATAACACCTGCAGGCATACCAGCATATTTTGCTTGAAGGTTTTGCCACCTCAGGTCTTTTTTAATCATTGGCCCCAGTCCTTTATTTTTCCACCAATTTTTTTGGGTTTTTTGTTTTTGTAAAATTCAATATCGGGGTAAATGGAAATTTTATTTAAAGCCCAGTCCGACGCGCGTTTCGCTCCGCTTCATCAGGGACTGAAACAAATATCCTCCGCGTTTAGTTTTGGAGATAAATTGCCCCGTTACTCAGTTGTTGGCTTACTTCTAGCCTTCCAACCTTGCCGCCGTGTTTCTCTCTCTGGCGTCTCTGGCTCGGACGCCAGAGAGAGAAACACGGCGGCAAGGTTGGAAGGCTAGAAGTAAGCCAACAACTGAGTAACGGGGCAATTTATCTCCAAAACTAAACGCGGAGGATATTTGTTTCAGTCCCTGATGAAGCGGAGCGAAACGCGCGTCGGACTGGGCTTTAAATAAAATTTCCATTTACCCCGATATTGAATTTTACAAAAACAAAAAACCCAAAAAAATTGGTGGAAAAATAAAGGACTGGGGCCAATGATTAAAAAAGACCTGAGGTGGCAAAACCTTCAAGCAAAATATGCTGGTATGCCTGCAGGTGTTATGATGGCTCTTTAGACAACAATAAAAGCACCTTTAACAAACAAAAAATTTTAAGAATACTATTACACAACGTCTTGATAGTAAGACTTCAATTACCCCAATATTGACTGGGTAAACGTATCATCGGGACACGCTAGAGAGATAACGTTCTTGGATGAAATAAATGATAGCTTTATGGAGCAATTGGTTCAGGAACCAACGAGAGAGGGAGCAATTTTAGATCTAATTCTCAGTGGAGCACAGGACTTGGTGAGAGAGGTAACGGTGGTGGGGCCGCTTGGCAATAGTGATCATAATATGATCAAATTTGATTTAATGACTGGAAGAGGAACAGTGTGCAAATCCAAGGCTCTCGTGCTAAACTTTCAAAAGGGAAACTTTGATAAAATGAGAAAAATTGTTAGAAAAAAACTGAAAGGAGCAGCTACAAAAGTAAAAAATGTCCAAGAGGCGTGGTCATTGTTAAAAAATACCATTCTAGAAGCATAGTCCAGATGTATTCCACACATTAAGAAAGGTGGAAAGAAGGCAAAACGATTACCGGCATGGTTAAAAGGGGAGGTGAAAGAAGCTATTTTAGCCAAAAGATCTTCATTCAAAAATTGGAAGAAGGATCCAACAGAAGAAAATAGGATAAAGCATAAATATTGGCAAGTTAAATATAAGACATTGATAAGACAGGCTAAGAGAGAATTTGAAAAGAAGTTGGCTGTAGAGGCAAAAACTCACAGTAAAATCTTTTTTAAATATCTCTGAAGCAGAAAGTCTGCGAGGGAGTCAATTGGACCATTAGATGATCAAGGGGTTAAAGGGGCACTTAGAGAAGATAAGGCCATCACAGAAAGATTAAATGATTTCTTTGCTTCGGTGTTTACTGAAGAGGATGTTGGGGAGGTACCTGTAATGGAGAAGGTTTTCATGGGTAATGATTCAGATGGACTGAATCAAATCACGGTGAACCTAGAAGATGTGGTAGACCTGATTGACAAACTGAAGAGTAGTAAATCACCTGGACCGGATGATATACACCCCAGAGTTCTGAAGGAACTAAAAAATGAAATTTCAGACCTATTAGTAAAAATTTGTAACCTATCATTAAAATCATTCATTGTACCTGAAGACTGGAGGATAGCAAATATAACCCCAATATTTAAAAAGACTCCAGGGGTGATCCGGTAAACTACAGACCGGTTAGCCTGACTTCAGTGCCAGGAAAAATAGTGGAAATTGTTCTAAACATCAAAATCACAGAACATATAGAAAGACATGGTGTAATGGAATAAAGTCAGCATGGCTTTACCCAAGGCAAGTCTTGCCTCACAAATGTGCTTCACTTTTTTGAAGGAGTTAATAAACATGTGGATAAAGGTGAACCGGTAGATGTATACTTGGATTTTCAGAAGGCGTTTGACAAAGTTCCTCATGAGAGGCTTCAGGAAAAGTAAAAAGTCATGGGATAGGTGGCGATGTCCTTTCGTGGATTGCAAACTGGCTAAAAGACAGGAAACAGAGAGAAGGATTAAATGGAGAATTTTCTCAGTGGAAGGGAGTGGGCAGTGGAGTGCCTCAGGGATCTGTATTGGGACCCTTACTTTTCAAGATATTTATAAATGATCTGGAAAGAAATACGACGAGTGAGATAATCAAATTTGCAGATGATACAAAATTGTTCAGAGTAGTTAAATCACAAGCAGATTGTGATAAATAGCAGGAAGACCTTGTGAGACTGGAAAATTGGGCATCCAAATGGCAGATGAAATTTAATGTGGATAAGTGCAAGGTGATGCATCTGGGTAAAAATAACCCATGCTGTAATTACACAATGTTGGGTTCCATATTAGGTGCTATAACCCAAGAAAGAAATCTAGGCGTCATAGTGGATAACACATTGAAATTGTCGGTTCAGTGTGCTGCGGCAGTCAAAAAAGCAAACAGAATGCTGGGAATTATTAGAAAGGGAATGGTGAATAAAACGGAAAATATCATAATGCCTCTGTATCGCTCCATGATGAGACCGCACCTTGAATACTGTGTACAATTCTCTAAAAAGATATAATTGTGATGGAGAAGGTACAGAGAAGGGCTACCAAAATGATAAGGGGAATGGAACAGCTCCCCTATGAGGAAAGACTAAAAGAGGTTAGGACTTTTCAGCTTGGAGAAGAGACGGCTGAGGGGGGATATGATAGAGATGTTTAAAATCATGAGAGGTCTAGAATGGGTAGATGTGAATCGGTTATTTACTCTTTCAGATAATAGAAAGGCGAGGGGGCACTCCATGAATTTAGCATGGGGCACATTTAAAACTAATCGGAGAAAGTTCTTTTTTACTCAACGCACAATTAAACTCTGGAATTTGTTGCCAGAGGATGTGGTTAGTGCAGTTAGTATAGCTGTGTTTAAAAAAAGATTGGATAAGTTCTTGGAGGAGAAGTCCATTACCTGCTGTTAAGTTCACTTAGAGAATAGCCACTGCAATTAGCAATGGTAACATGGACTAGACTTAGATTTTGGGTACTTGCCAGGTTCTTATGGCCTGAATTGGCCACTGTTGGAAACAGGATGCTGGGCTTGATGGACCCTTGGTCTGACCCAGTATGGCATGTTCTTATGTTCTTAAAAGGAGAAGACTATAAGCCACTAGTAATAATCATGGACTTGAGAGATCAATGTAAAACCTCAATCCAACCAAAGATTCCTCAGGCTAGTCCAAAGTCCCGCAACGCAAAAATAAAGAAATTTCTAAGAGATTCTAACAAATGCCTTTTCAGCATCTAGAGAGTCTAGTTATCATGAAGTCTAACGCTGTTTGGCTAAGTGAATAATATTCAAAAACTGTCTCACTTCATTGGCAGAGGATCTTCCTTTTATAAAACCAGTTTGATCAGAATGAAAGAAGGGGAGAATTCTTTGCAGTCTATGTTGTAAAATATTTGCCAGGTTTTTTTTTAACATCAACATTAATTAGAGATGGGCCTATAGGATGCACAGTCTGGGTCTTTGTCCTTCTTATGAATCAGTATAATAAAGGCGTCTGTTAGAGAACCTGAGAAAGGAGTATCCCACAGGGAGTCATACCCACAAACAAATGTTGTAATAAGGGAATGAACTTGCTCTGAAAGTGTCTTAAAATAAATCTACAGGAAACCCATCAGGAGGCTTCTCTGAAGGGACAGGGCAAATGATACTTGATAAATTTCCAATTCCATAATTTGCCCAGACAGAGTTGCTGTCGCCTCTAGTGGTAAAACCAGGAGACTACGCTTCCTCAAGACACTTCTAGTGCCGAGTAAAAAGTCGAAAAATGCTTAAAAATAATTTAGTTAATGTTCTCTGGAAGATGGTGAAGAGTTCCCATCTCATCTTGAATTCTGCTAACAGTGGATTGCATTTGTCTCAGCTACTTTTGCCAAGATGGGGCCAGACTTGTTACAATACTAATATCATTTTTTATGCCATATCAGAAAGCTTTTTCAATTTGCTGCACCCTAAACTCATCCCTTACCGGATTGTTCTCTATATATCTCAGCACTTCCAGTTTGTTTGTCTTTTCTCTAGCGCTGCAATTTTCCCAACTAAGTCCTTCTGTTTTGCTCCCACAACTCTTCTGAAAACTAGAATATGCAAAAATTGTCCCTCACAGGACTGCATTCATTGATTCCCACCGAAGTACAGGGTAATAAGTATCACTAGGATGTATATCCAAAAATTCTGCAATTTTTCTCAGTCATTTCCCCAAAGGCCTTGTATTTCAGAATAGATAAATCTAACTTCCACTTTACCTCTTTCGTACCTGCTACAGGTTATCACAATAGACTGACAGGATTATGATCTGACAAAGAACTAGGTAATATGTTACAGTCCAAAGTTCTGGGATTTAGCGTAGCACTACCAAGTTAAAATCAGTCCTATTAAAGGATTGATATCAAGGAGAAAAATGTGTAGTCCCTACTACTTGGATTAAGATCACTCTGAAAATCTGTAAGATCAAAAAGATGCAACATGTACCAGGGCTGTGCATATGGGCACTGGATCTGTCCAAAGTGGAATTAAGGCATAAATTCCAAACTCCATCCAGTATAAGGGATCTAGTATAATATGTAACAGACTTTCAGTAATTCCACATAAAATTCAGCATGATTGATATTGGGGCCATAGATATTCACCAAAGTAAGATGTTGCCCGTACAACATTCCTTCCAGGATAATGAATCATCTCTCAGGGTCATAAAAGAATCTTATAACATCTAATAGAAAGGATTTGTTAGCAGAATACAGATCCCCTAGAGTTACAAGAAGCTGCAATGGACCTTGCTCACCGAATCCCTCACCAATCTATTGTGCTCTGCCTTTGACATACATGTTTCTTGAAGGAAGGACAACTGAACTCCTAGGTTTTTATGAAAGTGTAAAATTCTAGACCTCTTAATTGGTGGCAAGATATCCCTGACATTCATTGATAGTACTCAGAAGGAAATCTTAGCCATTTTCCAAAAGAAGAAAAGAAAACTGCATACTAGTTACTTGAGAAAATAAATGCACATCGCTGTACCAAGGAATTATATCATCTACCTCCCAAAAAGTCGAAAATTCAAAATCAGAAAACTTATGGCTGTTTTTCACTTGTTGTTCTTTAACTTCATCTTAAAACAAATAGTTAAAATAAACATCCCTCTGCCCCACCACTGTGCCCATAGCCATCCAAAATAAAGACCCACCATATGTATACTCCACCATACAATCCCTTGTTGAATTAACTGCAATGCCACAGGATTATATCTGATGACTTGTTTCAATGTAACGCCTTAGCCGCGATTGTTCAGTTACTATGGAAACCGATATGATTTGATATATTTTGTCAAGAATGTCGGTATATAAAAATTCTAAATAAATAAATAAATAAAACATAGAATGCTCTAGCTCAGAAAAAACTCAACCACTGCAAACCCTTCCCCCCCCCAACCTCTTCTCTCTGCCCCCCCCCCCAATAACCAGCTGTGCAGTTCCAGGCAATGGCAAATTCCCAGCCCAGAATAAGCATGATCAAAAACAGAGAGGAAAGAAAAAAAGAAAAACAAAAAACATTGACAAAAAAAAAAAAAAAAGAAAACCTAAGTCTCTTGTCAGTTCCAGCCTTCAATTGCAATGGTGTTTCAGTGATGCAAAGTACAACCATGGTTTCCTGTCAGGCGTGACATAGTGTCCTCTGACACAGTTGAAAAACTAAATCGCGTTCAGCACTTCCACAGATTAGTGAGCAAAAAAGGAAAAAGTCTTAATCCGGAAAATTGGCTGTAAGCGTAAGTGAGTCCACTGTAATAAGCCGAAATCTAAAGCAAAACATCCAAAAGATAGTATAAGAACAGAATAGCAAAAAATAAGACCATTTGGGAAACAAAAAAACCCCTCATAACAAAAAGATAAGGCAAGATGAGCAAAGAAGGGGTCACCATTGACTTTGGCAATATCGGAGCCCCACCAGCCACATAATCAGGAAACAGCAAGGTATTCTGCCAAATAAAGGAAATCCTATACATTATTAAAAAAAGAAAAAAAGACCAAATTCTCCATTTCACATGGCACTCAAGAAGCTGACACTTGACTGTTCATGTACTCGTCCACCTCCTCAGGAGAGTCAGAAAGAACAGGCTTCCCCTTTACTGTCAGTTTTAATTGAGCAGGGTACAACATAGCATATGATATCTTGAACTTTTAACTGCCATTTTACATCTGCATAACTTTGCTGTCTTTTGACCACCACTTGAGAAAAATCTTGAAAGCTAAACATTTTTGGCTGATCATACAATAGAGCTCCTTTCCTCCTGGCTGCTTCCATAAGCCGTCGCTTGTTATTAAAATTATGAAGCTTGACTATCATTGACCTAGGCCTTCTATGAGGGCCCGGAGTAATTGCCAGGGATTGAGGTGCACTATCTTTTTTTTTTTTTTTTTTAAATGGTTGTCTTTAATCTTTAATGTGGTTAGTGCAGTTAGTGTAGCTGGGTTCAAAGAAGGTTTGGATAAGTTCTTGGAGGAGAAGTCCATTAATGGCTATTAATCAAGTTTACTTAGGGAATAGCCATTGCTATTAATTGCATCAGTAGCATGGGATCTTCTTGGTGTTTGGGTAATTGCCAGGTTCTTGTGGCCTGGTTTGGCCTCTGTTGGAAACAGGATGCTGGGCTTGATGGACCCTTGTGTTGCCACCGTCGCTGCCCGACTGCTTCACTCCGCCTATCTTTCCTTGTCTGCGACTCCTCCTGCTCTTGATGGACGCCTGGCTGCCGCGGCGTCCGTCTGCCGTCCTCTCCGGCGTCCCGGACCGGCTTGGGCGCTGCCTCCCGCCATGCTCTCCAGGTATCTTAGGGCGCACGCGCCGCGCGGCCCTCATTATTATTTCCTCATTGGCGCATTCCTCAGGGGGCATCCCCCTGTGATGATGTCACGCTGCCTGGATATATAAGCCTACTGTTTATTGCTAGCCGTTGAGTTAGCAAGGGGTAATCTTACGGATGGGATTCGCTCTCTGTACCCAGCTGCTCTGCCTTCCAACCTTTTATTGGACTCTTTCTGCTAACGGGGTACCCGCTCCTCGGGAGCCTCTTTGCTTCTTTCAGGTCGCTGTCAGGTAACCTGTCCTCGCTCCTCGAGGGCCCATGTTCCCTGACCCGCTGCCTGCATCTATCTCCTTTTCTACTTGGAGGAATTCGCTACAGACACCATCAGTGAGTACTACTATCATCTACTCCTCAGAGCTTTCTCCCTGGAACCAGGTACTCGCTCCTCGAGGACCTGCCCCCATTCCAGCGCCAGTGCCATCTCTTACCTGGAACCGCTGTGTGAGTACTTTGCCAACAAGTCTCTCTACCTCCAGGGATCTGGTACTCGCTCCTCGAGGGCCAACCCTCCCTATCTCGGGGCTTCTCCAAACTTGGGATTCTGTGAATGTTCTATTGTGCTCAGTTTCTCAGTTATCTCCACTACAGCACTGCTACCGGAGAAACCGCTGTTCCAGCGCCCTGGCGAATACTAGCCCAGCCGGGCTACATCTTCTACTCACTACTGCCACCTCTGGTGGCTTCTCAAACTGTCTAAATAAAGAACTATCTGTTTGTGTGTCCAGAACTGAGCCTGACTTGTGGCCCCTCACGGAACAATCCCCCCCCCCCCCCCGTGGGCGTGGTCAGCTGCCACAGTGTCCAAGGGTCCACCCAAAACCTCACTAACTATAACACCCTTGGGCTGACCCAGCATGGCAATTTCTTATGTTCTTAATCTTTATATCTAGCAGTGTTGGCAGTCATCTTAAAAAAATGCAACTGCGTCAGGGCTTTCCACTATTTCAGGGAGGCCTGCGATACGAATGTTATTACACCAGCTTTGATCGTTTAGATTGTCTTCACGATCATCCAAGCTGGTAAGCTTCCTTTCTAAGGTGTCTGTCCTCCAGCCATAATTAGCGTACCCATCTTCCAAGATACTGACCCCGGTTTTAACCATGTCCTGCTGCTCCAGCGGCTTCCACATGGAAAAGACTAGTTCAGCTACCTTTTCCACCACAATTTGTAACTTAGTCAGTGTTCTTGAATAGAGTATCAGAGAAAGTACCAAACAATTGCCTTTTAAGAAGATAGATCATCAAAAGGCCAGTCTTCCCCACCAGAGATGGGAACGGGAGAACTAAATATTCTGTTTTACTGTTTTTCACAGCTTTATCTGCCCACATTTGGCAATGGATCCTTTAGTAATGCCTTTGATCATTCTCACTATACTATACTCCGAGTCCCTGAACAAATCTATGAAAAAGAATGAAAAATTAAGTGACTAGTGGGAGCTCCTTCAGTGTGCAGCTATCAGTCTATAACACCCCAAGAACATGGGGGGAAGTTTTTCTTTTGATCAGATTGAACAAGTTAAGGTGGGTTTTAGACATGACACTGAGGTTAGCATTTTTACACCTTGAGAAAAGTCTCATGGTTTTATTTTGTAGTGGTTCTGAATTATGATTGTTGCTTTCTTTCCTTAGAAATTCTGATTTTCAGGATATTTATAATGAATGTTCATAGGAGAGATACATTTGGGAACATTTTGATCTATGAATCGTTAGCTTTTCATATTTTGGGTATCCTAAATCCCAGAGTTGTTGTAGGGACCTCAGTACCAAATTAAGAACTATGACTTTAATTTTCACAGAGTGGCCAGCATCTGGCTACCATTGCTCCTTTATATCTTACTGAGCCCTTGACTAGCTTAGTTACGGCTCGTCAATTCAAATTTGTTATATCCAGAACGTTTGACTTCAAAGCAGCTATTATGCAGCAATACTATGCTGATTAGAGCAAGTCTATTTGAGTGAGAACATATCAGCACCGAAGGCACATTTTATATGATATTTCCTGCATTGATCAAATCAAGTCCTGGTAAAATAAATTGCCCCTGAGGCAGCTCTGTGCAAGGGAGCGAAACTCGGCCAGAGTCGGGCATTTTAATAAAGGGCTTGTTTTCAACCGATTCCTATTGTCGTCATTGATGAGGAAAATGACATACTGGTTGAAAACTGGCTATAATATTTTATTTTTTCTTCAATGAATTAAAATCAATTAAAGCTGACTGAAAATTAAGGAAATTTATGTAAATGGAGTGTCCGACAAATAATTTTCGGTCTAGCATATTGACTGGTATTGTTTTGAATCCAGTTTCTCTTTGCATGCATATATATGTATATTGTATTTCTGTTTATATGTATGTTGATAGGTTTCTGTTGGTACATATATTTGCACATAGGTATAGATTAATGTAAAAGTAGCCTAGTGACTAGAACAGCAGGCTGCAAACCAAGGAAGCCAAGGTTCGGATCCGGCTGACACCTCTAGTGCCCTCGGGCAAATCTCTTCACTCTCCGTTGCCTCAAGTACAAACTAAGGGCCCTGTTCCCCCCATAGACACAGAATGGGAAAAAATCTTTAGTAAATAGGCCCCTTAGATTGTAAGCCTTGAGGAGCAGGGAAATACCTATAGAATCGGAATGTAATCCACTTTGAAGTGGCTGACCAGTCACAAAATGCAGATACTCTATATACATTTATACAGTCAGCTTAACACAAAAAATTCAAACATTCCAAATCATGAATGTAAATATTAAATGTCTATAGCAGCACAGTATAGTTTTAGTATTACATAGCTATCATCTTTTCTACCGTCCCCCATCTGTGTGCTCAAAGATGTTTATAAACATTTTTCATCAGCTTGATTATGCATCCAAATTAAGTATGTAAGGCTAGTCTTATGGGATTTATGCTTGTTATGGATACAGTTTCTGTGCTGTTGACAGGTATAAAGAGATTTTAAATTGTGTTTTTTGTTAGGATTTGTATTTACTGTTTTTTGGGATTTTATTTTATTAGTTATTTTGATGTATTTGTAAGTTATTTTATGGGAGATGGAAATGTTTACTAGAATTAGTTATTTTTTTCTTAAATGGGCCATTTGTGTCTCTTTCTGCCATCATTTACGATGTTACTATGAGGTTTTGCTTATTGGCATATTTCGATATGTAATTTGATGCAATATGGGGCAGATTTTCAAAAGATTATGCGCGCCGGGCGTAAAGCCCAGGGACGCGTGTAAGTCCCGGGGCTTGCAAAAAGGGGTGTGGAGGGGGTGGAGCGGGCGGGGCCAGAGGCTCCCGGCACAGCGGCCATTTTCCGCTGTGCCAGGGATTGCGCCAGCAGTCGGCCGGCGCACACAACTTACTTCAGCCCCAGGGCTGAAGTAAGTTTTAAAACAAAAGAAAAAAGAAGACAAAGGTAGGGGGGAAAGGGCGGGGGAGATAAGGGAAGGTGGGGTGGGGGGTAGGGAATGGGGGAAGCCTGCGGGCGTTGGCGCACACAAGGTGTGCACTAGTGTGCACCCCCTTGTGCACGCCGACCCCCGATTTTATAACATGCGCGTGCATGTTATAAAATCGGGCGTACATGTGTGCGTGCCGGGTAGCACGCGCACATTTACGCCCGCGAGCTGGTTTGAAAATCTACCCTTTTAACTTTCCCTTGTTTTAGTTTTCTGTTATTCACTTACTGATGCTATTTTGACTTAAGCAGAATATTAAGGCCAAATAAATACACTTGTGAATGTAATATCTTACTATGTACATCTATAATATTTGAAGCAATCTTGTTGGATGGAAATCAAACTTGGTAAAGAACCATAGTACAAGTGGTATGCACTCCAACAACGGGAACATTTTGACGCTTGTATCTTTCACTTTGCAGCAGGGGCTTAGGAAAGGAGGCTTTCAAGATTTCTGTGGTGTTTGTTTGCCTGTGGCTATGACTGGAAGATATCCTTTTCTTCTTCCCTGTATTTCCCTGCAGTGTTAACATGCAACCTGTTATCTCTGTAGAGAATTTGTAGCTTTCCATATTGCAAAATAAAATAGGAAGTGCTAAAGCCTCTGTTTTGGATTATTCCAATGTCCTTTTCCATCTGCTATTACTGTTTTGACCTTGAATATACTTTTTGTACTGATAAATTATCCTAATAATACTTAATGAACAAGTATATCTGTACAATTTTCTTGCAACCATTAGTTATGTCAAATCAATAACATATCAGCTTGCTTAAACTGTGCCATTACCTGTCCATGTTCTATAAAGTTTATCTGCCATAAAAACCTCTGGCTTATTTTATGAAGGGAATCACAATTCAGTATCTGAAGAAAAGACTAGAAAGTAAATCAAAACATCAAGAAAAGTGCCATTTAACCTTCTGGACTTCACATCCCATGCTGCTTAGCTCACAAACTTGCTCTTTCTTGCTCTGTTTAGTCAGATGAATCCAGAACCAGTGGATTATGCACCTCTACCAGCAGATGGAGAGGGAGCAAAGCTGACATCACAGTATATCTGATATCACAGTATATCTGATGTCACTGCAGGGGTATATATATATATATATACCCCTGCAGTGACATCAGCCTGCCAGTATTCTCCATCTCCAGCAGATGGTGGACGTGCATCTCCCTACTGGGGATTGCTTCAAGTTTCAGAAGGAGAAATAAAAAGGACATTTAATTTGCCCTGCTCTCCTGTGGTGATACTAAATGGTCCCTCCCCCAGTTGAGATTTCCTGAGTTGTTTTCTGTGGTCCCTCAGATGAGTGCCTTGGTCCAGTAGCTGTTTTTTTTCAGCCAGCGTGGACTTAGCTGTTTTAAAACAGCTGAAAGGCAGTGGGTGCAGGAAGCCAAGCGCGGCGGTGACCATATATGACCTCTGCCTCCGCAGCCGGAGACCGTCTCTGTACTCAGCTGGAAAGGGCTGAGCTCAGGTAAGTTTTAAAGGCTTCCCCCTTCCTCTGGTCTCAGTGTTTGGCGCACCATTCCAATGTTCGTTCCTGCCCCCTGGGGAGATTAAGGGACGTGGGCAGCCTGGTGGATGAGCAGCTCGGTGGGTTGAGCAGCCTGTGTGGGCTAGGCCTCGCTGTTAGGCTTTTTTCTGTGCGCCACGTGGTTGACTACGGCAGTGCTTTCATGTGCTTTTTTCTGCCTGTTAGGCTGCCCTCTTCAAGATCATCGGTGCGGGTAAGTGTGGCACTTACTAGGACACCTGCGTGGGTGTCCAGGTGATAGTGACTTCCATGTTAGGCGTGCGTTTGCCTGTATGTGCAATTTAGGCGAATTGTGCGCTTAAGTTTGGAATGCCTGACTGGGGGGATTCATAAATTTTGGACGCTTATATTTTACAGTGGGAATTCAGCTGGATGCACACCTTCAGTCACCTCTTAAGTTACTAACAGACTAATGACGCCTGTGGCTAAGAAACCTAAGCGCCTTTCCCTCTGTGCTGCCTGTCATATTCGGCCATCTCAGCCTGGCATGCCCTCTAATTTGTGCCAGCGTTGCTTAGACGCTCAGGGAGAATTACCTTCCTCTGTATTTACTAAGCCTGTTTTTTTTCCCCAGCCTGATGTGGCCCTGGGTAAAGATATGTCAGGAGGGGCGCCTGACTTTGGAACTCCTTTAACAGGTTCATCAGTGGCGGGGAAGGTAGCTCGGTGGGCACAGCACAGGTGCCTTCTGGTTTTGGTACGGATCCTTCTGCCTTTTCTTGGGTAGAATGTTTGCAAGGATTACAGTCCTTCCTTCAGGTGCAGCCCTCAGCCCCATCCAATCCTGCCAGGTCAGAGTCGCAGGTGGTGACCTCTCACTTGCCTAATACTACTGTTAAGCGCCGAAGAACTCCTAGATCGGCAGCAGGTCTTCCCGATAGGAATCTGAATGGCACGGTTGATGAGGCCGATCCAGACTCTTTGGAAGATAGGAAAATTCCTCTGGGACTGGAATATGAAAGCAAAGCGTAAACAAGGTTTCGTACAACCAATGCAAATACTAACAGAAATTACAAACCTGCGAGAAAAGATGCCATTCTGGTTACTAGAAAGCTTATCTGAACAAATGAGTCTTTAATTGTCTTTTAAATTCTTAGTTCTGTTGCACGATGCAGTTCTTGGGGCCGTGGGTTCCATATTACTGGGCCCAAATGAAAAATCCCTAGTTTAAGTCAAACACGCATGGCATGGAGATGGCACATCCAATAAACCACACTGATGACCAGAAAGCTCTAGAGGGATTGAAAATCTGCAGCATGGAATTTGATCATGGGAAGAAATTAAGGGCAAGCAATTTGTGAATCTGTATGGCTATTTTATAAATTATGCACCATTATATCGGCAGCCAATGTAGCTCAAATAATGTTGTAGTTATGTGCTCCCTCATTCTTCGGTCTGTTATAAGTCGAGCAGTCGTATTTTGCAAGAACTGAAGAGAACGTACCAGAGTCACGGGGAGGCTGATGTATACTGAATTAAAGTAGTCAAGCAGAGGAGTTAGTACAGCCTGAACCACTGTTCTAACATCAGTGCTAATTAAGAGTGGATTTAAGCCACAGAGAATTCACAGTTAAAGAAGCCATTCCTTATCATGGCTCTAATTTGATCCTTGAATCCAAGTTCAGAATCTATATACAGTAGATACTGAGACTGCATATCTTGGAAGAGACTTGGACTGTAGTCATTCAACCCATAGCTATAAGGGAAATTCACTGGATGATCAAAAGTTATCTCCTTAGTTCTGTTATTTATTTGAAATCTAAAATCCCCATACTATTCTTCTATGCTTTCCTTTCCCCATTCCATCTCCCATTATCTCCTATGCTCTCTCCTCCAATTCTCTTTCCTTCCCCACCCTAATCCATGGTTCTCTTTCATCCCCTTCATCTCCCACTAACTCTGGACTTCCCCATCAGTGGCGTTTCTCTCTTTCCCGCTTATTCTACCCATTAACCTTCTCTTCCTCTCCTTCTTTCTATACTGGGTCTATTCTTTCTCCCCAAATCCTGGCCTCTAAGGTTCTTCCCACTGCCAAGTCTCCACCTAATCTTTGAGTCCCTAGCATGTATCCTCCTTGTGTCTTTCCCAGCATCTTCTAGCTTTTCTCTTTATCCTCATCCTCTCCACCTCTAAGACAGGCCACCAAGGAAACGGTAGGAACAACAACCAGTGGAGATCATAGTCATGCTGCCCTCTGCCCCCTGGTAGTGGTCTTGGCTCATTTTGTTTTATCTTACTTTTGTCATTTAAAAAAAATAAATGTTGATTTATTTTCTATCTATGCTTTTGTTTTTGCTTTTTCTCTCTCTCTTCCCAGTTTCTCTAATCCATTCATCTCTTCAGCCCCCTTTCTCCAGCCTGTCTTCTACCACCTTCCTGCCTTCTTATCCCCATCCTTCCAGCCAGATGTTCTAGGTGGCAGTGAGTAGCTTCAGGCCTGCAGTGGCTCCTCCTGGCCTGGGGACTCCACAGTTGTTGGCTCATGCCTAGGCCTATGCCAATGCCCATTGCAGGCAGCAGTAACTCTTCTTCTGTTCAGACCCAGGCCTTACTCACCATTGCTCCGTCTCTTTTGAGAATCTGTCCTATTGCTGCCAAGTGCTCTCCAGCCTGTGTGCCAGCCTATGAGTTTTGAATTTGCTTGCGGTGCTGGCACAGATGCTAGAGAGTGCTCGGCTGCAACATGATAGATTATCACAACTCCAGCAAGCGGAAGTGGGGAGGAGGAAGGGAAAAGAGGTGTTTTGGAGGGCCACTTCACAACACTGGACATCTGGTTAGAGTTTTGTTGCCTGGGCAGGACTGTGGAAGCTGGCGATTTTACAGGTCTGAAGTGTTGGCCAGAAAGCACGAATTATAGTAGCAGGTATGGCAGTGACTGTAAATCTTTTTATTTTTCATGGTACCTTTAGTTGTGTGATCTCACCAGAAGTTTAGTAATGAGATCAAATAAAAGTTAGGTTGATCAAGCTTTGGAATCCCTTCTGTTCTCCACAGCGACCTGGAAGAAACCAGCGGAAATCAGTTTTTTATACATTTGCAGTTCTTCCAGTTAGAATGCACTGCAGCATGCTGCACTTTTGATGTAATGCTGTAGGAATTAAATCTGCATGTGAATCTGTATCGCATATTTTTTAGATAACTCAGTGATGTACTTGTTGCTATTAATTTGTTAAACAAATTGCACCAATCTGTATTTCACATGTTGTTTTTTTTTACTGCAAAAAACTAAGGCATTGTCTACTTGTAAAATGTAGGATTTCCAGACCAACAAAAGGGAGTGGGGGGAGGGCAGGAGGAGAGGGTTAGGGTTTCACTCTTCTTGCCTGTTTCTCACAGCTCTCATTCTCCCCCTGCTTGATTGTCTCTCTCTCTCAGGCTTGGGTTATCCTCTAGCGATCTCTTTCTTCTCCTTTCGTTCCTGTTCTGTGTGGATGCTTTTTAAGGAGGCATAGGCTGCAGACTCTGGAAATTTTCCTCTTGCCCAGGCTTGCCCCAGAGCATTCCTGCCATTTGTGGGAAATGGGTTGACCGTGTGGAGGGCAGCCATGTGCTGATGCAGGGCATGGCCAGGACTAGGCCTGTGCTTTCTTAAGGCATACTCTGGCTTTAGCAGTAGAGTGTGCCCTACCATTCTTTTTCAGGAGTCACCATCCAACATGGGTGCCAGAGACTGCTGTCACCTGCTTTAGACTGTAAATTCAAACAGACTTCTTAGGCTCATGATACTTTTACTGGATTCTCCATGACAGCACTCTGAGTCTGCAACTATTTTATGACATAGGGGAAAGGGAGGAATCTAGGCCCCTACTTTTTAGATTATGATCAGTGGCTGTTCTGCATATTCTGTGGCTGTCCTGTTGTATTCTGGCAGTAAGACCTGCAATTCCTTCATCTTGCCATTTTTAGATACTTGTATCACTTTAATGTTATTAACATTAAAAAAAAAGGCCCAGTGTGATAATTTTACAAGTCAGAAGAAAAAGCGTCAGTAAATGATTTTCTTACTCCACCCTTATAAAGGGAATGTATAGTTGTGAAAAAATTATGTCCAGGATAAAAATTAAAGATAAAAAATTGAAGTCATCTAATATAATTGAAAGAAAAGTTCAAGTAGCTCAATGCCCATCATCAGTATTGATCCCAGATTTGATGCTAGTATCACTTTTGATGCCTCCGTTTTCCATTTGTCTTGAGCCATGTTTATTCTATCATGGCTGACTAATGGACCAATCCTGGACTGTGACTTGAGATTCAAGGTTTTGTACTAAGCAGCATAGTTTATTCCTGGAATATTGATATATTAATGAAAAGTACTAGTAGTCTGTGCTTAACACTAGATATATGTACTGTTGTAAGACAACTCAAAAGCCATCTGTTTAAAGAGTTTTGAAGTTGGCAGATGCAGCATTCAAGTTTTTAATTCTGGGAAAACTGTAAGAAGAGAGCTTCAAGTAATGCACATGCCATTGCTTAAAATTAACACCCAACGTCAATAAGGGAATCTATCCAGTTCATTTATTTTTAGAAATTTAAGCGAGGTTTCAGTATGTTAAACTGACTTAAAATTCTTGAGCAGAACAATATAGTTGAACTTAAATTCCCTTTTATAAGAATTGTATAACTATACCTTGAAAGACGACAAAAAAAAAAAAGTAAGTACATACATTTTAAACAGGTGTGGTCCTAAATGGTGCTATTGACTCTTAATGTTGCATAAATCTTGGTATGCTAAGCAGTGAGTGAAGACTAAAGAGGAGTTTGGTGAGAAGTATTATGGGTCAAGTTGACTTTCACAAATTCAGCTGGGACAAAGAAAAAGTGAGTGACTCCACTGGGGGGTGTGTATTTAATACTGTGCCCTCAGGTTAAATATGTTTTAACTCAGAATAATCCACTCTAAGACCTGGGTTTAGCCATCTGTTACCAAGAAACAATATCAGTTGGTATGTTTCTTGCTTTTTTTCCCTTTGTTTGGCATGACTTGTTTTGTTGTCAAAGGTTTGTTTGTTTTTTTAAATTAATGATACACTCTTGAATCTAGCAGAACAGTGTAAAAAGCTCTATAATCTCATTCACTTAACTTTGTAAACATTTCATTTTTACCCCTTTCTTATTAAGCTGTGTCCTTTTGGTTTTGATTGTACACCAAAATTAATTCAATTGAGAAGTAAAGGTAGTGGCTTAGCTAGAATACAAAGTATTAAAACGGAGCATTTTGTTATAGGAAAAAAAGAGAGGATATTTTTTTGTTAAGAATGCTTGACATAAAAAAGTAGAGGCGTATCAAGCACAGATGTTTTAATAAAAATTATCTAAAGTGAAAAAAATCTTGATTTATCTTTTGATATGTGGACTATAGCTCATTTGGATATAATTATGGTATATCATCTACCACTGAACTTTGATTTATTTTATATAGACGGTGATATGGTTCTGCTTTTGCCTCTGTTTTGTGATCTCATACAAGATGTAGGTTAATTTGTTTTGGTTTTCTTTTTATCTTGCATTTACTACGTGTTAATTTGTCTTGATGTTCGATATCTATTGTCTTGATGTTACATTTAAAACTGCAATAAAAACAATTTAAAAATGGGGAAAATCCACAGGTAATTACAAATAAAGGCTCATTCAGGCTGATATACCATGCGCTGGCTGCAGTGCACGGTTTAACCTGCGATTGGACGCATGTTTTGGACGCGCGTCCATATCCCCCGATGTAAAACGGGGGTTAATGTGTCCAAAATGTGCGTCCAATTGTGCACATAGGTAATAGCGCTCATCACATGCAAATACATGTTGATGAGGCTATTATTGATTCCACCTCCATGCAAAAGGCTCACATTTTTACTCACAAAAATTAATGCCTGCTCTGGAACAGGTGTTAATTTTGGAGGAGCCCAGAAAGGTTTGGCCTTGCAGAAGGGGGGAGTTTTTGATCAGCTGTAGCTCAATTCTTTTCTTGGTGATTATGGGAGGGACAAGGGGAGTAGTGATAGAGCCACTAGACCCGCAATCCTTTTTTTTTTTTTTTTTTTTTTATAAATCCTGCAGCTCAGCACTTAATCAACCTTATTCTTTTGAATATAGCTTAAATTAAAATTAAATGGCTATCTGTAGCCGGATAACGTTACAATTAATCAGCAATATTCAAAATATGCAGTTAGTTTAGCTATCCAGCTATGGTTAGCTGAATTACTTATTTTAGAATATTCAGTAGGACGTTTATCCCACTCAGTATCCCAGATAACCTATCCAACTAACTTTAACTGGATAGGTTATCCATTTTTGAGGGTTTTTCAATATTGACCTCTCAATGTAAGCGGAATTCTTCAGAGTATTCTTCAAAAAGTTCTTCTGTATCTGTATTTGAGAGAGACTGATATGTCAGCTATTCAAAAATAAATGATATTCTATAAAAAGTGAAAAAACTAAAGAAAAATATATTATTGTTAATTAGGTTGGAAACAAGATTCAGCAATCCAATGAGTCTAACAGACAAAGGTAGAAGAAAAAGTTTGTTTTAAATACTGGATTATGTGATTTTTAAAAGTTTAAAATTCTTTTTTTGGTTTGCCCAGTTTTAATGACACACAGAACTGCGATTTAGTGCTAAGCAGCATAGTTTTATTTTAAAGAGCAGTGTTTCCTAACAAAATAACAGTAGGCTATTTGCAGAGCACAAGATTTATGGTAACCAGCATGCTGTTAGTATCTGGGAAATAACTTCACTCTTGCATTGCTGCTCCAAAATGAGTAGGCCGCAGGGGCAGGCAGGAATTGCTTCTTTAAAGTACTACCACTCATGTCATGGTTCATGGCCTATTGATTATCAAGCACACAAACTGCAGGAAAGGGAATTTAAGGGGGAACTGTTTAAGGGTTCTTAATAATTAGTGGTTGAACAGATTATGCATTGGACTAGTGGGATGACTCACTCACTGAATGGCGCTGACCAAGCTTTTCAATGGATGTGTTATCATTATCCTTAGAGTCTGACTGGAAAATGACTCAAGGGAGCATCATTTTGTTACTGGCAAGCAGAAGCTGCAACAAATTCAAACCACTCTCTGTGTCATGGTTTCACAAGTGACATTTTTATTTAGAAAAGCGGATTTTTACATAAATCCAAATCCACAGATGAAATTACAGTGACTCAACTTTAAAGTATATTACTTCTTTTTTAGTATGCCTGGGACCTAAGCTATGCCATCTTATTAATGCAGACCTCCATTCCAGCAAGAATAGTTAGTGTATGGCTGAGGTCAATGCCTCTATGAACTTAGAGTCTCCATATAAGTGCCATGCTCCACCGACTTAGCTAACCGGGCATAATCAGCCATAGCATTCATCATAGGTAATTCTAATGTGGGGTAATGCCATCTCCTTCCAGAATGATGGCAAAACAAAGGCTGCTCGGAGGTATTCAACCTGGAGATTATCGTTTGTCAGAACTGTTTCCTGCTCTGGGGCCAGCAGAGCTGAGATGTCTATTTCCTCAGTTAGGCCTTGGGCCTGACCTCTTCCTATTCCATGTATAGGCTGCTAAACATCCTAGCTTTGGACCCTCTTTTAGTTCTGGCTCAACAGTGCCATCTGAGTGCTGGGAGCTCCCATTAAGTCATCCCGCTGCAGGCTACCCTTTGCAGTGCAACTTCAGGTGACTAGCCTGCACCTTAGCCATCAGTACCAGGATTCCATTCCATGTCCGGCTGCTGCACTTCTCCTCCTCCTTGTCTCACCTTTTCTCTCCATGACAGCCTTGCCCATGTCTGTCTCTCAAGATTCTGGCATCATGGAATCTTACACCCAGAAGAATTATCTGTTGAGTGGATCCTACCCCATTTTATAGCACTGACAGTCATTTGTGCATAAAAACATGTTTGTGACATGAAGTTTAGCATGTAGCTCCAATTTCAGGGCGTACACTGAAATAGGTAGAGGCCACTCAGACCCAGGGCTATGTCCTAATTCACTGTCACCAGTCCTTTTTCCCCAGGGCATGGATTCTTCTGAATGGAGGGAAGGTTGAACCTTCAAAGCCTAAGGCATAAGGGAAGAAACCTCTTCATTGCATGTTATTGATGATATTTAAGTGTAATCTTAGATTAATAAGGTGGTTGGTACCGCTTTTTATAAGCTTTGATTGATAAGGCCTCTTAGGTCTTACCTGTTCATGATTTCAAGTTGGTGGTACAGGCTCTATTATTTATTGTAATGCAATCTATGGGGATTTTCCAAAATACTTGCTTAAGGTTATGCAGTTGGTCCAAACTGTGGCAGTGTAAATCTTCAATATTATTTGAAGGAACACCATTAGTTACCAGTATTATGGCATATCCTGTTCTGTTTACTTGCCATAAAGCAATTTATGTAGACCTCCATGGACTGGCAGCTAAGCTCACAGTGTATGCCCCTCAACCTTCTTTGCGTTCCTCCTCCCAGTTGTTATTTCATGTAACTTCACTGAGAGACAGTTATCTCCAAGTTTCCAATTCTAGAGCATTTTCTATAGCTGCCCCTTTACTGTGGAATACTTTACCATTAAATTGTGCCAAAGCAGGGTTAGTTGAAGTTTTGCCAGCAAATTAAAGCCATGCTATTCACACAAGTGTATATGTATGTGGGAGGGGGTTTGAGTAATTTGTTTGAAATGGTACCAGAATTTGGGAATGCAGACCTGTGCTTATTCTATTGGTGTTTATTATTTTATTTGTTTTTTATTGTATGTTTTATATGATTGTCTGTAGGTTTTATCAATATTGTTTATGTATATAACGAGCAGAACAAAACTGTTGATCCAGAACCATGAATGGGAAAAAAAACAAATAGTGACAGTATATCATCTAAACATGGCATCTGCACAAAATCCCTTCTGTGTATTCAAGAGTTTGTTATAAGCTTTAAAATAGTTGGGAAATATGTCGAACTGCAGGGATACGAACTTGTAAGAATCCCACAGTGCCAAATAGTAGATGTAATATCAATGTCTGCCTTTATTAAGCCAATAAAAATATAAAAAAAAAATTTTACAAGAATTTTTAGAAGAAACTTTTGCAGGTAAAGTAATGCTTTATTCACAGAAGTGGTCCTTTTAAAAACTGCACAATCAATACATGTGTAGAAATATATGCGCATTGTGTATGTGCACTTTTATATGCTTAGGGGAGAAGAGGCATTCCAAAGGGTAGAGTCTGGGTGGGATTTATGCATATTCAGGATGTTTTCATACTTGAGAGAGAACTGGTTCTTGATAATTGTCTTAAGATGAAACAGATTATTCCATAAGAACAGTTATAAATGGGGAACTGGTTCCCGTACCAGGGCCCCATATCCTATTTTCAGCAAAATAATTTGTAATTACTGTTATATAGTACTGTAAAAAGCATAGATATATTTTAAAACATTTTTATTTCTCTGAAGAGGACATTGAACTGATAAGTATTTTAGCAAGAATTTTAACAGGTGGAAAAAGAATATGACTATATCACTCCCACATTAATTGCTTTACATTGGTTACAGATAAAATTTAGGATAGATTATAAAGTCTTATGCCTAGTACATAAATCAATGCATAATGATAAGGTTGAATAGCTAAATGCTTATTCATTTGCATACTACTCAATGGAATTTAAGATCTGCAAACAAAGGTTTGTTGACATCTGAGCAGAGTGAGAGAGAGAGCTATTTCAATTGCTGGTCCTAAATTGTGGAATTCTCTGCCCGTAGAATTAAGGCTGCAAAAACACTTTTCTGTTTTTAAAAATGGTTTGAAGACTTGACTTTATAACTTATGAGAATGTTTAAGATAAGGCAGTTTTTCTACCCTGGCTGGAGGATACTTTGTAGTCTGGACATTGAGTGAGGTTTCTTTTTATTTTATTTTAATATTTTTACCTTACTTTCTGTTTTTGATTTTTGATTTTATAATATTTTATTTTTGCAATGCTTGTTTTTATTTTGATGTTATCTGTCATTTATTTTATGATTTTATGTACTTGCTATTATGTTTCTATTTATTTTTTACTTTGTAAACCGTTGTGATTGATTATTTATTTAGACTTTTATATTCCGCTTTTTGGCACTTCAAAGTGTACATCAAAGCGGATTACATTCAGGTACTATAGGTATTTCCCTATTCCCACAGGGTTTACAATCTAATTTTGTACCTGAGGCAATGGAGAGTAAAGTGACTTGCCCAAGGCTACAAGGAGCAACAGTGGGATTTAAACCATGGTTTCCCTGGGTCATAGCCCGCTGCTCTAATCATTAGCCTACTCCTCTATTCCAATAGAACAACGGTATATAAATAGAATAAATAAATAAATAGACATTGTTTTGAGAAGAGGAAGATCCTGGTACTCTTCCTACTGATGTCACCTCGCCAGACCTTATGGTCATCTATGCAGTAATGTGTGCCTGTTGGGACATATTTGGGCATCTTAAAGTCAAAACAAGTTTTGTACGTTTGATAGTAGGTGTCCATTTAGAAATGCAACTCAAAATCCTTTAAGTCAAGTACTTCCTATAATTGTTGATTTTAAAAAGTATGCACATAAATTCTATTTGCAAAAACTACATGCATAAAATAGTGGGTGTAATTCTATGCAAATAGTTTTGCCAGGATAATTTTCAAAGCAAAAGTATGCCTTCACTTTTGCTTTGAATCCACAGACTTTATACTAATTTTCAAAGTTCCCACAAATTTTCCCCAGCTGAAAATTACCCATATAAAGGTGAATATTAAAATCTTGGCATGCGCCAACATTAGGAGATGCACACATAAGTCTGACTCATGCGTGTCCACCAAATTTTAAACACTGACCAGATGCGTGCGTAGCTCCTACTGTGTGTACATCTCACTTGATTTAAAAAATGGGGCATGGTTTGGGTGGAGGCATTTCAGGGCATGGCCAAGAGAGGTGCCCATAAATATTTTTGTGCCTCGGCATGTGCCCAGATCCACTGTTGCGTAACTTTACTTCTGCTATGGAGGCGGTGTAACTTAAAGAATAAAAGAAATTAGACATTTCTGTGGGGTTTAAAGGGTCTGGGGCAACTGGGAGGAGTGCAGGCTATCAAACCAGGAAGGCTTGGAGGACCTAGTTGTTAACTGGGTGAACTAGTGGATGAACTGGTGAAACTGGCATTTATGTAGATGCATGCCCATTATACAATTCTCTGATTTGTGTGCCTAGGCACTTGCCCACTTAAAATTGGGCACATGTGTATGTGGCCAGGCTATTTTATAATTTGCGCACCAGTTATAAAATGGCTGCGTATCTGGGCAGTGCACTGGCATGCAGGTGCTCTTTGGTACATGTTTGAAAGTTACCGTCAACATGCACAGTTTTACTCAAGCATTTCTCAAGTATGTGCAAGAACTTTTATCTCTCCAAGTTTAGCACTAGCCTTTGACTTGCATTATAAAAATACAGTTTGCATTTTTATTTTAAATTCAATTAAAAAAAACTATTAATTAGTACATGCCTTACATACAGTATGTAGCCACTTGTTTTGTTATGGATGGAAATGACAGCTCTTACACGCACATTGGAGGTGGCCTCCTTTTAAAAATCATTAACAGACATCCAATTCTACCCTATAGATGTTATTTCTGTTATAAAGTTAGCAGTTTTAGATATCTTTATTTCAGTACATTCTAGCTGCAAGTTAGACTTGGTGATACATAACACCATTGAGTACTTTAGTGGAGGATGAACAGATTTGAATTTGGTTGAATGCCAATTCAATTACCAAGGACACAACTGATTTCAGCTTTCATTCTGCTGGAATGAATAAACAAAAGATGTGATTGGTCAACCAATCTACCATTTCTTACTGAAGCAATCAAAACACTTGAATAAACAGCTAAAATTATTTTTAAAAATAATCTAATTGAGAATCCTTTTAAAGCAGGCAAGCAGAATTGTATTAAATGTCAAAAACATCAACAAAAACTGAACATTTGCAAATGAGTCTATTATCATTAGGCCTCTGAACTGTTATAATTAAAACTGTTCCTTTATTTTTACCTTAATGCAAAAGGTCATTTTTTTTACTCAAATAAAAGGGGTTTTTTTTGTTGGACCCTATGAGAAAAGGAAGAGTTGACCATATAATTTGTTATTCATGACTTGACATTTAGGTGACAATTTGAAATATTTCTGATTTTATAGAGGATTAAACTTTACAATAATTAACATAGTGAAGATCACCTTAGCAACATAATTTTTACTGGCTCCTATGAAGACAACAATGATGATGCAGTGTTTTAGCAGTCCTTAACATAGCTCATCCAGAGTAGATGAAAGCATGAATTTTGGTGCTGTGGATTCATAATATTTATAGTAAGTCTGGTTTCTTTGTATAATGTGCACAAGCTGAATTAGTTCACACTATAATAAGTCAGAGAATGCTACCAACATATTAGAAAACTATTACAGCATAACAGCCAATCAACAAGTAGAACCAGAAGGAAATTCTATACACCAACTATAAACTAACTGCCTTCCTCTATACTCTGGAGAAGTGTGAATAAGCCCAGATAAATTCATCCAAGGTGATTTCTACTTGCCTCAGGTTTGCCATAAAGTTTGGTTTTTGCCCCAGGACGCTGAGAGACTCCATCAAATTTCTCTTGTTGGAATTGGGGGAGGGGTTAACTCAAAGGAAAAATGAAAAATCTGCTTCAGATTTCCTGAAAATACAAAAGAGGATTGAACAAGCCCATGAAATATGCTTTGGATTTCTCAGATTTTTGTTAAAAATGTTAAAAATTGGGGGAGGGGTTGACTCAAAGGAAAAATGAAAAATCTGCTTCAGATTTCCTGAAAATACAAAAGAGGATTGGACAAGCCCATGAAATATGCTTTGGATTTCTCAGATTTTTGTTAAAAATGTTAAAAAGGTACAATGACCAATTCAAAAAATTGACATTTTTTTGCAAGATTTGATGACTTGCTAGACTAATCTTTTTATAATAAGTTTACATATGTTTACTAATAGAAGTTTGCATGGTTAGAAATTCCCTTGATACCTAGGTGCCTAAAATCTGGATATTTTCAATCTGTCATAAGTGAGATTGTTCAGTACTCTATTAGCATTACTTCATTCATACTGGGCACAGTGAAGAGATGATGAGTCCCTGTCCAGAAAAGAGCCAGTGCTGATGCAGGCTAGTTTCATGGCGAGAGTCACCTCAGCAATGGCTTCTCTAAACCAGCACATACTCCCTGTATAAACAAGAGCATAGTGGGAAGGAAGGTGTCTGAGGAAACTTGATGAACAGGTGGCATTTGGTGAGAAAGAGGAGGCATATTGTGGGGGGTAAACATTTTAGATTTTCTCCCTGGCTCCTAAAAATTATTTGTTCTTTTATTGTTTGTGTTCTTGTAATAGAGACAACAGGGAAGACAATGCAAAATAAAAATGGGCCTTAGGAGAGAAAGAGAGAGGTTGTTCTCCTCGAAAAGACAATGCAGGACAAACAATGCCAACACAGCATCCTGAAGGTTTTTTTTATATAAATCTGCAGATTAATCCCCATATAGCAGCCTTGCAAATCTCCTCAAAGGAGGTAGACTTTAGATGGGCAACCGACTTTGTCATGACTCTAATATGGAGGGCCTTGAAATGCCCCTATAGGGTTGATTTTGAAAGCTATTTATACTTACAAAACCTGGTTTTATGCATATAAATGGCTCTTACAAAATAGATTGGGACTCTATATGTGTAAAAGTACACATGTGACCTGGTTACATATGTACTTTTACAAAAACTGCAGCGAGGCATTCCAGGGAGCAGAGCCTGGTCTTCTAACCTCAAAGCAAGAGACAGAGAAGCTACCTGCTTTTCTGAATTCCGCAGATGCTAATCTGAGAGAGAGACAGACAAATTATTCCCAACTGCTTTCACTAAGGGCTGAAAAATAGATTCAAATTTATCTTTGAACTTTGCAGGACTTTAGTTAAGTGTTCTCAGTGAATATTTAGACATTGCGAAACATGAAAATACATTCTGCTCAAGCTATTGCTATTTAAATCTTATGTTTCATAGATAAAAACCTTATTAAAATCTCTAACATTTGATAAATAGACTGAATCCTTGGTCTGATTACAACAAATTTTGATTGACAATTGATAATTCTCAAAAATATAATTATCCCTACACTTTTATCAGCATTGGTTGATAATGCGGTTTTGCTTTTTCCTTGATCAGTCTGATTTAGCTATTCTTATTCAGGCATTAGTTATATCCAGGTTGGATTATGGTAATTTCCTGTATAATGGATTACCCCAGTGATGTTTGAGGACACTTCGGCTCATACATATCTTGGCAGCATGAGTGACTTCACATGACTTCTGGTTATGTGATGCTACTCTGGCAGGATAAAAGTACTACAGTGCGTAAAAAATGAGGCACTCAATCACAAACTGAAGTAAAAAGAAAAAGCGGTTGAAAAAATGGTTTTATTTTTTTCCCATTTCCTTCACTGCATGTATGTATGCATGTATGCTTTTTCCTGCACATAGCCATAAGAGTTTACAGACATCAATATTTATTGCAGAGGCTCTCAATATAATTTTAGAAATATTTATAAACCAGATGCGTTTCACACTCTTCACTTGTTTCTAATGGATGTTGGAATTCTGCCTTCTCTTAAACAAAAAACTCTGAATTTCTGGGCCCTTGCAAGATTATTTGCAATTATTGCATCATATAGATCTGATATGAAGCTATGCAGAACTGAAGTACGGTGTTCTGGTAATGCTTTTTCTTAAAAAGACCAGCAGTATAAGGCTTGCATGCAGGATACTAAGTTTTAGGTTCCTTTTACTTTTGTGGGCGGATTCAACCACCACAAGGTTGCGGAGTAACCGGGGTTCGCGAAATTCCTCAGCTACCTGAACATGATACGTCATGTCTACCTTCTTATCAACAGGAAGTAAAAGAACACAGGAATTGACCCGCTGGATCAGACTAATGATCCATCCAGCCCGGCATTCTATCCGACAGTGGCCAATCTGGCCACTTACAAGCACCTGGCAAATCCCAAGATGAAGAGTCCATTCCATGTTGCTCAGTACCAGAAGTAAGAAATGGTGGAACTGAAGTCTGTTTGGCTAATAAGGGGATGATATTCACTGGATTGCAAAGTTAGCCAGATAAATTTATCTGGCCAACTCCGAAGGGATATTCAGTAGTGCAACCACATAGTAGCCAAGTCCCAAATCCAGTCTGGCAGCCCCAGCGCTGCCTTGGATCAGAAAGGTCTCCCAGTAGGAGAACATCACCCTGGTGTAGCAGGAAGTGATCCTGTAGCAAGGACCTGCTCTCCAGCTGATGTAATGTCCTTGCATTGAGGACAAGTCTCCCAGGGCTACTGCCCAGGAGGGAAGGTTTAGGTCGGCCATCATAGTCGGTGATTCAATTATTAGAAATGTAGATATCAGGGTGGCTAATTGACGTGAGGACCACCTGGTAACTTCCCTGCCTGGTGTGAAGATGGCAGACCTCACGATTCACCTAGATAGGATTATAGACAGCGCTAGGGAGGAGCCGGCTGCCGTGGTACATGCGGGCACCAACGACATAGGAAAATATGGGAGAGAGGTTCTGGAAACCAAATTTAGGATTTTAGGTAGGAAGCTGAAATCCAGAACCTCCAGGGTGGCATTCTCTGAAATGCTTCCTGTTCCACGTGCAGGTCTCCAGAGGCAGGCAGAGCTCCAGAGTTTCAATGTGTGGATGAGACGATGGTGCAGGGAAGAGAGATTCAGTTTTGTAAGGAACTGGGGAAACTTTTGGAGAAGGGGGAGATTTTCTGAAAGGATGGGGTCCACCTTAACCAGAGCGGATCCAAGCTGCTGGCACTAACTTTTGAAAAGGAGATAGAGCATCTTTTAAACTAGAACAAGGGGGAAAGCCGACACTCACTCAGCAGTGTATGGTTCAGAGGAATGTATCCTTGAAGGATACTAATGAAATAGGAGAGTTAGGGCATCCCACAGAGAGGTTTCAATAAAAGCAAACGTAGTCCATGTGCCTATATGTAAAAAATCACCTGAGCTAAAGAATTCCAAATTATCCCTAACAACTGAAAAGCAGGTTGTTAATACAAACAAAAAACACACTTTGAAATGTCTGTATGCCAATGCCAGAAGTCTAAGAAGTAAGATGGGAGAGTTAGAGTATATAGCAGTAAATTATGAGATTGACATAATTGGCACCACAGAGACCTGGTGGAACGAGGATAACCAATGGGACAGGGTATAAGTTATATTGCAATGATAGGGAGGATCAACTTGGTGGGGGTGTGACACTTTATGTCTGGGAGGGTATAGAGTCCAACAGGATAAAGATCATACAAGAGACTAAATGCTCAGTAGAAACTATATGGATAGAAATCCCATGTGTGTTGGGTAAGAGTATAGTGATAGGAGTATACTACCATCCACCTGGACAAAATGGTCAGACAGATGATGAAATGCTAAGAGAAATCAAGGAAGCTAACCAATTTAGCAGTGCAATAATAATGGGAGATTTCAATTACCCCAATATTGACTGGGTAAATGTAACATCTGAACTTGCTAGAGACATAAAGTTCCTGGATGTAATAAATGACTGCTTCATGGAGCAATTGGTTCAGGAATCAACAAGGGAGGGAGCTATTTTAGATTTAATTCTTAGTAGAACGCAGGATTGGTGAGAGAGGTAACAGTGGTAGGGCCACTTGGCAATAGTGATCATAACATTATCAAATTTAAAGTAATAACTGATAGGGTGACAATAAGTAAATCTGCAGCTCTAATACTAAATTTTCAAAAGGGAAACTTTGATAATATGAGGAAAATAGAAAAAAACTGAAAGGTGCAGCTGCAAAGGTTAAAAGTGTTCAACAGGCAAGTGTTGGGTTTGAGGCATAGTGTGGACTCTTAGTCGCAGTGGTGATGACTCCTCCCATGGGGAGGGGCCCCTTGGGGAACCACAGTGATAGGCTAGACTCAGAGAGCAGACACTGGAGATGAAAAGCTTTATTGTACTGCTGTAGATAGATGGTAATTGTGCAGGAAGAGATGGCACTGAATTCCAGCAAGGTGCTAATATGCTCAGACAGTCTCAGATTTAGAAGTCTCACCCAGATGTACAAGGTTGGTAGTGTTCCGCAGGGAGGGATAAGCCGAACCTGGTGGGTGGAAATGGAGAGCGGGAACATAGAGGTACTCACTGAAGAGTACTGCAGGAATCCTCCTGGTAGATGATGAAGGTGGGACCCGAGGTCCGTGGTGCAGGATACTCTGAGCTGGTTAGGCCTTCGAGGAGCGAGTACCTGGAAGCACAGATAATCCTGAAAAGAGAAGAGAGACCTCCGAGGAGCGGTTGTCTAAATTAGTAGTAGAATCCCCGAAGGGTAGTTGGAAGCGAGAGGCCCCCGAGGAGCTTGGGCCCAGAGCTTCTTCAGGAGCGAGATACCCCGGAGGGTAGCGAGGAGTATAAGTGTGCAGCTTAGAAGCAGTCAGAGTAGCTAAACCGAAGTCCTTGCTAAGTTGTTCATTAGGAGCGGAGTGGAGGCTTAAATACCCGGAGGTATTGACGTCATGTGGTGGGGACACCCCCAAGGTTCTCGTCATGACATGTAGATAAGCGTAGGCAGCGTGTGCGCGCCCTAGGAGCCCACAGGAAGGAGCATGGCGAATGGGGCCGCCCATGCTGAGTTGGAGACACCTAGGGTTTTGGCACCCGGCACCAAAGGCACCCATCTTACCCATGGAGGAGGCAAAAGAGATGAGGCAGAGCGGTCGCAGCCATCTGCGACCGACGGACACAACAGCATGGACATTATTTAAAAATATAATCCTAGGCGTGCAGTCCAGATGTATTCCACACATTAAGAAAGGTGGAAGGAAGGCAAAAAAATTACCGGCATGGTTAAAAGGTGAGGTGAAAGAAGCTATTTTAGACAAAAAAAAAATCCTTCAAAAATTGGAATAAGGATCAATCTGAAGAAAATAGGATAAAGCATAAGCATTGTCAAGTTAAGTGTGAAGCATTGATAAGACAGGAGAAGAGAGAATTTGAAATGAAGTTGGCCATAAAGGCAAAAACTCGTAATAAAAACTTTTTAAAATATATCTGAAGCAAGAAACCTGTCAGGTTGGACTGTTAGAATGCCGTGGGGTTAAAGGGGCTCTTAGGGGAATATAAGGCCATTGCAGAAAGACTAAATCAATTCTTTGCTCCCGTGTTTACTAATGAGGATGTTGGGGAGATACCAGTTCTGGAGATGGTTTTCAAGGGTGATAAGTCAGACGAACTGAACCAAATCACTGTGAACCTGGAAGAAGTAGAAGGTCAGATTGACAAACTAAAGAGTAGCAAATCACCTGCACCGGATGGTATGCATCCTAGGGTACTGGAGGAACTAAAAAATGAAATTTCTGAACTATTAGTTAAAATTTGTAACCTATCATTAAAATCATCCATTGTACCTGAAGACTGGAGGATGGCCAATGTAACCCCAATATTTATAAAGGGCTCCAGTGGCGATCTGAAAAACTATAGACCAGTGAACCTGACTTCAGTGCCAGGAATAATAGTGGAAACAATTCTAAATATCAAAATCGTAGAGCTTATAAAAAGACATGGTTTAATGGAACACAGTCAACATGGATTTACCCAAGGGAAGACTTGCCTAAGAAATCTGCTTCATTTTTTTGAAGGGGTTAATAAACATGTGGATAAAGGTGAACCGGTAGATGTAGTGTATTTGGATTTTCAGAAGGCATTTGACGAAGTCCCTCATGAGAGGCGTCTAAGAAAACTAAAAAGTCATGGGATAGGAGGCGATGTCCTTTCGTGGATTGCAAACTGGTTAAAAGACAGGAAACAGAGAGTAGGATTAAATGGTCAATTTTCTCAGTGGAAAAGGGTAAACAGAGAAGTGGCCTCAGGGATCTATACTTGGACCGATGCTTTTCAATATATTTATAAATGATCTGGAAAGGAATACGATGAGTGAGATTATCAAATTTGTGGATGATACAAAATTATTCAGAGTCGTTAAATCACAAGTGGATTGTGATACAGTACAGGATGACCTTGCAAGATTGCAAGCTTGGGGATCCAAATGGCAGATAAATTTAATGTGGACAAGTGCAAGGTGTTGCATATAGGGAAAAATAACCCTTGGTGTAGTTACACGATGTTGGGTTCCATATTAGGAGCTACCACCCAGGAAAAAGATCTAGGCACCATAGTGGATAATACTTTGAAATCGTCGGCTCAGTGTGCTGCAGCAGTGAAAAAACAAAACAGAATGTTAGGAATTATTAGGAAGGGAATGGTTACTAAAATGGAAATTGTCATAATGTGAGACTGCACCTTGAATACTGTGTACAATTCTGGTCGCCGCATCTAAAAAAAGATATAGTTGCGATGGAGAAGCTACAGAGAAGGGCAACCAAAATGATAAAAGTGATGGAACAGCTCCCCTATGAGGAAAGTCTGAAGAGGTTAGGGCTGTTCAGCTTGGAGAAGAGACGGCTGAGAAGGGGATATGGTAAAGGTCTTTAAGATCATGAGAGGTCTTGAACAAGTAGATGTGAATTGGTTATTTATACTTTCGGATAATAGAAGAACTAGGGGGCACTCCATGAAGTTAGCAAGAAGCACATTTAAGACTAATCGGAGAAAATTCTTTTTCACTCAGTGTACAATTAAGCTCTGGAATTTTTTGCCAGAAGATGTGGTTAGTGCAGTTAATGTAGCTGGGTTCAAAAAAGGTTTGGATAAGTCAGTTAAGCACATCCAGGTATTTGAAGAGATTGACAGTAGGTGCCCTGAGTTCACCTGTAACTCGGAGTACAGTTTTAGTCATGCTCTTTACAAAATACAATAAGGAAATCTCTTCCGGTGGAGATCCGTTCCCAGCCTGTGGTGGAGATTGCTTTGGTGGAAGTATTCTTCTTTAGAGCCATAGTCCTCTGACAGTCAGCAAAGATTCCTCAGACACTGATTCTTCTAAAAGTGTGGATTGTAATCAAGATTGAGAAAGTGCTGACCCTGGAGCTGGACTGCATTGTTCTATATTTGTATTCTTTGGGCTTTAGAGCCAACTGAGATCAGGAAAGAGAAGCTTACCATTTCAAACATGCTCAGCACAGATGAGGAAAGGAGTGCCCAACCAGCGTCAGTTCTAGATACACTCTGTGCTGAAAAGGAAATGCAGAGATGGGGATTGCTTAGTGCACAGATTAGAATTGAAATGCTTGAAGTACAGATCGCTATCCAATTGATGTGTCCACTAAACCACCTCCATGATCTTAATCAGTTTGCCCTCAAAGATTGTTGTTAAAATCACTACGGCTGGCTGTATGGAAGACTAAACATTCACTTCTCCAGCTGAATTTCAGAAAACCAGCACATCATATGTGTGTGGGAGGCAGAGTTCACCTCTAGGTACAGAGGCTTTGGATTGTGCCATATCTCCACTACCTGTAGGGCTGTTTCAGCCCTTCGTAAAAGAACCATGTTGCTGCATCTAAGATTCAGTTTGAAGCATTTATAGAACACTATAATGTTTCCAAATGGGTTAATTTTTCTCATACCTTGAGAGAAATGAACCTCATAAGCCAGGTATCTTGAGTCTGATCTGTCTCTCAGATTTACTACTAATGCCCTTCTTAATCCTTGTATTGTGCTAAAGAGCTTTCTGCTTTAGTTCATAAGGTGTTATATGCATAGGGAACATGTCTAAATGCGCCTGGAAGTTATTTTTCATCAGGCCAGTGAATCCCAGTACAATTGGATCAATTTCTGTATCTTTCTGCCATATTTTCTTAGTCTCTGATTGTATCATTTGCTAATTGAGGATCTTCTCTCCTCATATGATCCACAGAACAACTGCTTGATACTGACACTTCTATTAGCAATGCTGTCCTTGTGTTTTTCTCCCTTATTAAAATATACGGTTTTCTTGCCTCAAGCTTTTAATCTGTTAAATAGAAATGTCCCATTCTATCACAACTTCTTCATTCTCTACAATTCTCTCAGGTTCATGATCCCAGTACTTTTATGATACAATGATGTTATAATATTTATACAGTTTCCAGTGGATGAGCCTTTCTGAATACAGGCCTTTTGACATCAGTACTTGACATCCAGCAATGAAATGTGTAACAACTTCTGGTTCTGTTTTACAGAATCTGTATTTTATGATTTTTCCTATATTGACTGAACTATTTGTTAAAATTAGTGAGGTTTGGGTGGACCATTGGACACTGTGGCAGCTGACCACGCCCACGGGGGGAAGTCCCGTGAGGGGCCACAGGTCAGGCTCAGCTGAGGACACACAAACACAGAGATTGATCTTTTATTAAACATTGTGGCGAAGCCACCAGAGGTGGCAGTGGTGAGTAGTTGAAGTAGCCCGGCAGGGCTAGTATCCCTCAGGCGCTGGAACAGCGACTCCTCCGGTAGCAGTGCTGTAGTGGAAAGAACTAAGAATAATGAGTACAGTGGAATATGCACAAGCCCCAGTATGGAGAACCCCAGGATAGGGAGAGTAGGCCCTCGAGGAGTGAGTACCTGATCCCTGAGAGCTGAGAGGCTTGAAGGTGATGTACTCACACAGCGGTTCCACGTAGGAGATGTCACAAGGGCTGGAACGGAGGCAGGCCCTCGAGGAGCAAGTACCTGGTTCCAGGGAACAGCTCTGAGATGAAGATGGTAGTACTCACTGGTGTTGACGATAGCTAATCCTTCCAGGCAGAAGAGGAGCGAGTACCGGTTTCCTGATAGCGACCTGAAAAGCAAGTGAGGCCCCCGAGCCTTCGGGAAGGGACGGTTGCAACACTATTTTATATGTAATCCACTATCCTGTGCTGTAATTATCTATCTCTCATCCTGAGATTTAAGCTGTTTCTTAGTCATTTCTGAGTCAGGTTTTGATCCACATGGGGTTCTGAACCAACTGTTTTCCACCATATTTATGTTTTGCCAATTGGTTTTCCTGGTTTGCTGATCAGATTCTTTAGCATTTTCTCTTGTTTTGCAAATTCCATTGCTTCTTTCCCTCATTTTCTGTTTGTTTCTTACTCATTCCTTCTACTCATCTAATGATTGTCCAAGCTTAAGGATGGAGGCAGATTGCCACTGTTTACTTTCATACTTCAATTGAGTATTGGGATCTATTGATGCTGTTAAGTATTCTTGAAGGCCTATAACAACTGCCATATATGTATAATTTCGATAAGACTCATAACACTTTCAGTTCTTGGAATATACAATCTCAGCATTCACTGATTCTTATTGATTTACTTATTTAATTTACATTCTGCTTTTCAATACTTCAAAGCGGATTGTATTCAGGTACTGTAGGTATTTTCCTATGCCAGAAGACTTATACTCTTTATTTGAGGCAATGGAGAGTTAAGTGAGTTGCCGAAGGTTACAAGGAGTGGCAATGGGATTTGAACCCTGGCTTCCCTGGTTCCTACTTCTCTACTCTAACCACTAGGCTACACCTCCTAGAAGTTATTTTGTTCTTACATTCAACTGTTTAAGACTTAGTGACAAAATATGGTGGCTAACTTTCCTGGGCCCTGCATGATACCTATATATTAACGCAGAGCTCACTATATGAATGTATGTGTGATCGGGATCCTTGAAATGGAGATCTGCTGACTGAGTATAGAAGATTAAGTTACATCTTGGTAATGGCTCCCTCTCTTGCCATGTTTAAATCCCATCTAAAGACCTATCTTTTTGAAGCTGCTTTGAAATCTTAAGCCTGATTGTCTGTTTTTAGCCTCATTAACTTTCTTTTCTTTCTTTCTTTTTTAACCATTGTCGTGCTTTATGAAATGCCCCAAGTCTCTTGTCCTGTATGTTTGTCTTATTAGATTGTAATTTCTATTGAGCAGGGACTGTCTTTTTTGCATGTTTGTACCGCGCTGCATATGTCATGTAGCACCATAGAAATGTTAAGTGGTAGATATGATTCAGTATTATAACCTGAGCGAAATCCTGACTGGCTGGGATCCAAACCATCAGTGCCTTCTAAAAACTCTAATACCAGGGTTATTTACTATGTTTTTAGTAACCTACACTAAATAAGGAAGGCCAAAAATAGGATGGTAATTGCAATATTGTGAAGAATCCAAGGAATCTTTCTTTAGAACTGGAATAACAATGGACCTTTTTAAAATAGCTGGCAAATGAGCCTTGAGTAAAGAGGCATAGATGATGTCTCCCAGCCACATCCGAATAGGACCAGATAATGACTTTACTAAATAAAGACAAGGGTCTACTTTTTAAAAAGTGGACTTAGGCTGTGCTAAGATTTGCTTCAGTGCCTGAAAGTAAAATGGATCAATGGATCCAACAAAGGGTAGTGTGGAACAAACAGCAGGGAACAGTTTCCTTTCAGCTATGAGGGAAGAAGTGTTCTCTTTTTTCAAACTAGGACCTAGTTGTCAGAACAGATTGGACCACAGGGGTCATAGTGCTCCAAATCTGGCCCCTGCCTCTGAATCTCTGTGGGAGATATGGGGTCTGGTTGAGCAGGTAGGAGCCGTTCAGTGAAAGGAGGAGAAGAGCAGCAATGTGTCGTCCGAGTCCTTCACCTCTGCTGCTTTAAGCCTCATCGGACTCTGTACAAGTCACGTAGTTCAAAGCAGAAGTCGGGTCAGGTGTCAGAGGAGGAGGCATCATTATTGTTGTCCTTTTGTCACTGATCAGCGTAGAAGGGAGGATGGAAGAGATGAAGAGGGAGAAGGGTTAGGGCAGGGGAAGAGAGACCAATTGGGGGGAGGAGAAAATGGGGAGGAGACAGAGCTTAGTTGGCTTTGTGTGTCGTACCCCCCCCCCCCCCCCACACACACACACACACATCCAAAAAGGTATTGCGCTGCCCCTGCAGAAAATCCCCTGGTTGCCAATTGCAAATTTAAATCATACTGCAAATTGTTAATCTTTTCAATAAAATAGGTAGCCAGGCTTTCACAATCAGATTTTACATATGCATCACCTATAGAGGGAGACTATTTCCCTTAGCAAATTTTGGATAATATTGAATAGGGCTAGGTGGCCATCCTTTCACAGAAGAGCCACACAACCACAATGAACAGTAGTAGAGAGTCTATATTTTAAGGACTCCTTATATCCTAAGAAAGAGCCAACTTTTTTTCCCACGCTGTTCCCACCAATCTTTCTCTACCCCTCTCTGTTCTCACCAGTTTCTTTCTCCTCCCCCTCCCTTCCCCACCTATCCTAACTAGTCTCTCTCTCTCCCTCCTCCTCCATCAGTCTCTCATGTTCTCTCCTCCAGTCTCTTTCCTCCTCCTTCAGACTCTCTCTCTCATCCTCCCTCACCCTGTTCCCACTAGTCTCTCTTCTTCCATCAGACTCTCTGTCCTCTCCCCGTCCACTACTTATCTCCTTCCTCACCCTGTCCCCACCGATCTCTCTCAATCCCCCCTCACCAGTTTCTATCTCCTCCCCCACTAGTCCCTCCTCATCCTGTCCCATCCAGTCTCTCTCGCCCCCAACTAAATAGGCAAATGAAAGGCATGTGTAAACTCACAAATCAATAGAAATTCTTCCACCATATATTTGACAACTTGAGATTGCTCCCACTTACTGAAATTGTGATTCTTTATAAAAAGGAGGCTTGGTGATTCAGCATGAATATTTCAAAATAAAAAAGATAATATAAGTCTGACTACATTTTTATACAAAATGAAAAATTCATATAATAATAGGAGGTTTTGGAAGGATTTTGACCTGTGATAAAAATATCTGAGGCAAGTAATAAATATTGCTTTCTTAGTATCCAGACAGGTGAATTCAGAACTAGAGGGTTATGCACCTCTACGAGCTGATGGAGATGGAGCAAACTGAAATCATAGTATATATATACTTCTGCAGTGCATCAACCTGCCAGTATTCTCTGTCTCCTGCATATAGTGGACGTGCATTTCCCAACTTGGGGATTGCTTCATATTTAGAGGAGAATTCATTGGAGATTTGTATTGTCCCGCTGTCCTGCAGTGATACCTAATGGTCCCTCCCCCAGTTAAGAATTCTTGAGGTGATTTCCATGATCCCTCAGATGAGTGCCTTGGTCTGGTAGCTGGTTCTAGGCTGTCATGGACTTAGCTTATTAAACAGCTGAAAGGCAACGGATGCAGGAAGCCGAGCGGATGCAGGAAGCCGAGCGAGGTGGTGACGGTATATGCCCTCTCTCCCCGCAGCCAGAGACTGTCTCTGTACTGAACAAGAGTGCAGGGTAAGACACTATACCACTCATCTACCATGGTATCCACTGCAGTTTGTTCATTCATTCCTTCCAAGTTAGCTTTCAGGAAATTACACAATTATTGGGCATTCATTTTTCTTTTGTATTTCTTAGCCAGGTCAAAATCAGATGGACTAGAGAATGACAAATTTGACGAATACATGGGTAAGACCAAGAAATTGCCTCAGTGTCCAAAAGTATGAGGCTTCTCTGATGTCTAATTAGTTATGAGACCCAGTATAAGCATGTGGACCTCCACAAGTTGATTCAATTCACTAATGGCCAAAATATTAAGCAAAGACTGAGAACTGATGCAGATCCACTTGATCTCTCTTCTTGCCTTCTTACTCTCTCCTTCATTCTTCCTTACTTTGCTCTCCCTCTTACTCAGTCTCCCTTACCATCTATTCTTCCCTCACTATTCTCTCTTCCCACTCCCTTTGATCTCTCTTTGCATCCACTCATTCTTTCTCTGCTCCCATTCTTTTGCTCTCATCCACATCCCTTCACTCTCTAGTCCCCCACTCCTCCTTTACTCCGCTCTTCTCCCCTACAATCTCTTTTCCTCTTTCCCAGCCCCCATCACTCTGCTCCTCTACTCATCCATATTAATACTACATTAATATGCTGCTGAGAGTCAAGGCAGTCCTGCTAATGGCTGCCTTTGGCTGTACTGGGAGTCAGGGTAGTCCAGTCAGCAGCTTTTTCATCACATACGACTGTCCCGGAACACTGCAGTTTACTGGTACATGCGCACACCTGATGCTTTGTGGATGTGTGCATTTCCCATAACGACACAAATGCTAAGTTTTATATAGAACTAGCCGTTAAGCCCGTAACAGCGGGCTACATTTTAAATTTTTTTTTCGGTCCATTTGCTTCCCACTTCCTCCCCCCTCTAGTCTCCCTCCCCCCACCCCTCACTCTCTCCTTCCTCCCCCCACCTCACTCTCTCCTCCCTCCCCTCACTCTCTCCTCCCTCCCCTCACTCTTTCCTCCCTCCCCCCACCTCACTCTTTCCTCCCTCCCCCCACCTCACTCTCACCTCCCTCCCCCCTCTCTCAATCCCCTCCCCTTTCAGCTCATCCACACCCGGCAGACAGGGGGGTGTCCCTCCCTCGCGCGCGCGCCGCTACTGCTCCTCCCTCCCTCGCGCGCGTCGCCGCCACTGCTCCTCCCGCTCCTGCTTGTTGTCGTCGTCATCGCCGCCGCGGCTACTGCTCCCGCTCCTGCTCGTCGCCGCCGCTCCTGCTCGTTACTGCCGCCGCCGCCGCTTCTGCTCCTAAGGAGCAGGCGCCATTTTTTTTCGGGCCTGCTCCGCTCTGGCCGACGTGCTGCCCGCACATGCGCGGTAGAGTTGCTCTCTACTGCGCATTTGCGGCACGTCGGTCAGGGCTCCCTTATCTAGTAGATTGTCAATGCAGCAAGAATTAGTGACCATATTTTGAGGTCACCAAGAATTCTGTTGTGAAAACCACTGTCTTAGATACATATTTAAGCCAAGAGCATGCCAAATCAAATTCAAATGTAGTTTTTTTTTTTTTTTTAATATACCACTAATCTGAACATTCAAAGTGGTGATACATAAATTACCATCAATTAAGAATCCAGTCCCTCTACATCCATGCACTCTTATGAAGTCAAATAAAACTATGGAATCCACTCTCTTTCAGTCCAGCAATCTCATTTCCTGACACACTCAATACACAGAATATGCAGGTTCCAACATGAGGTAGATTAATGCATTCAATAAAATCCCAAACTTATCAGCACATCAATAGATGACTTTACCATCTGATGCAATTCAGTCCTGCATCAGACAGTGCTGCTCATAACTGAGAATTCACTAAAACTGTGGGACAGCTGTAACCCCTTGGTACTCATGCCCAGGTATATGGCACATGCAACGGTCAGAAAAATAGTTGGCTTAATCCTCTCTTGAGCCTTCAATTGCACTACAGGCAGCTGGGTTTCTCTATAGTTGCATGCTGAGGAAAATAGATGTTACTGGTTCCAAAGCCTCCCTAGAGTGACATCACTAATTCAGGAGCATGCTATTACATAGTAACAAAAATACAAAGAATTCCCATTGAGGGCACTGAAGTACCATGAAGCCAGTAGCTTCACTTAGATGCTAGAGAACATTGCATGGTTTCTTTTATATTTCTTTATAGCATTCATTTTTTTTAGATTACTCCATTTAACTCAAGCTCAGGGTAGCATACAGCAAAAATAAAACAAACAGGCCTCTGGGCCCTGTGCCCCCTCACTTTTGGCTCAGACCTCCACCACTAGCAGCAGGGTCATAGTGTATCTGAGCCATCCCTTAAAGAAGAGGCAGTTAGAGGGCCAGGAGGCACTGGAATCGTTTTCAGTTTTTAAGAGGGATAACTTGAAGGAGAAACACCATTGCCCTAGGGATACACATGTAAAAATCTGAGGTACTCCATTCATTTTGCTTTTTTTTTTTTGGCAGGTAATTATCCCCCCTCCTCTCAGCCAGTTGGCTGAGAGGAGGGGGGATATGTTTGGGCTGGACAGAAGGCTGGAAGCACGTTTACATAACTGCACAGCAACATCCTTAGAGATTTACCATTGTATAAAGTAGCTGCTTTAACCAGAGAGGGACAGTGAGAAACAGCAGAGACAGGGCAGGGAGACTGAAGAGACAGGAGATAGTGTTGCCAGAAATTATGTTTTGTAACGACTGCCTTGAAGACCCGTATACGGCAAGGGGATTGGCCACAGCCTATTAATGTTTCTCCGAGAACAAGCAGGATGGTAGTCCTCACATATGGGTGACATCATCAGATGGAGACCCGACACAGACAGCTTATATCAACTTTGACTTAGCACACTGGGCAGGCCGAGCATGCCCTATACCAAATGTCCACTCGAGGTCCCTCTTCAGACTTTTTCTGCGGAGCTGCAGCATCGTGGTTGGTGAGCTCTTTGGGTTTTTTGGCCTGTTCTTGAAAACCTTTCTGGTTTTTGCTTTTTTGTGATTTTTTCGCCTATGTTCGATGCTGGGGTCCTCTTGGGCCTTCCTGTAGCACTCCTAGTCAGGGTTTTTGTCATTTATCAATAAGTTGCCTTTCGCGGTTGATACCCCTGCGGCAGCAGTGCTTTGGTGCCTGTTGGCCCTTGACACACGTCTCCGCCGCCGCCATCAATTTTGATATCTCCTGCCAATTATTTCATCCCGAATGGCCAGCGATGCCCTTGGAGCCTAAGGACCATGTTCTTAATAGAACTCCCTGAGATATGTGTTCTCTGCTTGGGGGTATCGCATGATGTCTGAGGTTGCCGCAAATATGCACAAATGACCCTGAAGGGACATCATCTTTGGCTTGACAAGATGGAACAACTATTAGGGTTTGAGAAGACCCAGCCATTGGCATCAGTAGCATCGAAGGACCTTGGAGCCGCACTGATGGACATTGAGCCATCGACATCAATGGAACCGTCTGTTCCATTGGTGCCATGAGCGGATAGGGGAGCCGGAGACCGGCCATCGCTGGGTTCCTTATCTGGCTTCTGAAGCAGGGAAGGACCATGCTGAGCATCAAATGAAGCTGAAGAAGCATTGGCACTGGTCCCCCGTCGATGCACGGGATGTACCAACTCATGTTGTGATGTCTCCAAAGTGACACCATGGTGAAGAATGCCAGTCCTCCATCAGTGCCAAGGGTCTGCAACAGTCTCCACCAGTCCTGATACCAGTTACCTCTCAAGTCTGAAGAGGATCTGGCCACCTCTCCTTCCTCCCAATCGGTGTTGGCATTGGTGATGTTCGAGAAGGAGCTTAAGCAGCAAGTCCAACTGGCAGTCGAATGGGCGATGCGGGGCATTTATCCTGTGGTACCGACTGCACCAGTACAGCCCGTCCTAGAACCACTATTGGAGATGCTCAATGTGCTCATTGGTGCATTACCAACTCAGCTGGTGTCATTTTGTGGGTTGGCATCTATGCCCGTAAGGGCACTGCAGCCTCCCCCTACTGATACGGTGATTGTTGTCGGTTCCTTGGAGGAGGAAGCTCCTTCTAGGCCGACTGAGATACAGAGGCCTGCAGCTCCCCCTCCAGCTCCACCAGTGCCTGCACTTCTGGACGAAGACTGAGCGCCTAGGGCCCCATCCCCTGTTGCTTTCAATCAGGATGAGGGTCTCTATGACCTCTGGGGGGATGATACCACAGAGTCCTCCTTCGATGGCTGTGAGGGTCTCCCCTTAGACCCTTCTTCTTCAGAAGAGCGAAAGAAGTCTCCACCTGAGGACTTAACATTTGCAGGTTTTGTGTGGGTGATGGAGGAGGCCATCCCATTTCAGTTACTTACGAGGAGGATGCCAGGCACAAAATGCTTAAAAGCCTCCGGTCTGTGAATCCTCCTAAGGAGATAGTGACGGTGCCGGTACACAATATCTTTAAGGAGTTACTGTAGAGGATATGGGAGCATCCCCTCACTGTGCCTTCTGTGAACAAGAAGGCTGATTGGGTTTACCTAATTCAGAAGGCTGCTGGATTCGATAAGTGACAGCTGCCCCACCTGTTGATGGTGGTTGAATCTGCTCTCGAGAGCCAAGCATTCTCGGACCCATTCCTTGGCACCCCTGGGATGCCAAGGATGCTATTGGGAGAAAGGTGTTTCAGGGAACTATGTTCATTGGCCGCATAGATTCCTGTTGGCTCTACATGAGCCAATACTCATAGGGCATCTGGAAGCAGGTGCAGGAGGTGGCTGAGCAACTGCCTCAGCAGCAGCAGGACACCCTCATGTCACTGGTGCATAAGGGCCTGGAGTGCAGAAAACTCTAGGTCCAAGGACCTACGATATTTTCAAGATGGCATCAAGGGTCTCTTCAGCGGGAATGAGCGCCCACAGAATGGCATGGCTGTGGGCTTTGGATCTCCAACTGGAGGTACAGGAATGACTTGCTGATATACCATGTGCTGGGGAGCATCTCTTTGGAGATAGGGAGAGGGATATGGTGCCCAGCTCTGGGACCAACATGAAACCCTCCAACAACTCTCCACCAGCATTCTGGACCCATCCTCCTCAACTAGGAGGTTGGCGAGATTGGGGCAGAGGAAGTCTCTTTTGCCAAAAGAAGTATTATCCTCCACCCCCTTGCTCCCGTCAATAGCATCAGGGCTTCCATGGCCATCCCAGGCAGCAGAGAGCCCCCATGCCCCAGCCAGTACCACAGGTCAGTTCCAGGGACAGGGTTTTGACTGGGTCGTAGGGAGCACAGTCCAGTTGCCCGTACTCAGAATGATGGATCTGCTGGTCGAGGGACATTCTGCAGTTCTTTGCGAACCAGTGGTCCAGTATAACCTCGTACCAGTGGGTTCTTTCCATCATCTGCCAAGGGTACTGATTGAATCTATTGGGTGTCCCACCAAGTTGACCTCCAAGCCCATTTTAGGGGCCGGTAGCACATCAGGTGTTAGAAATGTCGGTCGCAGCAGACCGCGACCGGGACCGGGTGTCATGGCCGCCGGCCGCGGTCGGCCGCGACAAGGAAAGGACCTGGGGCAGCAAGGGACTCACCCAGATTGCCGGGGCTGACTTCGGGGATCTGCAGGGCAGGCAGCCCTGCATGTTCTCGTCTTCACCGCCGCCATTGCCGAGCCGGCAGCATGGCTCCGCGGCTAGCTGACTCCTCCCCCTGCTCCTCTTAGGGCCGCTCGCGCGGCTGTACTGAAATTCTTAAAGGGGCCATGACAGGAAGTGTCATGGCTCCCTCTGCAGCTCCTCCTTCTGCTTCCTATACTTAAGGCAAGGGCTGAGCATCCAGTCCTTGCCTTAGTATTGAGGTTCCTGCCTTGAGTGGTTCCTGGCTCCTGGTTTTGCTTCTTCGTCCGTCCTTCTTCCCTGCTCCGTGGATTGATTCTTTGTTGCTGACTTCTGGACTGGTGGACGTGTCTTCTCTGGCTTGACCCTGGTACGGCTCTGGACTCCTCTCCGGCTTGACATTGGTACAGGTTCGGACCCTTGTCCTGCCTCGATCCTGATATGGCTTCGGACCCTTCTCCTGCCTCGATCCTGGTACGGCTTCGGACCCTTCTCCTGCCTCGATCCTGCGGACCCTTCTCCTGCTTCAACCCTGGACCGGATTCGGATCCTGTTGAGGTATTGATTTCTGGACTGGATTGAACTCTTCTGGAAATCCATCCTTAAACTGTCACGACCTGCTGGAGGCGCCAGCCGTCTGGAACCCACGACCTGCAGGAGGCGCCTGCATCCAGACATCTTTCAGTCTTCAGAAGAGTCGCCTAAGTCCCAGTGGCCGGACCCCTACGGGCTCCTCCTGGGGGGGGGTCACGTGCTTCCAGGGTGAAGTCTTCTAGCAAGTCTACGGTCCAACAGGCCTCACCCTTCGCGGTAGCTGCTACCCCGAAACAAGGGTCCACAATCATAACATCAGGAGGTGCTTCTAATGGAGCGATCCTCCTTCTTAATAGCCAGAGCAGTCGAACCTGTTCCACCAAGGCAAAGAGGACAGGGATTTTACTCCTGGTACTTCCTGATTCCAAAGAAAACAGGAGGACTCTGTCCCATCCTAGACCTAAGGGCCTTGAACAGATTTGTTAAAAAAAAAAAAAGTTCAAGATGGTTAACTGGGGCACCTTGATCCCCGTTTTGCAAAAAGGAGACTGGATATGCTCCCTCGATCTGAAAGTCACGTACATTCACATCAAATTCTTCTCCAGTCACTGGGAGTATCTTTGATTCATGGTAGGAAAACAGCACTTCTGGTATCGGGTGTTGCTATTCTGGCTAGCAACAGCCATGGGATTTCACAAAAAATCCCTAGCCATAATGGCAGTGCACCTCTGCAGGCTGGGGGTGCATGTTTTCTCTTATCTGGATGATTGACTGGTCAAGAACAGATCTCAGGCAGAGGCCGTCAAGTTCATGCATTTGATCATCCGGGCATTAGAGTCACTAAGATTCATCATGAACTACCCGAAGTCCCATCTCAGTCCGTCGCTTCAATTGGACTTCATAGGAGCTCTGCTAGACACGATTCAGGCCAAGGTTTTCCTACCTTATCATAGGTCCTTCACTTTGGTGACCATTATGGCAGAGATTCAGCAGAGCCAGGAGGTGTCATGCTGTCACATATTGAAGCTGTTGGCCAATATGGCAGCAACCGTCTATGTCACTCCCTTGGCACAATTGCACGTGTGCAGAGCCCAATGGACCCTGAAGTTGCATTGGCGCCTAGCCACTCAGAACCTTCAGGATTGCATCCGAGTCACCTCGCCCCACCGGGATTCTTTATTCTGGTGGCATATCCTTTCAAATGTGGAACAGGGATCTCTTTTTGAAGTTCTGCTACCACAATTTTCCTAACCATGAATGCATCCACCCTGGTCTGGGGAGCTCATGTAGATGGGCTCAGCACCCAGGGTCTCTGGTTCACCCAGGAAAGCTGTTGTCAAATCAACTTCCTGGAGCTTGAGGCAATGCGGTATGCGTTATGAGCTTTCAGAGATCGGCTGTCCAACAAGGTTGTCCTGATTCAGACCGACAACAGGTGACTATGTGGTATGTCAACAAGGAGGAGGGTACAGGAACGTACTTCCTGTGTCAGGAAGCAGTCCAGGTCTGGTCATGGGCTCTGTTCCACGGGAAGGTGATCAAGGCCATGTACTTGTGAAGGATGGAGAATGTGGTAGTGAACAGACTGAGTTGTGCCTTCCAACCCCATGAATGGGCCCTGGACCAGGGGTTGCAAATCAGATATTATGCCTCTGGGGGAACCCGGATGTGGATCAATTTGCATCCCCTTGCAACAGAAAGGTGCCTCGGATGCTCTTGCCTGTCATTGGTGCAAGAGTTTTCCTTATGCCTATCCTCCAATTCCCTTAGTGGTGAAGACTCTCTTGAAGCTTCGCAAGGATAGGGGGACTCTGATCCTCATTGCTCTTATTGGCTGAGACAGGTGTGGTTTCCATTTCTGCAAAGTGTTGTCCATCCAGAGACCAATCAGTCTGGGAACTTCCCCAGATTTCATCATACAGGATCGAGGAAGGTTACAACATCACAAACTCCAGGCCCTGTTGCTCACAGCCTGGATATTGAGAGGTTAGTTCTGCAACCACTCGATCTCTGAGGATGTGTCTTGGGTCCTATTGAGTTCTAGAAAGCCGTCCACTATGAAATCCTAAGGACTGAAGTGGAGGAGGTTTTCTGTGTGGTGTGAGCAGAAGGCCCTCGATTCATTCTCCTGCTCCTCTCAAAAGTTTGATTACCTTCTACACCTATCGTAAGCTGACTTGAAAATCAACTCAGTTAGTATTCATCTTTGTGCAGTTGGCGCATACTACCATAGTGTAGAAGGTATGCCCATCTTTGTACATCCTATAGTTGAACGTTTTATGTGGGACCTTCTTCAATTGAAGCCTTTTCTGAGGCCTCCCGCTGTGTCTTGGGACCTCAACATGGTTTTAGCTCAGCTGTTGAAAACTCCTTTTGAGCTGCTGCGCACCTGTGACCTGAAGTACCTGACCTGGAAGTTCATATTTTTGATGGCTGTCACTTTAGCGCGCAAGGTCAGTGAGTTCCAGGCCCTAGTGACTTATCCTCTTTATACTAAGTTTTATCATGACAGGATGGTCTTGCATAAGCACCTTAAGTTCCTGCCCAAGATGGTGACGAACTTCCATCTTAAACAGTCCATTGTCCTGCAACATTCTTTCCCAGGCCCCATTCACACCAAGGCGAATGAGCCCTAGTCTTCTGTCTGGAGCAGACAGAAGCCCATAGACAGTCCACTCAACTTTTTGTTTCTTTTGATATGAATAGGTTGGGCATTGCCATTGCCAAACAGACACTATCAAATTGACTAGCAGATTGCATCTCCTTCTGTTACGCCCAGGCGCGACTGCATCTTGGGGGGCCATGTCAAAGCTCATTCTGTCCAAGCCATGGCAGTGTTGATGGCCCACTTGCAAGCAGTTTCCATGGAGGAAATCTGCAAGGAGTTCTCTCCACACATTCACATCTCACTATTGTCTGGATAGGGATGGCCGACGTGACAGTAGATTTGGCCAGTCTGTCCTTTAGAATCTGAGGTGTAGAATCCAGGGCCTGTTTGGGTTCAGGCTGTCTCCCCCCTCTGTTACCAACAGCATGGTGGTTGTTGTGCCTGTTGGCATCTAGTTTGGGTGTCTTGGTCTCCTTTTATGTTGGGGAGCAGCTTGTAGCTAGGGATTCACCATCCTGCTTATCCTCCGAGAAAGCAGAGTTGCTTATTTGTTATAAGTGTTCTCCGAGGACAGCAGGATATTAATCCTCACGAAACCTGCCAGCCACCCCGTGGAGTTGGGTTCCTCCTATTTTTGTTTTTATAGAGTTCTACATTATAACACTGAAGAGGGACCCTGCACGAAAGTGTGGTATAGGGCATACCCAGTGTGCCAAGTCATAATTCTAGAAACTTTCACATACGTTTTCCACATTGGGGCTCCATCTGATGATGGCACCCATATATGAGGACTAACATCCTGCTGTCCTCTGAGAACACCTGTTACAGGTAAGCAACTCTGCTTAACCTTGAACCCCTCCAAAAATATTCAGTTCTGGCTCACCCCTGCTTTAAGCAGTAAGATTCTTCTCAACTCTTGGCCTATCCTCTGATCAAGTTACATCTTATTAATGGCTCCCTCTCTTGCTGTAATTAAATGCCATCTAAAGACTCACCGTTATTTGAAGCTGCTTTTATATCTTAAGCCTGATTGTCTGCTTTTAACCTCATGAACTAACTTTCTTTTCTTTCTCTTTATGAAATGCCCAAGATGTCTTGTCCTGTATGTTTTTTTATTAGATTGTAAGCTCTATTGAGGAGGGACTGCCTTTTTTTGCTTCTTTGTACAGCGTTGCATATGTCGTGTAGAGCTATAGAAATGTTAAGTAGTAGTAAGTAGTAAACCAAAAAAAAAAAAAAATCAGAATATATAAAGGAGGACTTCAGTTTCAGTGTGGACATAAGTAACAATCATGATGTTTCTCAGTCACCCGTTGAAACCATTGCATTGAGTTGTTGCTGTACATTATGGGCCGGATTTTCAGAGGATTTATGCGCGTAGGGGGTTTTACACGCGCTGGGCTATTTTAGAAAGGCCTAGCGATGCGCATAAAGTCCCGGGACGCGTGTAAGTCCCGGGGCTTGCAAAAAGGGGCGGGGCGGTACGGGGCAGGGTGTGGCCAGAGGCCTCTGCATGGCTGCTGTGCCAGGGATCGCGCGCCGGCCAACTGCCTGCGCGCGCAACTTACTTCAGCCCCAGGGCTGAAGTTAGTTTTGAAACAAAAGAAGACAAAAAAGGTAGGGGAAGGGAAGGTGGGGTGGGGGGTAGGGAAGCTCCCTCCGAGGCTGCTCCGATTTTAGAGCGGCCTGGGAGGGAACGGGGGAAGGCAGCACGGCTCGGAGTGGGCTCGGCACACGCAAGGTGCACAATTGTGCATCCCTTGCGCACGCCGACCCCGATTTTACAACATGCACGTGCCTGCACGCGCATGTTATAAAATCGGGCGTACATGTGTGTGTTCCGGGTAGCACGCGCACCTTTTAAAATCTACCCCAATGAGTTTGACGTCCAAATAAAGCACTGTCTCTGGGAATTGTGAATACTTTGTCATCATCCTTTTTGGAAAAGTAGCTACTGTATGCTAGTCCATGCAAAGGTGCTACTGAAAATATAGAAGCAATGTTTGAATTTCAAATTAGAGCAAAAACATGCATCGTTCTGAATCTTTCAGTGTGATTATTTTTTCCTTTTTTATTTCTGTAAAATTTGTCCTCAACTTTTTTTTTATTGATAGTTTATTAAGATTTTTAAACATTATTATAATGTTGCAAATCAAAGAACACATTTTGTCATCAAGAAATTATTACATACATGATTTTAAGAAATAATAATCCAGATGAAAATTTTCTAGTCCACATTGTGGGGTAGATTTTAAGAGGCGCGCGAACAGCCTACTTTTGCTTGCGCATCAGACTCAAGCAAAAGTACGCTGGATTTTAGTAGATACGCGCGGAGCCGCGCGTATCCACTAAAATCCTGGATCGGCGCGCGCAAGGCTATCGATTTTGTATAGCCTGCGCGCGCCGAGCCGCGCTGCCTCCCCCCGTTCCCTCCAAGGCCGCTCCGAAATCGGAGCGGCCTCGGAGGGAACTTTCCTTTGCCCTCCCCTCACCTTACCCTCCCTTCCCCTACCTAACCCACCCACCCGGCCCTGTCTACACCCCCCCTTACCTTTGTCGGGGGATTTACGCCTCCCGGAGGGAGACGTAAATCCCCGCGCGCCAGCGGGCCTGCTGCGCGCCGGGCCACGACCTGGGGGCGGGTACGGAGGGCGCGGCCACGCCCCCGGGCCGTAGCCACGCCCCGTACCCGCCCCCAAAACGCGGCCGACACGCCCCCGAAACGCCGCGTCGACCGGGCCCGCCCCCGACACGCCCCCCTCCGAAAACCCCGGGACGTACGCGAGTCCCGGGGTTTGCGCGTGCCGGTAGGCCTATGTAAAATAGGCTTACCGGCGCGCAGGGCCCTGCTCGCCTAAATCCGCCCGGTTTTGGGCGGATTTAGGCGAGCAGGGCGCTGAAAATCCGCCCCTAAGGGAGGATAGATCTATATAATTAACCAAGGAAAAATGTAATTTTATTTTACATCTCTGGAAATTTTTCTATTTTTACAGCTATATCGTCTCAACCACTTTCCTTATCCAAAAGAAATGTTTCTAAATGGGAGGGATCTTGAAAAACAAATTTATTCCTCTGATACACCACAATACACTTACAAGGAAATTTAAGCTTTCTAACACAATGCCAGACACTAATGGATATCCCAAAGTGCTGGTACACCTGGTACTTTCTTCAAATATTGAGGAATAGCTATCATCTCACAATAATTTTGTAGGACCACTGCTCATAGGGTCAAGGTATTTTTACCAGACTCTTTTTCATGGTTTCTGGTCCAATTTGCTTTATATATTTTTTTCAAAACATATTTTTATGATTTTTTATAACTTTATATCACGCTGGTGAAACTCCAAAAAAGTCACATTTGAAAATCTCTAAGCTGTCACTTTTCTCAATCCCGATAACAATTAATTCAGCAAAAGTACTTATCTGCATGGCCCAACACGATCGCGTTTCGGACCCCCACTCTTGAGGTCCTGCTTCAGGGGACAAAAACTTTCATATTATTCCGTGACAATCATTGATGTTTTTTGTAGACACGATCTCAGCTTGGAATCTCTGGGATTGTGTCTACAAAAATGGATGGATGCAGCTATTGGAATCGCTGGGATCGTGTCTACAAAAATGGATGGATGCAGCTATTGGAATCGCTGGGATCGTGTCTATAAAAATGGATGGATGCAGCTATTGAATACATCATACTGGTTTTGATTGTCACGGAATAATATGAAAGTTTTTGTCCCCTGAAGCAGGACCTCAAGAGTGGGGGTCCGAAACGCGATCGTGTTGGGCCATGCAGATAAGTACTTTTGCTGAATTAATTGTTATCGGGATTGAGAAAAGTGACAGCTTAGAGACTTTCAAATGTGACTTTTTTGGAGTTTCACCAGCGTGATATAAAGTTATAAAAAATCATTAAAAAATGTTTTGAAAAAAATATATAAAGCAAATTGGACCAGAAACCATGAAAAAGAGTCTGGTAAAAATACCTTGACCCTATGAGCAATGGTCCTGCAAAATTATTGTGAGATAGTAGCTATTCCTCAATATTTGAAGAAAGTACCAGGTGTACCAGCACTTTGGGATATTGTTTACAATTTGGGTACCCGGAATACATAAGGTGTGTGAGAGCCAATATATTGTGTGATTGATATCAGACACTAATGGATGCCATGACAGCACTAGGGTTTTCACTAATAACCGATAAACCAACACACAGAGCCGGACACTCACTTGATCTAACATTCATAAATAGCAACTATCTAGAACACTTAGCAACAAGCTACACACAAATTCCTTGGTTTGACCACCTCCTTATTCAGTCCAATATTAATATTCTCAATCCTCAGACCATACAAACTCATAATCCCATAGAATTTAAATATCGACCACCCTATAACAACAATGAACTAAAGGACAAATTAGAAGAAGAACTTAAAGACATAATTTATCATTTAATGATTGTAACTCAGCTATGGAACTCTGGTTAGACTCAACCAAAAAATAGCCGATGAAATAAACCCCATCAAAACAATAACTATCAAAGAAACAAAACAAAATAACCACTGGCATAGTGCAAAAATAAAAGATGCAAAAAGAAAGCTCAGAAAATTTGAAAAAAACTGGAGAAAACACAAAACAACTGAAAACCTAACCAAATTCAGGAAACATCTAGCTTTCTACAAACAACTGATCCTTAATACTAAAAAAAGAGTACTATTCCAATAAAATAGAAAAGTTTGCCAATAACCCAAGAACCTTATTCTCCATAGTAACGAATCTCACAAATGACAAACAAGAATCACCTCAAAGTCTTCCTGAATCAAAATGCAATGAATTAGCTAAATTTTTTAGTGACAAAATATTAAACCTAAGAAACAAATTCCCAAAAAACAGCAAACAAACAGTCGTAATGCAAAAAAGAGATGTTAACATATGGTCCTCATTTATAGAAATATCAGAACAAGAAGTTGAATCAATGATAAAAAATATAAACCCTGCTCCACACAAAATCGATACAATACCAACAACTGAGATAAAAAAGATTACCAGTGTAGTAACCCCAACACTAACTAATATCATAAACCTATCCCTAACTGAAGGATTAATTCCAGATACACTAAAAGGGGCAATCATTAAACCAATCATCAAAAAGAAAAACAGTGACCCACTAGCCCTCATTAACTACTGCCCAGTCTCAAACCTCCCATTACTAGCTAAATTAATAGAGAAAACCCTACAGAAACAGCTAGCTGAACACCTAGACAATAATAACATAGGGCCTCATTTTCCAATATCGCATTGGTATCGCATGCGATACCAAAAAGGGGTGTACCTTATGCTAATAAGCATGTGTATCGCAAATTGCAATATCAGCTATGCGAAAAGCTCTTATCGCAAGTTGCACTATTAGTGCCAATTTGGGCTACATTGCCAGTATATATCGCGGTTCATGATGTTTCCAGACAGGCCTGTTTCAGTATGCAGAGAGAGAGAGAGAGAGAGAGAGACTTGCTATAGTGCCTCCTCCCTAGACAGGTATTTGTATCCCTATGGAAGGCCCACCTAGTAACTCGAGGTGAGGGTTAAGTATTAGTGTAGGGGGTTAGGGGCCACTTTGACATTCAACGTGAGATGTACGAACAGAACAGTGGTCTCTTGTGAAGATTTGCTGGCCTTCGGAGTGAGGAAACTCACTCCAAGATGAGATTTGGGCAATGTTCTCTCCACCTAGCTTGTTGTTGCCCAGGTAGAATGTCCATCAAGCTAGGTGGAGAGAACATTGCCCAAATCTCATCTTGGAGTGAGTTTCCTCACTCCGAAGGCCAGCAAATCTTCACAAGAGACCACTGTTCTGTTCGTACATCTCACGTTGAATGTCAAAGTGGCCCCTAACCCCCTACACTAATACTTAACCCTCACCTCGAGTTACTAGGTGGGCCTCCCATAGGGATACAAATACCTGTCTAGAAAGGAGGCACTATAGCAACTCTCTCTCTCTCTCTCTCTCTCTCTCTCTCTCTCTCTCTCTCTCGCTCTCTCTCTCTCAGCATACTGAAACAGACCTGTCTGGAAACATCGTGAACCGCGATAAACCTTTACCGGCCTCTAGTGCACAACGTAACGCAAATGAAAGAGGTGTAGTTATTGGCCGCATTAGGAGCCGCGCTAACACTGCGGCTGTTTCGCGGCACACGATAAATCCTCCCTACTTTACATTTGCTTCGCCCCCTGAATACAAAATTAAAAATTTGCATTCGCAAATCGCATTAACGGCTGTTAGCGCGATTTGCGGAATTATCACCCGCGGTAACTCCTTGGAAAATGACCCCCATAGTGTACCCTTCACAACACGGCTTCTGAAAACACTACAGCACTAAGACATTACTTCTCTCACTAACAGACAACATACTAAGAGGTTTTGATAACAGTAAGCATTACATCCTTATAATGCTCGACTTATCTGCAGCCTTTGATACAGTAAACCACAAAATACTACTAAAAAGACTTGAAGAAATTGGATTATGTGACAAAACAATAAACTGGTTCAGATCCTACCTAAACAACAGGTTCTTTCAAGTCCAGATAAAAAACACATTATCAGTAAAATTTAAACTTGAAACAGGAGTACCTCAGGGTTCAGCGCTGTCTGCTACCCTCTTTAACATATATATGCTATCCTTATGTCATCTGCTGGCAGGCCTAGGGATAATACATTACATTTACGCAGACGACATTCAATTAATTCTACCAATAGACGACACAATTGAGAAAACATTATGTCTATCTAATATGTACCTAGACATAATTAAACAACTACTAAACCAAATGGAACTGGTTATCAACATTGACAAAACTGAATTCCTTCACCTTGAGAGAAAACATACTGAAATCATTCAAACACCGATAACCCTAAGAAATAACCAAAAAATGGAGCTAGCCGAAAAAGTAAGGAATCTGGGAGTAATAATGGACCCAGAAATCAACCTGAAGCAACACATATCTATAAAAGTAAGAGAAGGCTACGCAAAACTTATGGTCCTCAGAAGATTGAAACCATTACTCACACCTGCCCATTTCAGAAGATTGAAACCATTACTCACACCTGCCCATATTGCAAACACTTATCTTTTCCAGCACTGACTACTGCAATGCACTCTTACTAGGACTCCCAAGCTCATCGATAAGACCACTCCAGATACTTCAAAATACTTCAGCCAGAATACTGATGGGAAAAAAGAGGAGGGACCATATAACTGAAACTCTAGCAGACTTACATTGGTTACCTATCAAATACAGGATAAAATACTAGGCCTTATGCACCATACACAAACTAATATATGATAAAGAAGCAGACTGGCTAAACACAGCCTTACGAGTACACGTTCCACAAAAAAACCTCCGCTCAGCAAACAAAGCACTACTAACAATCCCTTCAGTAAAGTCAGCAAAATTAACCCAAGTGAGAGAAAGGGCTTTATCATTGGCTGGGCCCATACTATGGAACATGATGCCCCCTGAACTCAGATTACAGAATAATCTGAAAACTTTTAAGAAAAATTTAAAAACATGGCTCTTTAAAAAAGCCTTCACTAAAGAGTGTGGAGGGTAGAGAATGAAAGTACAGGGTAATGCAGATGAGAATGAATTTACTCAATCCTACATTTAAGAAGTAATATCTCAAAGAGATAGTAACTCAATAATATACCTGGACTTGACCAACATTACTCAAATAATGATTTTATTTATGAAATTGTAACCGAACTTTATTGGCACCTGTTAGAATGTACGATATCCTACATTTACTTACCTTAGTCTATGTGCCTATTTGTAAACCATTGCGATGGTATATAACTTAGCGACGGTATAGAAACGTTTTAAAATAAATAAATAAGGAAATATGTTGCACCTAGAGCTAAAACTCTAGACTTTAAATTTAAGAATTGCTTCCTCCTAATCTGTGTAGTGCGGGAAACGTCTGGGAAGAGTTGGACTCTTTGTCCACAGAATAGAAACTCCTTGTTTTTAAAATATTTCTACATAATTAATATCTTGTCACTTTCTCTACAGAAAGTGACTATGAATGTTGATCTTAAAGGTATATCATCCAATGAGGATTCCAAAAAAGCAGTCAAATTAGGAGACTGCTGTTGGACAATGTCCATCTCTTCCTCTCCCTCCTGTTTTCTAAGTCTTGTATTGGTCACATAATACATTTTTGAAAAAGATTTATCATCTGTCGATGAAATTGCTAAGTTTTCCACCAAATATTTATTTAGTAATTCACTAGGAGATAAGTCTAGTCATTGGGAAATTCAAAAACCTTATGTTTCTCATTCTATTTTCATTCTCAAGACTTTCAATCTGCCGATGAATACTTATACTATCTTTAATAAAAGCATTATTGGCTGATTGTAATGTTATCTGTACAGTAGCCGTTTTACTTGCTTTCTCTATTTGTTTCAGCCTGTTATCATGCAAATCTAAAACATTTTTGGTTTCAATAGAATTATTACTTTGAGCCATAAAACCCATCATAACTTTCTGCATTTCATTTATAGCCCTCCATACATCAACCAATGCTATGTTTTGGGGGTCAATAGGATCCAAAACTATCTTCTGTAGCTCGGAGCCCCCTATAGCCCCCAATTCATCTTTCCCAGCTCCTCCTATAGAATGGGAGTCGCTGTTATTGATTAAAACCACATCTACTTGTTTTACAATTGGCTGTGATGGAGTCGGCATTTCTACTAATGGTTGAGATCCAAGCTGCTGGCTGGGACTTGCCGATGCTCCAGATGAAAAAGAAGTGTCTGGTATTGAATTGCGGCAGACTGACTTACCTGTCTTGTCAAATGAAAATCCATTGGTCCCTTAGCCTGCTGAACTGCTGGAGAAGACGTCAGAACTTTTGTTTTTCTTTTTCTACCCATACGATATCAAATAGGGCTAATAAGAAAAATTTTTATCAAGGGGCGCGCCCTTTTGGTGCGTGGCTTCGGCCGCGTGCCAGCGGCTGCACACCGCTCCTAAGCTGAATTTATTCTGGCATTCAGCCCGGTAGATGACGTCACTTCTGGGGGCGTGGCTTAGGTCCGTTCCTGATGTTAGGCTCTAGAATGGCAAGAAAGAACAGCGATTCGGTCCCCAATGAGTCCCTCTCCTTCGAGGGTGATTCCAGCCAAGAAGTTCTCCCGTCCTCAACTTTTAACAGCACAATTTTTTCCTTCTTCTTTGCTCTGGCAATTTCCTCCTGCTCCTGTGGCCTGCTATCTCAGTTAGAACCAGCCTCTAGACTGGACTTCAGGGATCCGATCCTTTATTTGCAACTGCTCAGGGTATTTGCCATTTTATAACCCTTTCCCACCAATCCAATCTAACCAAGCTATCTCCACGATGGTCCTTGCCCAGTAGCCACAGACCACAGCTGCTTTTGAAACCCAGTATGTGTTCACCTTGAATCTTGAAACTGGGCATTGCCTTTGAACAGTGACTGGAACGCCCTTCTCCAAGGGGCTGTGAACACTTCTGTAGAATTCCAGGCCTTTGTCAGTTCCAGGAGAAGCAGCTGGATTCAGGAATGGTACCCAGGTCTGCATGGCTGTGCAAATATTTCCACTAGGCTGGCCCTATCAGCAAGTTTAAAATTCTGTCACAGTGCATTTGGAAATGGCAATTTCTGTGTTGAAGCTGTAGCTGGGACATCCTAATCAAAGGTGAAGTAGGGTCAAGGATCCCTAACCACTGCAAAACAGTTGGGAAAAGTACTGAACCTTACGGCTCATAAAAGAAAAAGGTAACTATAATTATTGGTGTGCAGATATTAGGCTTTTTTTTTGTTTTGGGGAATCTGCTTTGGGGGCAAATTTATTTTAAATTCTGATTCCTTTCATAATAAACATTTATTAGAGGCATCTGTTTAGTGGATATTTACCAGAAGGGTTCCAGGAGGCACTGCTAGGTCTTGAAACGGTCTCTGAAACTGTCTCACGCTTAGATAACAGAAAAGGCAAATGAATCTCTTTGTAGTTTTAGGCAACACAATGAAGAGTTATAAAAAATGTGCATGTCTTCAAGGTTAGATATAGTTCTCAGGATGTTTAGTAATGTTAATGTCAGCAAATGTTTTTCACCTTGTGATCTTAAATCAAAGGAGTGTTGTACTAATCTCCTGGGCAAAAGTATATTTAAGTAAAGTGAACCGGATCCTTGATTAAGTCAGTCTCTCAAACTTTGGAGCTGACTTCCTTATGTGCATGAGAAATACACTGTCTCTGTTGTCCTCGTGTCCTCGGTAAACCTTTTCATTGCAGATGGTTCATTGTTCCGGGAATTGAAGAAGGGATGCTGGCCTGAAGCAGGGCAGCAGGAGAGAGGACGCCTGCTGACCTGAAGCAGGACAGTACAGTCCGAGAGCCCTTCTCTCGATTCAAACGGAATACAGGACACAAGATCCCTGAAGGTATTTTTAATCCTTTTCTCCTTGTTTTTTGTGCTGTACCATTTGTATTGCACTAACATTAAGACCTTTAAGGGAAATGTGCTTACTTATTATTTTATGCACTATTATGTGGAGACTAGTGTGGTCCTCTGAATTACAAAGCAGTCAGAATTACAAAGTAATGGTCTGACATAGCTGGCGGATTAATATAGGGAGCAGGGCTCCAGGAAAGGAATTTAGGGAATTAGACTCCTGGGAAAAATACCGGGCCCGGTGGATTACAGGGAGGTGAAATCCCTGGGAATACAGGCTAAGGTATATAGGCTGGGGCAGTCTAGACTGACCAGAAATCAGGGAGACGAATTCCCTGGGAATATAACCTAGGAAAAGGCTAGGATAAGTATAGGAAGTGCATACCTGCTATGGTATATATATAAAAAAAAAAAAAAAAACCCAGAAAAAAGAGAAAAAGGGGGATAAAAAGACAAAAGTAAACCATAAAAAATAAACGATAACAAAGGGAATTTTGATTTCTTGGGAAATCTTTAATACACGGAGTATTTGATACAAAAGGAGAGTGCCTGTAATCCAACAAAGGATTGCTGCTTGAAAATAAAAATATGGGAGATTTACCCAGCAAGGAAACACCAGAACCACCATTAAAAACCCCTGCCCATTATATGTGGAAAAATTATGGACCAGAAGCAGTCCGATATATGTTTGAATGGCATCATGCTACTAAGGGGGAAATTTCCAGCTGAAGATACTTTTGAAAAGCCTTAACAATTAGATTTTTTTTCTGTTAGATGGTTCCTGTACAATCTCTGCATTAGTTACAGCTCTTGCATACAGGGAAACGATGTCTATTTGGATGCAGGGTATTTTAGAGGACTGCTTATATATCAATTAGGAAAAGTGTTGTGCCAGTAAATAGACTAGTAGTTGAAGAGTAAAGTGAAATGTTTTTCATCTATTAGAAATTCTAGAGTTGCTTCTGCAGTAAGAAAGTGTTTTTACTATCTGCCTTTATTTTGGATATTATCTATTGGCATTCCTGCTTCCTGTTCTCTGCACTATAGAATTGTGAGACATATTTGTGCAAAATGTACTCATCTGCAGCTATTTTCATATAACAATTAGAGTTAGAAAAGCTATGAGTATTTAATTTATTATCAGAAAAGGATATATTGCTTTTCCTTGTTTCAGAATTCCTAGGGGAGTGAATGATTGATTGTTTTCTAGAGTTATTAAACATATTCAGAAAATGACAAAAAAGAATGTGTCCTTTTGCTGCTAAAGCTGGGATCATGTGTAAGTCTAGCACTAGTCCTGGTGACCAGGCTTTGATAACATGTCTGACTGGACTAGTAACTAACAGTTTAATGTTCCAGCATAGTTACTGAACCAAATAGACACTGTAGATTTAAGGGAACTTATAGCATTAGGATAAAAAAAAATTCTAATTTGATTTCAGAGATCAATAACTGTCTTTTCCAGAAAAGGGTGGCAAATATCAGGAACTGTTTGGGGAACATGGGGGCTCTATTGGTGATATTGACAATTTGATTGCTGAAAGAGCAATTACTAGTGTTAAAGTTTAAAACTTGAAAGGACAAGGCAGTTAAGGGGTTAGCAGCAGAGAGAAAGGGGGGCAAGTAGGGGATGCAGGAAAGTGTTTCTCAGGAGAAGACACAAACGGAGGAGGAAAACTCCATTCAATGAATTAATCTTTCAGTTTAAAAACACACTTGTTTAAAAACACACTGGTGAGGAATTAAAAGATATTAATAATAATAATAATAATAATAATAATAACCTTGATTTAGCAAGAATTTTTAGTTTCGTTTACAGTGAATAAAAAATCTGTATCTTGTTAGTACAGGGAATACAGAGTTGAATGAGCTCTTCCTTTTTGGAAAGTTTTGTTTGTTTGAACAGGGCATTACTACTGTAAGTTTTTGAAGGTGCGAGTAAGTGTGATGGAGTAAGTTATGGCATGGTAATGTTAATTATATATATAGTCAATGCTAAAGTATGTCAGTTAAAAATTATGTCATATCCTAATGATGCCAGATGTATCACATCCCTGTTTTTCTAAGGGTCTGTAATAAGAGAATCACACAAAAATAAATCCTGGCTAGTATTAAATGTAACGCCTGACAGTTATCCCAAATAGTTAAGATACTTCAGTATGTTATTGATCTTCTTGTATTGTCTCACCTAGTTTTGCCTAGGCAATACTGAAGTAGAGCTGTGTTTCCTGCATTCATTAGGTCTTAAAGTATTAAAAGGTAAACTTCAAATATGTCAATTATAAATGAAATATTTAGGTTTTCCCGCTATCTAGAGGAGATAAAAAAAAAAACCTACTGAGAGAATTGTCCCTGGGACATTGAAAAAGTTACGAGCATTCCTTGGCATGGTAAATTGTTGTAGAATGTGGATTCCTGATTTTACTTTTCTGGCTAAACCATTGTACCAAATACTAAGGGCAAGGACAGATTACAAGGACAGATACATGCTTCAGAATGGACTAGTGAGGTAGAAAAAACATTCCAGTCTCTGAAAGCCGCCTTATCTAATGCCCCAACATTAGGGCTTCCAGACCACGGAAAAGATTTTTATTTAATATGTCATGAGGTTGCAGCTGCAGCAGCCCTGATGGTAGAAAGATCTCAATCATTAATTCTGTACCACCCTTTGCATCTCTGCTTACCACACACTTTGTTTACGGTTTTAAACAATGCAAAGACCCAAGACCCAGGTAATCACCTTGGAACGCATGACGAGGTATGAACTCCTTTCACAATCAGGGAATGTTATCTTTCATCACTGTTCTGCCCTCACCTCTGCTACTTTACTACCAGAAATAATTGACTTAGAATAAACCCCGGACCATGATTGTGCAGTGTTAATGGAATATGTATTGCAGCCCAGGAAAGGCTTAAAAGATATCCCTCTTTCTAATGCTGGCGCAGTTTGTTTTGTAGATGGCTCCACTCTCCATGATGATGCATATCCACTGAAGGTTGGATATGCTGTATGTACTCAGTGAGAAATCCTAGAAGCTGGACCTCTCACACATGCATGATCAGCACAAACTGCAGAATTGGTAGCCCTTACCCAGGCTTGCTCTAGAGGAAAGGGATTACGTCTTACTGTTTACACTGATTCTCGTTATGCCTTTGGGGTGGTCCATGATTACGGGGCATTGTGGAAAATGAGAGGGTTTTTAACAGCTAACGGAGAAATAATTAAGCATGGGTCTTTTGTTAAAGAATTACTAGAAGCTTGTTGCCTCTTGAGCTGGCAGTAGTTAAATGTGCTGGACATAGCAAAGAAGATTCAGTTGTAGCCAAAGGGAATAACTTGGCAGATCAGGCAGCCAAGCATGCAGCTCTGACCAACAATACTGTGGGGATTGCGGGATGCCATTTGCTAACACACACACCACATAGAGAAAAAGACTTTAATATTAAAAATTTAATTCAGTGGCAGGCGAAGGATAAGGATTATTGGAAGCTATGGGCAAAAGGAGGGGCCACTGTCCAAAATCATGGACAAGATCAAGTATGGTTTGGCCCAAGTGGCGAAGAAGTGGCCCCCCGACATATACTGCCCCATATCTTACTTTCTATACACCAGGCATCCCATGCAGCTCCTGCAGCATTAGTGGTCATGTTCTTTCATCACTGCTGGGGGTTGATCTTAGCTGTTATGGCTCTGGCTATTACCATATGTTCTCAGTGTATACAATATAATTTGTACAAAGCATCCAAAGGCTTGGTCATCACACCTGCATACCTAATTGATTTTATCGAATTGCCTCTATGCCAAAATTACAAGTATGCACTAACAATGATTTGCTGTTTCTCAGGGTGGGGGAAGGCTTTTCCAGTGGTGAAGGCAGACGCAAACTCTATAGCTAAGATTTTGCTGAGAGAAATTATTCCAAGATATGGAATTCCAGAATCAATTCATAGTGATCAATGGACACACTTTGTGAATGACATAGTAGTGTTGCTAAGTAAGGCTTGCCAGGTCCCACACCCCTTAACATTCCCCAAGCCTCTGCCCTTATAGGAAACTTTAATGGCAGGCTAAAAACTAAGCTGGGTATTATCATGGCTGCAACAAAATGAACTTGGCTACGGGCTCTCCCTTTAGCACTAATGGCCCTGTGGGCATCACCTCATTCCAAAACAGGGCTTACCCCATTTGAGATAGTCACTGGACGACCAATGGCTATTGGTCCAATACCGAAACCCTCCACTGCCCTCATATTTTCCCAGGAAGAACATTTAAACCATTACTTGTTTATGTTGCAGAAAGTTTTGATTTCACACTGGCAGAAAGTACGAGCATCTTTTCCTCCAGTGGCTTTGCGCCTACTGAGAGTGTGTAACCGGGTGATTTTGTTTTTCTGAGGATTTTCCGACGAAAGAACTCCTTGGCCCCCAGGTGGAGGGGCCTCTATCAGGTACTTTTAACCTTACATTCTGCAGTAAAATTAGAAGGACACTCTACCTGGGAACACCTTTCCCACTGTAAAAAGGCCTACAGTACAACAGCAGGAAGCTACTGAACATAGAACTCTCTCTCTCACGAGGCTGCTGGAACAGACATAATCCTGCTTTTGTTTCTGATTCATTTGCACTCCGCAGAGGCATGGCCCTATCTGGGGCCCCATGTAAAGACTTATCTGGCCTACACTAAAACACTGCAGGAATCTTTGAATCTTTCAGATTGCTAGCTATGCTATCATTTAAATCCGGATGGCTCTGGGTTTGTTCCTGTACCTTTTAATGAATCATCCATCCTTAATCGGGATACTTATATTGCACCTACTGCTGCCTCTCTTACCCACGCTAACCCTTATGCCCTACCCCTGCGGACCAAACAGGCAGGGTGGTGTTTTCAGCCGGAGGGTGCTACACCTTGGGCAAACTGTACAGTTACTATGACCGTCACCTATAAGAATGGTTACTACTGTGTGGTAAAAATATTGTTTGTCTGCACGATGGAGCTTTGTGCATGAATGCTTGGACCATGAACTAAACATGACTGTTCATCTGTACAACGTTAACAACAAGGTGGTGGCTCTCCCCGGGGCACATCCTTCCTACTGCGGAGACTATAAGCATAAGTGTCCCATCTATCTCCCATGCTTCAACAGGACTTTACCTGGTTGTGACTATAGCAGAAGCAGTCAGTCAGTCCATGCAGTTCGCCAGCTGTGCCCTATGGAGGCTGGGAAAAAGATCCATGGACCCTGCTCTACTGGCTTTGGATGCATCCTCAGGTGGAAATTATACTTATGATGAGTATACCCCTTCCCTCATGTTTTTGCTTGCCAAAGCTTATATTGAAGTGCAAGGCTGTTCTGTGTTGGGCCTTCCTGTTGTTACCGGAGGAAACATATCAAAAATCTACTTCACCACCTCTGAGGTAAGAGTAAATGACAGCAGACTATCAGTTTATAATACTTCAGGACTATGGTTCTTTGCACCGTGGGGAGCAGTAAAAACTGTTTCCTGTTTCCTTTAATACTACTGCTCAGTTTTCCTTTGGATACATTGTACCCTTGTTTTCTCTAAACAAGCATCACCAGAATTGGTTTACCCCTAAGAGAAGGCGCAGGTCACTATTTGATCTCCAGATGGATAGTGATCCCTTTCACCGTGTTTTGAGAACCTTTTTTCCTGGTTTAGAAGTTTTTGAACTTGAAAGTACTTTAAAAAATCTTTCTGCCACTGTGGAAGTCACCATGAAAGAGACAATGAAGATTATGGGACTAATGCAACAAGAGATTAAGTCTCTTAAAGAAATAGATTTAGATAATCTTATGGTGCTAGATATGCTGCTTGCTGACAAAGGAGGGGTTTGCCAATTTATTAATTCTTCTTGTTGTTCCTATCTTAATAATGATAATAGTATTAGAAATCACATGCAAGCCATGGATACTCTATTATCACACCTTACACATTTCACTGACACAGAAAACCCCTCATGGGATGTCTTTGGTTTGGGAAGAATGCTAGGACTTTGGAGCCAGAGTTTCTAATGATACTTATAACAATAATATTATTCCTCCTTATTCTGTATGTATCCGTTTAATGCATTTTTATGTTATATAAAAGAAGTATTCCTAAAATAATGGTCTCAGCCATACTTGCAGTGCCCCAGAATGTATCCTTAGATGAAGGCTTTAATAGGTTATGCACTCTGAGTGAAAATATAGTAGACATTTAAGACAAGCACTGCCCCCTGGACCTAAGGAGGGACTGTGATAATAAAAATGTATTAGAGGCATCTGTTTAGTGGAAGTTTACCAGAAGGGTTCCAGGAGGCACTGCTAGGTCTTGAAACTGTCTCACACTTAGATAACCGAAAAGGCAAATGTATCTCTTTGTAGTTTTAGGCAACACAATGAAGAGTTATAAAAATATGCATGTCTTCAAGGTTAGTTAGAGTTCTCAGGATGTTTAGGAATTTTAATGTCAGCAAATGTTTTTCACCTTGTGATATTAAATCAAATAGCCACTGCTATTACTAGCAACGGTAACATGGAATAGACTTAGTTTTTGGGTACTTGCCAGGTTCTTGTGGCCTGGATTGGCCATTATTGGAGACAGGATGCTGGGCTTGATGGACCCTTGATCTGACCCAGTATGGCATGTTCTTATGAGTGTTGTACTAATCTCCTGGGCAAAAGTGTATTTAAGTAAAGTCAACTGGATACCTGATTAAGGGGGTTATTTTCTAATGCTAGCGCACACAAAAAGAGACTTTACGCACGTGAAAAGTCTCTTTTCGCGTGCGATAGCTAGGTTGGGGAGGAGTAGCCACCAGAAGGGGAGGAGTCGGGGCGGCACCGGGGCGGATGCCGTGAAGACAGCGTGGACAGCGAAAAAGTAAGGAGCCTTTTCGCTTCCAATTTCGTGCCCAATAGCACCACCTTTTACGATGGGTGTGAAAGCTGGCAGCGATCGCACCGCAGAGGTGCGATTGCTGCCTGCTATCGCAGGCCCACCCCCCTCTTCACCTCCCCTGCACTGCGCGATTCACGACACCACGGTGTCTTAGAATATCTAGGCCTAAGTCAGTCTCTCAAACCTTTGAGCTGACTTCCTTATGCGCATAAGAAATAAAGTAGCCAGAAGCTAGAAATAAGCTAGGAGCAGTGTATACCTAAGTAAAAAAGTTGAATAGTTCAGCTCAGTTACTCACCTTGGAAAGGTGTTGAGGTAGTGTGATTGGGTTTGAATAGGGACCAACATTTGTTAATCAAGAGAGCAGTGAGTCACTCAGGAAAACTAACTGAAGTGTAAATCTCTAAAGGAACTGTTTTGTACTAATTTACCTTAGAAGCACATTGTAAATTAGAAGGGAAGAGCTCAGTAACCCACATTCCAGTGGGAACACTGAGAGGAGAGGATTACCTTGCTGGTGGCTGAAAGGAATCAGTAAGTTTTTGCTTGGGACATTGTCTTTTTTAAAAGTATTAGGGCAAAGTTAACTATCTGGGAATATTATTTAGTGTGTTTGTGTGTTTGTGCCTTTAATAGTCAGAAAGGCAGTGAATAAACAAGTTAGAGTGTTTGTATTTTTAAATAGTCAGTCAATAAGGTAGCTAGTAAGCAGTAGGTAGTGTGTTTATTTTTAAAAGTCTGCAGAACTGAGTGTTCTGCAGACTTTTAAAGAACTGAGTGTTTGTATTTAATACAAACTGAGTGTCTGTATTGAAAAAACAAAACAAAACCCAAAAAGTAGCCAGAAGCTAGAAATAAGCTAGGAGCAGTGTATACCTAAGTAAAAAAGTTGAATAGTTCAGCTCAGTTACTCACCTTGGAAAGGTGTTGAGGTAGTGTGATTGGGTTTGAATAGGAACCAACATTTGTTAATCAAGAGAGCAGTGAGTCACTCTGGCTGACTAACTGAAGTTAGACTGTTTGTATTTCCCAACCCTCCCACCCCTCACCCAGCCACCCCTAGCTCATCCCTTAATTTATAGGCAGGTGCCACTTTCACAAAAAAAAAAAAAAATCAACAAAAACTTTATTGAGAATTCGATCAGACCCCGGTAGGCCACTACCAGACACATAGTGAATTCACTAATACATTTAAAGGAAGTTAGACACATTCCTACTCCCATAGCAACCTAAAATTTAACTAGGAACTGATCAAAATTGAGATGAAGGCAGCAGTCCAGCAGCAAGAAGGGGGCTTCCCAGTCTTTCGCATAGAGTGTCACATGTATGATTTTGTACCCACCGGTGAGAAGTTGTACATGTGCATGCGATGCAAAGAGCTCCTGGCTCTCAGAGAACGAGTCTGATCTCTGGAAGCTAGAGTGGCAGACCTGGAGGAGCTGAGGCAGACAGAGAGGTATATAGATGAGACCTTCAGGGACATAGTAGTCAAGTCCCAACTTCAGACTGGCAGCCCTGGTGCTGCCTTGGAGGAAGAAGGTCTCATGATGGGAGAGCACCAACCAGGTACAGCAGGAAAGGATCCTGTAGCAAGGACCTGCTCTCCAGGTGATGCATTGTCCTTTCGCACTGAGGATATCTCCCCAAGGCCTACTGCCCAGGAGGGAAGGGTTAGGTCGGCTGTCATAGTTGGTGATTCGATTATTAGGAATATAGATAGCTGGGTGGCTGGTGGGCATGAGGATCGCCTGGTAACATGCCTACCTGGTGCGAAGTTGGCGGACCTCTCGCGTCACCTAGATAGGATTTTAGACAGTGCTGGGGGGAGCCAACTGTCGTGGTACATGTGGGCACCAACGACATAGGAAAATGTGGGAGGGAGGTTCTGGAAGCCAAATTTAGGCTCTTAGGTAGAAAGATTAAATCCAGAACCTCCAGGGTAGCATTCTCTGAAATGCTCCCTGTTCCACGCGCAGGTCACCAGAGGCAGGCAGAGCTCCGGAGTCTCAATGCGTGGATGAGACGATGGTGCAAGGAAGAGGGATTCAGTTTTGTTAGGAACTGGGGAACCTTTTGGGGAAGGGGGAGTCTCTTCCGAAGGGATGGGCTCCACCTTAACCAGACTGCTGGCACTAACCTTTAAAAAGGAGATAGAGCAGCTTTTAAACTAGGACAAAGGGAAAAGCCGACAGTCGCTCAGCAGCGCATGGTTCGGAGAGAGGTATCTTCAAAGGATACTAATGATGCATTAGAATTAGGGCATCCCAACAGTGAGGTTCCAATAATTAGAAAAATAGTCCAAGTGCCTGTAACTAAAATCTCACCTGAGCTAAAAAATTCTAACTTATCCCTATCAATTAAAAAGCAGAATGAAAATACAAACAAAAACCAAACTTTGAAATGTTTGTATGCTAATGCCAGAAGTCTAAGAAGTAAGATGGGAGAATTAGAATGTATAGCAGTGAATGATGACATAGACTTAATTGGCATCTCAGAGACATGGTGGAAAGAGGATAACCAATGGGACAGTACTATACTGGGGTACAAATTATATCGCAATGACAGAGAGGAGCACCCGGGAGGAGGTGTGGCGCTTTATGTCCGGGATGGCATAGAGTCCAACAGGATAAACATCCTGCATGAGACTAAATACAAAACTGAATCTTTTTGGGTAGAAATCCCTTGTGTGTCGGGGAAGACTATAGTGATAGGGGTATACTAACGTCTACCTGGTCAAGAAGGTGAGATGGACAGTGAAATGCTAAGAGAAATTAGGGAAGCTAACCAAATTGGTAAGAACATAAGAACATAAGAAAATGCCATACTGGGTCAGACCAAGGGTCCATCAAGCCCAGCATCCTGTTTCTAACAGTGGCCAATCCAGGCCATAAGAACCTGGCAAGTACCCAAAAACTAAGTCTATTCCATGTAACCATTGCTAATGGCAGTGGCTATTCTCTAAGTGAACTTAATAGCAGGTAATGGACTTCTCCTCCAAGAACTTATCCAATCCTTTTTTAAACACAGCTATACTAACTGCACGAACCACATTCTCTGGCAACAAATTCCAGAGTTTAATTGTGCGTTGAGTAAAAAAGAACTTTCTCCGATTAGTTTTAAATGTGCCCCATGCTAACTTCATGGAGTGTCCCCTAGTCTTTCTACTATCCGAAAGAGTAAATAACCGATTCATGTCTACCCGTTCTAGACCTCTCATGATTTTAAACACCTCTATCATATCCCCCCTCAGTCGTCTCTTCTCCAAGCTGAAAAGTCCTAACCTCTTTAGTCTTTCCTCATAGGGGAGTTGTTCCATTCCCCTTATCATTTTGGTAGCCCTTCTCTGTACCTTCTCCATCGCAATTATATCTTTTTTGAGATGCGGCGACCAGAATTGTACACAGTATTCAAGATGCGGTCTCACCATGGAGCGATACAGAGGCATTATGACATTTTCCGTTTTATTCATCATTCCTTTTCTAATAATTCCCAACATTCTGTTTGCTTTTTTGACTGCCGCAGCACACTGAACCGATGATTTCAATGTGTTATCCACTATGACACCTAGATCTCTTTCTTGGGTTGTAGCACCTAATATGGAACCCAACATCGTGTAATTATAGCATGGGTTATTTTTCCCTATATGCGTCACCTTGCACTTATCCACATTAAATTTCATCTGCCATTTGGATGCCCAATTTTCCAGTCTCACAAGGTCTTCCTGCAATTTATCACAATCTGCTTGTGATTTAACTACTCTGAACAATTTTGTGTCATCTGCAAATTTGATTATCTCACTCGTTGTATTTCTTTCCAGATCATTTATAAATATATTGAACAGTAAGGGTCCCAATACAGATCCCTGAGGCACTCCACTGTCCACTCCCTTCCACTGAGTAAATTGCCCATTTAATCCTACTCTCTGTTTCCTGTCTTTTAGCCAGTTTGCAATCCATGAAAGGACATCGCCACCTATCCCATGACTTTTTACTTTTCCTAGAAGCCTCTCATGAGGAACTTTGTCAAACGCCTTCTGAAAATCCAAGTATACTATATCTACCGGTTCACCTTTATCCACATGTTTATTAACTCCTTCAAAAAAGTGAAGCAGATTTGTGAGGCAAAACTTGCCCTGGGTAAAGCCATGCTGACTTTGTTCCATTAAACCATGTCTTTCTATATGTTCTGTGATTTTGATGTTTAGAACACTTTACGCTATTTTTCCTGGCACTGAAGTCAGGCTAACCGGTCTGTAATTTCCTGGATCGCCCCTGGAGCCCTTTTTAAATATTGGGGTTACATTTACTATCCTCCAGTCTTCAGGTACAATGGATGATTTTAATGATAAGTTACAAATTTTTACTAATAGGTCTGAAATTTCATTTTTTAGTTCCTTCAGAAGTCTGGGGTGTATACCATCCGGTCCAGGTGATTTACTACTCTTCAGTTTGTCAATCAGGCCTACCACATCTTCTAGGTTCACCGTGATTTGATTCAGTCCATCTGAATCATTACCCATGAAAACCTTCTCCATTACGGGTACCTCCCCAACATCCTCTTCAGTAAACACCGAAGCAAAGAAATCATTTAATCTTTCCGCGATGGCCTTATCTTCTCTAAGTGCCCCTTTAACCCCTCGATCATCTAACGGTCCAACTGACTCCCTCACAGGCTTTCTGCTTCGGATATATTTAAAAAAGTTTTTACTGTGAGTTTTTGCCTCTACAGCCAACTTCTTTTCAAATTCTCTCTTAACCTGTCTTATCAATGTCTTACATTTAACTTGCCAATGTTTATGCTTTATCCTATTTTCTTCTGTTGGATCCTTCTTCCGATTTTTGAATGAAGATCTTTTGGCTAAAATAGCTTCTTTCACCTCCCCTTTTAACCATGCCGGTAATTGTTTTGCCTTCTTTCCACCTTTCTTAATGTGTGGAATACATCTGGACTGTGCTTCTAGAATGGTATTTTTTAACAATGACCACGCCTCTTGGACATTTTTTACTTTTGTAGCTGCTCCTTTCAGTTTTTTTCTAACAATTTTTCTCATTTTATCAAAGTTTCCCTTTTGAAAGTTTAGCACGAGAGCCTTGGATTTGCACACTGTTCCTTTTCCAGTCATTAAATCAAATTTGATCATATTATGATCACTATTGCCAAGCGGCCCCACCTCCGTTACCTCTCTCACCAAGTCCTGTGCTCCACTGAGATTTAGATCTAAAATTGCTCCCTCTCTCGTTGGTTCCTGAACCAATTGCTCCATAAAGCTATCATTTATTCCATCCAGGAACGTTATCTCTCTAGCGTGACCCGATGATACATTTACCCAGTCTATATTGGGGTAATTGAAGTCTCCCATTATTACTGCACTACCAATTTGGTTAGCTTCCCTAATTTCTCTTAGCATTTCACTGTCCATCTCACCATCTTGACCAGGTGGACGGTAGTATACCCCTATCACTGTAGTCTTCCCTGATACACAAGGGATTTCTACCCATAAAGATTCAATTTTGTATTTAGTCTCATGCAGGATGTTTATCCTGTTGGACTCTATGCCATCCCGGACATAAAGCGCCTCACCTCCTCCCGACTGCTCCTCTCTGTCATTGCGATATTATTTGTACCCCGGTATAGCACTGTCCCATTGGTTATCCTCTTTCCACCATGTCTCTGAGATGCCAGTTTAAGTCTATGTCATCATTTACTGCTATACATTCTAATTCTCCCATCTTACTTCTTAGACTTCTGGCATTAGCATACAAACATTTCAAAGTTTGTTTTTTGTTTGTATTTTTATTCTGCTTTTTAATTGATAGGGATAAGTTAGAATTTTTTAGCTCAGGTGAGTTTTTAGTTACAGGCACTTGGACTACTTTTCTAATTATTGGAACCTCACTGTCGGGATGCCCTAATTCTAATGCATCATTAGTATCCTTTAAAGATACATCTCTCTGAACCACGCGCTGCTGAGCGACTGTCGGCTTTCCCCTTTGTTCTAGTTTAAAAGCTGCTCTATCTCCTTTTTAAAGGTTAGCGCCAGCAGTCTGGTTCCACCCTGGTTAAGGTGGAGCCCATCCCTTCGGAAGAGACTCCCCCTTCCCCAAAAGGTTCCCCAGTTCCTAACAAAACTGAATCCCTCTTCCTTGCACCATCGTCTCATCCACGCATTGAGACTCCGGAGCTCTGCCTGCCTCTGGTGACCTGCGCGTGGAACAGGTAATAATGGGAGACCTGCGCGTGGAACAGGTAATAATGGGAGACTTCGATTACCCCAATATTGACTGGGTAAATGTATCATCGGGACACGCTAGAGAGATAACATTCCTGGATGGAATAAATGATAGCTTTATGGAGCAATTGGTTCAGGAACCGACGAGAGAGGGAGCAAGTTTAGATCTAATTCTCAGTGGAGCACAGGACTTGGTGAGAGAGGTAATGGTGGTTGGGCCGCTTGGCAATAGTCATCATAATATGATCAAATTTGATTTAATGACTGGAAGAGGAACAGTGTGCAAATCCAAGGCTCTCGTGCTAAACTTTCAAAAGGGAAACTTTTATAAAATGAGAAAAATTGTTAGGAAAAATCTGAAAGGAGCAGCTGCAAAAGTAAAACATGTCTAAGAGGCGTGATCATTGTTAAAAAAAATACCATTCTAGAAGCACAGTCTAGATGTATTCCACACATTAAGAAAGGTGGAAAGAAGGCAAAACGATTACCAGCATGGTTAAAAGGGGAGGTGAAAGAAGCTATTTTAGCCAAAAGATCTTCATTCAAAAATTGGAAGAAGGATCCAAAAGAAGAAAATAGGATAAAGCATAAACGTTGGCAAGTTAAATATAAGACATTGATAAGACAGGCTAAGAGAGAATTTGAAAAGAAGTTGGCTGTAGAGGCAAAAACTCACAGTGAAAACGTTTTAAAATATATTCGAAGCAGAAAGCCTGTGAGGGAGTCAGTTGGACCGTTAGATGATCGAGGGGTTAAAGGGGCATTTAGAGAAGATAAGGCCATCGCAGAAAGATTAAATGATTTCTTTGCTTCGGTGTTTACTGAAGAGGATGTTGGGGATGTACCCGTACTGAAGAAGGTTTTCATGGGTAATGATTCAGATGGACTGAATCAAATCACGGTGAACCTAAAAGATGTGGTAGGCCTGATTGACAAACTGAAGAGTAGTAAATCACCTGGACTGGATGGTATACACCCCAGAGTTCTGAAGGAACTAAAAAATGAAATTTCAGACCTATTAGTAAAAATTTGTAACCTATCATTAAAATCATCCATTGTACCTGAAGACTGAAGGATAGCAAATATAACCCCAATATTTAAAAAGGGCTCCAGGGGCGATCCGGGAAACTACAGACCGGTAAGCCTGACTTCAGTGCCAGGAAAAGTAGTGGAAAGTGTTCTAAACATCAAAATCACAGAACATATAGAAAGACATGGTTTAATGGAACAAAGTCAGCATGGCTTTAGCCAGGGCAAGTCTTGCCTCACAAATCTGCTTCACTTTTTTGAAGGAGTTAATAAACACGTGGATAAAGGTGAACCGGTAGATGTAGTATACTTGGATTTTCAGAAAGCGTTTGACAAAGTTCCTCATGAGAGGCTTCTAGGAAAAGTAAAAAGTAATGGGATAGGTGGCAATGTCCTTTCGTGGATTGTAAACTGGCTAAAAGACAGGAAACAGAGAGTAGGATCAGTGGAAGGGAGTGGACAGTGGAGTGCCTCAGGGATCTGTATTGGGACCCTTACTTTTCAATATATTTATAAATGATCTGGAAAGAAATACAATGAGTGAGATAATTAAATTTGCAGATGACACAAAATTGTTCAGAGTAGTTAAATCACAAGCAGATTGTGATAAATTGCAGGAAGACCTTGTGAGACTGGAAAATTGGGCATCCAAATGGCAGATGAAATTTAATGTGGATAAGTACAGGGTGATGCATATAGGGAAAAATAACCCATGCTATAATTACACAATGTTGGGTTCCATATTAGGTGCTACAACCCAAGAAAGAGATCTAGGCGTCATAGTGGATAACACATTGAAATCGTCGGTTCAGTGTGCTGCGGCAGTCAAAAAAAGCAAACAGAATGTTGGGAATTATTAGAAAGGGAATGGTGAATAAAACGGAAAATGTCATAATGCCTCTGTATCGCTCCACGGTGAGACCGCACCTTGAATACTGTGTACAATTCTGGTCGCCGCATCTCAAAAAAGATATAATTGCGATGGAGAAGGTACAGAGAAGGGCAACCAAAATGATAAGGGGAATGGAGCAGCTCCCCTATGAGGAAAGACTAAAGAGGTTAGGACTTTTCAGCATGGAGAAGAGATGACTGAGGGGGGATATGATAGAGATGTTTAAAATCATAAGAGGTCTAGAACGGGTAGATGTGAATCAGTTATTTACTCTTTCGGATAGTAGAAAGACTAGGGGACACTCCATGAAGTTAGCATGGGGCACATTTAAAACTAATCGGAGAAAGTTCTTTTTTACTCAACGCACAATTAAACTGGAATTTGTTGCTAGAGGATGTGGTTAGTGCAGTTAGTATAGCGGTGTTTAAAAAAGGATTGAATAAGTTCTTGGAGAAGTCCATTACCTGCTATTAAGTTCACTTAGAGACTAGCCACTGCCATTAGCAATGGTAACATGGAATAGACTTAGTTTTTGGGTACTTGCCATGTTCTTATGGCCTGGATTGGCCACTGTTGGAAACAGGATGCTGGGCTTGATGGACCCTTGGTCTGACCCAGTATGGCATTTTCTTATGTTCTTATGTTCTTAAAGGCTTTTGATCCTGAAAAATACACACTCTCTGTTGTCCTCGTGTCCTTGGTAAACTTTTTCATTGCATTCCCTTCTAAATATGAAAATGTATGATTTGTGAAACTTTCTTAAAAACATAATATTAATATCTAACAAAACAATTCTAAGACTTTTGTTATGGTATGCCTGGGCAAGCCTTATTGATATTTATTTTCAGCATAATTAGTCACGCAGCGCGGTTAGCAATTCATTTTATTTACAGTCTTCTGTATCACTACTAGTCCTTCGCCTTGGAACTGCCAGCTTTAATTTATTCAGGCTCCAGTACTGACTTCAAGGCTGGATTCCCCATAGAGTTTAAGCAGTGAGGGAATAATTGCATCAGTAAACACAGAGCACAGTGCCTGTTCAGACAGCAGTAGCTAAGGCAGGTAAGATAGAAACCTATTAATTTGTATGTGCACTTCACAACCAACTAGATCAGTGTCCGAGATCTGGGCTGATTGCAGCGCTGCAGTAAATCAGTTTGTCCCATTGAATAGAGACATTTGTGCATTTTAATTCATACATTCATGTACTATGACCTTTAGTGATAGGAAATGTGAAGGTACGATTGAAGAGTCCTACCGGATAGAAATTGCTGCCTATCATCTCTGGTAATGTTGAATTATTTTTCTCTTTAACATTTTGTTGCTGTGTTCTATATATTGTATGTTACGTATACAAATCTGTTTTTTAATAGTATAAAATAAGTTGCCTAATTTCCTAAAATACAGTTATGTTGAGATCAGTTCTTTATTTTTTTATATTTTAGGTGTCATTCACTTTTCTCATTTTTTTCTTTGGAATGATCATAGACTGAAATATCTAATAAAATTAATGAGCAATACATTTTGACTGAAGATCCATTTTATGTTTTTGTTCAGTTTTGATGTAGACAAAAGCTCTATTTCCAAAAAATGTATCTTAGTTATTCTTAGTGTGCATCCTGTGTTGGTTTATTGTTGAGTGCTAGCACAAATCTTTTTGATAGATGATAAATTCTGAGTTACTTGAACTTCATGCTTTCCTTCCATTACTGTTTTGCTTTTAACACGTGCGTCGTGTTTATTAACTATGAACAAAAGTGTGCTCCGTAGATAGATTTCCAAAAGTTTTATCTCAAATATCTAAACTACAGCAAATCAGTATTTTCAATCAGTTTACAATAAATAAGAAAATAGCAGACTCATTGAGAAAAGTTACTGTTTTGCTGAAGTAGTACTTAATCACTTTAAAAGTACTTGAGAAATAGGAAAAATATATGCAAATTTACTTCCTGGTATAGGACAGGCTCATAAATAATTTCTGCTCCAAGTCATGCTGCAAGCTAGAAAGCAAACTTTCTTTAAAAAAGAATGCCGTGGCTTCAGACATCCCTGGCCTGTGCCATTTTTTCTTTTAATCTGAGTGTATAACATCGTTACCTTCAGCACACATACAGAAATACACAGAATAGATGCAGCTGTACATTCTCATTACAGCTTGCTATGTATGTCTTGAAATTGTGGCAAATTTGACCCTGTAGATAAAAATAAGTTGTTCTTCTGCTTCCTGTTTTTTTCTTCACGGTCACAGTCTCTGGAGCATGTGGCAAATAGCTATTTATGGAAACACAGGGGGTAATTTTCAAAAGGAGTTACATGCGTAAATGTAGCTACTATTGTAGCAATTTTCAAAAGCCATTTACTCAAGTAAAGTGCACTTATGTGAGTAAATCCTATAGACAAGTCAATGGCATATATTGTAGCAATTTTCAAAAACCACTTACTCAAGTAAAGTGAATTTACTCCAGTAAACCTGGTTTTTACTCGAGTAAATGCTTTTTAAAATCAGGCCCACAGCCTTTTGGACCTTGTTGTAGTGAGATTTAAACCACTTTTAAATGATTTTTTGAGTAAATTTTGATTTATCATTTGTTAAATTTGAATCCATTGATTTGCTCTTTGGTCATCTTAAATTTCTTTCCTTGTTGTTTTTTTTAAGTTCAAATTTCTTTATTAAGGTTTCAGTAATATAAATAGTTCACATTTATGAGGGTATAAAAGCATAAAGACACTTACAGAAAGGAATACCATCACAAAAAAACCAACACCACAATACGGGTACATCTTCAGAAGTTTAGGACGCCTATAGATATTATGAAATCAGATATTAATGGTAATGAACATCAGCTGAGTTGAGTCTTTCTAATTACTATTATTATAGTCATCCAGCAATTTCCACACCCGACACCAATTGGTCAACCGTCAATTTTTGATCGCTGCTGCTTTTTCGTATCTAGAATATAAGCCTACAGAGTTCCACCAAAATTGCTTTCTGAGAAGATCACTGTGCTTCCAGAATGAAACTATCAAATGGATGGCTACTGCTATAAGAAAATCTAGTAGTTTGCTTTCTGTTTTCAAGAGATTAAATATTGGGGAGGTGCTCCGGAGAATAACCACTTGGTAGCTTAATGGGTAGGAGAACTTGAAAATATTAGATATGATTCTCCCGATCTGTTCCCAAAAATGGTATACTGGTGGACAATTATAAATCATATGGGACATTGTGGCCTTAGGCGCCAGGTAGGACCAACAATTGTGATTGGATATTAGACCAATACGGAACATTTTCCAGGGGGTTCAGATGGCTCTGTGTAAGACAAAATAGAAGGTTTGTGTCAGACTAGAAGACAGTGATATCCACAGAGAAGATGACCAAAACTATTGCCAATTTACATCTTTTGGATCAGCATTACAATCATTAGCCCAAACTGTACATACATTTACTTTATTCGAGAAAGAGGAGCGACAGAATGCTTTATAAAACTTTGAGGCTAAATGACCTAAAGGGCCTAATTTCTGATAAAAGGTCAAAATGTGGGGGAGCTTATCGAGCTGGAAGTTAGAATTATGGGCAGCAGAGATGGCTGTGCTGATCTGAAGCCAGGTGAATGCTTGGGTGGCGGGGAGGGAGTATTGACTACACAGAGTTGGAAAAGAGATTAAGGTACCCTGATGAAAAAGTTGTGATATATACCATATTCCATTGTTATCCCATAATTGCCAATTAACTGAACTTGCATCTAATTTAACATCTGGATGTGATTTAATGGGTGCTAAAAGGGAGTACTTCCAAGGAAGGGCATTAGGCAAGTTAAGAGAGTCTAAGTTTTTAAGGGCTTTATAAGTAGATGCAGTAATTGGGTGCGTACGAAGTTGTTTCATAGGGGGCCGGCCAATTAAAACTTCTGTATGGGTTGATGCTGTTAACTCATATTCGAATAATTTCCACCTGGGAGGGTCAGCTAGATTGAATACATTGGAGAACCAGTAATATGCCTGATGTAAGATGTACGCTCGATGATATGAGTAAAAATCAGGGAAGTTGATACCACCTTGCATCTTATTGGTTTTCAGTTTAGATAGTGCTATGCGTAGTGCCTTACTGTGCCAAAGAAATTGCGTTAACATCCCTTCAACTTGTTTATAAAAATCTGAAGGAAAAAATATCGGTATCATGGATAGGATGTAGTTGATGCGTGGACTAAGAACCATTTTTATTGTATCTAGCCTGCCCCACCAGGTGAGATAGAGAGGGGACCAAGACATCAAAGTTTCTTTTAATTCGGACAAGATACCATTCACATTATGAGTTAGTGTATCTATTAAATCAGAGTAGAAGGTCACCCCTAAGTATTTGAGCCCCTTTGTTAAGAAATGAAAAGGATATGCTGCAAGATCTACCAGGGAATCTTGTAGGTTTAAAGGCAGTGTTTGTATTTGTGCCAGTTTATGCTACACCCAGAGATAGAGGAATAGTGTGATATTGTGGAGAACAGATGAGGAAGAGAGGAATTAGGGTTAGTTATATTTATTTATTTATTTATTTTTAATTTTTATATACCGGAATTCCTATATACAGTAATACATCGTCAGCATAAGCAGATAATTTAATCATCTCATTTCCAACATCTATACCTTCTATAAGTGGGTTTGCCCAGATAGTTTGTAATAAGGGTTCCAATGCTAAATTAAATAGAAGGAGGGACATGGGACATCCTTGTCGGGTTCCTCTCTGTAAACTAAAAACCTGGGAGCATCTGTTATTTAAATATATAAAAGCTTTAGGATATCGGTATAGTAGCTTAACCCAAGAGATATATTGAGGGCCAAATCCAAAAATTTAAAGCACCTCAAAAAGATATGGCCTTGTTAAATGCCTTTTCTGCATCCAGAGAGAGTGCGATAATCGGAGAGGGTTGCTTTTTCGCAGCTATTTGCGCATGGAAGAAGAGGCATGCATTGTTGGAAATGAGATGTTTTTTGATAAAACCTAATTGATCAGGATGTCTGAGGTGCGGCATAATATGAGCTAGACGAGTCGCTAGAATTTTGGCAAAGATCTTGTAATCCGTATTGAGTAGGGAAATTGGACGGTATACTGGGATTGCCCTAATATTGTCCTTTTTTGGGACTCTGTTGTTCAATTGATTTTTGTTATTGTAGGAGAACGAACACCTAAGGATCCTATGCTCTTTCTTTTAAGTGTTCCATACACAGATTCTGTTACTTCTGTGGTATATTTATCTCACCAAATATTAGTTGCCGGGGGGAAATTGCGTATTTTGGGAGATGGAAGGATTCTCCACCTTTACAAAGAGTTGTTCAGAGATTGGCGAAAGTGTACTACTTTAGTAAATTAACTGCTGTTAGGCATAAACAAGCAAGTACATTTGAGAAAATGTGGCAACGCTGTCTTCAGTGGCAAACAGAGCTATAAGTTGTATGGGGCGCTGAGTGGTGATGTTAGTGCCTCGGGGTGTTTTGAGCTTTAGACGTGAATGGGGGTATTAGGGGTTATATTTGGTTGTGGTATAGTTCTGGTTGTATTTAAGTGTGATAATTGGATGGGATAGATTGTTGGATCAGGTTTGAAAATCATTCTGATTTGGAATCATGACAGGTTGTGAGAGGTCTGTTATTTGAGTTTTATGATACAAATTTATTTGTGACAATGTGTGCGATTGTATTTTATGGCATAGTGTTGCATTTCTTTACTGTTAAGACTCAAAAATTATATTAAACCCCCCCCCCCAAAAAAAAAAAAAAAAACCCCAAACAAACAAACCAGGCACTGCCAGTTGAAATGGTGAGCCAATGAACTATGTTCATGTGCCAAGAGCCACAAGAAACAACCAGGTTTTCAGTTTTTTTCTGAATGCCAGGAGGTCTGGTGTCAGTTTGATGTCTAGTGGCAAGGAGTTCCAGAGGAAAGGGACAGAGACAGTGTATATAAACCCTAATTTCAGTCTGTCACACATGTTCTTGATCTGATTGTATTTTGTTTCATGAGATTAATATTTTTATGTATGTTATATTGTAAATCTCCTAGAGCCATGTTCACCAGGTATCCATACATTTTAATAAAAAAGTATGTTTTCTTCCTTGTGCTAGCAAGCCACATTTCCATGGGGTGGGTGCTACTAGGCTGGTGTTGGGCAGTATGTGAAGAGGGCGAGCTGGAGAATATATATAAAGAGTTGGGTACAGGATAGGTAGGAGAGGGTCAGGCTCTTAATTGCTTTAAAAGCCAGGAGCAGAAGTTTGAAAGAAATGCAAGAGGCGATTGGAAGCCAGTTGAAGGGATTTAAGGAGAGGATTGATCTGATCAAATTTACTAGCAATGAGCAGAAATCATGCTGCGCTGGTCGAATCAGTTTTTTTTTTTTGTTTTTTTTTGTGGTAAGCCCATGTAATTACAGTAGTCCAGGTGAGAGATAAAGGCCTGAATGAGTGCCACATAGAAAGGATCATCCAGAAAGGGTGAAGGCCTGAATGAGTGCCACATAGAAAGGATCATCCAGAAAGGGCGAAGGTGTTGAAGCTGTTGTAATTGAGAAGGCTGCTTTTGTAACAGATTGAATTTGAGCCTCAAAGGTGAAACTAGAGTCCAGAGTGACACAGAGATTCTTGTCTTCATGCCTGAAGGGAAGAGTGGATCATTATAATAGTATTCTGGACTGGAGGTGTGAATGATGTGATTTTTCAATCCATAATATTTCTGTTTTTGGGGGTTGAGTTTGTTTATTGCAGTGAATCCAAGTTGCAGTCTTCTTGAGGCAGAGTTTAGGTTAGCAATATCTTGGTCAGGATTAAGGGGTATAGTAATTGGATGTCATCTGCACAGGCATGGAATGGGATTAGTATATCCTCATTAGCTAAATAGATGTTGAACAAAGTAGAAGCTAAAATGGAGCTTTGTGGTACAGAGCAAGTGACAGTGTGAGGTGGCTAATCTTGTGGAGATGGTTTGAGTATGGTCCTGGAGGAAGGATTTAAACCAGTCTAGTGCTGATCCTGAAAGACCCAAATCCAGAAGTTGTTAGGTAAGGATCTCATGGTCTACTGTATCAAAGGCTGCAGATAGATCCAGGAAAATTAGAAGAGTCTGTTGGCCCTAATCCAAGTACTGATGAAGATCTTCCCACCAGGCATCGCAAAGCTGTTTCTGTACTGTGAGACGGTCTGTAGAAAGTTAGTGACTTGAAGGAGCTAATTGAGTTGATTCAGAACAGCTTTTAAATAATTTTATTGAGGAATTGAATGTTTGAGACTGCTCTGTAGTTGCTAAGATCATTGAGGTCCAGGTTCAACTTCTTCAGTGTGGGTTTTTTAAGGTAATGAGGAAAGTGGATCTCCGAGAGTGAGGAGTTTGATATTTTGAAGACAGGTGAGAAGACCAGATTTCTCATTTATGTGCACACATACTTTCACAGTACTAACACACTTGTACTTTCACATGTGTTCTCTTGCATGTGCGTACACGTGCTGTCACACATTCTCCTGCACATGTACACGTGGTTTCACATGTACTTTCACACTGGACCTGCTCCTGGGCCACTTGTATGGCTATTGCCGATCTCGCCTTTCCTCTTTTTTTCTGCTGGTTGTACACTGAATGCCACAGGAGCTGCAGGAAATCATGAAAAGAGCTGCAGGTTGCTATCCCTGGCACTAACACATGCTAGTTGTGCTTCCTGGTTTGGCTCTGCTCGTAGTGCAGAAAATGTAGCATACTGTATATACTGAATTTACTGACAGTTATTTCCTACTGCTATGGCAGCTACCTTGCCTTACAAAAAGCCATCCAGAAAAGAACACTGGCACCTTTCATTGCTGGACCAATGTCTCTTCGTGGAGGCCAATCTGGTACCTTTCTAATTATTTTTTTTTAATGCTTGAGATTTCTGTTGCTACACCGTTTCCTTATCTCTTGATTCGGCTATTTGAGACTGAAGAAAGGAGATATCAAAAGTTACAGATTCTGTAGTTTATTGCAGCAGAAATTAATTTGATTTATTGGACAGTGTAAAAACTTCTGTTTCGAAGTGGAGGGAATATTCTATCTTGTTCTTGGGTAATGTTATGCTCAGGCTTGTGAACCCTTGGCCGACGGGAGGATGGTATACCTTTCGGACGATCCATAGGTTCTCTCGTCGGGTGGCGAGGCAGAGCAGGAGACGGGACCGGCTGACCCTGGGCACTAGAGACTGATGCGACTGCGGAGGCAGATGGAGAGATGGGAAGAGGAGCTGTGTCTTCACCCCTGGAAGTCTGTAGTTCCCCCAGGAGGAGCCGCGCAGGAGCGACAGCCCGAATCGGAGCCCTCTCCTGGGGCTCCTGCAGCGAAGGAACGCCACGGCCAAGGTAGGGGGCCGCGGTCGTGGGGCGCCACAGCTGCGGAACACAACAGTACCCCCTTCATAAGGGCGTCTCCCCGGAGGCCTGGGTTTAGCTGGATGGTCCTTGTGGAACTGCTTCAGCAAATTCCGGTCCAGGATATTAGCCAGTGGCTCCCAGGAGTTCTCCTCGGGGCCGAAGCCTTCCCCCGCTATCAGGTACTCCCATTTCCTCCTGTGTTTCCTCACATCTAGAACCTCTCGGACTTGATAAGTGAGGTCATCTTCAGAGGCAACAGGTTGCAGGGTCGGAGGCGTGCTGGAAGGCCATGACAATACCAGAGGCTTCAGTAGGGAGACATGGAACGTGTTGTGAATCTTGAGAGACGGAGGGAGATGAAGTTGGTACAAGACAGCACCCACCTGCCGGATGATGGAAAACGGTCCGATGAATCGTGGGGCCAGTTGCGATGAGGGCAGCTTCAACCGGATGAACTGCGTGCTCAACCAAACCTTTTGGCCCGGCTTGAGAGGCGGGTACAGCCTTCTCTGCTGGTCCGCATACCTCTTAGCTGCCTGGCCGGCTCTGATCAGGGCGCGTTGCATGGATATCCACAGACGATGCAACTCATAGGCGGAGAGTTGAGCTGTTGGAGATACAACCGTGCGGTCTCACCATGCAATGATAATGAGGCATTATGACATTTTCCGTTTTATTGACCATTCCCTTCCTAATAATTCCTAACATTCTGTTTGCTTTTTTGACTGTCGCAGCGCACTGAGCCTACGATTTCAATGTGTTATTCACTATGAATCCTAGATTATTTTCCTGGGTGGTAGCTCCTAATATGGAACCTAACATTGTATAACTAGAGCATGGGTTATTTTTCCCTATATGAAACACCTTGCACTTGTCCATATTAAATTTCATCTGCCATTTGGATGCCCAATCTTCCAGTCTTGTAAGGTCCTGCAATTTATCACAATCCGCTTGTGATTTAACTACTCTGAATAATTTTGTAACATCTGCAAATTTGATAACCTCACTCGTCTTATTCGTTTCCAGATCATTTATAAATATATTGAAAAGCACTGGTCCAAGTAAAGATCCTTGAGGCACTCCACTGTTTATGCTATTCCACTGAGAAAATTGACCATTTAATCCTACTCTCTGTTTCCTGTCTTTTAACCAGTTCGTAATCCACGAGAGGACCTTGCCTCCTATCCGATGACTTTTTAGGTTTTTTTTAGAAGCCTCTCATGAGGGACTTTGTCAGACGGCTTCTGAAAATCCAAACTAACTACATCTACTGGTTCACCTTTATCTACATGTTTATTAACCCCTTCAAAAAAATGAAGCAGATTTGTGAGGCAAGACTTCCCTTGGGTAAATCCATGCTATCTGTGTTCCATTAAATCATGCCTTTCTGTATGCTCGGTGACTTTGATCTTTAGAATAGTTTCCACTATTTTTTCCAGCACTGAAGTCAGGCTTACTGGTCGATAGTTTCCCGGATTGCCCCTGGAGCCCTTTTTAAATATTGGGGTTTCATTGCCCACCTCTAGTCTTTAGGAACAATGGATGATTTTAATGATAGGTTACAAATTTTAACTAATAGATCTGAAATTTAATTTCTATGTTTGAACTTGATGTCCTTTTATTGTTTTATTTACTGTAAAATTGTATTTGATTAATTTATATGCAGTATACTGTTTTATCTGAATTTTATTTACATGCTGTAAACCAGTATGATTGTTATACAGATTATCAGTATACAAAATAATATAAATAAATAAATACATTTAATGTTTGGGGTCCTTCAGAACTCTGGGGATGCATATCTTCTGGTCCAGGTGATTTTCCACTCTTTAGTTTGTCAATCTGGCCTACTACATATTCCAGGATCACAGTGATTTGGTTCAGTTCATCTGACTCATCACCCTTAAATACCATCTCTGAACCGGTATCTCCCCAACATCCTCATTAGTAAAACAGAAGCAAATAATTCATTTAGTCTTTCTGCCATGGCCTTATCTTCCCTAAGATCCCCTTTAACCCCTCAGTCATCTAACATTACAACCAACTCTTTCACAGTTTTCTTGTTTCTTATATGTTTTAAAACGTTTTTGTTATGAGTTTTTGCCACTATGGCCAACTTCATTTCAAATTCTCTCTTAGCCTGACTTATCAATTATTTACCCTTAACTTGACAATGCTTATGATTTTTTCTGTTTTCTTCAGATGGATCCTTCTTCAGATTTTTGAAGGATTTTTTTTGGCTAAAATAACCTCTTTCACCTCACCTTTTAACCATGCCGGTAATCATTTTGCCTTCCTTCCATCTTTCTTAATGCATGGAATACATCTGGACTGCACTTCTAAGATTGTATATTTAAACAATGTCTATGCCTGTTGTACACTTTTAACCTTGCAATAGCACCTTTCAGTTTTTTTCTAACGCTCCGATATCGGAGCGGCCTCGGAGGGAACAGGCAACGCGCGCCGGGCTCAGCGCGCGCAGGTTGCACAAATGTGCACCCCCTTGCGCGCGCCGACCCCGGATTTTATAAGATATGCGCGGCTACACGCGTATCTTATAAAATCCAGCGTACTTTTGTTTGCGCCTGGTGCGCGAACAAAAGTACGCCCTCGCGCAAATTTATAAAATCTACCCCTCAGTTTTTTAGCGTTTTCAAAGACCTTTAAATATTGAAAGCAGATGACGTCATCTCAGGGGGATGCCCCTGAGGTTCGCGCCCTTGCTGGTACAAGAGTCAGGACACGCACGCGCCCTAGGCATCAGGACAATACGGCGGAGTTGCAGCGTCGAGCTAGTCCGGGACGCTGGAGGAAGACGACATGGAGACTCCGCGGCAGCCAGCCGTCCATCAGACCCGGAGGGAGTCGCCACAGAGTTAAAGAGGGCGGAGTGAAGGCACCGAGCAGCAACAGACGCAACAGTTCCTGAACCAAATGTTCCATGAAGCAGTGATTTATTCCATCCAGGAACTTTGTCTCTAGTATATCCTGATTTACATTTACCCAGTCAATATTGGGGTAATTGAAATCTCCCATTATTACTGCACTGCCAAATTGGTTAGCTTCCCTAATGTTTCTTAGCATTTCATCATTTGTCTGACCATTTTGGCCAGGTGGATGATAGTATACTCCTATCACTATACTCTTACCCAACACACATGGGATTTCTACCCATATAGATTCTACTAAGCATTTAGTCTCTTGTATAATCTTTATCCTGTTTGACTCTATACCCTTCTGGACATAAAGTGCCATATCCCCACCAAGTGGATTCTCCCTGTCATTGCGATATAATTTGTTCTCTGATATAACACTATCCCATTGGTTATCCTCCTTGTACCAGGTCTCTGAGATGCCAGTTATGTCTGTCTCATCAATTACCGCTATACACTCTAACTCTCGCATCTTACTTCTTAGACTTCTGGCATTGGCATACAGACATTTCAATGTATGTTTTTTCTTTGTATTAACAACCTGCTTTTTAATTGATAGGGATAATTTGGAATTCTTTAGCTCAGGTAGTTCTTTACTTATAGGCATATGGACTATGTTTGCTTTTATTGGAATCTCTCTGTTGGAATGCCCTAACTCTCCTGTTTCATTAGTATCCTTCAAAGATACATTCCTCTGAACTATGCATTGCTGAGTGAATGTTGGCTTTCCCCCTTGTTCTAGTTTAAAAGCTGCTCTATCTTCTTTATAAAGTTAGCGCCAGCAGCCTTGCTCCACTATGGTTATGGTGGAGCCCGTCCTTTCAGAAAAATATCTCTCTTCCCTAAAAGGTTCCCCAGTTCCTTATGAAGCAGAATCCCTCTTCCCTTGCACTATCATCTCATCCACATATTGAGACTTTGGAGCTCTGTCTGTCTTTGGGTACCTTCACGTGGAACAGGGAGCATTTCAGAGAATGCCACCCTGGAGGTTCTGGATTTCAGCTTTCTACCTAAAATGCTAAATTTGGCTTTCAGAACCTCTCTTCCACATTTTCCTACAATGTTGTTGCCCGCATGTGCCACAACAGCTGGCTGCTCCCCAGCACTGTCTATAATCCTATCTAGGTGACGCGTGAGGTCTGCCACCTTCGCACCAGGCAGGCAAATTACCAGGCAGTCCTCATGTCCACCAGGCACTCAGCTATCTACATTTATAGTAATCAAATTACCAGCTATGATGGGCCAATCTAACCCTTCCCTCCTGGGCAGTAGCCCTGGGAGATTTGTCTTCAGTGCGTGAGGACAATGCATCGCCTTGAGATCAGTCTTTGCTATAAGATCACTTCCTGCTACACCAGAGTAATGTTCTCCAACCTGGAGACCTTTCTGATCCAAGATAGCACCGGGGCTGCCAGACTGGATTTGGGATGTCACTGAAGGTCTCATCAATGTACCTCTCTGTCTGCCTCAACTTCTCCACAAATAGCGCTCTAACCTCCAGAGATCGGGCTCTTTGCATCGGATGCACACATACAATCTATTACCAGTGGGTAAAAATCATACATGCTTCTCATTTTGTTCACAGGCCTCCTATGTGAAACGGTATCGAGTGCTCTTCCTTGATCCAGTTCTCTATTCACCCAATCAAAACAATCAGATTTTTCTGACAGGACCTTCCTCTACTGAATCCGTGCTGCCTCGGGTCCAGCAACTTACTGGATTGTAGATAGTTCACTATCCTTTCTTTCAGCAGCGTCCTCATTAATTTTCCCACACCAGAAGTGAGGCTAACTGGCCTGTAGTTTCCAGCCTCCTCTCTGCTATCACTCTTATGAAGCAGGACTACAACCGCTCTTCTCCAATCTTGCGGCACCACTCCTGTTTCCAGGGATCTATTAAACAGGTCATTTAGCGGACCCACTAGGACATCCGAGTTCTTGTAGTATCCTGGGTTGTACCTGATCCGGCCCCCTGGACTTGTCCACATTCAGTTTTCCTAGCTCTTCCTATATATATTCTTCTGTAAAAGGAGTTGTATTTAGCTCATTCCCTTCTATGGTCTTATCAACCAGCAATGGTCCTTCTCCAGGGTCTTCTTTAGTGAACACTGTACTGAAGTATTTGTTTAATATTTTCGCCATTTCCTTGTTTGTCTCGGCACCTTGCTCCTTGTCATCTTTCAATTTCACTATATCACTTCGGGTTTCCTTCTTTCTCTTATATATCTGAAAATTGTTTTGTTACTTTTCTTTATCTCTTGGGCAATACTTTCTTCCACTTGACCTTTTGCTTTTCTAATTTCTTTCTTATCTCCCTCAGTTCCACCTAGTATTGTTCCCTATGTTCCTCTTTTTAGGATCCTCTATACCTCCTGAACGTTGATCTTTTTGCCTTTATTTTTGCAGCCACCTCCTTTGAGAATCAAATTGGTTTCTTTTTCCTTGAACTTTTGATTACTTTTCTAACTTACCCCTACATTCATCAAAATGCTATAACACATGGATAACTCCCGCGGTAAGAAAAAGGGGCATGTTCATAGTAATTTTAGAATTACCATACCGCATGCTACCATACCGCTTCGCATAGGTAGTATCGCAGGGTGCGGTAAAGTTTTTGCACCCCGCAATACTATGAGAGAGAGAGAGAGAGAGAAACTGTTTATAAAGCCTTCATAGTAGTCAATATTATATCTCTATAGGAGGGCCAGCTAATAGCTTGAGATGAAGTGTTGGTGGTGGTTTAGGGTTTTAGACGCGGAGTGAGACATACAAACAGCACAGTATACTGAGGTGAAGATTTGATGTCATTTGGAGTGAGGAAAATCCATCAACCCAGGGCGAGAGAACATTGTAGAAATCTCATCTTTGTGAGAATTTCCTCACTCCATTTGATGTCAAATCTTCACCTTGGTGTACTGTACTGTTCGAATATCTCACTCCGCATCTAAAACTGGCCCCTATTCCCTAAATAACCACTAACACCTCATCTCAATCTATTAGTTGCTTCTCCTATAGATATATAAGTAGTTGAATACTGTGAAGGCCTCCCAGAGGCACTCTCTCTCTCCCCACTCCACTCCTCGCCACTCCTCTCCACTCCCCTCTCATCTCCTTCCCATGCCCAGAAAAGGCCGAAATGCAATTTGCAAAGTGTATCGCAAATTGCATTACGGCCATTTTGGGCATATCGCACAGTTTAATGCCAGGAAAAAAGATGTAGTTATTTCCAGCGTTAAAACCGTGGGATAGCATTTGTTATGCTATTGCACGGCGTGATATTGCCCCTAATTTTAATTTATCCCACCAATCCCCTCCCCAGTCTCGCCCCTTCTAAAAATTTGCATTCACACTGCACGGTAACACAATTATTGCATGCATTATAATGTTAATGCATGCGTTAACGCCTTATAGTGTGTGTTATTTATTTATTTATTTATTTATTTTTAATGCCATAACACATTTTGATGAATGATCCTGATAGTTTTATTCCTTTGAAATAGCTTCTTTTTATTTAGCCGATTGTTGTTCCACCTCACCCATTTTCTCCCAGTCTTCTAGTTCTTCCTCCAGGTACATCCCCATTTTGTCACAGTCTGTATATTTGAAATTCAAAACATGGGTTTTCATGTGACTTCTTTGTATCTTATTTGCAATATCAAACCCAACCGTCTGATGATCATTTCTAACTCAGGTGGGCACCTATCTGAATGTTATAGACATTATCCCCATTTGTGAGCACTGGGTTCAGGGTTATACCATCCCTTGTAGAATCCATTACCATTTGTTTGAGCAGAGCCCCTTGGAGGGCATCCAGTATCTCTCTACTTCTTGTAGATTCCGCAGAAGGGATACTCCAGTCTACATCCAGCAGATTAAAATCTCCAACGAACAATACTTCTCTCTTCTTTCTCATCCTGTCTTCAGGTCAGATCTCTGTCCAGCTCTTCTGACTGAATTGGAGGCCTATAGACCACACCAATGTAAATGAAAGATCATCATATTTCTTTTTTAGGCTAGCCCATAATGCTTCTTCCTTACCCCAGGTCCGTTGCATTTCAATTGCTTGGATATTGCTTCTGACATAGGGGCCGATGCAATAATGTTCGCGGAAAGCGGGCGCTGACTTTTCAGAGCCTGTTATTTTAATGCATGCATGACGCCCGCAAGGGGGTCCACCATGCAATATGTAAATTTGGGGTTTGCGCTAGGAAGGAGGCACTAGGGTCGCTTGCATGACCTTAGCGCCTCCTTGCTAACGTGACCCGCCGCGGCTGCCGGTTATGAAAACCGATGCCGGTAAACTCGGCCTCGGTTTTCATAACCTGCCTGTCTGCCAGTAATGAAAACGGATGCAGAGTTTATCGGCGGCCATTTTCATTACTGGCAGATGGTTGGTTATGAAAACCGAGGCCGAGTTTACCGGCATCAGTCTTCATAACTCGGCGGTCTACCGAGTTTTTTGGTTTTTTTTTTTACTTTAAAAAAGAAGTACAGAAAAGCAGTTTTTTCTGCTTTTCTGTACTACTTTTACCTGCGCTCAGCTATCAATGCTTGCTCCAGGTAGTCATTAATAGCCGAGTGATAAATGTGCCTCTGAGATGCACATTTATCTTTTTGCATGCGGGGTGAATGAGTAATAGGCTCATTCACATGTATTTGCATGAGTTGAGTGCTATTACATTCACTTCATGTCCACGGGTTAAATAGGCGCTAATCCCCCTATTGCATTAGGGGGTGGGTTATACAGTGTGCTTGGCTGAGCGCACTGTATTGCATTGGCCCCATAAAGTGCTGCTACTCTTCCTTTCCTGCCCTCTCTGTCCTTCCTTACAGGTCGATACAGTAACGTGCAGTTAAAGATTGCCCGTCTGCAACGTGCTGGGAGCGCACAATACAGACGAGTAAGGCCATCCAGCGATACAGTCTCCAGTTTCACGCGTCCTTAGCGCTTCCTAAAATAAACACCTAACCCTTTCCGCACCCAGCATGTAAATGAACGAAAAAGCTGTATAATGAAGGAATTAGCTATTCCCCTCCGATACTGTAACGGGCGCTGATATTATCTCCTTAGGAACGCGCTGTTTTGCCGCGGCCTTAACCTGTTAGTTTACCGCCTCCCCCTAGTAGGAGTTAGGACTGTGTAACAAATCCATCGACACCGCTTAAGATACTCAAACACAATAAAACAATAAATCTGGCACCTTCCTTGATGTAGTACGTCCCGGATGCTCCCCCCTCCCCAGCGTGCCCGCCACTACCCCTTTCATCAGCTGCATCCACCCATTATGCCCCTCACGGGCATGTCCCGCTTCACAGAGTGCTCCCACTCATATCCGTTCATGGGTATATACCCTTTCGCCCCCCTCACAGCGCCATGCTACCACTGCGACCCGGAGGAGGTGAGGCACAGCGGCGAAGACAGACGGGAGAGGAGAAAAAGCAGAGCCGAGCAAAGCAAAAGCGTGCGAGCAAAGCGAAAGCGTGCAGCAAGCCGGCGAAATAGACCTGCGAGCAGAGGCAATAGCAGCGGTTCGGTAAGCCTGGCACCCTCCTTGATGTAGTACGTCCCGGATGCCCCCCCCCTCCCCAGCGCGCCCGCCACTACCCCTTTCATCAGCTGCATCCACTGCGACCCGGCAGTTCCGTGAGGCCTACAAAAAAAAAAAAATCCCCGGCTCCCGCGCCCCTGCACTGGCCCGCCGACTCTACCCCCCCCCCTCCTCCCGATCGGGCAGGTAGGCGGCGGCGAAAACCAAAGCAATTTTTTTTTTTTCAAAAAGCGACATCACACAATGCATAAAATAATTTCTCCAGCCTTAAAGCGACAATTTTGGTTTTTTCCAAAAGCGACTTACTTTTGGGATCTGTCAAGATCCCAAAAGTAAGTGGCAAAAGTAACTTACTTTTCTGTAGCCATCAGGAACACGATCTTAGCTCCTCCGGACGAAGACGAAGATGGCCGCCTGCACGGGGAAAGCGTGCAATTGGTCGCTGAAGACGTGACGTGACGTCTTCAGCGGCCAATTGCACGCTTTCTCCCGTGCAGGCGGCCATCTTCGTCTTGAGCTACGATCGTGATGGCTTCAGAAAAGTAAGTTACTTTTGCGACTTACTTGACAGATCCCAAAAGTAAGTCGCTTTAAGGCTGGAGAAATTATTTTATGCATTGTGTGATGTCGCTTTTTGAAAAAAAAAAAAATTGCTTTGGTTTTCGCCGCCGCCTACCTGCCCGATCGGGAGAGGGGGGGGGTAGAGTCGGCGGGCCAGTGCAGGGGCGCGGGAGCCGGGGATTTTTTTTTTTTTGTAGGCCTCACGGAACTGCCGGGTCGCAGTGGATGCAGCTGATGAAAGGGGTAGTGGCGGGCGCGCTGGGGAGGGGGCGGGGGGGGCATCCGGGACGTACTACATCAAGGAGGGTGCCAGGCTTACCGAACCGCTGCTATTGCCTCTGCTCGCAGGTCTATTTCGCCGGCTTGCTGCACGCTTTCGCTTTGCTCGCACGCTTTTGCTTTGCTCGGCTCTGCTTTTTCTCCTCTCCCGTCTGTCTTCGCCGCTGTGCCTCACCTCCTCCCGGAGCAAGGCTGCTTTCGCGCCCTGCTCTGGGAGGAGAGACACAGCAACGAAGCAACAAAGACTTTTCGTGTTTTTTTACACTTCCTGGTGCCTGTCATTCCAAATGACATTTGAAATGACAGGTACCAGCGCACCCAGGTTACTGTATAGGCGCTGTACTCAGCGCCTATACAGTAAAATGGGTTGCGCGGGCATAACCCTTCCCTAACGCTTTAAAGCCGCGGCATGCATTTGCATGCGATTAGAAGAGAGTATCGGGGATTTAGTGAAGAGAACTGTGCGTGCGGGGAGGAAGGGTGCGCCTGACACTGCCGCACTGTTTCTACCGCGGCCTTACTGTATCGACCCGTTAATAAGCTATAGCCTAGGGGTGGCTATATCCCAGTTGATATTAGCTACTATCATTTTAGCTTACATGAAGTTATAGGGATTTTATTTCCCATATAAATCCTCTCTTTTAGCATCGCTAACAATCAATATCAATACTCCACACTTCCTTCCCTTCAGTGCTACAGTCTGAGTAATCCTCTCAAAGACCACCAGCAATGCAAATATACTAAATCTTTTGGCTGTATTTCAGAGATTTAAGGCAGTAATATATACTTAGCTTGGAGCCCTTCTGGACAGGAAATAACCAGAAAAGAGACTTGCCCCTCTATTCATAAGACTATCTGTCTGCTATTGATTAGGATCAGCCCCCACCCCAAGACAAGCTGCCTACTGTTAGGTGAGGAGTTTTAGTAGAAGAGGAGAGGGCTGGTGGGGGGAGGAGGGGAGTGAGAGAGCTATGGGTAGAGAAGAAGAAGAGATGGAGCTGGTAGAGGGAAGAGAGGATTGCACCTGGTTGAGATGGTAAATGGAGGAGGAGACAAAGGGCGCTGCCTTAGGGGGGGGGAGGGGTGTACAATTCCTAGGGAAGAAATGCACTCACTATGTAACCACTCCCCCCCCCCCCCCCCAAAAAAAAAAAAAAAAAAGCATTGAGGAGTGGCAGTGGCAATAGTACGTGGCTTGTGGGTTTCACCCATGGTAAGTAAATTCTGCAAAGCCTGCTAATTCCCAAGCAGTGTGCTATGGCATACCAGTATGCCATAGCACACTGCTTGGGAATCACTGGTCTAGGTTCTTTAGAAAAATGTTTAAATATCACTTAGCTGATAAAGATCACTACTGGTCAAAAGGAGCTTTATTTTCTAAAATTTGTTGTAGAGTGTTATATAATTGTGCTCCAAAGAGCTACCTTAGATTTAAATTTCATGTGTCATCAAATAGTTGGGCATAGAAAAGCACCTATGAAGCTGAGTTTTACCATTATCCTTGCCTCATGTGGCCATTTATGTTGTATTGCATTGGTAAGAATTGATCCAAAGCAATGTTTTCTATAGTTCCTTGGCCACATCAGTTTTAAAAGGTATTTGTATTTACTTTAATTTGGCAAATGAAATCATCCAAGTGAAAAGCTTTCTGCTTTCAGAGGTGTTCATGTTGAGAAAAATGATCTGTTTTTAATAAGTATACTTTTTCTTTATGTTCAGTATAGTGAATAACAGGATTAGCTGACTAGTTGGAACTACGTAAGTGATGTGCGCTAAAAACAATGTTGATGTATTTTATTACAGGTTATTTCCTGTGGGTTATTTCCCATAGGATTTTGTATACTGAGAATTGGATTTTAGTAAATTCCATGTTTGTATGGGAGTGTTTTGCGGCAGACAGAAAAGTATGGCATTATTGGCCATGGCATCGTGTATTTACATCTTAACCCTGCCATGATCCTAAAGGGGCAGCAAGCTAGAGTGATTCCTTCCCCCCTGCCTCATGCACACGAAAAGCCAAAGCTACATCTCCCCCCCGCCCCTCAAGCAGACTCTCCCCTATACCTAGTCCATGACCCGAACGTCACCCAATATACAAATATTGGCCCCTTCCCTCAAGCTTGCCTTTGGACCCGCTGTCCCCTTACTAGCAGGAGTCCCTGAGTCACAGTAGGTAAGAGTGGTTCCCAGTCATTCTTGCTTTGCTGGTCCCATAATTCAAAATGGTGCTGGCTAAAATTAACAGAACCTCTTCAGGTGTCATTAACTTTCCAAAGAGTAACATTGTTTGCATGGTTATTGCAATCCGTGTACACTTTTTTTAATATTAATGAGCTACTTTGCATGTGACATAGCTTATTAATTTTTTCCTCAAGTTGGTCCAAAGTTCTCATACAATATCGGTGTTACTAACATGGTTTTAACTTAACTTTCCAAAGGTTAATATTGATTATATGACATTGAACATGCAGTTTTGCATTAGTAAAAAACCTGTAGGTCTTTATCTATCACTTAAAAGTATGCTATGTTTATCTCTGCTAAATTAGTTTTAAGACAGACTGTGTAAGGCAAAAAAGTTCTGTTAGGTCTTGAGCTAGCAGCCTACTGGACAAGAGACCAGAGCCCTGCCTCTTGAACCATATATCTGAAACATGTAATATATAGGAAACCTGCTACAGGGACCAGTGACCACCACCCTGGAAGAATGAGATTAGACATTGGTTATTTTAAAGCAACCTGTGTAAATAAAATTTTATTCCTGAAAACTATAGGACTGCTTATTTGTGTTGTGTGGACCTAGATGAAAATATTTCTGACACCTGAAGTACCGTAAGTTGTAGCCCCTCTGTTAAAGAGTAGCCTCCCTTCTGGTATTAGTTTGATCAGAGCTATCTTTCTTTAAGTAAATGCATGGGTGCAGGTGATTGCTATTGAGGACTTGCAGTTACCCGGGGACTGTTCCTTGCATCTGGTGTGGTCCATTATGTCTGTTTTATATGCTTAGTTTTGCTTGATTTTAGACTGTTGATTTTTATGTTGTGTTTAGGTGTTATGTCTATTCATGTTTTATTGTTCAACGCTATGTTGGTCCTTACCAAGGGCCAGGAAGGCAATCTGCAAGTAATTTAATAAATTAATAAGCTGCAGTGAAATACTGCATTGTCCTGTTGAATTACTATGGAATTTGATCTGGGCACCTTGATCTTGCAACTGGAACTGTTGTGAATACTGTGAACTGAGTCTGCCTTGTTGTATTTGGATGTATTACTACAGATGGTGGAGTGTTTTAGCTCCATGCCCTGAAAGAAAGTTTGTATTCTTGAAGGTGAAGCTAAAACCTGCTAAGAATAAATCATATGTTGAGCCAGAAAGAGAAGTGTGTGGTCTTAGTAACTGAGTCTGTCTACCTGTTTCTGATGGGAACTTCTAATAAACAGTTATATACTGTCTAACCAGTCAAAATGCTTGATTGCTTTTCACTGGTTTGAGAAAATCAATACATTATAACCTCCAAACAATTTCCTTTCATCATAAATTTGAGGTACTTAAAGCCACCCAGAATTAAATGTAGAGGCAGGTATTTTATAAAGTATGCACATACTCTGCTTCTGAAAATCCTTCTTGCGCATGTACTTGGGATCACTAGTTTGCCAGTTCATCTACACCTTTACCAGTTCACCTAGACCCTCCAGCAGTTCAACCTGAGCCATAACCAATTCATCCAGACCTCTGACCTAAAAACTACAGACAAAAGACAAGTGCAATTTCAATTGCTCAAGTCCAGTTAGCAGATGTAAAATCATACAGACAAGTTTGATAATGTTATGCGCATATACCACTTACAAAATAATTAATGTGTGTATATTTCTGAACCCCATACCGCAGTGTTTCTAAACTACTCCTTTCCCTCCCCCCGTTACCATTTATGTGCGACACTGCAAATATGTGCATACACTCTAGGCTTATGAAATAGGATATATGCACATACATCTTTCTAAGGCATAATTTTACGAGTGCGGCCCCGTGTAACTCTTTGAAAAGTACCTCCTTAGATTTTTGTGTATTCACTTGACCATCAGTTCATCTCCTATTTCTAGATGATATCTTCAGTATAGAGATGAGAAATACATACCAGACAAAATCTGGTTGGCCAGTTGCCACTTTGTGTGGGAAGATGCATGCCAGCCACACAAGTTTGAGTCTGGTCTCTTTGTAATTACTATTGCATCTTTTTATTTGATGAGTTCAGTTTTCTGTTGGGAATGTTCCAAGTTTAAGGGTTTTTTTTTTTTTTTAAAGAAAAGAAAGCTAATTTAATTGCATATGAAGATAAAGCAAATTTTAATTCCAAAAAGCTTTCATCAAGGTATTGCACATTATAATTACATTTCTAGTTCACATTCCCAAAGCATTTAAAGGAATGATGAGATGGTACATCACATTATATGCCCAATGTATTGAACTCAGGAATATGCAAATAAAATCCAATTGTAAAGGTCAAAATAAACTACAATACAAATAAAATAAAATTACCCCATGCCATGAACCAAGCTACATGTATTACAAAACCCAGGATACATCATCTTTTATCCAGTAATAATTATTTTTGCTTGATTAATTTTTGAACTTCTGCTTCTGCTATAAATAGAAATTTTGAGGTATAAAGTGACATGACTTAAAAATAGTCTTGCACATCATCTAAAAATGTATAGCGCACAAGGAAAATGTATTAATTCTAAGTAAACATCAACAATTTTTATTGTGTAGCTATTTGATATAGTTTTTATTTGAAATAACAAATGAGGTGCAGTGAGCTATTCTTTAAAGAAGTGAAGGTTCTTTTGGTCTGGCAATTAATTGTGCTGTTATCTTATTTAGTTAAAATACAGTGAGTTCCTAAAATTAGGCACTCAAGATTGGCCCTTAAGTTAGATGCCTATTTTCAGCTGAATTTAGAGCCCTAAGTTTTCAGCTGAAAATTCACCTAAATTTAGGATTCTAAAAATTAGAGGGGGAGGGGGCAATATTCGGCACAATATTCGGCACGCGTAAATCCGGAGGATTTACGCGTGTAACTGGCCTTGCGTGCACCGGGCCTGTTTTAAAAAGGCCCGGCGACGTGTGTAAGCGGGGCCATATTTGCCGCTGTGCCGGGGATCGCGTGCTGGCAGTTGGCTGGCGCGCGCACTTGCGCCTGCCCAGAGGCAGGTGCAAACGATAAAACACATTTTTTGAAGGGGGTTAGAGTAGGGCTGGTGGGGGGGGGGGGGGAAGGTTAGGGGAAAGGGGTGGGAAGGTCAGGTTAGGGGGAAGGCAGAGTGGCTCGGCGCGCGCAAGGTGCACAATTGTGCACCCCCTTGCGTGCACCGACCCCGGATTTTATAACATGCGCGTGCATGTTATCGGGCGTACATGTGCGCGCGTGCATGTTATAAAATCTACCCCAAAGTATTTTTGTTGGAGGTCATGCAATATAAATTTTACTTTCCAGATTTTCTTCGTATCAGCTGATATGCATTTAGATTAAATGCTACCCATACATTCCATTATTTGTAAACCATAATTTAATCATTGCTGTTTTTTTTTATTATACTTTCAGAAGTTAGACAACTTTCTTCAATTCACCATAAAAAGGAGCATCCTTGCACAGGACTGCAGAAGTTTGGTACAAGGATGTGGTGACCAGGGGATCAGAGGCTGGCCACCTTTGCATGGACCAAGGATTTACAATGTTTGTTATTTTGTGAACAAGGACAGCTTTGGACCTAGTTGAGACTCTGAAAATGCGGCCATGGACTGGCTCCTGGCGTTGGATTATGCTTATCCTTTTTGCCTGGGGCACCTTGTTATTTTATATAGGAGGACATTTAGTGAGAGACAATGACCATCCTGATCACTCCAGCAGAGAACTCTCCAAGATACTTGCAAAGCTTGAACGTTTAAAACAACAGAATGAAGATTTAAGGCGAATGGCAGAGTCTCTCAGGTAAAATTTTAAAGTATGCATGGGGTACCTGACATCATTGTTTTTCAAGTTTTGTCTTTTAAGAAGCCACTTAGTAGAAGCTGGTGAACCATGCCTTAGTGCCAAAGTAAAGTGTTGTTCCATAATCATAAAGCTAAATGTTAAGCTATTTAATATATTTTTTCTAAATGCTAGTCTCAAAGCTATGCTTTAATATTCAGAGGAGTAGCATCTAGATCAGATGGCTTTATTGGGGTTGAAACTTCCTTGTTCAAATGTTTATTTTTATTTTTCTGTAACACAGTGCTTCTCAGTTTCCAGCATAAGACAACTGCTACAACACATTTATGCTCTCTTCCTAGTAGTTACTCATCATATATTCTGTACGCATGCAGATCTTTGCAGATATTACTGTATGCTTTGATATCCATTCTATACACACTTTGTAACTCTTGGGATTATTTATGGAGTCCATTGTGTGGTTTGAAAAAAGTGGCCTGGCCCTTGCTGTGAAAGCAAAGATAGCCTCTGCCAATTTATGGAGCAGAGCACAGAGTAATTTTCTAAAATAGTGAAGTATTGTTTTTACACATTGCATACCAATGGAATAAAAGAAAATCATAAGGTGTCAGTGTCACTTTTAGAGGCACTTAATTATGAGGAATTAAAACAAGATTTGGTTTGTTGGACTCTCCAACTAGTTTTCTGTCCGTTTCCTCACACTCCTTTAAATTAAAATTATGCCTTAGAATTAAACAAATTAAATATGCTTGTCTATCTGCTAAAGGCAACGGTTGAGCCTGCATGATATTGTTGGGATTATCCCTAGGAATTTGCACTCCCAAACCCAGGACACTTATGAGCAGAAACACAATTTAGGATTCACTCAAGCCTTTAACCAAACTGCCTATTCTTTTTCTGTCCCTAAGAACCCAGCTGTGTATTTCCTAAACAAGAAACTTAAGGCCCCACATGGGTATCCATCACTGCAAGCCAAGCTGAGAAGGTCTGGTGGTCAGCCAAAGTCTTTCCTAGGATGATTCTAATGTTCACCACGGTCCCTCTCTCTTGGACACCTTGCTCTCAGTGTAGTGAAGGTCGTGATCTTCTCCTTTGTTACAGTACAGCTACTGATGCAAATTCAGCTCCAGTTGCAGAGATTCCGTTTCTGAAACAGTGACTGTTTTGTTTTCCTAGTCTACACCCGAACAATCTTGCTATGTTGTATCAGGCAGTGCCAAGCACACCATTAGCTGTTGCCATCCAGTTAGGCAATCTCACTCACGATCAAAGTTGTGTGGTGGTTTCCACAGAAACCTTTCTGAGGCTCCATACCTTGAGTTTATCATACGTTCAGCATGTGTTTTTGAAAGGTGACCTTTCAAAAACATATGCTGAACGTATGTTAATAATAGAATATGCTGAACGTATGTTAATAATAGAATATGCTGAACGTATGTTAATAATAGACTGAAGCGATTCAGTCTATTATTGTAAAGGTTTCCCAATATCTGCTCAAGTTCTGATTCACTGTAAGTATTTGTTGGCATAACTTGGACCTGTTCTGTCCTTTTGACTTTTTTTCCATCTTGGCTCGCACCTGTTCTGTCTTGCCTATGTTTTTCTCCTCCTGCCCCCACCCTTGCTTAGCTGTGCAAGAGCTCATCTCTTTTCTGCAAGTTTGCTGTGCATGAGTAGGACAGCAAACTGTGGTCAGAGGGAAGCAGCAAGAAGCAAAAAAAAAAAAAAATTGATAGTTTTAAGTTCTGTCTTCTGTAGCCTTATGAAAAATATAAAAGAAATAAAGAAAAACTGACCGTGATCATCAGCATCATTTATCTGTGGCATTTCTTTCCAGCCAAGGAATTCAAGGCGTGTTGCATATCAAAGTAATGACAGAATACATATGACTGCTATTAACGATATCAGTCAGCAGCAGATACCCTTTCAGCTTGCTGGATGCTTCCTCCGAACACCAGGGCAAACCCGAAGAGAATGCATCCTGCTATAGGCTGAATGAGCATCTAGTACTGATCAGGAAAGACCCTGGACCCATTGTTGCCATGACTGTTTAGTCAGCTAGCATCCCACCCATCCATGCCCCAAATCGTATTTTATTAATTTGTTTTATTGAACTATAGTAGATAGAAGTGGAATACAGTTGATTACCAGAGGATTTCTGTGGTTCTCCCAGCCATACAAAAAAAGCTATATGAAAACAAATCATTAACAGGAATTGCATTTAAAGGTACTTATAGGATACTTTGGAGGATATGCTATTTTTAATTGGCCCAACAAAAAAAATTATAAACAAAGATGTTACAGAGCTTTTTTTCAGGGGGTACTTGCTGGTACTGTGTACTGGAACCTTTTCCTTCACCTGCTTGATTTTCCCCGTGGCCCCCTAAAAAAAAAACCAAAACTGAAAAACCCCCATGCATCCTGCATAGGAGTACTGATACCTTTTCTTTCCAGAAAGAAAACACTGGATATTACTATATAGGAGCCTTTTGCCACATGCATTCAAATATCCTGTTCATTTTTCCTGAGCCCAGTATGGCAATAGAACATACAAAGTACTTATGTGTGTGTTAAATGTTTATGCCAGCAACGTCTGAAATAACTGAGTTGCTTCATGTATAAATGGACCTGCCTTCCTTCAACTTGGAAGGCTGTTTTACTCACTGAACAATGTTAAAAACAATAAGCTTATGACAAATTTAAATGTCTCCTATTTATCAAAACACTTTTTTCAATCAGGGGAGTTCAAAGAATATTTGAATTATCTTTTTAAAATTAAGTTGTAATGTTTTAAAAGTTCATAATCTACAAGCAGGATGACTTAACCATGACATTTGTGACATCATCCAGCTGCACTAAATGGATGTTTCTAGCTCAGTAAGGGGTAGATTTTATAAGAAGCATGCGGGCGTACTTTTGTTCGCATAACCCTGCGCAAACAAGAGTACGCCGGGGTCAGCGCGCGCAAGGGGGTGAACATTTGTGCACCATTTGTGCGGCCTCGGAGGGAATGTTTTTTTTGTTCCCCCCTACCTTTCCCTCCCTTCCCCTACCTAACCCACCCCCCCAGCCCTAACTAAATCGCCCCCTACCTAAAAGGGGGTGAACATTTGTGCACCTTGCACGCGCCAAGCCCTGCGCGCGCTGCCCATTCCCTCAGAGGCCGCTCCGAAATCAGAGCGGCCTCGGAGGGATTTTTTTTTTGTTCCCCCCCTACCTTTTCCTCCCTTCCCCTACCTAACCCACCCCCCAGCCCTAACTAAATCGCCCCCCCTACCTTTCTTTTAAAAGTTACGCCTGCCCGGGCCAGCTGCTGGTTGCCGGCGTGCCATTCCCCGGCTCGGGAGCAGTTTCGGAGGCACCTGGCAAGATCCCAAACAAGTATTTAGATCCAATGCTGCTAACTCCCAGGCGTAAATAGTGGCTTTCCCCAAATCTATTTGTTTATTAACAACTTATGGATTTCTCCTCCAAGAACTTTTTCAAACCTTTTTCAAACCCAACTACATTAACTTCCTTTACCATATTAACTGGCAATGAATTCCAGAGATTTAACTGTACATTGAGTGAAAAAGAATTTTCTCCAATTTGTTTTAAATGTGCTACCTACTAACTTCACAGAGTGTTCCCTAGTCTTTATTTTTTAAAAGAGTAAATAACCGATTCATATTTACCTATTCTTTTCCACTCATGATTTTATAGACCTCTATCATATTCCCCTTCAGCCTTCTCCAAGCTGAACAGCCCTAACCTCTTTAGACTTTTCTAATAGGAGAGGCATTCCTATTTGTTTAAATGTTATGTAACTGTTTTAAATTGTTCCTCGTTTTTTATGTATTGCTCTCAAGCACTCTTATTTGTTCCATGTTCTTTGTTCCTTGTAATGCTCTTAGGCAAGTTGAATTGTTTCACTGTAAACCGGTTTGATTTGCATCCGATGCAAGAAGATCGGTATATAAAAAACCATAAATAAATAAATAAATTCCATCCCACTTTTTTTTTTTTTTTTTGCCCTTCTCTGTACCTTTTCTAGTTTAACTAACTTTTTTGAGATAAAGCAACTAGAATTGCACACAGTACTCTAGGTGGGTTTCACCATGGAGTGATACAGAGGTATTGTATTTTTTATTCTCCATTCCTTTCCTAATAATTCTTAACATTGTTTGATTTTTTTGATTGCTGCTGCATACTGAGCTGAGGATTTCAAAGTATTGTCCACGATGACACCCAGATCCTCTCTGGATGGTAATGCCTAATATGGAACCTAATATCGTGTAACTACAGTTTGGATTATTATTTCATGTGTACACCACTTTGTACTTGTCCGTATTAAATTTCATCTACCATTTGGATAACCAGATTCACGGTTAATTGGTTGTTTACTCTTTCAAAAAAGTACAAAGATCAGGGAACAAACAATGAAGTTACTAGGTAATACATTTAAAACTAATAAGAAATTTTTTTTTTTTACTCACGCTTACTTTTGCTTTGGAATTTGTTGCCAGAGGATGTAGTGAAAGCTATTAGTGTAGCTGTGTTTAAAAAAGGTCTGGACAAGTTCCTGGAGGAAACCATTATTAAGGAAGAGTTGCAGAAATCCCCTATTTATTCTTGGGATAAGAAGTTTGAAAATTATCTGCCCCTTGGGATCCTGCTAGGTACTTTGGACTTGGCTTGGCCACTGTTGGAACAGGATAATAGGCTTGATGTACCCTTGGTCTGACCCATTATGGCAAGTCTTATAAGGTCCTCCTGCAATTTTTAACAGTCTGCTTGTGATATAACAGTTTGGAATAATTTTGTGTCATCCGAAAACTTGATCATCTCTGTTTCCTTTTCCAGATCATTTATAAATATATTGAAATGCACCGGTCCCAGTATAGAAACATGAGATACTTCACTGTTTAACTTTCGCCACGGAGAAAACTGACCAATTAGTCCTGCTCCTTTTCCTTTTAATCAATTTGTAATCCACAATAGTACATTGGCTCCTAACCTATGACATTTTAATTTTCTCAGGAGTTTCTCATGAAGGACTTTGTCAGATGCCGTCTGAAAATCCAAATATATATCCATTGGCACACGTTCATGTTTATTAATCCCTTCAAAAAATTGTAGCATATTGGTGAGGCAGGATTTCAGTTATGCAAATTCATGCTATATTAAACCATGTTTTTCTGTATGTTCAGTAATTGTTCTTTAGAATAATTTCTACAATTTTTCCTGGCACTGAAGTCAAACTCACCAGTCTGTAGTTTCCGGGATCACTCCTGGGTCCTTTTTAAAGATTGGAGTTACATTGGCCACCCTCCAATCTTCAGGTACAATAGATGATTGGTAGGTTACAAATTACTAGTAATAGATCTTCAATTTCATTTTTGAGTTTCTTCAAAATGCTGGGTTGTACACTATTGTTCCAGGTGATTTGCTACTTTTTAGTTTGTCAGTCTGACCTTTTACATCTTCCAGGTTCACCATGATTTGTTTCAGCTGTTAGGAAACATCAGCATTAAATACTGTTTCCAGAGCAAGTTATTCCCCTCCATCTTCCTCAGTAAAGACTGAAGCAAAGAATTCATTTAGGGGTAGATTTTCAAAACTTGGCATGTGTAAATCCCAGGGTTTATGCGCGTGGCCGGGCCTTACGCGTGCCGGGCCGATTTTCAAACGGCCTGGCCACGCGTGTAAACCCCGGGATGCATGTAAGTCCTGAGGCTTGAAAAAGGGGTAGTGGGCGCACATGGACTCTCGCGCGTAAGTTTTGAAAATCTACCCCTATGTCAGTAATGGCGAACTCCAGTCCTCAAGTACCACAAACAGGCCAGGTTTTCACGATATCCACAATGAATATGCATGAGATAGATTTGCATACAATGGAGGCAGTGCATGCAAATCTTTCTCATGTATATTCTTTGTAGATATCCTGAAAACCTGGCCTGTTTGTGGCACTCAAGGACTGGAGTTCGCTATCACTGCCCTATGTCTTTCCGCTATGGCCTTGTCTTCCTTACGTGCCCCTTTAATCCTTTGATTATCTAACATTCTAACATTATTATGAGTTTTTCCCTCTATAGCCAACTTCTTTTCAAATTCTCCTTTTGCCTGCCTTATCAGTGTTTAGCATCTAACTTGCCAGTGTTTATGCTTTTTCTGATTTTCTTTAGATGGATCCATTTTCCAATTTTTGAAAGAAGTTCTTTGACTAAAGTAACCTCTTTCACCTGAGCTTTTAACCATGCTGGCAGTCATTTGGCTTTCCTTACACCTTTATTAATGTGTGGAATACAGCTGTTCTGGGCCTCCAAGATTTATTTTATTAAGCACTACCCATGCCTGATGTAAACTCTTAAGCCTTGTAGCTTCACCTTTTAGTTTTTTTTCCTATTTTCTTCATTTTATTAAAGTCTCCCTTTTGAAAGTTTAATGCTAGATCAATATATTTAATGTCCTCCCTCTAATCATTAAGTCTATTTTGATTGTGTTATAATCACTGTTGCAGAGAGGCCCAGCTATCATTACCTCTTGCACCGAATCCTGTGTTCCACATAGGTCTAAAATATCACCTATGCAGATTCTATGATATTTATTTTATTTATTTATTTGTTGAGTTTTATATACCGTCATTCGGTGCAGCCATCACAACGGTTTACAAGATTCAAACAGAGTACAGATAATTAAACAATGCTGCTCGTTGCAAAAATAACAGTGGGAGGGATGACGGGATGGGGGCGGGAGAGGGAGGGGGGAGGAAAGAAAGGGAAAGGAGGATAGTAACGGTATAGAGATGTATTCATCTTAGAGGCAGTCTTTTTGTGTTGTTTCTTATAAGTTCATAGTGGTATGGCACTGGTTGCTGTTGGTTGCTGTTTCTTTCTTGCGTGGGTTTGGTTGATACATTTAGTACCCTGCAATTTATCCTGGTAGACTTTATGCCATCCCTAACAAAAAGTGCCGCATCACCATCATTGATCCACTCTAGCATTGTTATATAATTTGTACCCTGGTATAGTACTGTTCCATTGGTTATCCTCTGTACAACTCACCTATGAGATGCCTGTTAAGTCTATTCAGTGCTGTATATTCTAACTCTTCCATCTCATTCTTTAGACTTCTGGCATTAGCATATAGCCATTTCAAGGTATGTTTATTTGTATATACAATTTACCTAGCATTGAACAGGGATAATTTGGAATCTTTTAACTCAATTTAATCTTTACTTATAGGCAAATGGGCTACTTTTCCTTTTATTTGAATCTCTCTATTGGGATGCTGTAATTCCCCTGTTTCTTTAGTATCCTTTAAAGATACTTCCCTCCAAACCATGTGCTGCTAGGCAACTGTCTACTTTCCCCCGTGTTCTAGTTTAAAAGCTGTTCTATTTCCTTTTTAAAGTTTAGCAGCAGCACATGGTTAAGTTGGAGCCCATCCTTTCGGAATAAGCTCCCCCTGTCTCAAAATATTGCCCAGTTCCTAACAAATCTAAAGCCCTCTTCCTTGCACCATCTTCTCATCTATACATTGAGATTCCATAGATCTTCCTGCCTCTGGGGTCCAGCGCTTGGAACAGAAAGTAATTCAGAGAATGTGACTCTGGAAGTTCTGGATTTCAACTTTCTACCTAAGAGCCTACATTTGGCTTCTAGATCCTCTCTCCCAGACCTTCCTATGTGGTTGATGCCAAACAGTTGGCTCCTTCCCAGCATTGTCTAATATTCTATCTAGGTGATACATGAGATTTGCCACCTTCACACCAGACAGTCAAGTTGCCAAGTGATTCTAATATCCACCAGCCACCCAATTGTCTACATACCTAATAATTGAACCACCAACTATGATGGTCATCCTAACACTGCTCTCTTGGGCTTAAGACCTTGGCGATCCATCCTCAGTGCAAAAGGATAACACATCATCTGGAGAGCAGGTCCTAGATACACTTTCACTTCCTGCTACACCATGGTGGTGGTTTTGCAAGAAGTGTATTGCTCCTTCAAGGCAATACTGGAGCTACCAGACTAGAGTTGGGACTTGACTACTATGTCCCTGAAGGTCTCCTCTATATACCTCTATCTGTCTCATCTCCTCCAGGTCTGCTACTCTATCTGGCTTCCAGTGATTGGTCTCATTCTCTGAGAGCCAGAAACTCTTAGCAACAGGTGTACATATACAATTTCTCACCAACTAGTAGGTAATCATATATGTGGCACTTGGTGCAGAAGACTGGAAGGCTCCCTTTGCGCTGCTGGATGTCTGCCTGCATTTTAATGTTGTTGAGTTCTTAGTTAATTTAGGTTGCTAAATTTAAGTCTTTTAAATGTAAGTAGTGAATTTAATGTTAATTTGGCAATGACCTGCAGGGAGACAGTCTGTTAAGGGCTGGTTAACTCCCTTGTTTTAATTAAATCCCTTATTGATTTTTGGTGTGAAAATGTCTTTTGTCCTCTTATATGGGGATAAGAATCTATAAATCAAAGAATGTACTTAGTGGTGGGTGGGAGGGAAAGAGAGACACTACAAATTATCTACCTTTCCTTTTAATCAGGCACACACTCTAAAAAAAAAAAAAAATTACCTTGCTTTCCTTTAATTAAGCACTAAAGATTAATTTTTCTGTAGTTTCACCTCTCCCCCCAAACTTTTAAATCCCAGCATTTCCCATCAAAGCAATACTCACTGATCCTCTTTAGCCACCAGCCACATCTTCCTCTCTCAATCTCTCAGGAGTGGGACCCAGCCTAGAATCTGCTAAATGTTATAATTATGGGCAGATGTTACCTAGATCCCAGCAGAACAGGGCCTGGAAGATGAAGGAGCTTCACAGGTCTGTCAAAACACACAGCCGTTCTTTTTAGAGTGGGGTATCCTTGGGCTTCCTCCTGCTGAGTTGAGCAAAGGCTCCTCTAGCAGGGCTCCCACTCCTACAGCACTGGAGTCCAGAACTTGAAGTCAAGCAAGGTGCGAAAGCACTAGGTGCAGGAGATGGCATGCTCCACAATGCAGTCTCGAGCCTCTTCTCTCTCAATGCTTGTCTGTGCCAAAGTAGTGCCATTCAACTCAGTGGCAAGGGAACCATTGGTGCAGTACCTGGCATCATCCAACCATCATGAGTCTGCGTAAGCAACATGCCAGCCTCCAGTGCTGTCAATACACCAGTCAGTGCAGAATACTGGTGCACAGTAGACTCCATTGATGCCGGTTGTAACCCTCTCTTGGGCAGGCCCCAGCATGGACACTTCACAGATACCTTCCTCTTCCTAGATTCCAGGCCCTCAAAGGCCCATTCAGTGTTTGCTAAGAGCACTCAGCCCAGGTCCCTCTTATTGCATCTGGAAATTTTGGACCTTGTCTGCTGCATTGTGACTTTTAATTCAGGTAGCCCAGGTGGAGTTCTCTACCTGGGTGATGATCTTATACTGATGTCAGAAGAAGGTGTCTCTTCTCAAACTCTGGCCAAAAGGACATAGCAGTCCGCAGACCATGTTACAGTCTGGAGAAGACTTTCTTTACCTGTTTGGTGGCCAGTGACAAGGGGGCATCAGTCTTTGCTGTCCAGGATATCAGATTTGTCACATTCAAAGGGGAGTCTCTCCCACTTCTACACCACAGGAACTCCCATCAGAAATACCAGAGGTGGAAGCTAGCCTGCCTCCATTGAGCATGCCATTCCTCTTTGTGGAGGAGTGCAGCCAGTATTCAGAGGAGGAAGCCTAGGGTATGGCCAAATGGGACCTTCACTGGGAGTTTTCCCCTCAGAGACAACAAAGGTTTCTACACAAATCGCTATCTTCATTGGGGTCATGGGTTATCATCTCTTCATCATTCAGTTTGGAAGAGGGGGCTGTAGGGACTCCCTCTGACCCCTTACCTGACCTGCCAGAGCATTTGACCCACCATTAGATCTTTCATATTCCAGATTCTTGGACAAGTTGAATAAGGCTCAGAGTCAACATCTTTGGCCTACTTTTGGATTTTGAAAACCCCTTTTGAATCAGCGATCCCAGTTCATCAAATTCTGTGGGACCTGCAAACAAAATTGTGAAATAATTTGGCTTCCTGAGCCTCCTGTAGCTAGGAAGCTGGATCTTAAATATGGAGTGTAACAGGCTTCTGGTTTTGGCATAGTCCAATTGTCTAACCAATTTGTGGTGATAGAGTTGGTGTTGAAGTGGGCCAAAAATGCCAGGATATTTTCTAACACCCTAGCCCTCAGTTTAAGGACCCCAAGTTACTGGACAACTTCAGGAAGACAGTCTTCCAGAGCTTGATGCTAAATGCCCGTATTACAGTCCACTAACTCTCTATGGTACAGTACTTACACAATTGCATCCACAAGCTGAATCCTCTTGTGGAGTACCTGAACAGGGAGCAACAGGATTATCGGCAAGGTCTTCTGAATGTAGACGAGAGTGAGGAGCTTCTCATCCGTTCGGTGTTAAGTCTGTCAACACTTTGGCAAGATCTTTTACAGCTGCCATTGGGGTGTGCTGAATTGGCCTAGTTAAGAGCCAACAGTTTGCAAGAAGACATTCATGACAAGCTGGCCAATGTCCCATATTCTGGGGACAAAGTCAGAGAAACCATTGCCCAGATTAAGAAACCACATGCAACCATTCAATCTCTTTGGATGGGAGCCAACTGGCCTCCATCCTCTAAGTGTCCTTATTTCACTTTTAAGAGGTCCTTCTTCTAGAGTATTTCCTCCTGCCAATTTCAGTGATATCGCACTATACCTGCACTGCCATAGCAGCAACTTCCTGCCTGAGAATGCCCGTGTGAATGATGCCAACCTAAGATACCTACAGCAGTCTCAGCCCAAATTAGGGCCTAGTTTTTGACAAGCCCCAATCCTCAGATCTTGACCCCTCCACTAGGGGAAGGAGTCAGTTCTTCAATGAGTCGAGAAGATCACTATTTTGGGTTCTCAAAATAGTCTGGCTACTGTTTGCACTTTTGGGCCTCAGCACTTCACTATTGATTAACCTTCAATCAGGATCCATCTCACTTGACCCAACTATATTTTGAGATGGAGTCTCTTCTCAGCCAGCAGGTGATAGAGCCTGTTCCTTCTGAAGAATATGGCAAGAGGTTCTATTCCTGCTATTTTCTTATCCCCAAGACGTCAGAGGGATTGAGGCCCCTCCTGGATTTATGAAGACCAAACAAGGAGGTTATTATGGGAAAAGTTCAAGATAAATACCCTCCATACTATCCTACTTTTCATCCAAGCAGGAGACTGGATGTGCACTCTGGATATGAATGATACGTATGCTCACATTCCATCCATGTCACTGGAAATCTGATTCATGGTGAAAGTGACTTGCTAGCAATACAAGGTTCTGCTTGTTGACCTCTCTGTGGCTCCTGTCAGTAGCGGCAGCACATTATAGTCATTGGGGTATTTGTGTGTTCCTTTACCTGGATGACTGGCTGGTGATGGGACCTTCTCAAGTGGGCTGCTGGACTCCATGTGGAAGACTATCCCACTACTTCAGTCTTTGGGTTTCATAGTAAATTTTGCCAAGTCTAACCGTGGCCCCATCCAGAGAATCAACTTCATCAGGGCATGGCTAGACTCATTAAAGGAGAAAATATTCCTCCTATCAGAAAGGACAAGCTGCCTATGAGCATTGGTCTAGAAATTGCTGCAGCGAGATTAAGTCCCATTCCAAACAATTCTTCTTGTCTTTGGTCACATGGCGGTGGTGGTGCATATGGTCCATATGACTCTCCTAATCATGAGAGCTCTCCTGAGGGGCTAGCTACATCAGTCCTTGTGACATTCCATAAGGGTAACCCTGGAGACGAAAAAAAATTTCTTGATTGGTGGCTGCACCCATTCATCCCAGAGTGAGTTTCCCTCTTCAAGCTTTACCTCATTTGATGATGCTGGCAAGAAATGCATTCACCAGAGAGTGGGGCACTCATACAGATTTCTTCCAAACTCGGGGATCTTGGTTGGCTATGGAACATCTTAGATCTATGAGGCATCATATGCATTCAGAGTTTTCTGTCAACTGCTTCAGGGAAAGAGAAGTCTGACAACCCGATGACAATGTTCTTGTGAACAAGCAAGAAGGCACTGGGACCTGGGACCTCTGCCAGGAATCCCAGAAGATTTGGAAGTGGGCTATCAGGCACAGAGCTTCCCGTAAGGCAACTGACTTTCCTGGAGTCTTCATCATAGTGGTGGATCACCTAGGCACAGTTTTCCACCCCATGAGTGTCTCTAGATCAAGGATTGCTAAATAGGCTTTTTGATCTTTGGGGTCAACCATCAATTGAGTTATCTGCAACACAAAACAAAGTTTGCTCCATTCATCAAAGCAAATTCAGAGCCATTCCAGATGCTTTTCTGCTGAAGTGAGGGGAAGATCTGCTGTATGCGTTTCCACTACTTCTGCTGGAGATGAAAAAGGTGCAGAAGGTACTTGAAGACCAGGTACATCTTATCCTAATTGCCCCAGCTTGGCCCAGACAGGTCTGGTTCTTGTATTTCTCAAGTTGTCAGTCCACCTACCGATTCCTCTAGGAACCAAACCAGTCCTATTAACACAAGATGGGGGGTCATTTGTGTCACCTGAGCTTCCCCTCTCTCAAATTGATTGCATGGTTATTGAGCTTTCGATAGTTTCCTCATTGAAGCTGTCCAAGAAGGTTGAGGACATTGTTATTTCAGCTAAGAATCTGTCCACCAGAAGAGTGAATGGCTTCAAATGGAAGCGTTTCTCACCTTAGTGTCAGGCAGGTTCCTGGGTCCCATTCGCCTGTAGTCCCAAGGTTCTGCTGCAGTACTTGTTCTTCCTCTCCTAAATGGGTCTCGGTATATCATCAGTGAAAGTACATCTTAGTGCCATTGCTGCTTACCACCTTCTAGGTGATGGAAAATAGATCTCCCTTTATCCTCCTGTATCAAAATTCGTGAAAGGTTTGTGGTATGCAAAGCTTCCTGTTGGAAACCACCTATGCTATGGGATCCTTAACATTGTCTTAGTACAACTTTTGAAGCCTTTCTAGAAGCCACTGGAGTCAGTTTCCTTGAAGTTTGTGGAAGGTAGTGTTTTAGTCACTATCACTTCAGTTAGAAGAGTCAGTGAACTAGAAATGTTGGTTTCATATTCTCCATACCTGCAGTTCTATTTATTTATATTTTACAATAGGGTGGTGCTCCGCACGCATCCTAAGTTTCTACCTAAAGTAGTTTTTGTGTTTCATTTGAATCAAGTGTAGCACCTCCACTTTGGTCCAGACTATGAATTACCCCTATGCTTGTGGTAGAGAGTACCACATGAGAAATTATATTCACTATTGTGACTTATCTTCAGGTTCGTCACCCGAGTCGGGGATGAGACAAGGTCCCGGTCACCCACATACCACAATCTTGTGCCCTTCTCAAACAACCTTACACTTATACACCACAGACAAGATACAATCATCACACCAGAAAAAAACAGTAATTATCCCTTTTACTAGTATTGTGTAAGTAGATAGTAAATCCAACCAGAAATAGTGAATGGGAAAAGAACAGTAATGAAGAATAAGATACCAACATCTGCTATATCATTTCACAATACAACAAACTTGCAGTTTTCTTATTTTAAATCAAGCAATGCAAAAGCAACAATGGGTATGGCCTGATGGCAGGGCAACCAACATACTCATATGGATTAAAAAAAAAAATTAACACAAAAAGATTGAGGGGAAAGGCAGTAAAGCAACTTTCAAAAAAATGTCTTTACTCGAAGTATTAAATGGGCAAAAAAGTCAGATCCACCACAATGTCACCAGTTTGTAAAGAGTGCACCCTGCACCAAACACAAAATGGTGTGGGAAACAAAAGCAATCAAGAAAATGAAGGAGTCTATTGATGATGGAGCTGGCTAGATGACAAACCAAATAAATGAGCACTGCAGGGTGTGAGAGGCCTCTCTCTCTTGGCAAACTTCCTCAAACAGTTTACTTGGCACTAGACAGAAAGCTAGCCTGGTTTTATTCTCTTATGGAAAGATCACGGTCGACCGGTTTTTCTTTCCCAGCGCTATCTCCTGGGGCTGTACCCACCAGCAAGGGTTTATGTTTGGCTTCAGCTAAGAGACTGAAACAGTTAAGATGAGATATTGGATTTGGGGCAAGAAGGCAAGGAAATAAACCTTCTCTCTCCTTTGTTAAAATGCTCTTTGCAAAGTTTAGATCAGGGGTGCTCGATAAGATCAGGGGTGCTTAAACCGGTCCTACGGGGGCCCCCCAGCCAATCGGGTTTTCAGGCTATCCCTAATAAATATGAATGCGATTTATTTGCTTGCACGTCCTCCTGTGTGTGCAAATATTTCTCATGCATATTCATTAGGGATAGCCTGAAAACCTGACTGGCTGGGGGGGGGCGGGGCTGAGGGGCCAGTTTGAGCACCCCTGGTTTAGATTATTTAGGATAGTGATCCAGCCATGGAGCTCCTGGGCCTGTTTATCTCTAGAAAGGAAGACTCGTGGTGTCCCAACTTCTGGCTCCTCTGTCCCTTGTTGTGATTGTACATGTGGCTCGTCTATGAGGCAAGAACAGCTATCCTCTTTACTTCCTTGGAGCGCAGACGTCTGTCTCGTCCTCTCTCCTGATAATTAGCTCTTATGGAGAAAAAACTGATTACAGAGCTGCTGCATACACTCCTCTCTCTGGCTCAAAATCCTGCTTGTCCCCACCCCTCACACTCAAACAGAGTCAGCCAAAATGCACCTTTTCTACCTTAAATGGTCGTGGTCCTTTGGCTTCCTCCTCTGCTGGTTATGTAGTGCTGTTCTCTGAGCAGGCTAAACAGTACAGCCCTTTCTACAACTTGTTAACACTGAGAGCACAGGAGTTGATACATTTTTATATTCCTTCACTGTGGGTTTCAGTCTCTGCATGTTTGAAACCTCCTTTTTGCAGGTCAGAACGCATCATTCAGACCCAGATGCAGCTCGGTCCACATTGTAAGGCTCCAACACATGATAAGTTCATGGGGGCAGGAACCTAGATAATAGTAACTTGCCACACAAGTGATTGTTTTGTCTACGTTCTTTCCAAGATCACATGTGCACAAAGGTGAGAAGGCTGTCTGCAGGACTGAATGTGGGTCTTAGCCTATTACTTGAGGAGAACTCAATCTCTCATGTCAAGCTTCTCAGCTCTTTATATCCTATGATCTTAACAGACTGGGCATGCCTGTTGCCAAATGGCTAGCAGATTGTATCACGCATATGTTGGTTGGCCTTCAAATCACAGACTCTGTAAAAGGCTCAAGTAAAAGTCATGATTATTTCAGTGGCTCATCTAAGAGCTGTTTCCATTGAGGACATCTGCAAAGCTGGAAATTGGTCATCATTTCACATCTTCATGTCCCACTACTCCCTGGCCAATTTATCAAGAATTGACACTAGTTTTAGGCAAGCAGTTTTGCTCAGCCTGTTCACCCAGTGGTTTACTCTCCATGGGGGAGCCTAGTTGCTTGTACAGTAAGTGCTTCACAGTGCAGCCCTCTTGCTCACCAAAAGTTGTAAGAGGTGGGAAAACCCAAGTGTGTTTAGCTAGTAATTATGTATGCACCTCTAAATTTTAGAGGCAAATATTCAATAGGCCATTTAGTGAACAAGTTATCTGGCTAATGTTAGTCGGATAACTTGTCCTGTATCTTCAGTGGGATAAACATCCGCTGATTATACTTGTTTAAAGTTATGCAGCTAACTTTAAAACATAACTGGCTATCTTTAAATATAGACAGTTATATTTTAAATGTAGCCGGTCTTGTGTGGCTGGATTATTTGCTACTTGTCTAGATATCTTTAAAAGATATCTGGGTAAGTAGCGCTGTATCAGTCAAAAAAAAAAAAAATCAAAAGGGCCCACAGCTCCCATCCGCCTGTAGAAGGTAAACACTAATTACCAGGCCAGCTGTCCCCCCCCCCCCCCTCAATGGACTATGGAACCACCCTCCTGCAGTAGCAAACTATGTGCTACCCCTCCCCCCCAACCCCGATTCCACCTCCCTGATCCTCATACCATCCCACCCTCCCTCCCCTGTGATGACAAAATCATTCCAGCCGGGAGTGAGGGTCTCAATCACCTGCTCAGTTTACACTTGTTCAGGTTAAATTTCAGCTTTCTTTTAGATGCCCAGTTCCCTAGTCTCACAATGTCCTGCAATTCCTTGCAATCAACTTGTATTTTTACCTCTTTCAGTAATTTGGTGTCATCTGCAAATTTAATCACTTCTCTCATTGATACTTTTTCTAGATCATTAATGAATATGTTAAACACTGGTCCCAGTACAGTAACTTCTCTCTATTGGGAAAACTGACCATTTAGACCTATGATCTTTTTCCTATAATTTAACCAGTTTTCAGTCCACAATAGCACATTTCCTCCTATCTCCTGGCTTTGTAATTTCCTGATAAGTCTCACATGGGACATTATCAAATGCTCTCTGAAAATCAACAATTCATCCTTATCCACTTGTTTATTTACACCTTCAAAGAATTCTAATACACTGGTAAGTTGTGACTTCCCTTTGCTGAAATGATGTTGGCTTTTTCCTGTTAAGTCATGCTTATCCATATGCCCAGTAATTCTGTTCTTATCCATATTTTCTACCACTTTGACCAACACTTACATTAAGGTTACTGGCCTATAGTTTCCTGGATCACTCTGGATCCCTTTTTAAAATTGGCATTACATTGGCTACCCACTAATCTTCAAATGACAGCATCATATTTTAATGAAATGTTGCAGATTAACAGAAGCAGATCTGCAGTTCCATATTTAAGTTCTTTCAGAATTCTGGGGTGAATACTATCAGATCCTGGTGATTTATTGCTACTTAGCCTGTCATTTTGCTGTAGTACATCATGTAGTTTAACAGTGATGGTCCTGGAACATCTAGCCTATATAGAGGAGTGTTAAAAGCAACTAATCTGGTCTCCCTTTGAGACATTTGTTACCTAATCATGTACCTTGGTGAGAAGGTGGTGAGAAGGCTGGCATGGCTAAGGACAAATGACATCAGAAAGGATGTCAATGTTTATTTAATTACATTTAGCAAATGAAACTATTCAAAAACTCAGAACAATTTACAAAACATATACAACATAGTGTATTTGGATTTCAAGTAAGGTCTTTGACATGATTCCACATAGGTGCCAAATAAACTGAACACCTTTAGTATGGACCCTAAAGTAACTGGTATGGTGATTGGTTGAGTGGGCGGTAACAAGGAATGATGGAGAATGGCGTTTATTCCTTGGAGAAAGGTATTACTAGTGATATGCCACAGGGATTGGTCTTTAGTCTGATTATTTTGAGTATTTTTATAAGAGATATTGTGTAAAGACTATCGGGAAAGGATTGTCTTTTTGTGGATGATGTCAGGGTCTACAGAGGAATGGACATCCAGGAGGATATGGAGGACATGAAGGAGGGATCTAGTGAAGCTTGGAAATGGTCTAGAGTCTGGCAGCTAGGATTTGATTCTGAAAAATTAAGAGTCATACATCTGAGCTGCAAAATCCCAATGAGCGGGAGGTGAAGTTCTGATAGGAGGAGTAAAGGTTTTTGAAATAAGCAAAGAACAGGAGCAGGATCTGGGGGTGATCATATCTGATGATCGTCATATGGTCTAACAGATGGATAGGCTGACGGAGAGGGAGGCATGGGTACATGGTGAGAAGAATGGTCAGCAGAGAAAAGGAGGTGATGTTGCCCCTATGTTGTTCCCTGGTGAGAGCTCATTTGGAATGTGTACAATTCTGGCGACCACACCTTCAAAAGGATGTAAACCGGATGGAGCTGGGCCCAGAGGATGGCTACAAAAATGGTCAGTGTGGTCTTTCTTATAAAGCATATGGGGAGAGACTTAGAGATCTAAACATACATACCCTAGAAGAAAGGTGGGATGAGGAGAAATGATAGAAATTAAATTACCTCCAAAGTGTCAAAGCATAGAAGGCATGCCTCTTAACAGAAAGGAGGTTCTGGAACAAGAGGTTCATGGGATAAGGGTGAGAGAGGGTAGACTGAAGAGTAATCTGGGGAAATATTGCTTTGCAGAGAATGGTAGGGACATGGAACGGCCTCCTAAAGGAGATGGCAGAGATAAGAACAGTATCTAAAGTCAAGAAAGCAAGGAATAAGCACAAGGGGCTCTTAGATGTGGTAGGGTTTGTAGAGTTGAGTGGTAATTGTGGATGAGCAGACGAGATAGACCATATGGTTTTTTTTCTGCTATTATCTTTCTGTTTCTGTACCACAAAAACATTAATTTCCCCCCATCGATGCATATTACTATTACAGCATATCATACGTATATATAGAGAATATTAAATATAGAGGCTAGTTAAGTTGGCTGGATACACCTATCTGCTTAACTTAACCGGGATATTTAGCGGTGCAGGATATATCCAGCTATCTTTAAAATTAGCCGGTAAGGTATAGCTGGCTAACTTTAGACTTGCCTGCAGCATGGGCAGAGTTAACCAGTTAGGTTCACTGGCTAATTCCACTCCTCCCAGAACGCCTGCCCCAGGAATGCCCCTGACATTTCCAGTTAAATTCTAGCTAGATAAAGAGTTATCTGTCGAGAATTTAGCCGGATAGTTTGCTGAATATCACAGCCAAGCCATTTAGATGGATAACCCCATAAAAACCAAATACATTCTCATCCACCCCAATTCCTTATAGTATCAACAAATTCATTCATTATATAAAAGCACGAATAAAAACAAGTCAAAGCACCTTGTACATCCTCCCTATCCTACACTTATCAAACTAAATCAGTGGACCCATACAGTGATAGAGCATAATACATTCCCTAATCAAGAATATAACAAAGGGTACAATTTCCTGAAAAGCAGAATAAGTGTCTAAGCACCTGATCTCACTGGGAAGACTTTTTCAGAGTTTAGAGGTAAAAACATAATGCTTGCCCCTCTTGTCTTTTGTTGGCATGCTAAACTTGCTGAAGTATCAATAAATGTTCTTGTAATGAGTATAGAGAATGTGATGTGCATGCACACATTCACACACGTAAAGTTACCCTTCATTTCTGAGGGCGTAACTCTTAGACATGTACTCCTCCACCTCTTAAAATCAAGAAGTATGCGGTAAGAGCTGACTCCGCCCTTTGGAACCCCTCTTCAGTGCACGTAAAAGTATGCATGAAGCTGGGTAACATGCGTACTTTTACACGCACCAAACTAGATCAATTCTTAAACAGTTGTTTACATGCATAAAACCGAGTTTTATGTGCGTAAATGGTTTTGAAAGTTACCCACCAGATTTTTTTTTTGTGGTGTACAGTACATTGTTCAGAATGAATGTGGCGTTACATAGATCTCATTGCTTCTCTCTCTGCAGCTGCTGGAACTTTTAAAGCAAATAATTCCCAAAAAAGTATGGTAACCCTAGCATTTCTTTTTTTTTTTTTTTTTCTTATTTTCTTTACAGGATTCAGAAAGTTGAATGTAAGTTATGTGGTGGATTTAGCATGATTTCCTGGACAGAATATAAAGAAATTCATATTTTATAAAATGCTGATTATGTTTGGAGTGTCATTGTATTCTTATGTTAAAATAGCGATAAAGTCATTACAAATACTTTCTCCAGGTTTTAGTTTTGCTTTCTGATTTTTGGTAAAAAAAAAAGACTGCAGTAATTTTCTTTTTCTATTTTTATTGCATGTTTTTAAGTGATAGTGAATAGTGACCAATTTGTCTATTTTTCTTTACACTATGATCATCAGATACTATAACTGTTTGTCATGTCTGAATAAGATACAAGTAAGGTATCTTAACCTATAAAGTCTGATTTTCTCCAAATCTAGTAGTGCTATAGAACTCTACACCAGACTTGAATAGTTAGGAATGAGTTTGGGGATTATTTCAGATCTCCTCTGCCTAGTAATCTTGTGCAAGTAAGAAAAGTTAAGCTTTTTATTTCTTGGCAAATGATTCTACATCCTGAGCAGGTTGCATTACTTGTATTTAAACTCAGAGAAGGAGACTCGCACTTCTGTTGAATCTGGCTGAATCTTGTTTTTTTGAGCTGGTATGTAATTTAAGATAATAGATCAGGCCAGGTCTTGAGCAAGCTCTTGCTTAGGATCATTGCCAAGTTGACAATTACTGATGTATAGTTTCCAAAAGCAGTTTGCACTAACCTAATTCTTCTGAAGAAACTATTCTTCTTTGCTCTTTTGAGCAAGAGCCTGTCTCATATCAGAGAGATCAAATATTGTGACTACCCTTGTTTTGTTAGTTTAGTACAATTCTTGCTTTCTTCTGAGAGACAGATTTATTTCTTTTTGCACTGATTTAAGATTTTATAATTGAAGACAGCATATTTAAATACTATATATATATGTGCATTTATATATCAAGTGATTGCATAGGCTTAGCAATTCATAGTTTAAACAATTCTCTTGGAGCTGGTCTTTGTGATGCTCTTTGGAAATAAGTATTAAGTGGTGCGATATCAGTCATTTTCAGAATACAATATATATATTATAAATGCATGACTTCCATGCAGGTTAAAGAAAGATTGCAGTGCTGTGCATTAGAATGTTATATGTTTTTATAGAAAAAGTCAGGAAACAGGTTGCTGTTGTCTTATTGGGCAAAATGCATTGGTGATTAGTGTTTCAGAGTTAATGATAGTTGAGAATATAATTATTGAAAGCTAGTCACATCTATTAGATTATGGGCCGGGTTTTAAAACATACGCGCATGGCCTACATGTGTGTGCGCTACCCTGCACGCGCACATGTACGCCCAATTTTATAACATGCGCGCGTAACCTTTTGAAAATCTGACCCAATATCTATAAAATATCACCTGCAACTTATTAGCTTTTAGTTATGCAAATTTAAGTGGAATAACACCAATTGCATTACTTCATTCACTGTGTCTGTGGAGAAACACATAGCAAATATACTGTATGAATGTTACAACACAAAAAGATTGAATTATATTTGTATTTTATAATTTCATTTTCTCAGTGGATAAGCAGGACTGAATTAGCCATGGAATGTGGCTGACTTCATTCAGTATTGCTGAATCGATCCTTCTCTTTAGCTCAGTAGAATATTTTTACCTTGACCATGCATGGGTGTTTCTACGCGAGCATTGCCTCAAGAGCCCCTCACTGTTTTGGTCCATGCTGCTGCACTTGACATGTACCCTCTAACCATTTTTTTAAACCTTAAGTTTTCAGTGTTTTCTTTAGCAGCGTTTTGGCTGCTTTGCTGCCTTGGCAACCCTTCCACAGCACGCTTCAATACTACCGAAAAGAGAAAAAACCTAAACTATCCTTGAGAAGAAACCTGTGGTTTCCTGCTCCTCCTCCCTTCAAGTGTTGAGTCAAGAGGTGTCCTTTTCAACCTTCCTCCCTACATCTTCCATTTGGGGTCGAGTAAAGCACTGGAATGAGGTGCACTGGAGCCTGAGGACTCCATGTTGCATTCCCATTCCTCATTCCCCTCAGGGGGCTCAGAGGCTTCTAGGACGAAGTGCCGGCCTCTGGCTCCGGAGTTTCTGGTGCCAAAATATCTGACACTGTCAGAACCATCTCTTCTATTTCTTTGCATTTATTCTTCCCTGACCCAAGGCTAGCTAGACTGGTGGAGGTTGTTCAGGGGCAGTGATCAGGTCTGTTCTTGGAGTCCATTGATCCTCATTTGCTCTGCATTCCCTTTGATTTCCCTGGGTGCCTCTTGTGAAGACCCTTCTTGGAGCCCTCTAGGCATGTACCGGGAGGATGACCTGATTTTAGTTTCAGATGATAATATATCTTCTCCAATGCTGGTCCAGAGATCACTGAAATTTGCAGACTAGATTTCAGAGTTAGTAGTCAGTGGCAGAAAAGTAGTTTGCTCTTTGACCATTCCTGTTAACTTTGTTTACTTCCACAGGGAGTGTCTCCACTATCCCAGGGGCCTCTACCATTTGCCCCAGCAAGGCTGCCTTCCCCTTTGGCTGGAAGTTCCAATGATCTTTCTGATTTGGAACTACAGGGGTTGGACATGTATTCCCTATATGGTGGCCAAGCCTTTGACCTATCTGAGATGACTGAGTCTTCATTGGAGTAGTGAATTAGCATTTACCACCCAGACTGTTTCAGGGGAGCTGGGTCAACTGAGATTCTTAAGACCTGTTTCCAATTCCTTGTATTCCAATTTTCTGGATAAATTGAGCATGGCCTTGGGGATTATCCACAAGGTCATCAGTCCTTGTGTGGAGGTGTTTGGCATCCTTAGATCTTGGATATGCCTGCAGAGCCTGCGGCTATACCCATCCCCCACATTCTTCAAATCTTATAGCCCGTTATCTTGCTTATCTGTTTTCTGCAAGCTGGACCTAAAAAAAGGAATCCAGCAATCATGAGGCTTATGTGTAGTCCAACTTCCACTTCATTTGATTGTCATATCTGCCCTGAAATGGGCCACAATGACCCATTTATTCTCCAGTATCCTTCTAGGCAAGGACCCTCATGTGCAATATTTGCATGAATGTGGGGACAAGCTGAGACTATTTCTTCTTCCCTTGAAAAATTATCAGAGGAGCCTTCAAGTCTTATAGATTCAGAAGAATGCCAATGCTTAGTATACAAGTCCTTTGACATGGCCACTTGTACCTCAGCTGCAGCTATTGGTTCAGAGCCAGTAGTCTCTGTAAAGATGTTCATAAGAAATTGGCTAATGTCTATTGTGCCAGAGACACCCTCTTCAGGGACAAAGTTATAGATACTGTTTGTGTTTCTCTAGAACCCCATCCTCTCTTAGCATCCAAGCTTCAATTCAAATCTGCCTCAGGTAACCCAGCTATGCCTGGAAGTAGAATCTCTATTCTGACAGTGGGCGATAGAGCTGGTCCTAGACCAGGAATGTTGCCGAGGTTTCTACTTCTGATACTTCCTTATCCTCTAGACGTCAGGAGGTTTGAGGCCTATCTTGAATTTATGAACGGGAATCTACTACAAAATTTATTCAAGATGAGCACCCTTCACACCATTCTCCCTTTCATTCAAAGGGAGAACTGGATGTGCGTGCTGGACCTGAAAGATGCATGCACTCACATCCCTATCCACTCTGCGCACAAGAAATTCCTTTGTTTTGTGGTGGATAAGTCCCACTGTCAGTAAAAAGTCCTTCCCTTCAGCCTCTGTAGCCCTGAGAATCTTCTCAAAGTGCTGGTTGCAAGGCTTCTACAATGCCAGGGTGATTAGTGTCTTTACGTACATGGACGATTGGCTTGTGACAAGCTAATCTCAAGAATTGAATTGGTCATCGCCTCCCAGGATAGAATGATCAATCTTCTATCTCTGCAGTTCCCCATCAATTACCTAAAGCTCAAGAATGAAGTTCATAAGAGGCATGGATAGGTTCCCTAAAGGTCATTCCTCCCATCAGAGGGCTCTGCATCTGAAGTCACTGGCCCTCTACCTATCCAGTCATCCTCAAGTTTTGGCTCACTCCATCCTGGTGATACTGAGTTACATGGTCGCAATGGTCCATATCATTCCTCTCACTTACCCCTCAGCTTGAGGCCTCTACAGTGTGGTCATGTTAGCGTTTTGAGGTGTTGAAGTGGATTCTTGGGTACTGCGGAGATGGCCACTCCCATGGGGAGGAGCCCCATGAGGAACCGCAGTACTAGGCTAGACTCTGTACACGCAGACACAGAGAATTTGTATTTATTATACAGCTAGTTGGTCTTGTCCGGAGTGGACAGCAGTGAAGGTAACTCAGTAGAGGCAGTCCAGGGTCCTTGGCAGAGGAGACCAGTCCCACACTAGAGTTGGTGGAAGGCAGCGCAGGGTAGCAGAGGCAGGACCCGGATGTAGACTCCAAGCGCTGAAGGTGAGATAGACAGAGAGTTAGTACTCACTGAGTAGTTAGCTGTGTTGTTAGAGATCCTGGCAGGCAGAAGCAGAATGGATGCAGGCACCAGAGTAGGGAACGTAGGCCCTCGAGGAGCGAGTACCAATTCCCCAGATAGGCACCTGAAAGAGAGAGAGAAAGGGCCCCGAGGAGCGGGTACCCAAGTTAGCGATGAATTACCCCAAAGGGCAGAGAGAGAGCTTCCAGCGGCTTCCGGTCGAAGCGGCAGATCAGCTTAGACCGGAGCATTCCAATCCTTGCTAACTCAGTTTGTTAGCAAACGACGGGCAGGCTAAATACCAGGATGTGCTGACGTCACTCGGAGGAGACGCCCCCGAGGTTCCCACCATGACGTGGATAAAGACATGGGTGGCATGCGCGCGTGCACCCTAGGAAGTCCTCAGGAGAAACATGGCGAATGCCATCGCCGTTGCCGATCCTGGGACGCTGGAGAGAGCGGCATGAAGACGCGGTGGCAGCCAGCCTTTCGAGGCTTGAGAGAGAAGGAAGAAAGGTGAGGCACAGAGGTCGAAGCCGTCTGAGACCGGACACAATAGGTCAATTGACACAGCCCCTCTCACATTCAGTGATGATGTGAGAGGGGCTGATTGGTGGATGAACCTGGAAGTTCTCTAGGTTGGATCTCCTCTTATGTCACATAATTTCCTCCTGCACGTCTATGATTTCCGTTTGGTTCTTCAATCAATCATACTCACAAAAATTGATTACTGTAACTCTTTGTTGCTTGGGCTCCCAGCTGTAACTATAAAGCCACTACAGATGTTACAGAACTCAGCCGCCAGGATTTTGACGAATACAAAAAAGAGGGATCACATCACACCCATCCTTTACAACCTCCACTGGCTCCCTATCAAATATAGAATCCTTTACAAAGTGCTAACCATCATGCACAAAAACCTACACAACCTTGCCCCAATCGATCTCACTTTCCAGGTTTGCCCTAATTATTCCACCAGACTGATGAGAAGAGCATACCTAGGCACTCTCTTCGTCCCTCAAGCTAAAACATCTCTAAGAAAAAGGGCCTTTTCTACCGCAGGTCCCACTCATTGGAACACTCTCCCTCCAGACCTCTGACAGGACCCCTGCCCAATCTCCTTTAAGAAAAAACTAAAAACTTGGTTATTCAAGCTTGCGTTTCCTGAACCCTCTTTTTAGCTTAAAGCTTTCTCTCCATCTTTTGCAACACATCCCTGTTCATTTCTTTCAATAATATGGTTTGGTTTGTTATTAATTTCTCTCTCACTTCTGCTTTTTCTTACTCAGGTTCCCCTTGAAGAGACCCTCAGACACTCTTTTGACTTTTCCTTTTATTTTTATTGTATTTTTTCCGCTATTCACCACTCCTGCTCATCATCTTATTTCCTCTTCTCTAATTGATCTAAGTACAAGCACATTTAATTTGGATCGATCATTTGTTGACATTTATTACTTGTGTTCTTTATTACTATGTAATTCAATTTGTTTTTTATTTACCTTGATTACTATGTAATTTCAAATTGTTTACTTGGTTATTCATTTCTCTGACTATAAGAACATAAGAACATAAGAAAATGCCATACTGGGTCAGACCAAGGGTCCATCAAGCCCAGCATCCTGTTTCCAACAGTGGCCAATCCAGGCCATAAGAACCTGGCAAGTACCCAAAAACTAAGTCTATTCCATGTAACCATTGCTAATGGCAGTGGCTATTCTCTAAGTGAACTTAATAGCAGGTAATGGACTTCTCCTCCAAGAACTTATCCAATACTTTTTTAAACACAGCTATACTAACTGCACGAACCACATTCTCTGGCAACAAATTCCAGAGTTTAATTGTGCGTTGAGTAAAAAAGAACTTTCTCCGATTAGTTTTAAATGTGCCCCATGCTAACTTCATGGAGTGCCCCCTGGTCTTTCTACTATCCGAAAGAGTAAATAACCGATTCACATCTACCCGTTCTAGACCTCTCATGATTTTAAACACCTCTATCATATCCCCCCTCAGTCGTCTCTTCTCCAAGCTGAAAAGTCCTAACCTCTTTAGTCTTAAGTTACTTAATAGTTTATTAGACGTTCATGGTTCTATGTAATGCCTTCAGGCAAGTTTTTTGTTCATTGTAAACCGGTTTGATTTGCATCTAATGTAGGAAGATCGGTATATAAAAACTAAAAATAAATAAATAAATAAAATGTCTTATCTCAGATGACACCAGAATGGTGATTTTATTTATTTATTTATTTTAATTTTTTTTAGATGTACCTAATTGGCATTGAATTAGACAGTAATGTGTGAGGTTCTAGCTTTCCAAATATGCGTTCTATGATTTTGGAGTGCTCTCTTTGAAAGATTTTTAAGCTTGATGTTTTTTTTTCTGGATAATGATTTTTAGTTAATAGTACTTTGTATATCATCCAGTCTCTTTTCCTATGTCACACGGGTCTATACATGCCATTCTGATTAGTTTCAGAAATTATTAACTTGTAGCTTTGGACCTTCTTCTTCAGTCATTGTTTTCATAGAGAATGGAGGGAATGGACCTTAGGATTTTCAGTGCAAAATTGGCCTTACTCCACCTCCTACCCCCTCCTCGTACACACACACATGTACTTTTTCTTCTTGAAAAAATATCTGAATGAAGATTTCTTCCAGACGTATTTTTCTGAAAGCAGACCAGGGGCTTGATTCATTTGCTTTTCTCGCATTCTATATCTATGAGGCACAAGCTTTAGTGAATCAGGCCCACAAAGAGTAGAGAAGGAAGTATAGCACATCTTTCTTAAATAAAGTGTCAGCTGTAACCCTGTACAATGAGTATATTAAGTTATAAAACATTTGCTACAGTTGATAGGGGTTATTGGTAATACTTTTTTGTGAGAAGGTTATGCTGTACATCTTTCTGCACCCAGTCTGCTCTTAAAAATAAGATTTGCAACAGGGTAGCTCAGTGCTCAACTACTGTTTTCACAAAAGAAAAAGCAGTGAGTCTCAACCAATCCTTTTATGTTTCTGTGCTAAAGTAATGACTAATAAGGCAGCTAGTCACAAGATTTTTTTTCTTCTGGGGGAGGATGCCAGGGAGAGTTTGTCAAATAGACAAAATATGTACATAAATACAATACTTCTCTCCCATAAAATATGGTTGTTCATAATTCCATTTAACTGGGGCTGTCTCTTATAAGGCACTCCATTTTGACCAGCTGAAGTTGGGCCTTGACCTCCTCCCACCCCTTCCCCTTCCATCCCCTTATGCTTTGGTGGGGCCCAGTGGGCTACAGCCTGGCACCGCTAAGTTTCACATGGTGCTGGCCAGTCACTTAGGGACTTTTGTCTCTGTCACATGATGAGGCAGACAATTCCCTTTGTGGCCAACTGGTGCCATTTTTCACTTGGCAGCTCTGGGCTCGGAGCCGTAGAGTGTGCTCCAGGTTCCAAGAGAATACAGCAATGTAGATGTACTTAAGGAGAGGGGAAGTCAGGATGGTGGGAGAGGGGGGGTCGCCAGAGGGTTATTTTTTCACACATTGGTGCGCAGCCTGATTGGTATGTCTGAGGAGTGAACTAGATTGCATCTGGTTAGCAGACATGTTCGCTGAGAGAGTAATACTGCACCTCAGTGAAGCTTCCTTCCACAGTGCACGAAATGTCAGCATTCGTGTGGTGGTACCTGTTGTGGTGCCCCCTCTAAGAACCAGCATTGAGGCCCTCTTTCCAGATCCTGAAAAGTCTCTAGAATGGGCTGGATGTTGACCTACAGTCATACTGAGATACTGCTTGTGCACCAATGCTTTGCATCTTATGATTCAAGGCCTCTTGGATCTTTGTATCCAGTTCCTCCTTGAAGATTGCTGATGTCTGGGAAGCAGGAGAGGCCACATCTTCCTGGGTCACAAGAGGTAAATTGCTGTCTGTCATCTGGATCTGTGGTGACTATTGTCATTTCTGGGCCAACTGTAAGGATGAGCTCGCCATTCAGCAGGAACACTTCCTGCTGAATGGCAGGGACATTTTGGCAGACCTGCTGCCAAAATGTCCCTGCTCCTGGCATTTTGCATTGGAGACAGATATTGAGCTTCTATGTCCATTGCACATCAGTTATTGTCAGTACTGACCCTAAAGAAGCAGAATCCTGCACTTCAGGTGAGAGGAGTTAGATGATCTGTCTCCTTGTTCATTCTGGTGTTCAGCGTTGAGGGGACTCAATGCCTCCTCGATATTTATGCACTGCCAGTGGTCAATGCAACTCCTGGTTACCTTGTCGATATCTTTGATGCTATTGCTGATGGTTTGGACTTGACACCCCCCCCCCCCCCCCCCCCCCCCCCCAAAGCTTCTCCATGAGCTTCAGCCTGGAGCAATGTCCTCTAGGCATTCATGATTCCAAACAGGGAACACTCAGACATCAGGCATAGTACACATTTTTTTGTTTATGCAAGTTTTCGCAATACAGACACATGCATTGAAAAACCACAATTGTTGCTCTATCAGCAAACAGAAAAAAGTAACCAAGAAAGGAAAATGTTTAAACATATGGAGGTCAATATTCAGTCTCTTATCAGGCTAAGTAGCAGCTGCTGAATTTGCAACAACATTCAACGACCATCACGTAGCCATATAAGTCACTTATGCTGCTAAAGTTTTAGCTGTATAAGTTGTGGGCATTTAGTGGGTGGATTGGAGCAGAATGACTTAGCCGCATAACTTATACAGCTTAGTAGCGATATTCGGTCTTAGCATCATAAGTTAAACAGCTAAGTTAGACCTACCATAGAGCAGGTCTAAGTTATATCCAGCTAAGTTATTTAAAAAGCCAACTTTGAATATTGACCTCATAGTAATTCTAGTCCTGCATAAGGAGGAAACCCAACTGGAGCACAAAAGAAAATTAATTAAATCACATAGTTACATAATTCCGAGTCCTAGTTAGGATTTTAGAAAGTGCTGCGGAGGAGCTGGCTGTTGTGGTATATATGGGCACCAACGACATAGTAAAAACTGGGAGGGAGGTTCTGGAAACCAAATTTAGAATCTTAGGTAGAAAGCTGAAATCCAGAAACTCCAGGATAGCATTCTCTGAAATGCTCCCTGTTCCACGAGTAGGTCCCCAGAGGCAGGCAGAGCTCTGGAGTTTCAATGCATGAATGAGGTGAAGGTGCAAGGAAGAAGGATTAAGTTTTGTAAGGAACTGGGGAACCTTTTAGGGATGGGGGAGTCTTTTCCAAAGGAATTGACTTCACCTTAACCAGGTGGAACCAGGCTGCTGGTGCTAACCTTTAAAAGGGAGATAGAGCAGCTTTTAAATTAAATCACAGTGGAAAGCCGACAATCGCTCAGTAGCACATGGTTCAGAGGGAGGTATCTTCGAAGGATACTAATGAAGCATTAGAGTTAGGGCATCTCAGAGAGGTTCCAATAATAAGAAAAGTAATCTAAGTGCCTATAATTAAAAACTCACCTGAGCTAAAAGATTCCAATGTATCCCTGTCAACTGAAAAGCAGAATCTTAATACAAACAAAAAACACACTTTGAAATGTTTGTACGCTAATGCTAGAAGTCTAAGTAGTAAGATGGGAGAATTAGATTGTATAGCAGTGAATGATGACAGACTTAATTGGCATCTCAGAGACATGGTGGAAAGAGGATAACCAATGGGATAGTGCTATTCCAGGGTACAGATTATATCACAGTGACAGAGAGGTGCATCTTAGTTGCGAGGTGGCAGTTTATGTGCAGGATGGCATAGAGTCCCAACAAGATAAAGATCCTGCATGAGACAGAATGCACAATCAAATCTTTATGGCTAGAAATCCCTTGTGTGTTGGGAAGAGTATAGTGATAGAACTATACAACCGTCCACCTGGCCAAGATGGTGAGACGGACAATAAATCGCTAAGAGAAATTAGGGAAGCTAACCAAATTGGTAATGCAGTAGTAATGGGAGATTTCAATTACCCCAGTATTGACTGGGTAAGTGAAACATCAGGACATGCTAGAGAGATAAAGTTCCTGGATGGAATAAATTACAGTTTTATGGAGCAATCGGTTCAGTAACCGATGTGCGAGAGAACAATTTTAGATCTAGTTCTTAGAGAAGCACAGGATTTGGTGAGAGAAGTAACAGTGGTGGGGCCGCTTGGCAATAGTGATCATAATATGAGGAAATTTGAATTAATGACTGGAAGGAGGACAGTAAGTAAATCCAAGCTATAGCACTAAACTTTCAAAAGGGAAACTTTGAGAAAATGAGAAAAATATAAAAAAAAAACCAAACAAACCCAAAAACTGAAAAGGTGCAGCTAGAAAGGTAAAAAGTGTGCAACAGGTGTGGGCATTGCTTAAAACAAAACAAAATTAAAAAAAACATCCTAGAAGCAAAGTCCAGATGTATTCCATGCATTAAGACAGGTGAAAGGAAGGTCAAACGATTGCCAGTGTGGCTAAAAAGTGAAGTGAAAGGCTATTTTAGCCAAAAAGATCTTCATTCAAAAATTGGAGGAAGAAATTATGATAAAACATAAGCATTGGCAAGTTAAATGTAAGACATTGATAAGACAGGCTAAGAGAGAATTTGAAAATAAATTGGCCATAGAGGCAAAAAATCAGAATAAAAACTTTTAAAAATATATCCAAAGCAGAAATCCTGCAGTGGAATCTGTTGGACCATTAGATGATCGAGGGGTTAAAGGGGCACTTAAGGAAGATAAGGCCATTGCAGAAAGTTTAAACGATTTCTTTATTTCGGTGTTTACTGAAGAGGATGTTGGGGAGATGCGCATTCCGGAGATGGTTTTCAAGGGTAATGTTTCACATGAACTGAACCAAATCACGGTGAACCTGGAAGATGTGGTAGGCCAGATTGACAAACTGAAGAGTAGTAAATCACCTGGACCGGATGGTATACACCCCAGGGTTCTGAAAGCTAAAAAATGAAATTTCAGACCTATTTCAATTAATTTGTTACCTATCATTAAAATCATCCATTGTACCTGAAGATTGGAAAATGGCCAATGTAACCCTGATATTTAAAAAGGGCTCCAAGGGTGATCCGGGAAACTATAGGCTGGTGAGCTTGACTTCAGTGCCAGGAATAAATCGTGGAAACCGTTATAAAGAATAAAATATAAAACATTCAAATAGACATGGTTTAATGGGACACAGCCAGCATGGATTTACCCAAGGGAAGTCTTGCCTCACAAATCTCCTACATTTATTTGAAGGGGTAAATATCATGTGGACAAAGGTGAACCAGTAGATGTGGTATATTTGGATTTTCAGAAGGTGTTTGACAAAGTCCCGCATGAGAGGCTTCTAAGAAAAACTAAAAAGTCATGGCACAGGAGGTGATGTCCTTTTGTGGATTGCAAGCTAGTTAAAAGACAGGAAACAGAGTAGAATTAAATGGTCAGTTTTCACATTGAAAAAAGGTATACAGTGGAGTGCCTCAGGAATCTGTACTTGGACCGGTGCTTTTAAATTTATTTATAAATTATCTGGAAAGGGGTATAGTGAGTGAGGTGATCAAATTTGTGGATGACACAAAATTATGCAGAGTAGGTACAATCTCAAGCGGATTGTGATAAATTGCAGGAGGACCTTGCAAGACTGGAAGATTGGGCTTCCAAATGCCAGATGAAATTTAACGTGGACAAGTGCAAACTGAAGCATATAGGTAAAAATAACCCTTGCTGTAGTTATATAATGTTAGGTTCTATCTTAGGCGTTACTACTCAGGAAAAAGATCTAGGCGTCATAATGGATAATACATTGAAATTGTCGGCTCAGTGTGCTGTGGCGATCAAAAAAGCAAACAGAATGTTAGGAATTATTAGGAAGAGTGGCAAATAAAACGATTAATGTCATAATGCCTCTGTACCGCTCCATGGTGAGACTGCATTTTGAATACTGTGAGCAATGAAACACGTAGATGGATCGGTGTAAACAAGATTTTTATTGAAGCTTGCCCGACTCTGGCCGAATTTAGCTCAAAGAGCTGCCTCGGGGGCTTACAAGGCACATGAATTGGCTTAAAACAACGCAAGGTGAAATCAAGAGGAGGTTCCTTTGGTTTCAAAGCAGAGCTTTAAAAATATCGGTATTGCATACCAATTCGTGAAGACATACTGAGGGAAAAAGCTCGCAAAATCAGCATTTGCAGCGGATTCTCACAGTGTGCACTACTCAGCCAACGGAAGAATGAAGTAAATTTGAAATACAGGTGAAAAACCTATCTAGAGAACTAGAAAGGGTGAAAAATGATTGTGGGGCCCAGCAAATAGCTCCTGCACGTTTGGGATTCTGTAGAAAAGATGAGACTGAAGGGGGTCCTACATGAATATAGTGACATAGTTAGGGCTGCAGAATCCCAGATAAGTATGCTCATAGCTTTGATTCTTTGAAATAAAATTATGCTGGGCTCCATCTGATGACGCCGCCCACGTATGAAAAGTTACATCCTGCTGTACTTGGAGAACACATGTTACAGGTAAGCATCTCAGCTTTCTTTAGTATTTGGTAATGTTTAATCATCTTTTCTGCATTTTAATCTAATGCAATGGCTTATATTGGTTAAAATGTGCTCATTAAAAAAAAAAAAAAAAGAAGAAGAAGGTACTGTTTTCATTTCAGGAGTACTTTAGATAGTTATGGGCTGCAGTGCCATAGTGCATTAAAATAAGATCTTGCATCTGAATGCTGATCATGGAAGCCAGCTTATTAGACCTTGGGCTAGTGGAATTGATGTGACTCATTCAGCCCTTAATAGGAAGAAGCAACCTTTCCTCTTTCTTCACTTAAGCATGAAAATTGTTTTTGCAAGGATCAACATTTCTAAGATTTGTTTTTTCATTCCTTATAGTTAGGTTTGCTATGTATGCAGCAATGGATTTAATATGACATAAGAAGTGTTCTACATACAACATTAAGGCCCACAACTGTTGTATTCAGAAAACATATATGTCAATATATAAGTGCTGTCTCTGACATGTGGCCCTCCAGCACAGAGGAAGATCAATCAGACCATACACATTAATCTCTGGTTTTAGGTTTTTTTTGCTCTTGTTTTTATTATAGCTGTAAGAAGTCATCCATCCCTAGTAAAATCTAGGGGATGGATGAGCTACAAAGATTATTATTCCTTTTAAATTGAACAAACATCACCACATTTCAATAGGACTAGATGATTGAAGATATAAATGATTACAAAAACATCCCTGAGAAATTAGAAAAGTGCTTCAGAATGAATTTGAAGATAAACTGGGTATTTGGAGTGTTCATCACTAATATCAGTAGCAGGCTTACACTGAGAATCCAAAAAGGTCATATTAAATTTGTCTTACACCAAATTAGTGTTAGAGAAATGGTTTTCTGTATATTGTTGTAAATAATTTAAAAGGTATTAGTGAGTAGAAAAGTAAAGATGTAGAGAAGCGACATTTCTACTTGAAGGGGTATTCTGGGCCAGTGATTACTACTCTTCAGGCTAGAAGATCCTCCACTTCTTTGGCTTATATCAGAGTTTGGAAGGTGTTTGAGTCTTGGTGTGGGGTGCATGGCGAGGATTCCTTACAGGGGTACATTGCCCAGGTCTTGGCCTTTTTGCAAGAGGGCTTGTCAAATGGTTTGGCCTATAATTTTCTCCGAGTCCAGGTTGCTGCCTTGGATTGCTTCAGAGGGAGTTTGTGGGGATGACCCAGAGCGTGTCTTCTAGACGTAGTGCATTTTCTTGGGGGAGCAAAGCATTTGCGTCATCTAGTCTGTGGACTTTGTCTGTCCTGGAGTCTGAATTTGGTTTTGTGAGTACTGTGTGGTCCTCCTTTCGAGCCTTTGCAAAGGGCTTCTTTGAAGCCCTTACCCTGAATATGGTGTTTCTGGTGGTGATTTGCTCGATGGGATGAATTTCTGAGCTCCAGGCCTTGTCGTGCAGAGAACTTTATTGAGAATTTCCGATGATTATGTTTCATTGCGGGTATTTCATTCCTTTTTGGCCAAAGTAGTGTCTGCTTTTCATCTTGGCAGATGGTGGAGTTGCTGGGGTTTTCACACTTGACGTCCAATTCTACCCATGCAAGGGAACTTCATCATTTGGATGTGCGTTGGGTTCTTCTAAGATATCTCAAGGTGACTAATGGATTTAGGTGCTCGGACCATCTTTTTGTTTTGATCAGTGGATCAAAGAAAGGTTGCATAGTGACTAAGAGTATGATTGCTCTTTGGTTGAAGGAGGCGATAGTTTTGACCTATATTTGTAAAGGTCTGTCGATTCCTGAGGGATTGCGGGCATATTCCACTAGGGCTCAGGCAGCCTCCTGGGCGGACTGTCAGCTAGTGTTGCCACAGGAGATTTGTCAGGCAGCAACTTTGTCCTCTTTGCACACTTTTACTAGACATTACTGTTTGGATGTCATGGCCCCAGAGGAGAGCTCTTTTAGTGAGAGTGTGTTGCGTGCAGGTCTTTCAGGATCCCATCCAGTGTAGAGGGGCTTGGGTACATCCCACTTGTCTGGACTGATCTGGGGTAAAAATAGGAAAGAAAAATTGGTTCTTACCTGCTAATTTTTGTTCCTGGAATACCACAGTTCAGTCCAGACTCCTGGCCCATTATGATGATTTTTAGAAAGACCTCTCCTGATTCTGGATGCTTCAGATGATGCAGACTTTAAGTTTTGTGCTGCAGAATAAAACTGTCTTAGTTGCTGTTTCTATTCTTAGTTTGTTGAGACTCAGAATTCCGTTTTCTTAACTCTAGTTCAGGGATTGGTTTTGGTTGGGAGTTCCAACTTATTCCCCAGCTCGCTTTAGTGGGAGAGATCTTTGAGGTTTGGGGTTTGACATCTTGGCTTGGGTGCAGGTCGATGCTAGGGGACTGCAGGTAGCACTCTTGGTTATGTGGCAGTGCCTCAAAGTTTTGTTCTCTGCCTCAGTCTGCTGGTGGGGATGCATGGGCTCACTTGTCTAGACTGATCTGTGGTATTTCAGGGGCAAGGGTTAGCAGGTAAGAGGCAATTTTTCTATTTACTCTCTCAGATAATAGGATGACTAGGAGGCACTCCATGAAGTTAGTAAGTAGCTCATTTAAAACAAATTGAAGAAATGTTTTCATCTCAGTGCATAGTTATGTTCTGGAATTTATTGCCAGAGGATGTGGTTATGGCAGTTAATGTAACAAGGTTGAAAAAAGTTTGGATAAGTTCCTAGAAGAAAAATTCATAAACTGCTATTAATTAATAAGCAATAGTAGCTTGAGATCTGTTCAGTGTTTGGGTACTTGCCAGGTACTTGTGACTTGGATTGGCCATTGTTGGAAACAGGATGCTGGGCTTGATGGACCCTTGGTCTGACCCAGTATGGCATATCTTAAGTTCTTATGTATGTGCTAAGATAGCATGTTTTGCTCTATCTCTTTGTTACTGTCCTAGTTGCTGTTTCTGTTACTGGTGTACAGTATTGAGTTCCATCTACTGCACCTGGATGTAATCCACTTAGAAGTGGCTGATCAGTCACGAATGGTGGAATATAAATTTAAAAAAGAGTGGCATTTAAAAAAAAAGTTCAGATGTTTGCCAGGTAGCAAGGAAAGATTAATAGATGCTATTTGGTTTCTTGTGCATATATTTGAAAGTACAATCTGTGCATTATTTTCCAATCCCACACAACCCACACTTCTAGGAGCACCTCTCTGTAATATGGATAAAAAAGTGCATGATGGAATAATGCATGTGCATTTAGATGCATTGAATAAGGACCATTTTCAGCTTGCCAGTTTGTATGCGTCATTTGCTATTATTTCATGTAAATGATTTGAAAATGGTCTGTTGAAGCAGGAGTTAAAAAAAAAAAAAGCCAAGGTCTGGAAGCATGGGTAAAACGGAGGAGTACTGAATATGGATATAATGGAGGTGCAATATTTGTTAACCTTGAATGTCAATTAATGTTGATTAAGATATTGATGGCTGTACCAGAGTTCCCATGTCATTCTCTTTTGTATTTAAACCAGGAGATTGTTTCTGTTCTCAGTTAACGTAGTCTTCTGAGAATAATTTGCTTTCTCCAAGGACAAGCAGGATGATAATCTACACCAATGGGTGACATCATCAGATAGAGCCCAATGCGGAAAATGTATGTCAAAATTTCTAGAAACTTTGGCTAGGCACACTGAGCATGCTTAGAATTCCCTATGCCACATGTCCATGTGGAGTCCCTCTTCAGTCTCTTCTTTTCTGCAGAGTTGTGAGTCTCGCGGTTGATTGAGCTCTTAAAATTTTTGGCTTTTTGGCCTAATGGAAAACTTCTTTGTCGGGTTTTTGCAATTCTTTTTCTCTTTTCTGTCACCGGGTCCCTCTCAGTGCCTTCCCATAGTGTCCCCAGTCAGGGTTTTCGACGTCATCAGGCAAGTTACTTTCATGGTCTATTCCCCTGTTTTGGCAATGCCTTGGTGCCTGCTGGTCATCGACATTCTTCAGCCCCTTGTTTTGCTCTGACGTGGCCAAGTCCGGTTTTCACTGATTTCCCCAGTGCCCGCGGACCACCGATCTGCAGGAAGGCTGTAACATCTGCCTGGGGGCATTGCATGATGTCTGGGGTGTGACCAGATGACCCTGAAGGGGCGTCAGCTTCGACTTGACAAGATGGAGCACCTCTTTGAGTTGAAGAAGTCTGACCCATCAAAGTCAGCATTGACATCCAAGGACCTAGGAGCCAATGACCATCTGGTTATCAACATCAGCGGAGCTGTCTGTTTCATCGAGGTCGCTGTTGGATAGGGGTGCAGGAGACCCACCACTGTCAATCTCCTCTGGATCTTTGACCTCTGCACTGGATCTTTGACCTCTGCACTGAGGAAAGACTGGGCCAAGTATTATGGGAAGATGAAGAAGCATCAGCACCGATCCCCGTCGATACACGTTGCCGGGCTCGGGGATGCACTGACTTTTGCTGCTGTGCCTCCTAAGTGACCCCGTGACGAGGAAGGCTAGTCCTCCATTGATGCTCAGGGTCCTCAACCGTCTCCACCAGTCCTGGCACCAGTTGCCAATCCCACTGAGTGTCTGAGGAAAATCTGACCACCTCTCCTTCCTCCCAGTTGGTGTTGACATAGACAACGTCCAAGGAGGAGCTGGAGTGTCGAATCCAGTGGAGGGGGGAGTGGGCAATGCAGGGCCACAGACCTGTGGCACCAATGGAACTGGAGCTGGTACCACCCATTCTCGTATCGCTTCTGAAGAAGCTCAGTGTGCTCATCGGTGCCTTACTGGCCCAGCTGACGTTTGTTCCCGGCAAGCCACCAGGGCCTCCTACCGATACGGTGGTCGTTGCTGGTTTCAAGGAGGAGAAAGCTCCATTGAGGCTGGCAGAATTGCCAAGACCTATAGCCCCCATACAGTTCCATCAGTGCCTGTACCTCTAGAAGTTGGCCGAGCACCTAGGGCTTCATCCCCTGTGGCTTACAATGCAGATGAGGATACCTGTGATCCCTGGGGAAAGATCAGTCTTCCTCTGAGAACTCTGACTCCCGTCAGACCCTTCTCCTCCAGAGGAGGAAAGGAAGTCTCTGCCTGAGGACTTAACCTTCACAGGTTTGTTGATGGCGGAGGTCACCCTGTTCTAGCTGTTGTCAGAGGAGGATGCCAAGCACATGATGCTTGAGATCCTTCAATTTGTGGAGGCTGCTAAGAAGATTGTGGAGGTTCTGGTACATGAGATCCTTTTGGAGTTGCTGTGAGGATTTGGGAACACCCCCTCACAGTGTCTCCTGTCAATAAGATGATGGACGGGGTTTACTTCGTCCAGAAGGCTGTCGGATTCGATAAGCATCAGCTACCCCACCTGTACACTGACCTGCCGTGTACAGGAGAGAATCTCTTTCGAGAGAGGGTGTGGGACACTATGGCCCAACTTCAGGACAATCATGAGACCCTCCAACAACTTTCCACCAGCACTCTGGCCCTGTCTTCTTCCAGGAGACCATCGAGGCAGGAGCCATGGAAGTCCTTAGACCAACGAAAGTACTATCCTCCGCCTCCTCGATCCCATCAGAGCTCGCGTGGCTGTCCCAGGCAGCAGAGAGCTCCCAAGCCCCAGCGGGCTCCTCACTCAAACCTGGAGATGGAGTTTTGACTGGGCCACAGGGAACATCACATCAGCCAGTCGCCTGTACCTGGGGCATTGGACCCACTGGTTGGGGCAGGTTGCATTTCTTCACAAACCAGTGATCCAGTATAACCTTGTCCAGTAGGTTCTGTCCATCATCATTCAGGGGTACCGATTAAATCTATTGCGTGGCCCAACAAATTGCCTCCCAAACCCGTATTGGGGGCCGGTAGTGCATCAGGAAGTGTTATTAGCGGAGCTCTCCTCCCTCTTAACAGCCAGAGTTTTGAGCCCGTTCCACCATGGAAAAGAAGGGGGATTTTACTCCAGGTACTTTCTGATTCCAAAGAAAACAGGAGGACTTTGTCCCATCCTAGATTTGAGGGCCTTGAACAAAAAGAGAAAAGTTCAAGATGGTTTCCCTGGGCATCTGGATTCCCCTTTTGCAAAAAGGGGACTGGCTATGCTCCCTCAAACTACAGGACACATACACCCACATCGAGATCTTCCATGGTTACAGGAAGTATCTCTAGTTTGTAATGAGAGAACAGCACTTCCAGTACTGGGTGTTGTCTTTTGGGCTTACGTCCACCCCATGGGTATTCACAAAGTGCCTCGCCATAGTGGCGGTGCATCTTCGCAGACTAGGAGTGCATGTTTTTTCCTATCTGTTTGATTGGCTGGTCAACTTCATGTCTCAGGCAGGGGAAACTAGGTTCATGTACTTGACCATTCAGGTATTGAAGTCATTAGGTTTTGATCTCAACTACCCAAAGTCCCATCTCGGTATGTCACCTCAATTGGACTTCATTGGAGCCCTGCTAGACACAGCTCAAGTCAAGGCCTTTCTGCCATGCTAGGGGGCTGTCTCGGTAGTGGCCATTGCAGCAGAAATTCAGAGCCAGCAGGTATTGGCTAAGTACATGTTGAGATTATTGGGCCACATGGCCACAACCATCCATGTTAGTCCCTTGGCGTGATTGCACATGGCAGAGCCCAGTGGACCCTGAAGTATCAGTGGTGGCAAGCCACACAGAGCCTCCAAGATCACATCCAAGTCACCCCGTCCATCTGGGACTCTCTTTCCTGGTGGCAGGTACTTTCCAGTCTGGAACAGAGAATCTCCTTTCGAAGTCTTCCCACTGAAATTGTTACCCACAGATGCATCTACCCTGGGGTGGGGTGCTCATGTGGATGGGCTCCTCACCCAGGGCTTATGGTCCGCACAGGAATGTTCATGTCAAATCAACTTCCTGGTACTCAAGGCAATCGGGTACGAGCTATGAGCTTTCAGAGATCGGTGTCCAACAAAGTTGTCCTGATCCAGACCGACAATCAAGTAGCAATGTGGTATGTCAACAAATAGGAAGGCACGGGACCGTACCTCCTGTGTCAGGAAGTGGGCCAAATCTGGTCATGGGCCCTGTCCCACAGGATGGTGCTTAGGGCCATGTACCTGGCCGGGTCAGAGAATGTGGTGAGGACAAGCTGAGTTGAGCCTTGAGACCCCATGAGTGATCCCTGGACCAGGAGGTAGCGAATCGGGTATTCTGCCTCTGGGGGAGCCTGGACATAGATCTGTTTGCGTTCCCTTGTAACAGGAAGGCGCCACAGTTCTGCTCCTTGCACAGATGGCAAACTCGCCTCAGATGCCTTCACCCACCATTGGGGTACAGTTCTTCTGTGTGCTTATCCTCCGATTCCCTTAGTGGTGAAGACTTTCTTGAAGCTTTTCAAGGACAGAGGGACTATGATTCTCATAGCTTCTCATTGGCCGACCAGGTCTGGTTTCCTCTCCTTCCGGAGTTGTCCATCTGGAGACTAATCAGTCATTTTCATTTAATGAAATGGTTTAATCGCTTCACACAAATAGGCTGAAGCAATGTATAATAAAACATTCATAAAATGGTAAAAACACACACTTCCCCAGATCTAATCATGTAGGATCAGAGCAGGCTGCGGCATCACAAAGTCCAGGCCCTGCCACTCATAGCCTTGATATTGAGAGGTTAATTCTGTAGCCGCTCAATCTTTCAGAAGATGTGTCTTGGGTCCTAGTGGCTTCTAGAAATCCTTTCACTAGAAAGTCCTACAGACTGAAATGGAGGAGGTTTTCCGTGTGGTGTGAGCAGAGCACCTTAGATCTGTTCTCCCGTCCCCCCACAAAAACTGCTTGATAACCTTCTACACCTATCAGAGGCTGGCTTAAAGGCTACCTCTGTTGGGGTCCATCTTACTGTGATTGACACTTACCACCACAGTGTAGATGGTATGCCCATCTCTGTACTGACTATAGTTGTATGTTTTATGCTGGGTCTGCTTCAGATGAAGCCTCCCATAAGGCCTCCCGTTTTACTTGGGGCCTCAGCGTGGTTTTAGCTCAGCTGATGAAAGCTCCATTTGAGCCGCTGCGCACTTGTGACCTGAATTACCTGACCTGGAAGATCATATTTTTGGTGGCAGTCACTTCAGCGCACAGGTCAGTAAGCTCCAGGCCTTAGTGACTTATCCACCTTATTCAAAATTCTATCATGACAGGGTGATCTTGCATACTCACTCTAAGTTCCTGCTTAAGGACTAATTTCCATCTTAACCAGTCAATCTTCCTGCCAGTATTCTTTCCCAGGCCTCATTCACACCAAGGCGAACAAGCACTGCATAGCTTGGACTGCAAGCGAGCCTTAGCCTTCTAACTGGAGTGGACAGAAGCCAACAGACAGTCCATCCAACTTTTTGTTTCTTTTGATAAGAATAGGTTGGACGTTGATGTTGCCAAACAAATGCTATCCAGTTGGCTAGCAGATTGCATCTCCTTCTGTTATGCCCAGGTGGGACTGCATCTTGAGGGCCATGTCAAGGCTCATTCTGTCAGAGCCATGGCAGTGTCGGTGGCCCACTTGTGAGCAGTTCCCATGGAGGAAAGCTGAAAGGCTGTGATGTGGAATTCTCTCCACACATTCACATCCTATTACTGTCTGGATAGGTATAGTCGACGTGACAGTAGGTTTGGCCAGTCTGTCCTCAGGAATCTATTTGAGGTGTAGAAACCAACTCTCCGAACCTAGGGCCCATTGTTTGGGTTCAGGCTGTCTCCCCCTTTGTTACCAACAGCATCCGTGTTGTGCCCGTTGGCATCTATTTGGTGTCTGTTGGTCCCCTTTTGTGTTGGGTAGCAGACTGTAGCTAGGGAATCACCCATGTGTGAGACTACCATCCTGCTTGTCCTTGGAGAAAGCAGAGTTGCTTACCTGTAACAGGTGTTCTCCAAGGACAGCAGGGTGTTAGTCCTCATGAAACCCGCTGCCCACCCCATGGAGTTGGGTTTCTCCTATTTTTATTTTATCATGATTCTATGTTACGAGACTGAAGAGGGACTCCATGTGGACGCGTGGAATAGGGCATGCTGGACATACTCAGTGTGTCTAGTCAAATGTTTCTAGAAGCTTTAACATAAGCTTTCCGTATCAGGCTCCATATGATGATGTCACCCATTTGTGATGACTTGGAGATCACCTGTTAGAGGTAACCAACTCTGCTTTCTCTGGATGCTTAGATATGTTTAACTTTGGGTAGATTGTGTTCTTATAGGAAAAAAAAAACAGTTTTATTTGGTGCAAGTCAGAAAGTAAAACCAGTTTGAAAACTTTCCATTTTAAGATAGATGAGGAACCATATTTTTGAAGCCTTTAAGATCAGTAGATTAAAGATTCCTAAGTTTTGTGAGTTCCCAGAGTAATTTTTTAAAGTATTTATACATGTTACATGTAGCAAATTTCGGAGCAATTTTCAAAAGCTCATTTACACATTTATTGTGCATGTACTTGAGTAAAACCTATTGATTTTTGAATAGCATAAATTGTAAATGAGCTTTTGAAAATTGCTACGTGTGTAAAGTGCATTTACGCATGTAAAACCAGTTTTAAGCACATAAATCCTTTTGAAAGTTATCCCCTCTGAGATCGTTGGATACATAACAGGCATTAAGAACAGAAGCAGCTGCAAAAAATTCATATTGTCTTTAAAAACTAGAATCTACACTGACTATATATTTGATTAGTTAATTACAGGGTTGATTATGATTTTACTGTAATTTTATTCTATTTTGTTTTTAAAGTGCCATTGATGGTAGACAGGTAATCAGATTTAATAATGAATCAACAATTTGGCATCAGTTCGTATAGCCTGTGGAAGAAAAGTTTGCAGGCAAGGGTTAACACAGTTGCGGAAGGTGTTGTGGTATGTCACTAATGGGACACACTGGATGAAACTACAGAAGAGGAAAATTCTTATCTGCTTTTTCCTTTTCTGTAAATCAGATAGCAGTGTGGATTAACCCAAAAGTCATTTATCCTCAATACATCCATTGTGTGGATTAACCATTCCCATCCACACAATGGATGTACTGAGGATAAATGACTTTTGGGTTTTGTCCTGTATTCACTTGCTTTAGGTTTTTCATATACTGCTAGGAAATGATCAGTCAGAAAAGAAGAACTCTTGGTTCTGTGAATCCAGCAGGTGAAGATATTCTCTAATGCTTCAGACTGGTTTAAGATGAAGAGAAAAGGAAGTCTTCCTTCTGATGAAATGTCTCTTGTTGCAGTATGTTTTGAATAAAGGGGTTAATAGAAAAAATATAGTAGGGTCATACTGAAAGTTTACTTAAAAAGAAAAAAGGCTAGAATAAAATCATAAAAGTAGATTACTTGGCTTTTTTTTTTTTAAACTCCAAATGTACTTGTCGTCAAAACATGACAGTAAAAATCTAATTATTGCTAGCAAGTATACAAGAGAAATTCAACATGAACTTTTTCTTTAAGAAAGGGTATTGGCGCAGTACAACCTAACTGGAAATCTATAACTGGACAACAGTTTATAAATTGTATTGATGTGGTTAACTATAATTCTAGTGGTTTAACCTCATAATCTATTGAGCAGTATTTGCGAGATTTGAGCAATTATCGTAATGTATCCTAATTGATTTAAGCAAAAGAAGATGCTTCATAAGTTAAGTAACTTTTTGCCTTTCATCAAGGGATATTTTAAATGGTTCACTATAAAAAAAATAAAATAAGGAAAAAATGAGACATGATAATGGCAGCATTAGTAAGTGATTTATCACAATATGCTAGATGAAGTCCTTTAGTTAATATTGCACTTTAATAAGCTGTATTCACATGATCTGTTTTTTGTGCCATTGTATAGTATACATACCAGATTTCCTCCATTTTTTCTTTTGTGATATTCAAGACAAAGCACAGAAAATAGACCTATTAATTGATGTGCCAATTTCTTATTTTCAGCCAGGGCCACAAAAAGATCAAATACCATGCAGACACTTTTAAGGCATCTCCGACTGATTAACTTTAAATGTGTTTAAGTCTAAAACAAATAATTACATACTGTTTTGTCAGCATTTAAAAAAAATCTATTAGTTGAGAAATTTTCAGGCATTCCTTTCTGGGCCTGATTCACTAAAGGTTTTCTTCCATTTTGTGTTTATGGGAGAAAAAAACGTGATGAATTAGGCCCTCTAGCGCTAAGGGGCAGATTTTAAAAGCCCTATGCGCGCTGAGTCTATTTTGCATAGGCCCGGCGACGCGTGCAAGCCCCGGGACGTGCGTATGTCCCGGGGCTTTGTGAAAGGGGCGGGGGCGGGACTGAGGCCTCCGACACAGAGGTCGTGCCGGGGGCTCGCGCAACCTACGCCTGCCTGTAGGCAGGTGCAACTTCGCCAACAAAGGTGAGGGGGGGGGGGTTTAGAAAGGGCTGGGGGACGAGTTAGGGAGGGGAAGGTGGGGGGGCAGAAGGAAAGTTCCCTCCAAGGCCGCTCTGATTTCGGAGCGGCCTCGGAGAGAACAGTGAAAGCCATCGGGGCTCCCCTAGGGCTCGGCGCACGCATGTTATAAAATCGGGCGTAGACTTGTGCGCGCCGGGTTGCGCGCACAAATCTACGCCTGCTCGTAGGAACTAAAATCTGGCCCTAATTGTTCTGAGATGCCTATTTCTGTTTGTATAAAAATGCCCACATATGTGAGCCATATATGAGTAACGCGGTTTTTAAAAGCCCCGATTTACGCACATATATACCCATGCACAAGCCAAAAATGGGACTGAAAAGGGGCAGGGCATGGGCATTCCGGGGTGGGGCCAACACTTCTGCACATAATAGCCACTGCCATTAATTGCATCAGCGTTTGGGTAATTGCCAGGTAATGGCCAGGTTCTTGTGGCCTGGTTTGGCCTCTGTTGGAAACAGGATGCTGGGCTTGATGGACCCTTGGTCTGACCCAGCATGGCAATTTCTTATGTTCTTATTTAAAAACCAAAGGCTCCTGCTCGCATCCACTTTTAACCGCATAACTTTAACGCTGCTCCCTATGAGGAGCAAGTCTGTAGATCTCGCATTTTAGGGCTTACACGACAGGATGAAGAACCAGAAGGATCTGGAAGACCTTGATATTGACTGGGCAAACTTGTGGTCTAATATGAAAAACTGGGAATGTCCCCTGCGTGAGCATGTTTTAAAATCCACTTACATACACGCTTTAAAGCTGGCAAAGTCCTATGGAAGATACATGAAGTAGGTTTGCTTGAGTAACCTCTTAAAATTAGGAGCATACTTCTGCGCAGTAGGGTATTTTAAGTGCAAGTACACACATGATTTAAAATTCCAGCTTGCGTGACAATGCCAGTGTATTGGCACAGGGGCTCATTTTAAAATTGGCCTGTTAGAAGGTGGATATGCACATCTATAGTCATCAAATATCTGTCTAGTAGAAATACAAATTCAGTTTTGTATCACACTGAAGTTAGTATTTTCACACTTTTTTCTGATAAAGTGCATTTATAGGAATATCTTTGCATCTTGTGCTAAACATGATGCAGTTTCTATAAATGTACTTTAGAAACTTGGGAGTCGATACACTGAGGCCTGAGAAGTGGCCAGTACAATTCTGTAGTGTTGGGTGAATATTTTAAATGCTGCTCTGAGACTAAAAATATCAGACCTCTGGAGTCTGAATAGTAGTGAATAGGCACTTAATGAGTATATAATGAGGCATTTGAGGCTGACCCAATTCTGAAATGGCCTTATTAAAATATGCATGTCATCTTTTTTTCCAGCCATGCAAAGTCACTCTTCTGATGTCAGTCTCCTCTAGAGCAAAGGCATGGACCATGCTCATTAAATGTCAGCATGAACTAAGGTCAAGAAGCCAAAAATATTTACCCATACTTCAGTCATCACACTGCCTCAGTTGAATATCCTCTTTATTCAGCTTGACTCAATAGGATACAATAGGAAAAACCAGCAACTGGCTACACATATAACAAGTAGGGAAGGCATATAGAGTCATGGCTTCAGGATTATTTTCCAACATATATTTGTAGAAGGGATAAGTGTAGATGTTGAATGTTATCTGTTTAGGGTGAACAGAGACTGTATGTGGGGGTTGTAGATTAAGGACCTGATTTTAAAAAGCATTTCCATGCTTAAAATTGGGTTATACATGGGTAAATGCACTTTACCCATGTAAGTGGGCTTTTGAAAATTGCTCAGTATATGCTATTGAATTGTCCATAGGACATTCACATAAAAGTGCACTTTACGCACATAAGTGGCTTTTTTAAGTTGTTAAGAAAGTAAGTAAATTTACCGGTGTAGCTCCTTTTAAAATTGCCTCGTATATGTATAACTGTGTGGAAATGGATATGGATATATGGTTGGGTAGGTACGGGTTGTGTGTGTATGGGGAATTGGGCATTTTTTGAGGGGTTCTAGCTGTGGCTATATGAGGGGGTTGTGGGTTGTGTGGAGGTTTAGAGGTGTGAGTGGCTCTTCTGTGGGGCGTGTGTTTGAGTGGGTGTGGGCTGTGTGTGAGCTGGGGTTATGTGTAGGGGAGTATATGGGGTATGTGTTGGTTTTTTTTTTTTGGGGGGGGGGGAGAGTATGAATTGCCTGTGTGTACGTGGTGATGAGGTTGTGGACCCTTGAAATGGTAGGGGAGTTGGGGTGGGATTGGTGTAAGTGCAGAAGTGTGTGTATGTGTGTGCGGGGCATCTTTCAGCAGAGTTCTTCATCTGTTCCGTCAGTTATTTTCCTTGTCTCTGCCGCTGTGAGGGCATGGGGGGGGAGAGGTGGTGTAAGTGTGAGTGTGCGAGTATGCTGGGAGCGGGGTTGTGCATGTATGACTGGAAGTGTTGGGGAAGGTGGCTTTGAGAGTGCCTTTTGGTGGCCTCCTTCACCAGTGGCTTCAGGTACATTTCCCTGTCTGCCCGTGGTGCCTTTGTGCCAAAGTGCTGGAAGGGGCTTTCAGAGTGGAGCACTGGGCAGCATTCTGCAGTTTCTCATTGAAAACACTGGGGATATTCTCGGAAAATACTGATGATGTTTCTGGTTTTTGACCTTTCCCCGATATATTTGCATTTTCTTCCTGCATGCTGAATTGGTGAGTTTGTGCTTGTGGACAGATGTATGGAAGGACATTGATCTCTTGCTATAGAATTCTGTCCATTATGAGGTTGGAGAGCATGCAGAGGACATGGCTTTGGGAATGCATTCCAACATGGCTTTGTAGGAGGGGTGTATGGCTGCGGGGACGTTTGTGATTGGGATGTGTTTGTGGGGAGTGTGGGGTATGAGTGTACGAGGGGAGTATAGTTTGCATGGGTGAGATGTATGCGGGTTCTGTATGGTGAAATGTCTATGTGGGTGAGGGGGGTATTGGAGGTATGTGTATGTGGGTAGTCTGTGTGTTTTTGGGTGGGTAAAAGGTTATGTGGAGGGGGTTGTGGAAGAGTTGTGCATGTATGGGGTTATGTGTTTTTGTGGGTATGTGTACTTGTAGGTAACGGATGTAGGTGTTAGTGACAGTTGTACGTATGCATGTGGGGGTTGTGTATACGTGAGGTATCTCTGGAGGAAGTGTTTTTGGCGCCAGTGTGTGGGGTTTGTGTGTATGAGGGTATGTGGGGGAGGAGGACTTGAGAAACTGCATAATTTATCTTCTTTGTCCCTATGGATGATGTAAATGTGGGTGGGTTTGTTGGGAACAGATAGAGGTGTAGGGAAGAGGAGGGCATGATTACATTGGAAGTGCCTTTTGGTGCTCTCCTTTGCCAGTTCATTTATTTTCTCTGCCCCCCGTCTCTCTCTGTGTTGCTCTGTCCCAAAATACTAGAAACTGGGAGAGAGGGTGGATGTTTGAAATGGAGCATTCTACTAGTTTGAACAGCTTCTAACAGTTTCCCATAGAAAGAAATGAGTATTTTTATGTTTCCTAACATTTGAAGTGTTGGAAAGAATAATATTAAAGTGATTAATGTTGGTCTGTGTCTATAGGGCCAATAACTCTTTAAAAAAAAAAAAAAGATGTAAATTCACTAAATTTGGCATGCAGGAAAAAAATGTGACTAAATTGGATGAATTTGAAAATTAAAAACTCTGTGGGTCAATATTTTCAGAGAACTGAACCTCAAAATAATTGCCATGGCTTGCTATGGGGAAAATAAAATCTATATTGCTTTCTGTGGAGATTAGAACTGTTAGTATGCTGACTAGTACTCACTTCCAAAAGCATCACTTCCCTTCCAGCACTTTATCTATAGCAACAGAAGATGGAAACAGGGAAGCAACTAGAGAAAGATGGCATGCAAAGGCTCTAAGCCATCGCTGCATATTTTCAAAGTATACACACACAAATCCCACCCTTCGCACTCTCCTATTCACACCACATACACACCCCACAACACAAAACCTATGTATACATACAGTCGCAGCCCCTGTCCTTTCATGACAAAGCACAGATTCCCCTGGTATTATATCCCAACTCATACACACACATCCCTTGTACAAACCTATGTTGGAAAGCATTCCCAAAGCCATGCCTCTGCTTCTGTTCCCTACTTGTTTCTCAAATAAAACATTGGTTTTATATATATATATATATATATATATACACACACACACACATATACGTATTTGCGTGGCTTGATTCTCTGAAAATATGAGATACTCAGTTTCACCAGCCCTTCACACTGTCCCTATGACAGAGACTTCCTTCTTGCAAAGTCTACCAGAACTCTTCACCCCCAAGGGCTTTTATTTTAATATTTATAGACCCTTTTTCTTTACCAATGCATGCATTGCTACCTAATAGACATTCTGTTCTACCCTTAAAAGCACCAGAACTGGGAGATATGCACAGAAATCAGGCCTGCACGTGCTATGTGGATTTTAAAAAGCACGCGAGTATGCACATATTTCCCGGTACATGCACAAAAATTTTTTTTGCAAAAGAGGGGCGTGGGCGGATTTGGATGTTCCTAGATTTCTCAATAAAATCTACATGTATTTGGGAACGAACTGGGGAAACAGATAATTGAATCAGCGCAAGGAACTACTAACATCCCCCTGCTTATGTGGTAGAGGCGGCTTTTCTGCACATCTACATAAAATTGTGTGCACATGTACGTGCATACAGCCTGTTTTATACCATGTGTGCATATGCAAGCATATGTTATAAAATGGCCATGTCAATTGGCGCAAGCTGTAAACGAGAAAGATGATTAGCTGAGAGACCCATATATAATGAATTGCAAAGCCTAATGGAATGAAAGCATGTATCAAGGTCTTAAAATGTATCTTTATCCAGAATCAGATGGCAATCCCATAACCTCTGCAACTAGAAAAAAAGGCTTTTGCCACATTTCCTATTTGTGTTTGAAATGATATATGTAAATCCAGAATAACTCCTAGGGTTTTAACTTCCTTATTAATAACTAAGCTGACATCATTAAATACTATATTTGGAGATAAATCGTTCATGGAGCCTCAGTTGTTAAACGATTGAGGCAGTTTTACTTTTAAACCAATTTTGGATCAGACTAAATCCAGCATTCATCTTTTCAACTTCTTTCTCATGATTTTTGCCCAAGGATAAAAGATCTGAATATCAGCATGCATTGCACAGTCCAGACATTTCTAATAACTTTGCCAATGGAAGCAAATATATATGTTAAGCATGGGAGAGTGTAAGGAACCCTGTGACAAATCAAAGTGTACAATCCCAACTATATTTGCTGTGATCTGTCAGAGAGCTAAAACTGAAACCATAAGCTGTACCAGATTTACTTGATCACATTAAAATGAGTAGGAACAACATGCAAATTAAAATTGCCCAGAGTTACTAACATGGAGAATTTCAGACTTATTTCTCCCAAAGCCTGAGGTACAATCTCTAAAGAAACTTTCATTCTAAGGATCTCTATAAACAAACCAAATCATATTTTAAACTATAATCCAAGGTTTATAACATTTAGTTCCAGGAATGGGGTGAAGTAGAGGTTGTTTACATTCCAAATTATAAGTTTTATAGCAACGCTTCTACCTTTTTTTTATCTTGGTGATGAACTGTAAAAAATGTATACTCAGGAGAACAAGCCTCCAATATCAACAGTGAATCGGCACCCAGGACTCATGTCTCTAATACAATAAAATGTCCACTTTAAACTCAGCAATTGTGTCATACACTAAACGATCTTTCTTGCACAATAATCTGGCATTTATGAGATTTATGTTAAGCAATCCACAAGTGTCAATTGAGAACATCTGCTTGCTCTTCAAGAAATCGTTCAGCAATACAATCTTATTCTGGTGTGTCTAAAATTTTTAACATCTTCCATAAATTCCATTAACCATCTCAATAGAAGAAAATTCAGAAGATTTAGAGAATTGAGTTGACATTAATAAGTCTGTCAAGACTTTAACATAAAATTAGCTAAAATAGTTCCTATTGGTAAAACTTAGTAAGCAGTTCACATCTATATGGAACCCAGTTAAAACCACACAGCCGGATTTTAAATGCCCTGCGCGCGCCGGTGCGCCTATTTTGCATAGACCGCCGGCGCGCGCAGAGCCCCAGGACGCGCGTAAGTCCCGGGGCTTCTTAAAAGGGGTGTGTCGGGGGCGTTCCGTAAATGACGCGGCGTTTCGGGGGTGTGATGCGGCGTTTCGGGGGCGGGCCTGGGGGCGTGGTGCTGGCCCGGGGGCGTGGTCGAGGCCTCCGGACCAGCCCCCAGGTCTGCCAACAAAGGTAAGGGGGGGGGGGTTTAGATAGGGCCGGGGGGGTGGGTTAGGGAGGGGAAGGGAGGGGAAGGTGGGGGGGGAGGGCGAAGGAAAGTTCCCTCCGAGGCCACTTATAAATCGGAGCGGCCTCGGAGGGAACAGGCAGCGCACGCTGGGCTCGGCGCGCGCAGGTTGCACAAATGTGCACCCCTTTGCGCGCGCCGACCCCGGATTTTATAAGATACGCGCGTATCTTATAAAATCCAGCGTACTTTTGTTCGCGCCTGGTGCTCGTGCAAAATTATAAAATCTACCCCACAATACTGAAAATGACTGTTCACAAACAGCATCAAATCTAATCCAGCATCAAATCCAAATCAAACACAAAAATGTTAAATAATACACTCAAATGCACAAAGGATCACTCAAAGGAGCCATCCTCCTTTGGCAAGCCACCCAGCAGTCGTCCCTTTATTGTGAAATATGGCATGATGAATTCTCTAGAATAAACGTTGTAATAGAAAAAGTGGCCCTTTCAATTTACATTGCAGCTCTGTACTTGTAGACACTGTGCATGCCTTGGAGTTGCAGGTAGACGCTCATTGCCTGCTACAGTGGCCAGTGATGTAACCACTAGATCCTTTTTCCTTCAGCTGCTCTCCTTGGTCATTTACTGGGACATCACAAAGATGCCCTGCGGTAAGTTAAAATATGATGTATTTTTAAAAACTGTGTGCACTTGAGGTTTGTGCAACATGTGTCTAGTGTGTGTTATGCGAGTGAGATTGAGCTGTAATGGTGGAATTATTTCAAGCCCTAAAGTTTCTTAGGGTATATTCTAAATGTTATCTTTTCTTTTATGTTTTCCAGAATGAGGTGGGAAGCTGAAAAATTATGGCCCTATTCTGTGACAACCAGTTAAGAATCCTCTCTCCTGGATTCCACCTTAAATATACTGTTCAGTTCTCACAGCCCCTTAATGGATATTTTTAACTAGGACAGCAGTTATGGAGAGTCTTATGTGAGGATGCTGTGAGTACCTTGTTTCACATGTTTGTTGTTTTTGTGCACAACACACTGTGACTGAAACTGCTTTCATGCGTCCTGTGTCTGTCAGGCATGCTGGTGTTTCAGATGCTACATTGTGACTGTGTGTGTATGTTGTGTTACAGTGTGGATTAAGTGTTTTGGGCACAATTTGCTAATACATGCAATGGAGAAGAAGTAAATCTCATTCATGATGTGGCTAACAAGCACTCTTGTCTTTTATTTATTTTATTTGGATAGTATTTTGCTTGTTTAACTGTTTCTTCATATAAACAAATATCAGCAGATAAGGGATCACTGGGTGCATCCAGTCTGCCCATTATCTTCTACTGTATTGTCATAGTTTTTCCTGAACATGTGGTCTTCCTCCTCCTGTTACTGAGGGGCTCTTTGTGTCTGTCTCAAGCATGCTTGAACTCTGCTGCTGTTTGGGGTTCCTCCACTTTTGCAGGAAGTCTGTTCAAGGTGTCCACCAGTCTCTCAGGAAAAAAAAGTATTCTCACAATTTGAGCCTCCCTTCAGCTTTAAATTATGATCCCATGTCCTTGAGTTTTTCATTCTTCATTAAAACCTGATTTAGAGCAGTGGTTCTCAACCTTTCTAATGCCGTGACCCCGCAATACAGTTCCTCATGTTGCGGTGACCCCTCGCCCCGCCCTCGCCCCGTGAGGGTGGGGTGAGGGCGGGGCTTTGGTCATATGGGGGCGGGGTTATGGATGGGGTTGGATTTTAGTGCACACTTATCATTTAATTATGACATTTATAATGTGAATGTAACTCAACTCACCATAGGTTCTCACATGCATGGCACACTGACCCATGATCGTCACGGGGCTAGATGTAAAAGTACAGTTTGTATCCACAGGAACCCCCCGACCCACAATAATGGATGTAAAGCAGAATTATGACATTCCCCATACAACTCACCCTACAAAAAAGATATTCTGGTTCTAGTGACATCTCAGTAACAGCAACTCAAACTCCTTCTATTTCCAGGCTCAATAGCCCTACTTATGAAAAGACAGCAGTTTACCACCAATGCATGTCCTCTGAGAAAACACAACAAATAAGACCGATACAAACGCTTACATGCTAGCAAAATATCTCATCTTGGTAACAGACACAGAACCGACCTAACATACTCCCAGGATCTGTAGTAATGCACATAAACTAATCCGCACACAGTTACACCTGTATTATGGAATACACTCAAACAGGAGCAACCCTATCTATGAAAAGGCAACACTACAAATATTAAATCAGGTCCTAAAAACCAATACACCTCTTATTAGGAAAACAGAACTAGCAAGCAGCTATATATCCCCACACAGAAATAATTGTAAAACTATACTAATAAGCAGAATAAATGTTTCAAAACAGCTATGAACATCCAACAATTAAAAACTCATAAAAACTATTAAACATTCTCCAAACACCAATAAAATATTTCAAAAAAGCAGACATCACACAATTAAAATGGCAGTCAAGAAAAATAAACTTAAAAAGCCACCTTTACTTACCCCCTCCAGCAGCTCTCCTACTCCCCTTCCCTGCAGGCCGTGGCACTCACCAGAAGCAGCAGTAGAAGCTAAGCTCTATACTTATGGTCCTCTTCCTTAGTGCCCATGTCTCTCACACACACACACCATACCAGTCATGCCCCCATGACCAGTTTCTGTCTCTCACACACCAATCATCTCCCAAACAGTCTTTGGCACACACACACCAGTCACCTTCCTGAACAGTTTCTCTCATACCATACACACACACACACACACAGGCTTCCCACTCCCGTGTTCTACTTACATATACGGGCTTCTCACTCTCATAATCACTTTCTCTGTCTTTCTCTCTCTCTCACACACACACACACACACACACTCACTCACTCACTCACCAGTCTCTCACTCCCATGCTTGTTCTCTCCACGTGCACAGGCTTCTCATTCCCTGAATCACATTCTCTCATAGTCACACACACACACCAGGTCTTTTTCTCTCACACGCACCATCACCTTACCAAGCAGTCTCTCTCTCTCATGCATGCACACTCACCCAGGTTTCTCACTCCCATGCTTTCTTTCACCCCCACAACACCAGGCTTCTTACGCCCATGCTTTCTCACATACCCAGACTTCTCACTTCCATGCTTTTTCTCTCTCTCACACACACACATCAGTCACCTCCCTGACTAATGTCTCACACTCTCACATACACATCAGTCATCTCCCTAAGCAATCACTTTCATTGTCTCTCACATACACACACACATCAGCTCTCTGACCAGTCAATCACACAGGCTGGCTGGCTGGCTGGCTGCTTCTCTCTCTTTCTCTCACTCACTTCCTTCCCCCCCCCCCCCCCCGAGCACAAATGGGAGCTGCAGCAGCCTCCGCTGGCCAAGAAAGAAGAATCCCATCGGCCGCGGGAGGCTCATGCTGCTGTCTCCTTTCTCCATTACCGGCTGCTTCTATTGCTCGAGGACCGATGCTGCAGCCGCTGCTGCTACTTTTTCGCGCGGCGCGGCTCTCTCTCCTTCCCGCGCACCGCGATTCACTTCCTGTTCCGGGTCACGGGAGGGGGGGGGGGGCAGGCGCAGGAAGAAGAAAAGGCCCAGCCACGGGTGCAGAGCTTCTTCTAGCGCCGCTGCCGTTCCCGCTGGGCTTGAACGTGCTGACAGCCCGGCGGCAACGGCAGCGGGAGAGACCGGGAGCGCGCGACACAAGGCGACCCCTGTGTTTTGGGCGTTCGACCCCCGCCGGGGTCGCGACCCATAGGTTGAGAACCGCTGTATTAGAGTGTTTGTGTTACATCTCTTGTAGAGTACGTATCCAGCTCCTTAAGTTCCTCCATGTATGGCTTACAGTGCAGACTGTGCACCATTTTGGTGGCCTTGTTTTGAATTGCGTCTGTTATCGATGTATTGTTATTGGTTAGGTCTCACCCAGAGACTTATGCAAAGGTGGCAATACTTTTTTTTTTTTTTTTTACAGGGATGTTATTGTTTCTACCTTTTTTACTAATGATAGCTCTCTTTATTCAGTCGAGAATACTATTAGCTTTCCCATCTGCTTTATCATACTGACTGGCTACCTTGAGGTCATCGAAAATGACCCACAGATTTCTTTCTGGTATTGTGACTGTTAGGGGGTCATTTTCAAAAGGATTTACTTGCTTAAAACTGGGTTTTACATGTATAAATGCACTTTATCTGTGTAAGTGGGCTTTTGAAAATTGCTGCACTATATGCCATTGGATTGACAACAGGTTTTACACGTGTAAGTGCACTTTACATACGTAAATGGATTTTGAAAATTGTTACAATAGTGTGTTAGATTTAAATACATATCTTTAAAGTCACAAATGCCAGTAGTGTGTCATGATTAAGATAAAGACGCAGGATATTAATGACCTGTCATAATAGGCTTCATCTTATGCATAAATTCGCTTAGATGAGTAACCTTATATTTAATCATCGGTCAAATCCAGCAAATATTTTTTGATGCTTTTTCTTATGCAGTGTGCAAATTGTGCAATTATTTTAAAATCCAATCACTTAACTTAAAACTTCGCTGAAGCCTGGAACAATAAACATGCCCGACATGGAACCATGTTTCGAACTCCCGTTGTTCTTTCTCAAGGGCTTAGTTCAGCGTCTACGAGAACAATGCATTTATGTCTCAAAAAATGTTAGGCTGTTATCATAAAGTTTGACAAAGCAGTTAAATCAATTTAGTAGGCACAATCATCAAAAAATGGTATGGCTAGGCACTTACTGTAGTTGTAGTCCGACTTGATTTCAAATTCAAAGGTTTGTGTAATGGCGTTGCCGCGTGTGTTTCCTGTGAACTTACCGGATGCAGTGTCATTAATATATGCATCGGTGACATGGATATAATTTTATGACGTAAGAGATCTCAGGTGAGTGTGTACCATTCCACCGCTAAATTCAAACCATTAGGATGGACTGTGTTTAGTTTGAAAATCCAAAATTGTTCTCGATAGTTGAGTATTGCTTTACTGTTACCACCTCTGGGATTGATTTCAATTCGTTCAATTACTCGCCATTTAATATCTGAAAAAACATGCTGATGTTGTACGCAATGGGCAACAATCGGAGCTTGAAGTTTGCTGGTTGTCAAGCAGCTGCGATGTTCCACTAGTCTTGTTTTAATAGCGCGTTTTGTTCTGCCTACATACAGTAGAGAGCATGGACATTGTAATGTATATATTACATTAGTGGAATTACAATCAGTGCAGGAATGAGCTTTATAGATTTTTCCTTGTGGATCTTTCCAATCCGGACTTATGATAGTTTGATTGCAGAAGGAACATTTTGTGCATGCCCAATGACCAACAGGATTAATATTTGGATTAATAGAGTCAATATGTAGGTAAGAGTTTGTTAAAAAATCCTTCAAGTTTTTACCTCGTTTATATGCAATAATTGGATATAATAAATATAATGAAACTTGAAGTCTTCTAAAAAATTGATATAATTGACATCTTGTCTTGAAGGGGTCATACCAATAGTATGGGACAAACGAAAGACCCTTCTGAAGAACTGCATATTGTGTAAAAATGCATTCAATTTTTCAGCATCCTCCAATTATTGCATATAAACGAGGTAAAAACTTGAAGGATTTTTTAACAAACTCTTACCTACATATTGACTCTATTAATCCAAATATTAATCCTGTTGGTCATTGGGCATGCACAAAATGTTCCTTCTGCAATCAAACTATCATAGGTCCGGATTGGAAAGATCCACAAGGAAAAATCTATAAAGCTCATTCCTGCACTGATTGTAATTCCACTAATGTAATATATACATTACAATGTCCATGCTCTCTACTATATGTAGGCAGAACAAAACGCGCTATTAAAACAAGACTAGTGGAACATCGCAGCTGCTTGACAACCAGCAAACTTCAAGCTCCGATTGTTGCCCATTGCGTACAACATCAGCATGTTTTTTCAGATATTAAATGGCGAGTAATTGAACAAGTTGAAATCAATCCCAGAGGTGGTAACAGTAAAGCAATACTCAACTATCGAGAACAATTTTGGATTTTCAAACTAAACACAGTCCATCCTAATGGTTTGAATTTAGCGGTGGAATGGTACACACTCACCTGAGATCTCTTACGTCATAAAATTATATCCACGTCACCGATGCATATATTAATGACACTGCATCCGGTAAGTTCACAGGAAACACACGCGGCAACGCCATTACACAAACCTTTGAATTTGAAATCAAGTCGGACTACAACTACAGTAAGTGCCTAGCCATACCATGTTTTGATGATTGTGCCTACTAAATTGATTTAACTGCTTTGTCAAACTTTATGATAACAGCCTAACATTTTTTGAGAGATAAATGCATTGTTCTCGAAGACGCTGAACTAAGCCCTTGAGAAAGAACAACGGGAGTTCGAAACATGGTTCCATGTCGGGCATGTTTATTGTTCCAGGCTTCAGCGAAGTTTTAAGTTAAGTGATTGGATTTTAAAATAATTGCACAATTTGCACACTGCATAAGAAAAAGCATCAAAAAATATTTGCTGGATTTGACCGATGATTAAATATAAGGTTACTCATCTAAGCGAATTTATGCATAAGATGAAGCCTATTATGACAGGTCATTAATATCCTGCATCTTTATCTTAATCATGACACACTACTGGCATTTGTGACTTTAAAGATATGCTGTGCAGCCATAGTAGTAGAATTTGATACTATTGGGGATTCAGGTGAATTATTGGAGATTTAAATACATAACATCTTTGAAATTTACTTCCCATTTTTCCCCTTCCAGTATGCAATTTGGTCCTTGAATTTATGCTCTCCGAAATGCATGATTTTGCTTATTTTTGGATTAAAACTTAGTTTTCTGAAGACAAGTTAAATCACTAGTCACACAGATCCGTGACATCTCTTCTTGGCACCAATGGATGGTTTCTGGAGCATTCTTGGTGGGATACACTTATTGTACTTTTGATTGTTTAGTATATCTTTGTTTTATTTTCATATTTATAAATTGCTCCCAAGGAGGCTACAAAGCAATGTACAGTAATAACAAGTCAAAATTTAAAAATAAAATATACACCAAAACCTAATAAAATTCATCAAATAATAAAAGAGCAGCAGTCCTAACTAAAACAATAAACTTAACTAAAACCAAAAATCTTATTGCTATTTGCATAATGTGACTCTGATTCTGCCTTTGTGATTACTCTGCCACGCTTTGAGCATAGGAAGGCATGAAAGAAATTGTTAGGACAATATTTGGCCACTATCCAGCTCAGCAAGTTAACTGGATAAACAGTTGGCTAAGTGGCCGATCAGCACAGCCAAATATTGAAACTGCACCATTTAGCCGGTTAAGTCAGAACTTAACTGGCTAAGTGGCACTGAATCTCGACCTTTATTATTAAAAATCCTTTCTGTGCATGCATGGCATGCTGAGTTCCTCAGTTAATTTTTTCTGCAAGGTAATAGGATGTATTTAATTTTCAGTAACATTCTGCTTTAATTCTCTTATGGCTGTAAAATCTGTCAATTTTTCTTCAAATATGTGTACTGCCTTGTGTATTTGTCACCCATTAGTCTCCTAGTAATGTTTTTCAGCCTTTTTTTCTGCATTCTTTTCAGTGAATTAGCTTTAGGCCACAGCTCCTGCCAGGCTGTCTGGTCACATTTTTTTCTTACTAAGGTTATCTGCTTCTGACAGAATTTCTTCCTGTTGATTTTTACTTCATCAATTTTTTGTAAGAGGTCTGAGAAAGCCAGTGATTCAAGTTTTGCCTGTACTACTATAAGAAGATGTCCATTACTGATCACTACAAGACCTACTTATTAAGCATCTGATAGAGGGTCATAATATATTCTGTTGTAATACTTGCTCAAGAATTTCCCCAAGATCTCTTAACATCTTCAAGAAAGGCTTATTTCAATCTTCAAGATAATAAAGAAGTCTTATGTCCTCTAAACTGGTGTAAAAAACAGTGCCAGTGTAGAAGGACCATAGAACTGCTCAGTCTTTTGGAGTTGCCAAAGGAAGCCTAAAGACGGGCCCAAGGATCGTGGCAGTTTGTGATCTCTCAGCTTGCACTGAGCATTGAACTTTTGAGTGCTTGAGCACAGAGTCAAGAGGAAAGGGTGCCAAAAACGCATTGATGCTAATTTCTTTAGACACAGCTGCAAGAGCAGAGTGATTCTGGAAGCTAGTATCCAGCCCTCAGAGTGGGTGCATGTGGAGACTAATTTTTCTTTTCATCCAGTGTATACTAGCCTTTGGAGGTCCAATTTCAGGCTTTTGGTACCCCTCAAGAGACCACCACATGATGATTTAGGTCCTCTCTACTCTCAGCCCTGAGTAGCCTTCCTCCTTCAAGAGGTAATGGTATCAAGAAACAAGGAAGCTTTTTTTCTTCAGTGCAAAAAAGGTTTTCAGGAAATAAGATCACCCCAGGCAGCAATAGAGTTTGATTCGCCACCATGAAAGCAGAAGCTCCAAGTCTCACATTGCTAACTAGTCAAAATCAGGCATGGGTCTTTGACGGAATCTGGAGATAACACTCCGGTCCTTTTTCTGAAAGATCTTCCTGGGAGTCAAATGCTAAGATTTTATGCAAAATGCCAGTCCATTCTTTCGTCTGACAGTAGAATCTTCTAGATAATTTCAAAACTCTATAAATTATGTCTATCACAGTGTTTCCCCCAACCCTGTCCTGGAGGCACATCTAACCAGTTAGGTTTCAGGATTGCCACAATAAATGTATATGAGAGATATGCATACAATGGAAACCCAATATATGCAAATTTCACTGAAAATCTGACTGAGCAGGTGTGCCTCCAGGAAAGGGCTGGGAAACACTGGCCTATCAGAATATCCTGTAGATAGCCTTTGCCCAGATTTTGGCAGAAGCAACATAGGCTACTTCCTAGAGTGCCAAATATTCAGGCCACAACCTGGGGGCGCCAAAACCTTAAATCCAGCCCTGAAAGAGTCCTCTTGGGAGAGCACTGGTGCTCCACAAATGTTAGGACCTACTGAGGCTGGAAGTCTGCTCCCTCTTGCAGGCTAAGTAGTCAAACTGTACAACTTCAGAATTGAAAGTGGAGAATTTTATCCAGCTGCTTCCTGGCTCCCAAAAACGTGATGGGTACTTAGATCTAAGGCCACTGAACAATTATTTCCTGAGAGAAAAGTTCAAGATGGCTGCTTTAAGCACTCTAATGCGCTTTCTGAACAGCGGAGACTGGCTGTGTGTTCTGGATTTAAAGAAGCTTACACTTAAATACAGATACATCCAAGTTGCAGGAAGTATCTGAGTTGTTTTGCAGGTAGAAACCAAATCTGTTTCCTTGTGCTGCTTTTTGGCCTAGCATCAAATCCATTGGGCTTTATGAAATGTCTGGCTGTTTTTGCAGCAGTCCTATACACACTGGGGACTCATGTGGACAGTTGGCTGATCAAGGGTACTCGTCAATCAGAAGACAAATCCATGTGCCACATCATCTAGGTGCAGAAATGAATAGGATTCGTCATTTAGCCCAAGTCCAATCGAAACCCAGTACCTCAGCTGAAATTCATAAGGGCTCTTCTAAGACTTGGGCCTCAGTTTATCTCCCTGCCAAAGGAAAAGACTACTCTGGGCTATGCATCTCCACAGAGTGTTTTTCAAGAAATTCCTAGATCGCTCTGGAAATCTTCTATTGCTGCAGAGCAGCAAAGACATCACCCATCTGTGTGATTAGCGATTCCCCTGTTTTTAGAGATTTGTAGTAGGCATGCATCTTTACTTCACTAAAACCTTTACCATTCTTTCAAATCACTTTTCAAATGTTTGGAAATATGAATATTATTACAAGTTAAGTTAATATGTAATGCAGCATGATGGATTAACTTTCGATATCTGTGGAAGATATATAAGCACTCAGGCTTGAGAGGCCTTAACAGTCACAAATATTATTCTAGATCGCGCATCTATGATTTTGGTTTTGTAATTTGTGTAATTGTTTAAAAATATTTGTAATGTTTTATTTGTAACCCGCATAGAATGGATGATAGGTGGATAACAAATATTGTAAATAAATAATACATAAATCATACCCTCCTTCCCTCCCTGAACACGTGTATTCTGTTACAGATTTTTATATCATATGCAAACAGGCACAGTTTTCCGTCCATGTTGTAAATAATAAAAGACATTGAAGAGGATACGATGTCCAGTTTTTGCCATTGTTATTTCTTGCTCTGTAATGTTTTCGTAGTGTGTAAAGAGACATTGCAGCTGCTTTGGTAAAGCAGCCACATTGCCAGTCCCGTATTCTCACAAATATGCATGGAAATATAGCCAGTGATGTAATACGTTGGAGCTTTATGTGCTGCCTGCTGACTTGCTTTCCTCTATAGGGCTTCTAGTTTGCTCTATGATATTTAGCACATAGCTGGCAATTTGCCCTTTTCCCCTTTCAGTCACAGTTTAACATTCTGGTTCTCTTTGTGGGAAGCAGTTAGAACAAGAGGATGAGAAATGCACACTCCTAACCCTCCCTCAAAGGGACCCAGAAGCTCTCATGAAAGATGAGACCCCTGTGAGGAATAACTTGAACAAAAGAACATTTGTTTTTTTATTAGTTTCTGTAAAAGTGTATTTTTTTTATAGTAACATTCTGCATTGTCTTTTTTTTTTTTTTTTTTGTTGGTACTTATGTGAGCCTGTATGATGGTTACAGAAGGGTTTACAAACCCTATTATGGTGATCCCACAACCAGTTAAGTTTTCAGGATATCTGCACTTGACTATGTAGGAGACAAATTTGCATATCGAAAGTAATGGAGAATCTCATGAAGGAAAGGATAATGAACTATCTAGGATGCAATGGTGTTGCGTCAGTCAGGCTCAGACGACTTCGCCCGACATGCCTCACCTTTCTCTCAGCTTTCTCCACCAGCCTCGGGAGTATGGCGTCCGTGGCGTCTCCCTGCCGCACCCTCTGGCTTCCCTGGAGCAGCTCTGGCTCGGCGTTCGGCCATCTTGACCCGAGGCCTCTTAGGGTGCGTGCATGTGTGCATCCCTGCCTTTGTAGCAGTGTTGGCGTGAACCCCGGGGGCATCCCCCTCTAGTGACGTCACTGCTTCCGCATATTTAAGGTTGCCCATTTGCTGACTCTCGCCGAGTTAGCAAGGATTGGTATGCCCCAGTCTGACGCTACTCTGTTGCTTCTATCCACTGGAAACTATCTTCACCCTTCGGGGTTCTCTAACCTGGGCACCCGCTCCTCGGGGGCCCTCTGCTTATTTACAGGTGCCTATCCTCTTACAGGTACTCGCTCCTCGAGGGCCTGGGTGTCTTTCCTGGTGCCTGCTCCATTCTTCAACCTGCTGGAAATCCATCTATCAGCTACAGAGAGTGAGTACAACTTCTACCAGTCTGTCTCTCATCAGTTCCTCACTACCTCTCTGCATCAGGCCCTACACCACCATTGTGGAATGGGTCTCCTCTGCTGAGGACTACGGACTGCTAACACCTATCCTCTCTACTGCTCATTGGGATTCTCTCTACTCAGCTAAGGGAGTGTGCTTAACATCTGCCAGTCTGTCTTTCCTACAGTGCCTCACTGGATATCTGCATTGGGGCCTTGTACCACCATTGTGGGATGGGTCTCCCTTGCCAAGGATTACAGACTGCTACCAGCTAACCTGCTCTCTACTGCCACCTCTGGTGATCATCCTAGCTGTACAATAAAAGAAACTATCTCTGTGTTTGTGCTATTGAGTCTAGCCCGGTGCATCAGTCTCCCTACGGGGCTCCTCCCCGTAGGAGATAACATCACTGTTGCCCCTGAGAATCCACCAAACACCTTGATATCATAACAAATGGTTTCCAGGATTCAAGGTCAGCCTGGTTTTTTCCAGAGGCCTATCATGTCAAACAAATCTGATTTCTTCAGATGACAAAGGTGATAAAGGATATGCACTGGATGTAGATTTCAGTAAAGCTTTTGATACTGTCCCACATTGGAGGCTCATATATAAACTGCTTCCTGGAGGTAGGTCCTAAGATGGAAGACTATTAAAAACTGGTTATGTGATGTGTGACAGAGGATGGTAATAAATTGAATTTTTTTCTGAGGAGAGAGCAGTGATTAGTGGAATGACTCAAGAGTAGGTCCTTGGGCTGCTCTTGTTCAATATTTTTGTGAGTAATATTGCAGAAGGGTAGACTGAAAAGACTGTCTTTGTGGATGACACTAAAATCTACAACAAAGTGGTTACATCGGAGGGAATAGGCAAAATAAGAAGTGATCTAAGAAAGCTTGAGGAGTACCCTGTTTCCCCGAAAATAAGACAGTGTCTTATATTAATTTTTGCTACCAAAGATGCACTAGGCCTTATTTTCAGGGGATGTCTAATACCGTTGAGCTCCTGGCTGCCCCTGCGTCAGCCATGTCCCACCAGTGTGCTGTCAGAGAGAGGTAAGAGTGTGCAGCATTCATGGTAGTCAGCTTGGGCTGACTCTGCTGCTTTTGAACCTCTGCACACTGCTTGGAAGGGGTCCCCCGATGGTACTGCCACCATCCCCAGATGTCAGTAATCTTGCTGCCACTGTCACTGCTGCCACATGGCTATTGGGGAGGCGCCGATTGCTGCTAATGACACTGAAGCCCATTCTGCTGCCTCCTCTGTGCAGGCCCCGTGGGCTTCCACTTTCTCCATGCTGATCTCGTACATTGTGAGATCTGCATAGAGAAAGTGCTATTCTTGCACATTCCCAAAGATTACATGTGCCAATCACTAAAAAGTAATTTATTTTTTTTTTACCTTTGCTGGCTGATGTTAGTTTTCTAATTGGTTGGTCACAGGCTTTTTTTTTTTCCACCTTCCCTTTCTTATTTTTTTGCCAATTCCTTTTATATTGTCCTTTTTTCTTCCGTATTTCTTTTCTCTCCGTCTTCTTCCCTCAAACACAGTCAGGTTCTCATTCTCACATGCATTTCTCTCTCTCTCACACACAGAGACCCTCACTGTCACATGCTGTCTCTCATACAATCATTCATACACACAGGCTCTCACTGTCACATGCTGTCTCTCATACAATCATTCATACACACAGTCTCTCACTGGCACATGCTGTCTCTCACACACACACAGAGGCTCTCACATGCTGCCTCTGCAAACATTCAGATCCTCACTCCCACACACAATCTCTCAACTCATCTCATACACGCATGCACACACCCTCTACAGACCCTCAGCCTCTCTCTCACCTCTGGGCCTCCTCTTCGCGGGTCGCCGCAGGATGGGCTCTGCAGCGGCCCTGAACTTCTCGGGCCTCTTCCTCGGCCCTGCTACCGGGCCTCTTCCTCTTCTTCGGCCGCTGCGACTTGGGATTCGCAGCAGCCCGCGGCGGCTCCTCTTCTGTACGCGCTGATGCTCTTTCTCCTTCCTGCCCACGCGGCTCCGGCAACGTTTACTTCCGGGGCCGCACAGGCAGGAAGGAGAAAGAGCATCAGCGCATTCGAACGCGATCTTTTTCTTCGGGCAAGGAGGCTCAGCGGCCGCATGAGCCTCCTTGCGCCCGGGCGCATCGGCTCCCCTCCGGATACCACTGCTCGCGTCTGCCCCTAATACTTTGGAAACTTTATTTAAAAAAAAAAAAAAAAATGATGTCACAGGATTGACCGGCCCACCGGGGGAAGGCCGATCCCCCGATAGGTCAATCCGCCCCTGTTTACAAGGGATGTCTTACTTTCGGGGGAGGTCTTATATTTAAGAATTCGGCAAAATCCCTACTAGGTCTTATTTTTGGGGGATGTCTTATTTTCGGGGAAACACGGTAGTTGAGTGCTTGGAAGTTGAGATTCAGTGCAAAAGAGTTCAAAGTATGTATTTTGGGTGTAGAAATCCAGAATAGCTATATGAGATGGGAAAGAAGCTAATATGCACGGACCAGCAAAAAGACCTGGGCGTGAGTGTCTGATGATCTCAGAATAGTGAAACAGTGAGTGGCTAGAGCCAGAAAAATGCTGGGCTGCATAGAAAGAGCCATAACCAACAGAAAAAAGGAAGTGATGATCCCACTGTCTCGGTCATTTGATGAGACCTCACCTGGAATACTATGTTCAGTATTTATGAAATGCCCCAAGTCTCTTGTCCAGTATGTTGTCTTATTAGATTGTAAGCTCTATTGAGCAGGGACTGGGTTTTTGTGTGTGTTTGTACAGTGCTGCGTATGTCATGTAGCATTATAAAAATTAGCAGTTGTAGTAGTAGTTGTTCTGGAGACCACATCTGGAATGGATGAGTAACCTAGTGGTTAGAGCAGTGGGCTAGGAACCAGGGAAGCCAGGGTTCAAATCTCACTTCTGCTCCTTATGTCTTTGGGCAAGTCACTTCACCCTCCATTGCCTCACATACAAACAGAGTGAGAGATGCATCAAGCTGCAGGTGTGCTCTCAGAGTGGTTCCCAACCTTTTTTGTGATGTGGCACACCTGGCATTGGGCTTCACTTCATCATGGCAACCTTCCCTATCCCTCATTTCCCTGGCAACATCCTTCTATCTTCTTTCTTCTCCTCTCCCAACCCCTATTATCATCACCTTCTCTTCACTCTTTCCCCTTCCCAGCCACATCATCACTTTTTCTCTTCCCCCTTCCCTCTCCCCCCATCTCCCATCACCACATTTTCCCCTCTCTTCCCTGTACCTTCACTCCTCTGCAGTCCTCATCTTCTTTCCACCACCCTTAGCATCATCACCTTCTTTTCCCTTTACTTTTCCTTCTGTCCCCTGCATCATTACCTTCTCTTCCCTTTACTCTCCCTTCTACCCCCTGCATCATCTGCTCTTCCCTTTACTCTCCCCTCGCCCCCTGGTATTTTCACCTTTGTGTTTCTCCCCCCCCCCCCCCACACACACACCCTCTATCATCATCACCTTTCCCTCCCTTGTCTCTCCCTATTCCCCCCTGCAGCACTATCACCATCACCTTCCCTCCCTGCTCTCTCCCTCCAGTCTCATGACAACTCCATCACCTTCTCTCTCCTTACATCTCTTCACCCCCCTACCCATCACCTTCCCTCTCCCAATCACCCCCAGCTTCCTAGCAAATTTGGCTTCCCCTTCCAGCAGCACGCACTTACTTGGTGCTTCTTTCTCATCTGCCTGTTTCCCTCTGTAATGGGAACTGCATGAGGCCAGCAGGACTCCTGAGAATGCAGGGCCCACTGCAGTTTCATTTGTAAAGGAAAACCCAACCGAAGGGAAAGCAGAAGCAGCAGCAGATAAGCACTGCTCTCTGACTCTCCCCCTGCAGGCCTGAAGTTGTAAGGGAAAGAGGGTGTGAGGGTGCACCCAACCACGATATGGGAGCCCATTTCTAAATGTAAGGTTAGGGGGGGTTGGGGGAATGAAAGGGAGGCCGGGGCCTGGGTCCGTTTGTAGAAATTGTACCTTTGGGGGAAGGGTTAGATATGGGAAGGGGGAGCTGGTGCCAGGACAGTGTTAGTTTTGGATGGACTTTGGGGATGTGGGGGTCCGTGGTCACAGTGTTATTGTTGGAATTTGTGTTGGGGGGGGGGAGGAGGAGATTGCCATGCAGGCTCGCTTTTTATTTTTTAATTTTTACACTTTGAGGGGAGTCGAGGCTGTTTCGAGTTGCAGCCCGGGGTTGAGCTGAGAATCAGCCCTGATCCCTGTTCACTCTCCATTTTCTCAAAATTTTGGGGGTCTAGCAACACTTTTAAGGCAATGGCGGTTCCTTAAGGATGGGGTTGCCATTGCGTTAAAGGGGCACTAGGCGCGTTCTTTTGCCCCATGGGGTTTGGCCATGAGACAAACAACCACAATGCTTTTGGGGGGGAGGGGCCGCACTATTGTGGTGACAATCCCCTGGGATACTAAGAACCCTCCTGTGATAAAACATTGTGGCTTAATGCATCTAGGGTTTAAATTGTAAGCCCTATGGGGATAGGGAAAAACCTACAGTACCTGAATGTAATCTGCTTTGAAGTGCAGAAAAGCAGAATATAAATTTAATTAAAAAAAGGATAGTGAGAGGCTAGAGGCAGTTCACTGAAAGGCAACTAAAATGCTGTAGTGGGTCCTGTGTTTGGCTGTATGGCTTCATCCATGGGTGCTTCGGGTCTGGGATTCAAGTTTGAATGGGGAAGGGAGAGTTGGGGAGATTTGCTTCCTGGGCCCCTGGCATGATCAGTAAGTCCAGTATTCAACCCGCAGGTTGAGGGGTGTCCTACAGAAGTTGTAGGAGGAACCACACAACCTAGAAAAGAGAAAAAATCACTTGCCAGTTTTTAAAGTCAAAATGGTTCTCAAAAATCCAAAACAGATTTTCAGTTTCCAACCCAGCTCTAGCAAAACCCCACTGAACTGAAAAGAATCTTCTCTGCTTTTCATGCTTATCTTTTTCTTCTCGCTTGAGCAAAAAGATCAATGACCCAACCCTTCTGGAGTTCAGGGGGATGCCCTTCCTTTCAGACTAGTCAAAATCCACCAACTCTGTAGAAATAAAAACATCCTTCTCTCTTCTTGAACAATCCCACTCTAGGATGGCCAAGATCAACAGCATAAACTCTTCTTCCTTATGATCATCAACCTCCAGGGATGAGGAAATGATCATCAGCAAAGCTCCTACTCCTCTGTGTTGCTTTCCCTCTGAAGTTGAGCATGCTCCATGAGGTGTATATGTATATATATATGTGTATATTTATGTATATATATATTTATATGTGTATATATATGTATATATATATATATTTTTTTTTAATTTTATTTATTTATTTTGGATTTTTATATACTGACATTCTTACATTACATGTAAATCATACCGGTTTACATAGAACAAAACAAAATAGCTGGAGAATAATTCCATAGTCTGATACAGTGAACAATTACAGATTAAACTTGTTAATAAACTAAAAAAAGGGTACTTAACTTGGAAATGGTTTATATAACAGAAAATGTACAAAAAGGAAATTAAATGAGGCACCAAGGGTTGTACGAAGGGGAGCACAAAGGGGAAAACCCCTTTGTTGCACCCCTTCATTGCGCGATGCACGGCGCGCGGCGCCTGGTGGTGAGGCGCTTTTCAACCGCCGACGAAGGTCTCCGTGACGTCGTGGAAGGGGGCGTGGTCTCTCTCTCTCTCGCGATGTCATCTCACCTCCCAATGTTCTAGTTTCCTCTCAGTTTCTTTTCTTTTTTTTTAACTTTAAAAGATGGAAAATTAAAGTTACTGCGGGGGCCCTAGATGTAAATGGGCCTCCCCGCTCGCCCACGCCCGGCGGCAAGGCGCCCTTCAACCACCGACGGTCTCTGTGACGTCGTGGGAGAGGGCGTGGTATATATATATATATATATATGTATATTTATATGTATATATATATGTATATGTATATTTATGTGTATATGTATATATGTATATATATATGTATGTGTATATGTATATATATATATGTATATATATGTATATGTATGTGTATATAAATGTATATATATATGTATATTTATATGTATATATATGTATGTGTATATATGTATATTTATATGTATATGTATATGTGTGTATGTATATGTGTATGTATGTTACCCAGAACCACAACCCACAAAACGGTGGTGTTAAAACTAGGGGAGAATGCCAAAAATGCAAACTCACTCCCACTATCTATTCCAGAAAAATCAAAGAAAATTCAGGAGAATCTTAGTGACAGGCAAGGCCAGGTCATAATGGTTTAGAGTTTGCATCAGAAGCTATAGAAATTGAGACTTGGAGATCTAAAAATGGATACCCTAGAGGCGAGGAGAGATGGAGGGAGATATTTCACAAACTTAAATATCTGAAAGGTGTTACTGTAGTAATACATAAGTAGCAAACCTTTCTCAAGGGAAAGTAAGTTATGGAACTAGGGGGCATGATATGAAGCTCGAAGGGGGTAGACTTAGGACCAACTTCAGAAAATAGTTTTTCATCGAATGAGTGGTGGATACCCAAAATGCCTTCCCAGTGGAAGTAGTGGAGAAATAGAAAGGGACTGGAACTCAAAAAGTCATGGGATAAGCACATAGGATCCCTGGGATGGTAATAAAGCGCTGGGGTAATATGCATAGAGCAGCTGTTACAAACCTAAAACATCTTTCTGGACAGATTGGATGGGCCATTTGTGTCTTTTGCTGCTTTCATTTACTTTGTGACTATATGTGCCAGGTCTCCAGTGTTTGCAGATTTCTCATGCGTGAAGTATTTTGGATACCTTGAAAACTCTACTGGTTGTGGGATCACAGGACATGTTCTGATAGTAAGTGGATTTGAGGATGCACTATCAAGGATACGGATGCGCATGCGTGGTTAGTGAGACTGTTTTGTAGGTGTAGGGTCTGTATAATAATGTTAATCTCTGACGATCAAGGAGATTTTATAAGATTTCTATTTAAATAAACTTGGCTTTTATTGATATGTTTATAGTTATGAAATAAAGGTTGATTTACTTAGATTACGACATCAACATTGTTTTTTACAGTTACTTCCTTTTTATGTTCCTGTGCTTCCCGGACCTCTGGTTTTATCTATGTTTAAAATCATATTCAAAATATTAAAATGGAGTCTTATTTATCTGTAAGTTCAAATTTGTACAAACTGACTGCTATTTCACTTCTTATGGGCCAGCTAGAGATATTTCTAGTTTCCTTCTCCTTTGTAGCTGGCCAGGTAATTTCATTCTTTTTGTAAGTCGTTCATTTTTGTGCTGTGTTACATTGAACTAAGCATAAGATTGTATGAACTAGTTTGTCAAAAAACAAAAACAAACCAAGATGTAAAGTGCATGCTAGTAATTATTGCATATAGGAGTGTTTTCCTTACTTAGCCACAGACTATCCATAGGGACCTTCATTTTTGGTTTCTCTTTTTTTATTTTTTCCTGGGAATTTATCAGGATTTTATAACAAGAATAAAAACAGAAGAAAATCAGTGGAAAAATGTGACTCATTTTTCTGAGTAAATATTGGAGTTTATTTTGGTGGATAGAAGCCAGGATAATAAAGAATATTGAACAGATACTTTCACCCACTCAGCATCCCTATCTCTACCTCCAACCAGGCCTAAAAAGTCCCTTTCTCTCCCCACATCCCTAAGAATCTCCCTCTTCCCCCCCACCCCTGCCCCTGCCCTCCCCCCCAGCTATTGCAAAAGAATTCTTCCTTACCAGTGGTGGTGATCCAGGCTGCTCCTCTCTCCATACGTAAGAACATAAGGCTTGCCATACTGGGTCAGACCAAGGGACCATCAAGCCCAGTATCCTGTTTCCAACAGTTGCCAAGCCAGGTCACAAGTACCTGGCAGAATCCCAAGGGGTAGATAGATTCCAAGCTGCTTATCCCAAGAATAAGTACTTGATTTCTGCAACTGTTCCTTAATAAATGTTCATGGGCTTTTCCTCCAGGAACTTATACAAACTTTTTTTAAATGCAGCTATACTAACAGCTTTCACCACATCCTCTGGCAGTGAATTCCAGAGCTTAATTATGTGTTGAGTAAAAAAAATTGTTTCTCTTAATTGTTTTAAATGTATTACCCAGTAACTTTATTGTGTGTCCCCTGGTCTTTGCCCTTTTCGAAAGAGTAAACATTAAAGTTTACTTGTTCCATTCCATTCATTTTATACAACTCTAGCATATCTCCCCTCAGCCAGTTCTTCTCCAGGCTGGAGTCTTAACCTCTATAGCCTCTCTTCCCAGGGGAATTGTTCCATCCCCTTTATCATCTTGGTCACCTTTCTCTGTACCTTTTCTAATTCTGCTATATCTTTCTTGAGATGTGGTGACCAGAACTGAACACAATGGGGCAGATTTTAAAAAAGTGCGCCTTCGCGTACTTTTGTTGGCGCTCCAGGCGCAAGGCTGCCGATTTCGTGTAGCCGGCGTGCACCGAGCCGCGCAGCCTGCCTCAGTTCCCTCCAAGGCCACTCCGAAATCAGAGCGGCCTTGGAGGGAACTCGCTTTCGCCCTCCCCTCACCTTCCCCTCCCTTCCTCTATCTAACCCCCCCCCCCCCCCACCGGCCCTATCTAAACCCCCCCTACCTTTGTCGGGGGATTTACGCCTCCCCGAGGGGAGAAGTAAATCCCCGCGCGCCAGCGGGCCGCTAGCGCGCCGAGACGCAACCCGGGGGTGGTTCCGGAGGGTGCGGCCACGCCCCCGGACCGCCACGGGCCGAAACCACGCCCCTGGGCTCGCCCTCGAAACGCCACGTCCCGCCCCCAAAACACAGCGCCGATCGGCCCCGCCCCCGACACGCCCCCCTCGAAAAACCCCGGGACTTATGCGAGTCCCGGGGCTCTGCGCGCGCCGGCGGGCTATGGAAAATAGGCGCGCCGGTGCGCAAGGCCCTGCTCGCGTAAATCCGGGTGGATTTACGCGAGCAGGGCTTTTAAAATCCGCCCCAATGCTCTAGACGAGGCCACACCATGGAGCGATACAGAGGCATTATGATATTCTGATTTATTCTCCATTCCTTTCCTAATAATCCTTAGCATTCTATTTGCTTTCTTGGCTGCTGCTGCACACTGAGCAGAAGATTTCAACGTATTTTCAACAATAACACCTAGATCCTTTTCCTGAGTGGTGACTCCTGATGTGGAACCTTGCATTTCGTAGCTATAATTTGGGTTTCTCTTCCCTAGGTACATCACTTTAGACTTGTCTGCATTAAATTTTGTCATTTGCATGCGCAGCCTCCCAGTTTTCCAATGCCCTCTTGTAAATTCTCACAATCTTCTTGTGATTTGACAATTATGAATAATTTTGTGTCATCAGCAAATATGATCACCTCACTTGTTCATTTCCAGGTAATTTATAAATATTTTAAAAAGCATGGGTCCAGAACAGATCCCTGGGGCTCTTCGCTATTCACCTTTTTCCATTGGGAAAATTTACCATTTAGCCCTACTCTTTTTTTCTGTCTTTTAACCAGTTGGCAAACCACAATAGGACACTTCCACCTATCCCATGGATTTCTAATTTCCTAAGAAGTCTCTCATGAGGTACTTTGTCAAATGCTTTCTGGAAATCCAGATACACTATATCAACTAGCTCACCTTTATCCACGTTTGTGTATGCCTTCAAAAATAGGTAGCAAATTTGTGAGGCAAGACTTCCCGTGGCTAAATTCATGTTGGCTTTATCAGATTAAACTATGCTTAGTTGTGAATCAGTTATTTACACTTTCGAATAATAGAAGGACTAGAGGGCATTCCATGAAGTTAGCAAGTAGCACATTTAAGACTAATCAGAGAAAATTATTTTTCACTCAACACACAATAAAGCTCTGGAATTTGTTGCCAGAGGATGTGGTTAGTGCAGTTAGTGTAGCTGGGTTCAAAAAAGGTTTGGTTAAGTTCTTGGAGGAGAAGTCCTTTAACTGCTGTTAAACAAGTTTACTTAGGGAATAACCACTGCTATAGTAGCATGGGATCTTCTTAGTGTTTGGGTAATTGCCAGGTTCTTGTGGCCTGGTTTGGCCTTTGTTGGAAACAGGATGCTGGGCTTGATGGATCCTTGGTCTGACCCAGCATGGCAATTTCTTATGTTTCTTATCTATATATTCAGTGATTTTGTTCTTTATGAAAGTTTCTACCATTTTGCCTGGCACAGATGTCAGACACACTGGTCTGTAATTTCCTTGATCACCCCTTGATCCCGTTTTAAAAATTGGCATTACATTGTCAACCCTCCAGTCTTCAGGTACTGTAGATGTTATTGATAGTTTACAAATTTCCAATAGCAGGTCCACATTTCTCAGTTCTTTCAGCACTCTGGGATGTATACCATCTGGTCCAGGTGATTTGTTACTCTTTATGTTGTCAGATTGCCCTAGTACATCTTCCAGGTTCACTGAGATTTGTTTCAGTTCCTCTGAATCGTCACCTTTGAATATCATTTCTTTCATGGGTATATCTTACATCTTCCTCATGTAGTCTCCGTCCTATGGCTTTGTCGTCCCAAAGTGCCCCTTTTACCCTTGATCATCTAATGGTCCAACTAACTCCCTCGCAAGATTTTTGTTGCTCATCCCGGCTGCGTTGGTGCCGAGACCGGGCCTGCTCACCTCGCGCTCCCTTCCACCAGCTCTGGCTCATCGTCCTTGGCAGCCGCGGCCAGCTCCCATCGCCCGCAGTGCTCCCAGGCGTCCCCAGGCCCATCGGGGCCTTTCGAGTTTTAAAGCTCCTCACGCCGGGGCTCGGCGTCCTCCTCAGCATCGGCCTCACCCCTATGCAGACTGCGCTTCCCTTTAAAGGGCCCAGCACGGGAACTCGGTCCGCGGCGCCCGATTATGACATCACATGATTCCTGTATTTAAGGCGAGGCCCCGTCCCCTTGCCTTGGCAATCGGGTCGACACTTCGGTGTATCTAGTTGCTGTTCCTTGTTCCTGTGCCTGATCTAGTCTTGTTCCTTTGATTCTGCATTCCTGTCGTGTTCCTGTGTGCCTGTCCTGTTCCAGTACACCTGTGTTCCTGTGTTCCCATGGTTCTTCCTGTGTTCCAGCATCTCTCCTGATTCCTGCTCTTTGTTCTCCTCTGTCGTACCTCATCGAACCGACCACTGCCTGCCTTTGACCATGTTTGACCGCTGCCTGGAACCAACCACTGCCTGTCTACTGACCACGTTTGACTGCTGCCTGGAACCGACCACTGCCTGCCTACTGACTTCGTTGACCACTGCCTGGAACCGACCCCTGTTTCGCTTGACCACGTACGGACTGATCTCGGAACTGACCCTTGCTTTAGCTGATCATTCTCAGACTGATACCCTGGCTTTGACCCTTGCACTACACTCGGACACTCTATTTGCTCCAGTGACAACTAGACCAGCTTGCTCGGACACCTCCAGCAGCCTATCTCCGACTAGACCCTTAGGCGCTGCCTATCTCGCCTGGAGGGCCTTCACTTCCTGTCTCCTTCCGGAGGTCTCCAGTGATCCAGGTCTAGTTCATCCATTCCTCACCAACCATGCACCTTTGCTACTGGTGGGCACACTCTCTGCTACCTCTCCGGGAGATCCTGCGAGGCCCACCTAAGTCCAGGCAGTCCGGGTACCCAAGGACTCAACCTGCGGAAACCCCAGATTGCTATTGGCGAAGCTCCAGCAAGCCTCTGTCTCCTAGTGTGTTCCGCCTCCTGGTGACAGGCGCTTTCTGGGTCTGACTGGAGGGCCGTACCAATCCTGCACCAGGCCAAGGGTCCACCTCCAGCGCAACACGTTTTAACTTAAATGTACCTGAAAAAGTTTTTATTACAGCAAGCTTCTTTTCATATTCTCTTTGCCTTATGAATTCTCTACATCTGACTTGCCAGTGCTTATGCTGTTCCCTGTTTTCTTCATTCGAATCCCTTTTCCATTTCTTGAAAGTTGTTGTTTTAGATATTATAGCCTCCCTCATCTCACCTTTCAACCATACTGGTAGTTGTTTAGCCTTCTTTTCCACCTTTTCTAATGCGTGGAATACTTCTGCTTGGATTTCTAAGATGGTATTTTTAAACAGTATCTGTGCCTGAGCTAAATTCTTGACCTTTGTAGTTGCTCCTTACAGATTTTTCTTAACCATTTTCCTCATTTTATCATAGTCACCTTTTTGAAAGTTAAATGCTGTTGTAACAGATTTCTTTTTTGCACTTTCTCCAGTTAAGTCAAATTTGATAATGTTGTGATCATTATTGCCAAGTGACTCCAACACTGTTACCTCTCGCACCAAATCCTGTGTCCCACTAAAGACTAAATCTAAAATAGTTTCCCCTCTTGTTGTTTCTTCTACCAGTTGCTCCACGAAGCAGTCATTTATTTCATCTAGGAACTTTATTTCTCCAGAATGCCCTGATGTAAAATTCACATAGTCAATGCGGGGGTAATTGAAATCACCCATTATTACTGTGCTGCTGATTTTGTTAGCTTCCCTAAATTCTTTTAGCATTTCATCGTCTATGAGTTCATTCTAGCCAGTTGGATGGTAATACATCCCCATTACTATTTTATTCTTTTTACCTGGAATTTCTATCCATAAAGATTCAACATTGCATTGTATTTCCTGCAGAACTTTTATCCTGTTTGACTCAATGCTTTATTTAACATACAGTGCCACCCATCCACCAATTTGATCCGTCCTATCATTTCAGTATAATTTGTACTCTGGTATCACAGTGTCCCATTGATTATCCACTTTCCACCAGGTCTCTGAGGTGCCAATTATATCTACCTCTTCATCCAGTACTAAACACTAACTTTCCTATCTTATTTTGTACACTTCTAGCATATGTATATAGACAATTCAAAGTATGTTTGTATTAACAACCTACTTATCAGATGACAGGGGTAATTTGGAATCTTTCTGCACTTTACTAAAGGGAACCTGATCCCCTTTGGCATTTATTGCAACCTCTCTACTGGGATGCCCTGTTCTCTTAAGCCCAAATTTTAAAATCATTGCATGCGTAAAATTCAGGGGTTATGTGCGCATTTTCGAAAGGGCCCATCCACACACGTAACCCCCGATACGCACAGAAATGCTGGGCCAGCTAAAAGGGGCAGGCCAGGGGTGGGGGCGGGCCAGGACAGCACCATTAGATGCTGTCCTGGGGAAGCACGCGCTGGCAGCTGGCCGGTGCGTGTTTACTTCTGCTCCAGAGGAGCAGTAAGAATCAAAACAAAAAAGTTGGGGATAAGTAGGGTAGGTTTGGGGGTCAGGAAGGATAGGGTTAAGGAAATTCCCTTCCAGTCAGCTCCTTAATTGGAGCGGACTGGGAGGGAACTGGGAAAAAGGCTGATCGCGTTGCTGCGCATAATTGAAAAATTCTCCCTCTGTGCACGTGCAAATGGGGCACACGCCCGCACATGCGAGCATCGATTATAAAATCGGGTGCACATGTGCGCGCAGATATCGTATTTTATAACATGCACGCGGCGATGCACGCATGTTATATAATCGTCGCGTCCATGTGCACGCAGCTCTTAAAATCAACCCTTCAGTACCCTTCAAAGATACATCATTCTGAACCATACGCTTCTGAGTGACTATCTGCCTTCCCCCATCTAGTTTAAAAGCTGTGCTATCTCCCTTTTAAAGCCCCCGCCCCCCTACCCCAAAATGAAGCCTAGTTTCTAACAAATCTAAAACCCTCTTGCACCATTGTCTCATCTATGCATCGAGGTTTTGGAGCTCTGCCTGCCTCTGGGTACCTGCGAGTGGAACAGGGAGCATTTCTGAGAATGCTACCCTGGAGGTTCTTGATTTCAGCTTTCTACTTAAAACCCTAAATTTGACTTCCAGAACCTCCCTCCTGCACATTCCTGTGCTATTGGTACCCACATGTACCAAGACAACCAGCCTCTCCCCAGCACTAAAATCCTATCTATGTAATGTGTGAAGTCTGCCACCTTCGCACCAGGCAGGCAAGTTACAAAGCGATCCTCATGTTCACCAGCCACCCAGGTATCAACCTTCCTAATTGAATCACCAACTATAACGGCCGTCCTAACCCTTCCCTCCTGGGCACGTGCCCCTGGAGACCTATCCTCGGTGCGAGAGGATACTATATCATCTTGAGGGCAGGTCCTAACTACAGGATTGCTTCCTGCCTCATCAAGCAGATTCTTTCCTTCCAGGTGACCCCTCTCCTCCAAAGCAGCACAGGGTCTACCAGATTGGAGGTGGGACTTCTCTGCTATGTCCCTGAAAGTCTCCTCTATATACCTCTCTGCCTTCCTTAGCTCCTCCAGGTCTGCCACTCTAGCCTCCAGAGGTCGGCGTCTTTCTCGGTGGAGCTCTTTGCACTTAGCGCACACATGACCTCTCACCAGCTGGGAGATAATCATACATGTGGCACTTAATGCAAAAGACTGGAAAGCCTCCCTCTCGCTACTCAACTACTCCTGCATCAACTTTGTTGTTTTCTTATCAATTTAAAATTTCTAAGGGAGCAGGGATGTAAAGTTAACCTAAACTATTTTTAGTCTATGGATTTATTTTATGTGTGTCTACGTAAGAACATAAGATATGTCATACTGGGTGAGACCAAGGGTTCATCAAGCCCAGCATCCTGTTTCCAACAATGGCCAATCCAGGTCACAAGTACCTGGCAAGAACCCAAACATTAAATAGATGCAAAGCTACTATTGCTTATTAATTAATAGTTTATGGATTTTTCCTCTAGAAACTTATCCAAACCTTTTTTAAACCCAGTTACACTAACTGCTGAAACCACATCCTCTGGCAATGAATTCCAGAGCTTAACTATGCGCTGAGTGAAAAAGAATTTGTTCAATTTGTTTTAAATGAGCGACTTGCGAACTTCATGGCAGGGACCCTCAAGACACTACCCAGGGCTGGAGGAACCACTAGGTGAACTAGGCCTGTGCCTAGGGCGTCGCGGCAGGCAGCAAAATTTTGAAAGGGCAAAAAGTGCCCTTTCAAAATTCTGCCAGCCCCCGCCTCACCGTGCCACCCTTCGGCGCCCCCCTTGTGGTCCAGCGGAGGCCCCGGGAGCGATCTGCCGCTCCCGGGGCCTCGGCTTCCACTAAGCAAAATGGTGCCGGTGGCCTTTAGCCTCTACCATGTGAGGGGTGGGGGGGGGAGGAGTCGGGGCTGCGGCTGGGGGCGGCACAAGGCTGAAGGTGCCTAGGGCGCCCAATCCCCTTGCCCTGAATCTACCTATATCTTCCTAGTTACCCAACTTATCTCTTGTTTTGAATTAGATTTCTTATTATAAAATCTGCAAGAAATTACTCCTACCAAAAAATTACCTTGCAAAATTAAAACATATAAAGCCAAACAAAAAACAGAAAAGGGCTAGTAAAGAGGTATAGCAAGGTAAATGGATACAGTATAGTAAGGAAGTTTTCCAGTCCTCTTTTGCTGCAAGTAGTGCAGGGGTCTCTGGAAGCTGGGGCTGTGGAGTTTGAAGCCTGGATTGCTTTCTGTGACCTCTGGAGTCCTCTGCCAGGGGCTGCTGGGTAGAATATGTAGATGAGCCCTTCTGGTCCTTTGACAGCACACTTGGGAGCTGATGCAATAAAAAGCGCGGAAAGCGGGTGCTGAAAAGTTGTGCACATGGCGCCTGCAAGGGGGCGCCATGCTATACCCAAATCAGGGGGTCGCGCTGGCAAGGAGGCACTAAGGTCGCGCATGCTAACGTGACCCCGCTGTGGCTGCCGGTTATGAAGACCGACGCCGGTTATGAAAACCGATGCCGAGTTTGCCAGCATCGGTCTTTAGAACTTGTTGGTCTGCCGAGGTTTTTTTTTTTTTTTTTTTTTTAAAGTAAAAAACAAGTACAGAAAAGCAGTTTTTTCTGTACGTTTTTTTACATGCGCTCAGCTATTAACGCCTGCTCCAGGCTGAGCGCACTGTATTGCATCGGCCTCTTATTGAGATTTCCATGCTTTGCAGCATCAAGCTTGCAGGCACCTTGGCTGCTTGCCAAGGGGGGGTGTTGAAGCTTGACTTTAAACACTGTAACAGCAGCACTGGTGGGAAAGCACCGTCTATGGCAAGGGCCAGGACTTGAAATGCTGCACGTGCAATGGGTTCCAGCAGTTGCTGGAAGCCTTCAGGCACTGAATCCACAGCGCTAGAGCTGCTCTTTACTCATCTTTAAAAGTAGGGTGAAAATTGGTTTAAATCTATTGTCACTTTTGGGGAAAAAATCCAAGAATTTCTGGGTGAAAATCGTTTGAAACTGAAACGAAGGATCCTAACTATCTGACACCTTTCCCTGCTTCTTATACTCCTTCCATGTATTCTCCTACTCCTTCCCTCATCTCCCCTCCCTTAATCAAGGCATTCTCTCACCTTTCCTTTAGGTACTAATTCCCCTTCCCTCTCTCGCCTCCCCTCCAGGCATTGTCTCATTATACCTGCCCTTCACAGCGCTCCCTGGCGGCATCTGCTTTTCTGGCCAACCTAGATCTCCTCTCACACTGGCTGTGGCAGTTCTTCAGGCTGTCTTGGATCTCATCTTCAACACTGGCGGAGGCACAATGTGGGGAGGCCATGCACGCCTGTTCATCCCCTTCTCTCTCCTCACAAACTGCACTGGTTCTCATTTTGTGGTCTGGCAAGCAGAAGATCTTTGCGGTTGGCAGGAATTGGGGACCCCGCTGGCACGCCCCGCTTGTAACGTGAAGTTTCAGTTTCTGAAGCGTATGTGCTTTTGAAAATAAAGCTTTGCATGTGGATGGGCAGGTTGACCCTCCACAAGAGAACTATCACTGTAGCAAAATGGGCCTAAAAAAAAGCAAGTTCTAGACCTTGTCAAAATCTCACCTGCTGGTAGAATAGGACTTTTTGCACAAGCTTTATTAGGAAGAATATAATTTGTATATTGACTATGCAACTGTGCATGCAGATCTATAATTAATTGAATGCCTCTGCTATTTAAAACAGGGTGGAGTTGTTCTGCTAACCACATTATAATTATTGAAACACTGTGCATGCTATGATTTGTGTTCATCGAGCTTGGTATGTATCCAGTTAATGCCTGGTGTGAAATAAGAGCTATTCTTTTCATGGTCTGCTGCTTTTTAGTCTGGTCAGTATGATCTGGAGTGTTAACTGTGCTGATCTTTTTCTATTCTTTACAGTCATCCAGTCCTCAGCAGAAATTAAAAGGAAAAAATCCTTTTCCTTCCCCCCCCCCACCTTCCCCTCCCTTTCCCTACCTAACCCGCCCCCCAGTCCTACCTAAAAAAAAAAAAAACCCTTCACCAGAAGTTGCGCCTGCCTCCGGGCAGGCGTAGGTTGCGCGCGCCGGTCGAGTGCCAGCACGCGATCCCCTGGCACGGCTGCTGTGCCGGAGGCCTCGGTCCCGCCCTGCCCACGCCCCGCCCCTTTTTTCAAGCCCCAGGGCTTGCGCGTCGCTGGGCCTATGCAAAGTAGGCTCGGCGCGCGCAGGAGCGGGTTTTCACGGTTACGCGCGTAATATACACGTGTAACCCTTTTAAAATCCGCCCCTTAGTGTAGCTGGGTTTAAAAAAGGTTTGGAAAAGTTATTGGAGGAGAAATCCATTACCTACTATTAATTAAGTTGACTTAGAAAATAGCCACCATCAGTAGCATGGGATAGACTTAGTTTTTGGGTACTTGCCAGGTTCTTATGGCCTGGATTGGCCGCTGTTGGAAACAGGATGCTGGGCTTGATGGACCCTTGGTCTGACCCAGTATGGCATGTTCTTATGTTCTTATGAGGAAGGGAGAGTGGGGAAGCTATTGCTGGGCAGGAAAGGGGAGAAATAGGGAGAAGTTGGACAGAAGGTAGGGGAGAGAGAAAGCAGGTAAGAAGGATGCAGGGTAGAAGGTGAAGGGAGAGAGGGGGGTTTGGTGGATGATGGGCAGATGATGAGGAGAGAGGAGGGTTAGGGTGGACACTGGGCAGCAGGTGGGAGTAGAGAAGGTTCAGGGATGTTTAGAAGGTGGAGGAAAGGCTCATGGTGGATGCTGGGAAGAGTGTGGGGTTAGTGGTAGTTGAGGGTATGATGGGCAGAGGGTGGTGGAAAGAGTGAAGTCAGAAGGATACTTGTCAGAGGGTAGCAGAGTGGTAAAAGGGGGGAGGCCTGAGGGGGTAGCAGTATATATTTTCCCTTGGATGGGCAGAGAAGCATTGGGAGGAATGGCAGCAGGATTTGGGAGGATAAAGGGGGACGGGGGGGGGGGGGGGAGGGCGAGAAATACAGAAAAACACCAGACCAAAGTTTATTGTATCCTACTTGAAATGAATTTGCCACACTGCAACAGTATTATTTTATGGTGTGACAGCACCATATTGGAAACAGAATTCCCACAGCAGCTGTGTGTACATTTGTTATCATGTGCACAGGAAAGGTGAATGGAGTTAGTGGCTTGACTCACCTGGCTCTGGAAGTATTTTTTCTTCTTTCTAATGATATAGCATTATTGCAGTGTGCTAAAGTTCTTGAATATATTTCTAAGACTGTTCAAATACTGTTCTATTTAATATAGTGTGTAAAAAATACAAACAATTACTTTTGAAGCGCTTTGAATGTTTTGTCACATTTCATTTATTAAATTTCTAATCTGCTGGTTTGTAATTAAATGGCCCAAGTGAAGAACAATGTACAAAAATACAATATATTTGCAGTGATATAACCATGGCAGTTCTACAAACATTCATTTCATATCCATTCAGCATACATCCCACAAAAGGAAAAAAATAGATTTAAATAAAGTTACCTGAGGCGCCATTCCTCGCTGTCCTGGAACCTCTCGCGCCGGCCGGCTGCCGGCACGCGCAAGTGGCTTCAGGTCGGGCCCTGAAGTAACTTGCCAATTAACAGGTAAAAAAAAAAAAAAAGAGGGCGGGGAGGAGAGGGGAAGGGGAAGGGAGGGTATGGGGTAGGAAAGTTCCCTCCCAGTCCGCTTCTTAATTGGAGCAAACTGGGAGGGACCTGGGGAAGGCTGCAATGTGTCGCTGCGTGAAAGTTGCCAAATTCTACCCCCCTTGCGCACGCTGCCCCTGATTTTATAACATGCGCACATGTTATAAAATCACACGTCCATGTGTGCGCGCCAGGTAGCATGCGTATTTTTTTTTTTTAAATCTACCCCTGTTTGTATCACTTTTAGCACACAAACTATTTTAGTGAGTGTTCACATGTGTTAATGTACACTAAAATGTTTTTAAAGTATGTTAAAAAGCAACTATCACACTCAAAACATAAAATGAAACATAAAAAATCTGGAAATAGTAAAATATAATACCCTTACCTCCAATCCCCTCCAGCATAGCATCCTACAACACACTGTATCCAAGGCTCCTGTCTAGAGCTTCCTGCACTCCTGAGCCCTTTTTGTAGGTCCTGCAGCCAGAACGTCCTGTGGTGCTGGCTGATGACATCACACCCTGACCAGGTATAAAAGGAAGCCCTCTGCATTCTGCCACTGCTTCAGCAACAAGTTGTTTAGTGTTGTTAGTTGGTGCTGTGTTGCTACTGAGCCTGTGATACTGCCCCTCCTAGACAGCCTTTCGTCAGCCTGTTTTGTTAGACCCAGAGTACCTTTTGACTTTGCTTGATGTCTTCTAGCCCTGACCTTTGCCTGCTCCATGCCTCCTCTTGATCTTTGCCTGCTGTGTCTTCTACCTGTGCCTCGGTTCTGTCTATGGTGATCAGCTTCCACCTTTTGGAACCAAGTCTGGGTTTCCCTGGCTTGGTTGCACTAATCCGACAGCAGTCCTTGAACCTGACACTAACATTTTTGACTGTATTCTCCTTTAAAGCATACAGCAAATAATTTTGCTGTACTTGTAAAAGTTGATTAACAAGCGAAATTCTTAATTTCACTTGTTAATCAACTTGTAATCTGCTGGTGGTTTCTGGACCCAGCCCCTCCTTACATAGCATGTATTAGAACTAAAAGTAATCATGCCGTAAGTTACTTTCTCCATCAGTAAGCTGGTTAGATCAGCCACACAAGAGGGTGAAGTCCTCTGATGGTGCCAACATGGTTAGTTCTTTTAGAGTTCTGAAAACCAAGAAGGTTTTTCTGAGCATGCATTTGGCTGTGAGAATGGTGACAAATAGCCTTAGGAGGGTTGTTCAGATCTTTGCTTCACCAACTTCATTGGCTCTCTATGATGGAAAGAATCGAATGTAAAATTTTGACACTTGTTTTTTGGATACTAAGAGAAAAGTGACCCCCATATGTGGCTAGTAGCCTTCACGGTTATGTATCAAAGAGGTAACTGTGTAGAATTAGGGGTGCTTTCTATGGGTTCCATCTTTACAGGAGCTGTGGCTTGCCCAAAATAGAGCTAGGGACTTTCTCTGTCACAGCCCCTTTTTATGAAATTAGTGGAAATCCGTCAGGAGGTGAATTAGCATTTTGAAAAAAAGTAAAGGGTTTTTTGCTTTCCAGCCTAGGATCAGTGTCGCTTGTTCTTGATTGTGGATGAAAATTTATATTTTGTATCTTCAGCTGGCACTTATAATTGTTTTATTTATATGTTGTCTATTGTTGTACATTGTTATATATTTGTATTTACTGCTTTGAGTGACCCAGTGTAGACGAAGGGAGAAGATATAAATCTTATAAAAAAAGAAATAAATGATACAACTTGGCCAAATGGAAACCACAGTCCATGTTACTCCCCTTGCATATCTTCAAAGTATCTCCTGTAGTGGGTCTTGATGTGCCAGTGGGACCAAGTGATACAATCATTGTCACATTAAGTAAAGCTGAATGCTTTAATTCTTTGCTTCCTTCACTGGTGGAAAGTGCAATACAACCTCCTCTTAGGTTTCCTTTTTCATCAGTCCCAACATCATAGCTTTGACTAGAACTGTGGCAAATAATGCCCCATCGTAGTTTTGACCAGAACTTTGGCAAATACAGGGTTGGGAGGGCATGTTCTGTCATTTTGCACTCAAAAGACCTGAAATAAAATAGAGAAATGAGAACAATATTAATATCAAATATCAAATAACAATATCAAAGAACCTACCCACAAAGCAGGTCATACGCTGGACCTCATTTTCATAAACCAAGATCTCTCTCCATCCTCCAACCCCACATGCCTCACAGTTCCCTGGTCAGACCATAAGCTGATCAACACTGTACTAAAAATAAACCTACCTACTCCCCCAAAAAAACAAAATAACACTATCCAATTCAGGAAAATATGCAGCCAGGAGACAATCAACAACAAGCTAACCATTGAACTTAACAAGCTGGACCTCACAAACGCGGACTCAGCCATATTATCCTGGAACAACATCACCAGAAAAGTGGCCGATTCTTCATGCCCTATTATCACCAAAGCCACCCAAGCAAATAAAGACAATAGAAAACCCTGGTACACACCAAAGTTAAAATCTATAAAACCAGGAGCTCAGAAAAAAAGAAGTACTTTGGCGTAAAAACCCAACATCTCCTAACCTCACGACATTCAAATCCACGATGCACCTATACAGAACATCCATCCTCCAAGCAAAAAAAGATTTTTACTCACAAAAAATTCACCATTTCATCTTTGACCCCAAAGCGCTTTTTTCACTGGTCTCTTCTCTCACGAAACCTCCATCAACAGCCATACCAGATGATAAAGCGGCAAGCAAAGCGGGAGAACTCGCAACTTACTTCAAGAATAAGATCCCTAACCTACTAGCGCAGCACAAGAACAACAACAATTCTACGCTAGACACACCACAGATTACCTGCCCATCACAAAAGACATGCCTGAGCGAATTCGAAACCACCTCCTCCTTAGAGATAGAAAACATCCTAAAAAAAATCAAACCTTCCTCACATCCTCAAGATACCATTCCCATCAATCTCCTCATTTCATGCGCCAAAACCATATCCAAACACATTGCACAAATCATCAATTGCTCCCTATCTCAAGGACTAGTTCCCGACTCTCTCAAAATGGCAATCATAAAGCCACTCCTAAAAAAACCTAATCTTTCACCGGATATACCAGCAAACTTTCGCCCAATAGCAAATCTACCATTCATCGCTAAAATATTAGAACGAGTAGCAAATAAACAACTCACAGAATACCTTAACAACAACAGCATTCTCTCTCCAACCCAGTTCGGTTTCCGCCAATCCAGAAGCATAGAAACCCTCCTAATCTCCTTAACAGATTCCATCTTACTGAATCTTGAAAAAAGATGTCCCTGTCTACTCATCCTCCTAGACCTATCAGCAGCATTTGATACGGTCAATCATAACTCATTAATAGATCGTCTTTCAGACATTGGAATTAGAGATACAGCTCTCAACTGGTTTAAATCGTTCCTTAAGAATAGACAATACAAAGTCAAGGTCAACAAGGAAGAATCGCAACCAGTCGCTTGCGACTTGGGAGTCCCACAGGGATCGTCACTCTCACCAACCTTATTCAATATCTACCTCCTCCCACTTTGCCAACTCCTTGTCAACCTAAATCTCATACACTACCTATACGCAGACGATGTACAGATTCTAATCCCAATCACTGAATCTCTACAAAAAACTCTGGACTTCTGGAATACATGCCTACAAGCCATCAACAACTTACTCGCAAGCCTAAATCTTATTCTTAATCAAAACAAAACTGAATACCTAATCATTTCTCAAGATGGAACATACTCACTTCCCAGCACCAACCTCGTTCCTCAACTAACTTTTTCACCACAAGTCAGAAATCTTGGAGTCATACTTGACAACCAAATGAATTATAGAGCTCTCATCAACAATATAGTAAAGGATGAATTCTTCAAATTACAAGTCTTAAAAAGACTTAGACCACTCCTCCATCTCCACGACTTCCGACTGGTTCTACAAGCAATCATTCTCACGAAAATAGATTATTGCAACGCTCTTCTAGTGGGCCTCCCCGCAAACACCTTAAAACCATTACAGATGTTGCAAAACGCTTCGGCAAGGATTCTAACCAAGACTAACAAAAGAGACCACATCTCACCAATCTTAAAAAACCTACATTGGCTGCCCGTCAATTTCAGAATACGCTTCAAAGTGCTCTCAACAATACACAAAGCACTACATAACCTAACACCACTCGAGCTCAAAATCCCTTTACAACTCCACACACCTACTAGACCAGTGAGACAAGCCTACAGAAACAACCTCCAGACTCCACCAATGAAATCAACGTTAAGCAAAAGAGCATTCTCCACAGCTGGTCCCAAACTCTGGAATAGTCTCCCATCAGAACTCAAATCAGTACAATGCCCCATTATTTAAAAAAAAACAACTTAAGACGTGGCTCTTCCATCAAGCTTTTCCATAACATCAGCCTGCTGAATAATATCTGCCAAGGACCCCTCTAGCTTATTCTCATTCATCCTACAAGAGAGCTATATAAGAACCTCAATTTATTTTTAACAACCAACAAGAGAATTACACAAGAACTATCCAAGTTCAGCTCTGGAACTTCTTTGAAACCCCAAAGAATACCCCAAAAATTCCACAAGGAATACCAAAAGAATTCTTCTAACAATCTCCAACTCCTTGGCAGTCCAAAACCCAATACCCACCCTCTTGACAGTCCCACGCCATTGTTTAGTGCCTCTACCCACCTTTAGGCTTTGTATATAGTACTTTTTATGTTATCAACCCACATATTATTTCTAAGTTATTTTCTTCCTGTTCCTTGTAAGACATTTACTTGTCACTGTTGTTATTGTTCAAAATGTAAACCAAATTGATCAGTAATTCTGTTACTGGAAAATCGGTATAGAAAAGTTCTAAATAAATAAATAAATAAATATTAAATGCCCTCAAAGCATTTTCCAGTAACTTGCTTGAGACGAGGATACTGATCCAGACAGGTAGGTTGCAATGTTCAATATAAACAAGCAAGATGGAACATGGTCTTGCATTCTTTGCAAACAAACTTTGAAAATCTGGATGTGGCCCTTCCTCAGCAGTAGCTTGTAACAGCAACATACCTTTAGAAACACAGAGGTCCTGATTTTCAAAAGCATTTAGACATGTAAAACTGGGTTTTACACATGTAAAGGTACTTTACCCGTGTAAATGGGCTTTTGAAATTGCTGCACTATATGCCATTGAATTGTCCATAGTATTTACTTGTGTAAGTGCATTTACCCATGTTAATATGTTTTGAAAATTGCAGTGATAGTATGTTACATTCACATGCGTAACTCCTTTGAAAATTCACCTAAGCGTGATTGCATACAGACTCAGTCTTTACCCAGAGCCTTGCAAATGGTCTTTGAACCAAGATGCAGTGTTTGGCATCTTCAAGCATTGAGAAATTCCAGTAATAAATCTCTTTGCCTTGGAAAAAAAAAACCCCAGAAAACTACCTCTTTTCTGCTCCATAAGGCTGAGAATTATCTTGATGCTGTCATTAAAATCATCCATTGTACCTGAAGACTGGAGGGTGGCCAATGTAACCCCAATATTTAAAAAAAGGCTCCAGGGGCGATCCGGTTAACTATAAACCAGTGAGCCTAACTTCAGTGCCGGGAAAAATAGGAAACTATTCTGAAGATCAAAATCGTAGAGCATATAGAGAGACATGGTTTAATGGAACACAGTCAACATGGATTTACCCAAGGGAAGACTTGCCTAACAAATCTGCTTCATTTTTTTGAAGGGGTTAATAAACATGTGGATAAAGGTGAACCGGTAGATGTAGTGTATTTGGATTTTCAGAAGGCGTTTGACAAAGTCCCTCATGAGAGGCTTCTATGAAACCTAAAAAGTCATGGGATAGGAGGCGATGGCTTTCATGGATTACAAACTGGTTAAAAGACAGAAAACAGAGAGTAGGATTAAATGGTCAATTTTCTCAGTGGAAAAGAGTAAATAGTGGAGTGCCTCAGGGATCTGTACTTGGACCGGTGCTTTTCAATATATATATAAATGATCTGGAAAGGAATAAGACGAGCGAGGTTATCAAATTTGCGGATGATACAAAATTATTCAGAGTAGTTAAATCACAAGTAGACTGATAGACAGGAGGACCTTGCAAGACTGGAAGATTGGGCATCCAAATGGCAGATGAAATTTAATGTGGACAAGTGCAAATTGTTGTATATAGGGAAAAATAACCCTTGCTGTAGTTACATGATGTTAGGTTCCAATTTAGGAGCTACCACCCAGGAAGAAGATCTAGGCATCATAGTGGATAATACTTTAAAATCGTCGGCTCAGTGTGCTGTAGCAGTCAAAAAAGAAAACAAAATGTTAGAAATTATTAGGAAGGGAATGGTTAATAAAACGGAAAATGTCATAATGCCTCTATATCGCTCCATGGTGAGACCGCACCTTGAATACTGTGTACAATTCTGGTCACCGCATCTCAAAAAAGATATAGTTGTGATGGAGAAGGTACAGAGAACGGCAACCAAACTGATAAAGGGGATGGAACAGCTCCCCTCTGAGGAAAGGCTGAAGAGGTTAGGGCTGTTCAGCTTGGAGAAGAGACAGCTGAGGGTGGATATGATAGAGGTCTTTAAGATCATGAGAATTCTTGAACGAGTAGATGTGACTCGGTTATTTACACTTTCGAATAATAGAAGGACTAGGGGGCATTCCATGAAGTTAGCAAGTAGCACATTTAAGACTAATGGGAGAAAATTCTTTTTCACTCAACGCACAATAAAGCTCTGGAATTTGTTGCCAGAGGATGTGGTTAGTGCAGTTAGTGTAGCTGAGTTCAAAAAAGGTTTGGTTAAGTTCTTGGAGGAGAAGTCCATTAACGGCTATTAGTCAAGTTGACTTAGGGAATAGCCACTGCTATTAATTGCATCAGTTGCATGGGATCTTCTTAGTGTTTGGATAATTGCCAGGTTCTTGTGGCCTGGTTTGGCCTCTGTTGGAAACAGGATGCTGAGCTTGATGGACCCTTGGTCTGACCCAGCATGGCAATTTCTTATGTTCTTAGTATAGACTTGGGAACAGGACTTCTCCATGCCTATCTACCCCCTCCCCCCGCAACAGATTCTCTAATATCCAAAATATCGCCAGAGATAAAGCAGGACAAAGCTTCAATAATCTTAAAAACACCAGCCTGACTTGGTCAAATATGGTTTTCTCGACTGTCTGCTATCAATCTAGACACTGATTCAACTATCAGAATTCTCTGCATTAATAACTGAAGATTAGGGAAGAGTTTTTCACCTGAACAACTACTTATTAGCACCAATGGCATGGCTGCTGAGCATGCATTTATTTATTTATTTATTTATTTAAAAACCTTTCTATACCGTCGCTAAGTTATATGCCATCGCAAAGGTTTACAAATAGGCACATAGACTAAGGTAAGTAAATGTAGGATATCTTACATTCTAACAGGTGCCAATAAAGTTCGGTTACAATTTCATAAATAAAATCATTATTTGAGTAATGTTGGTCAAGTCCAGGTATATTATTGCGTTACTATCGCTTTCTTTAGCTGTCTTGAGAAATGGAGGACATCTTGTTGGCATTGAGAAAAGTGTATTAAAAGATCATATAACTTCAAGTAGACAGCATTTTCTAGCTGGTGTATTTGAGGAAATGTAGATCTATTTACATATTTGCAAACAGACTTACTCTAATACAGATTTCATGTCATTATCTGTCCTGAGCATCTCTTTAGTAAAGGTCCATTTAAGTACCATAGTAGTGTACCATATTTCATTTCATTTATTCTTAATAACCCACTTATTAAGCATTTTATCCAAACTGTGGTAAAATTCAAAAATACATACATTAAATCTAATGTAAAATTAATGCTAATAAAACAAGTAAAAGTAAAGTTAAATAACATAATATTGCGCTGCCTAATCAGACCTAAGTTCTAAAACACTTAAAACATATAACAAATAGTGGCCATTCATAATACAAAATTAACAATGCATCACAGAATTATAATAATCTAACCATCAAACTGTACTTACTGCTTAAGTATTCTGAAATGCTTTGCCCAAAAAAAAACCAGGTCTTCATTGCCTTCCTAAAGTTTAGATAATTTGAAACAGAACAGATGTCAAATGGAAGGGAATTCCAGTGCCTGATAAGTAAAAGTGGTCTCTCTGGTAGAGTCCAGCCGGATTACTGATGGTGGTGGAACAAAAAGGAGCCCAGACAGAGAAGGGCATAGGGAACGAGAAGGAATATAAGGCACTATCAGTTTAAATAGATAAAGCGGATAGTCAACTGAAGGAGTGCGAAAGACAATACTTAGGATTTTGAATCTGGGGAAATATGATCATATTTCTGAAGTCCAAAGATTAGCGTAGCAGCTATGTTTTGTAGTAGCTGCATACGTTTCAGCTGTATTTTAAAATACCTAGTAACAATGAATTACAGAAATCCTCTTTGAAATGACAAAAGTGTGTGCTGAAGCTTTAAGATCTTTTTCCACTAATAGTGACCAATTTTTCCTAATATACCTCAGAGAGCAGAATGATTTCTGAATAGTAACTGAAATAAAGCTAGGGCTGAATTTAACTGGACACCTAATCAGGTCACTACTGGCTTTAAAGAAATGGGAGTTCCCAACGTCATCGGAGACATATCCAGAGTAGTTTATCTAATGTTAAACCAGATTGCCTCCAGTTTAGAAGGATTTACCTGTAAGTCCAGTATCACTTCATTCTTGGTGTTAAAAATTCATTACAGTATTATGGCACAGCGAACGCCCTAATAAAGCGGCCACTGGTTCTGTGGAGCCTAAGCATAATCCTGACCCAATTAGTGAACCTGCCCTTTGAACCTCATATTAGCTCAGCCAAAATACCTGACCTGGAAAGACCTTTTCTCAGTGGGATGAACCTCAACTTGTCTGTTGTTCTCCATACCTGCGATTTTTTCATAAGAGGGTAGTTCTGAACACATCCTACTTTTCTTCCAAAATAATGTTAGCATTCCATATTAACCAATCTGTAGTGCTTCTTATTTTTTCCCCAAGGCCTTGTGCACATGATCATGAGAAGGCACTGCACAGTAAAGGGATGCTCGCCTACTATAAGAAAAGAACTCAGCCACACTGTCATTCCACTCAACTCTTCATATTCTTTGATCCTAAAAAATGAAGAACTGTAATAACTAAACGAATGCCATCAGACTGGCAGTCAGACTGCATATCTTTCTGCTACACTCTGACATGATTACAAGTACCGTATTTTTCGCTCCATAAGACGCACTTTTTTTCCCCCAAAGGTGGGGGGAAAATGTATGTGCGTCTTATGGAGCGAATATAAAAAAAAAACCAAACAAAAATCTAACAAACACCCCCCCCCCCCCGACTCCCCCAAGACCTGCCGACTTAATTTCCTACAACCCACCCCCCCCCCAAGACCTGACAAATTAATTTCCTGCAACCCCCCACCCTCCTGACCCCCCCAGACCTGCCAAACGTCCCTGGTGGTCCAGCGGGGGTCCGGGAATGATCTCCTGGGCGTGGGCCGTCGGCTGCCAGTAAACAAAATGGCGCCGACGGCCCTATGCCCTCACTATGTCACTGAGACCGATCGCTGCTATTGGTCGGTCTCAGTGACATAGTGAGGGCATAGGGCCGTCGGCTGCCAGTAAACAAAATGGCGCCGACGGCCCTATGCCCTTACTATGTCACTGAGACCGACCAATAGCAGCGGTCGGTCTCAGTGACATAGTGAGGGCATAGGGCCGTCGGCGCCATTTTGTTTACTGGCAGCCGACGGTTCACGCCCAGGAGATCGTTCCCGGACCGCTCCTGGACCCCCGCTGGACCACCAGGGACGTTTGGCAGGTCTTGGGGGGGGGTCAGGAGGGTGGGGGGTTGCAGGAAATTAATTCGGCAGGTCTTGGGGGGGTCAGGGGGGTGGAGGTTGTTAATTTAAAGGGTTGGGATGGGGGGGGGGGTTTTGGGGGTTCCCACAGAAAGAAAAATTTTCTGATCTGGGGAGTGGACCGAAATGGCCCTCCCCAGACCCGAAAACAAAATGGGGAGAAAAAAAAAAAAAAACTATGCACTCCCCTAATTTGCTCCATAAGACGCCCAGACGCAGAGCCGGTTTAGCACAATTTATTTTTTTTTAATTTTCCCCCTCTGAATCCTAAGTGCGTCTTATGGTCAGGTGCGTCTTATGGAGCGAAAAATACGGTATATAGTAAAGGTGCATCAGGTTAGAGCAATAGCAACACTGGGGTAGATTTTAAAAATTTGCGCGATCGCGTACTTTTGTTCGCGCACCAGGTGCGAACAAAAGTACGCTAGATTTTATAAGATACGGGGATAAAATTCGGGGTCGGCGCGCACAAGGGGGTGCACATTTGTGCAACCTGCGCGCGCCGAGCCCAGCGCGCGCTGCCTGTTCCCTCCGAGGCCGCTCCGATTTCAGAGCGGCCTCGGAGGGAACTTTCCTTTGCCCTTCCCCCACCTTCCCCTCCCTTCCCCTACCTAACCCACCCCCCCGGCCCTATCTAAACTCCCCCCTTACCTTTGTTGGCAGATTTACGCCTGCTAAAAGCAGACGTAAATCTGCGCGCGCCAGTGGGCTGCTGCCGCGCCATCACCTGACCCGGGGACTGGTCCGGAGGCCTCGACCATGCCCCCGGGCCGGCACCACGCCCCCGGGCCTGCCCCCGAAATGCTGCGTCACGCCCCCGAAACGCCGCGTTGTTTCGGGAACGCCCTCAACACGCCCACTCCCCCGCCCCTTTTACGAAGCCCCGGGACTTACGCGCGTCCTGGGGCTCTGCGCGCGCCGGCGCACGAGAGCCCTGCGCACGTAAATCCGGCCGGATTTACGTGCACAGGGCATTTAAAATCCGCCCCACTGGGTGCTCATCTCTGATCAGTTTCCATTGAAGAAATATGTAGAGCTACAACGTTGTTCATATCGTTACATTTCACCACTGTCTTGATAATGCCGTCAAGAGAGCAGGCTGTTCTCCAGAATTTTTTTTAGTTAATAAGTCAACACCCCCTATACTGCTTTGGATCTGGGTTGCCCTACAGGACAGGACCTAGACACAAAAAAGACAGCCCTCAGTTTAGGATGTTACAGGTTACTTACCTGTAACTGGAATTTTCTGTAGATAGGATAAATCAGACACATACACCCACCCTCTTCTTAGGGAGTTGACTCCGGTCTTTATCAGACTGAGGATACTCGTGAGGTAATGGCTAGTAGCCTTCACAGTTATGTACCAGGAGAAGTCATGTATATGCTCAGAAAAACCATGCTTAACTACTATGAGATTATGGGGATAAAGGTTATGACTATTGAACTAACTTTTAGCCAACAATTTTAAATTGCTGTTAAAATTAAAGATAATGTTACCTTACCCAGGAAGGTAGCTAATATGGAAAATATTTGCAGGAGGTTGTGCAGAAATCAATAGATTCTATATCACCTATTTTAAAAGCTTATTTTCTGCTTGTAAGATCTGTTAAAGCAATTGTATTCACAAAGCAAAGTGTGGGTGGGTATACATTGAATCTAGGTAACTATGACCCACCGCCTATTTCTTCTGTAGAAAATGTCTGCACAATAATGTATCTTGCCACAAGGTTATTTTCTGAAACTAAACACCTGATTAACCAAGGCTTTTCTCCAATTCTATGTCTATGGGAAAAAAAAGCACAGTAAATTCAAGCCCTAAATGACAGCTTCAGGGATGGAGAATTTTTTTTGTGTGTGTAATTATAGTAAGTAATTATAGCATTAATCCCCTAAAAGTGATGTAGTTCTAGACACTTGCTCCAGTCAAGAGGGTTTATAGTTAAATAGCCGCACAGATTGACAAATTTGGATGTTGCGGATTATAAATGTAACAAATAAATAATTTTGATGCGAGAAGGTATCTCACCAATTTTGTTTATATTGGTTTCCTCTCCAGGGCATCTTACAAAAAACATGTTGACAATGCAAAGTTAGGGACTGTGGAAAGACATGAATAATGAAAGTGGTTTAGGATAAAGCCAGACAGAAAAGATAGAATATGAAGCAGGATTTGTTTATTCCAGAGTTCAGCAACTTTCAGGTTATTGCTATTATAACAAAGGCCAAACTGTAAAACAAACAACTTTTAAAGATCATTTAAAATCCAAAATGTTTTTAGTTGTAGGGAATTCAGCTAGAAAACTAAAGTAGTCTTAACAGCTATCTGAAAAAGCGGCTTCTGCTCTGAGCTGTAGTCAATCCTACAAGACCCAGGCAGTCAGGTGCAAAGAATTAAGATAATTTGTTGTAATTTTCATCTCCGTAATCTCATAGTAGTTAAGTGATAAATTATTTGGCAATCCCTGGTTTCTAATTGAACATACTACAATATCGAGGAGTATCAGAGGTTCTGGCAGGTGCACTGAAGGATCTGTTTAGTAGTTCTTTGGTCCCAGAAAACCAAAGAAAGGCAGATGTTTTAATTTTGGCGTTATATTCTTCCTTTTATGACTGGTCAGCCACTTCAAAGCAAATTACATTCAGGCACTGTAGATATTGCTCTGTTGCCAGAAGACTTACAATTTAAAGAGTATATTTACTAAGCCACAATAAGGGTTTAATATATGTTTATTGCACAATATATATACTTATTGAGGCAATATCACATAATATTTTCCTCGAAAAAGCTGCCCATGTTTAAATAAGTTGTTTTGCATGCATAAGCTTTGCAGATACATGCAAGCCATCTCATTCATACCTAATTTTATGTAAATAACGCAGCTTGTATCAAATAATGCAAGTTGTGCATTTTTCCCGAAACATAAGCTACAGCTCAAGAGTTGTAGCTACCTTTTGCCCAGAGCATTGGGATAGTAACACATGTCCTGATGCTCTGGAGCTGAAACTTAAAGGGCCTGAAAAGAAGCCCCTCACACCCATCCAGAAACCCCACAGGAGTCCTGAAAGACCCCTGCCTCCTCTAGAGATGGCCATCTATGTAAAAAAGTGTTTGAAATGTGTTCTGAAATGATGTGGTGACAGCTACTCCTCTGTCCCCTTAACCATGCTCTGGGGAAAAGTTAGCTTCAACCCCTGAGTTGTAGCTAACTTTTCAGGAAATAAAACATGGCTTGTGTTATTTGAAGCAAGCCATGTTATTTTATTTACATAAAATTAGGTATAAATGAGCTCATTTGCATGCATTTGCAGCTTATTTAAATATGGGCATTTTTTTCATGGATACTATTACACAATAAATCCTGTTTTTTGCATGTAATTATAATTTATAATTGTTTTACATTTTTGACAAAGGTAATGTATGCTTTTTAGTATAATTTGTTATACTATGTTATGTTATGTTTTATTGTAAACCAGTGTGATTTGTATTTTATACAGGAATGTCGGTATATATAAGTTAAAAATAAATAAATAAATAAATGTTAAATGCTTATTGTGGCTTAGTAAATATAACCCTAAGTTTATACCTAAGGTAATAGAGGGAGAAGTGACTTGCTTAAGTTCACAGGAGTATGAGCAGGATTCGAACCCTGGTTTCCCTTGTTCACACCCTGCTGCAGTAACCACTAGACTATTCTTCCACCCCCTGCATGCTGCCCATTAATTACCACACTCCAGGGCTAATGCTATAGCTAAGAAGAGGCATTCATGATTACATATGTTTTCAGAAAGGAGCTTCTACATATTTAAGAGCCACCGTTGGTGACTCTTGTTTCTGTGAGGTGCTGAGAGCAGAGCATCAGAAGGCGATGACTTTTTTCCATGGTACACCTGATCAGGTCTGAAGGCATACCAATGTGCCATGGCACACTATTTGAACAATAATGCCCTAAAGGGGAGGAGAGACAAGAGAGATATGGTAGACACGTATCGAAAAAGTATATATCATTCACAGGAAGCAAACTTTTTCAGAAGAAAGAATGCTCTAGAACAAGAGGTCACAGTATGAGACTTCAGGGAGGTAGGTTCAGGAATGTTGTAAAAAACCAGCCTATTCCTTCCAGAGTAGAGGGAGGGAAAGAAATAAGGATCAAAGAAAGAGCAGAACATAGAAGCATGACTTATTTTTTCTGCAGGCCATGGAGTGGACAGAAGGGGGTACCAGGAGGTTAAGCCTCCCAGAAAGCACCTGTGTTGGTGTTGGCAGGTTGATGGTTTATGAGTATTGACTGCAAGGCCACAGAATCCTAGGGGACTGGATGTTTGGGCATCAGCCTCACTGGTTTTGGTGGCTGCATGAATTGTTGCAGACCTAGGTGGTGAGACATTGTGGGAGAGGGGAGATAACTGGGTATTGGATAAAGTATGAGGTCTTCTGTGGTCATCTGACCGGGATAGTGGAGAACCAATCAGGAAGCAAACAAAGACTGACTTGGGTTAGAAGTGAGAGCTTACAAGAGGTCAGTCTTCTATAGCTGGCAGCTAGGATATATCTTCCAGTGAGAGCAGATTGGATGGACTGCTTGGTCTTTTGCTAGCGTCACCTTCTGTAGCCTTACATTGTAATATGTAATACGAATATGTCAGGTGTTAAAATATTTCTCCGTGGTGCTTTTGACTGTTATATGTTCTCAGGCATTTCTGCATTATGTCCAGTTAATGTTTCATTAATAGGTAGATGGTTATTTGATACTTTCAAATGTGCTGAATGTAAGGACATTTTTAAATAAGACAATGAATTTGTAAATTCCAAAGGTTAAATGATGAAAATGGTGCTCTGACTGGAATTTCATTTTTTACTTTTTCGGTCCCTGTGGATTTCATTTGTATTTTCTTGGTCAAGCATCCTGTCTCTACCTCTGACTGATAAGCTATTTGTATACAACTTCAAAATTAGAAGTTATAACTTTATCCCAGGACAAGCAGGATGCTAGTCCTCACATATGGGTGACATCGGTAATGGAGCCCTATGTACGGAAAACTTCTGTAAAAGTTTCTATGAAACTTTTGACTGGCACCAGAGTGCCTACTGAGCATGCCCAGCATGTCATGATATTCCCTGCCACAGGGGTCTCCCTTTAGTCTTCTTTTTTCCGCGAAGCAATTAGCCTCGCGGTTATCAGGAGTCCTGTGGGATTTTCCACATATTTTCCTTACGGAAAGCTTTAAAAAACTTCAAACGCAGAGGGTCTCCCTTAGTTTGATCATCGCGGTGAGTTTTTCCCGTTCTCGCGGTTCCGTGCCGTTTTTTGACTAAAAACAAAATTTACCTGAGCCTTAGGCCGTCGACGGCTGCCCGGCCACAAAATGGCTACAGGTTTTAAAAAATGTCCGAAATGCGCGAGAAATATGTCTATTACAGACCCTCACCAAGACTGTGTACTTTGCCTTGGTGAAGGTCATGATGTAAAAAATTGTCCCTTATGCGCTACGATGACCTCGAAAGGTCGACGTCTACGGATGGACAAGATGGAGCAATTATTCAAAATTCAACTGATTACTGCTCCATCTACTTCCACACAATCGTCTCCGGCTGGGGCGATTAGGAAAGTGGTCTTGAAGAAACGTCACTCCGGTGACTCGGGAGACGCTCCTTTTTCCTCCCCCTCACCATCGTCCAGAGCGTCCACATCGAGTAGCGAAAAAGGGCGCGAAAAAGATAAACATCGCCATCGGCATCGCAGGCCGCAACCAGCAACCATCGCTCCGATACCCGGCGAGCCATCGGCGGAAGACGGGGCACCGAGTAAGAAAGCCCGGCTCCAAAGTAAGGCTTCCGAGCCACCGACAGGCCAACCCTCGCCGATTCCGGCGGAAGGAATCGTACCTCCTCAGGGCCCTGAGGTCGTACTACTGTCGCCACCACCGCCTCCCCCCATGGGTGCTCTGTTCACATCATCCATGCGGGCGGAACTTGACAGTTACATACGTCAAGCGGTTAAGGATGCCTTTATCGAGGCGATGCCACGGCCTGCCACTCCGGTTCTGCCATCGACACCGGTCATAGGAGGATCTCCGGTTCCATCACCGATTCCTTCACTACCGATGCCAAGGAAATCACCGCTCTCCTCGATGGCGCCGATTCCATTGCCGGTTCTACCTAGGCCGCAGCCACCGGATTCAGCATTGCCGATTCCCCGAGTACCATCGATTCCACCACGGCCATCGATCCCGATGGCACCTTCGATGCCTTCTCAAGAGTCCATTTTTCAACCATTGATGGACAAGCTGGACTCACTAATACATTGCTTCTCATCTCTACCACATCCTATAGATGTAGATGACAGTCAAGAGCCAATACCAGGTCCTTCGGGTGTCCCACCACCCCTCAGACCTCAGACTCCACTTTCTGAAATGCCAACTAAGCCTACTAGGCCGTTGGAGCTCCCTCTGGATGATAGTGACGAAGAATTCTCCTCGGATGAAGACCTCCTTTCTGAGCCTTCTCCCCCAGAAGATAGAAGAAAGTCACCACCGGAGGATCTCTCTTTCTCCAACTTTATTAAGGAGATGTCTCAAACAATTCCCTTTTCTCTCATCTCTGAAGTGGACAGCAGACAAAAAACCTTGGAGGTGCTTCAATTCGTAGACCCTCCCAAGGAAATTCTTGCTATTCCTGTTCATGAAGTTTTACAAGAACTTATGTACAGGATATGGGAACACCCTGGGTCGGTGGCAGCTGTTAATAAGCGGGCGGATGCCACTTACCTAGTACAACCCATCCCGGGGTTCCAAAAAACTCAACTACCGCATCAGTCAGTGGTGGTCGAGTCGGCCCAAAAGAAGGCCAAAAGATTAAAGCAACACGCCTCCATACCTCCTGGAAAGGATAATAGGTTCTTGGACAATCTTGGTCGAAAAAATCTTCCAAGCTGCTATGCTGGTAGCTAGAATAAATTCATACCAGCTTTTTATGAACCAGTACCAGCGTGACCTATGGAAGCAAGTTGAATCCCTGTCTCAGCAGTTACCTGACCATCTTCAGGAAGGTTTTCAAAACCTAGTACATAAGGGCCTAGAGGCAGGGAAACACGAGGTTCGGGCCACGTATGATTCATTCGAGACAACCTCCAGATTGTCTGCAGCTGGAATAACGGCGAGAAGATGGGCCTGGCTTAAATCATCAGAGCTCAGACCAGAAGTACAGGAGCGCTTGGCGGACCTGCCTTGCTTAGGAGAGAACCTCTTTGGCGATAAGGTCAAGGAGGCAGTAGCCACCATCAAGGACCATACAGAAACCCTCAAACAGCTTTCTCAGCTGCCACAAGAGGTACATCAACCTTCTAGGAGGCCTCCAAGAAGGGAACAAAGAAAGCCATATTACCGCCCTAGGCGGTATTATCCGCCAGTAGCCAGGCCCAGACAACAAAGACCTGCTCAACGGCCTCAGCCTCGCCAAAGACCTGCTAGGCCTCAACAACCCTCCGCCTGCGGCGTCCACTTCCGGATTTTGAAGTTCAACCAGAGGGCATGAGTCATTATCAAATCCCTATCCACAAGTACCGGTTGGAGGCCGAGTTGCTCACCATCTTCAAACTTGGACCTCCATCACTACAGACCAATGGGTACTCTCAATCATATCTCAGGGGTACCACTTGGACTTCCTCACTGTACCAAAAGACAATCCCCCTATTCCGTCTTGGACAGTGTCTCATCATTACACAATCCTGCAAGCAGAATTATCTACCCTCCTGACTGCCAGGGCCATCGAAAGAGTTCCCAGGCCTCAGTGGGGCACAGGATTCTACTCCCGATATTTCCTCATTCCAAAGAAAACCGGGGGTCTACGTCCTATCCTGGACCTAAGAAATCTCAACAAATTTTTAAAGAAGGAAAAATTCAGGATGGTGTCCTTAGGCACCATGCTACCTCTTCTTCAAAAAGGAGATTGGCTCTGCTCTCTGGATCTTCAAGATGCTTACGCTCACATTCCCATATTTCCACCTCATCGACAGTTCCTACGATTTCTGGTACAAGGTCAACACTTCCAATACAGGGTGCTACCTTTCGGCCTTGCCTCAGCACCTCGAGTGTTCACAAAGTGTCTAGCAGTAGCGGTGGCACATCTTCACAAGCAACAAGTACATGTGTTCCCCTACTTGGACGATTGGCTCATCAAGAGTCATACACAGAGCGGAGCTGTCACTTCTCTCCATCTCACAATAAGATTGCTTCACTCTTTGGGATTTCTCATCAATTACGACAAATCCCATCTCACACCATCTCACCAGTTGCAGTTCATAGGTGCAGATCTCAACACCATCACAGCAAAGGCTTTTCTTCCGAAAGACCGGGCTCAATCGCTCGTTCTCCTAGTACATTCTATTCGCAATCAATATACAGTCACAGCTCATCAGTGCCTCATCCTACTCGGACACATGGCCTCAACAGTTCACGTCACTCCCATGGCCAGACTGACCATGCGACTAATGCAATGGACACTCAAATCTCAATGGATTCAAGCCATTCAACCACTGTCCACTCACATCCAGATAACACCAGAGCTGAAGTATTCCCTTCTCTGGTGGACATCACCACTCAACTTGCTCAAAGGCCTACCTTTTCAACAACCAGTTTCACAAGTGACTTTAACTACAGATGCGTCCACCTTGGGATGGGGAGCGCACATTGCTCATCTGAAAACACAGGGCAAGTGGACAAAGCAAGAAGCTTCCTTTCAGATAAATTTCCTGGAGCTTCGAGCTATACGCTATGCTCTATATGCATTCAAGGACTGCCTTTCACACAAGACTGTTCTGATCCAAACGGACAATACAGTAGCCATGTGGTACATCAACAAACAGGGTGGTACGGGCTCGTACCTCCTTTGCCAGGAAGCGGCTCAAATATGGGACTGGGCCCTAGCACACTCAATTCTACTACGGGCCACCTACCTAGCAGGCATCCACAACACAGTAGCGGATCGCCTCAGCCGTCACTTTCAACCACACGAGTGGTCCCTCGACCCAGCGTTAGCAATCAAGATATTTCAACGCTGGGGTCAACCAACAATAGATCTCTTTGCGTCACATCTGAACTACAAGGTGAACAATTACTGCTCTCTCCTCTTCCGGCAGACCAGCTTACCAAAGGACGCGTTTGCCCGCCATTGGAACTCAGGCCTGTTATACGCGTATCCACCAATACCGCTCATAACCAAAACCTTAGTAAAGCTACAACAGGACAAGGGGACAATGATACTCATAGCCCCATATTGGCCTCGACAAGTATGGTTCCCCACACTGCTAGATCTCTCAGTCAGGGATCCAATTCGCCTGGGAGTAGCTCCCAATCTCATAACTCAGGAACAGGGTCAGTTGCGCCATCCCAACCTTCAATCCCTGTCCCTGACAGCATGGATGTTGAAAGCCTGATCTTACAACCATTCAACCTTTCAACTAATATATCTCAGGTACTTATAGCTGCACGTAAACCTTCCACTAGAAAGAATTATTCCTACAAATGGAAAAGGTTTACTTTATGGTGCACTCAGAAAGATTTAGATCCTTTCACTTGCCCCACTACCTCGCTACTAGATTACCTTTACCATCTCTCAGACTCTGGTCTTAAGACGTCATCTGTAAGGGTACACTTAAGTGCAATCTCAGCTTATCATAACAAGCTAGGAGATGCATCGATCTCCACGCAGCCTCTCGTCAGTAAATTCATGAGAGGCCTAACTCACATTAAACCTCCAATTCATTCCCCAAGCATTCAATGGGACCTGAACGTAGTTTTAACCAAGCTTATGCGTTCTCCATTTGAACCCATAAATACCTGTGACCTTAAATTCCTTACTTGGAAAACGGTATTTCTTATAGCCATTACATCAGCTAGAAGGGTCAGTGAACTGCAGGCCCTAGTAACTTACGAACCCTTCACGAAGTTCCTTCAGGACAGAGTAGTCCTCCGTACACATCCAAAATTCCTTCCTAAGGTGGTCACGGAATTTCATTTAAACCAAACCATAGTTTTACCTACATTTTTTCCTAGGCCTCACTCTCACCAGGGAGAGAGAGCCTTACACACTTTGGACTGTAAGCGTGCGTTATCTTTCTATTTAAACCGCACTGCAGCCCAAAGAAAATCAAATCAGCTATTTGTGTCCTATGATCCAAACAAACCAGGTAAAGCAGTGGGTAAGCATACTCTGTCAACCTGGCTAGCAGATTGCATACAATTTTGTTATGAAAAAGCAGGCCTTACTCTCCAAGGGCGAGTAAAAGCACACTCAGTCAGAGCAATGTCAACTTCAGTAGCACACCTTCGCTCTGTACCTATTCTGGACATTTGTAAAGCAGCAACATGGAGTTCTCTTCACACCTTTGCAGCGCACTACTGTTTAGACAAAGAAGGAAGACAAGATTCAGCATATGGACAATCTGTCTTAAAGAACTTGTTTCCAGTATAACCCCAACTCCTTCTACATCCAACCTGCTGTGATTTCGGCTGATTCATTTCCACAATAGTTCACTGTTGCTTCACCACAAAATGACTCAGCCTCTAGCTTGCTAATCACCCATATGTGAGGACTAGCATCCTGCTTGTCCTGGGATAAAGCAAAATTGCTTACCTTGTAATAGGTGTTATCCCAGGACAGCAGGATGTAGTCCTCACGAAACCCACCCGCCACCCCGCGGAGTTGGGTCCGATACGTTTTATTGTTTTATTTTTGGCTAACGCTATTTGCTACAAACAAAGACTAAAGGGAGACCCCTGTGGCAGGGAATATCATGACATGCTGGGCATGCTCAGTAGGCACTCTGGTGCCAGTCAAAAGTTTCATAGAAACTTTTACAGAAGTTTTCCGTACATAGGGCTCCATTACCGATGTCACCCATATGTGAGGACTACATCCTGCTGTCCTGGGATAACACCTATTACAAGGTAAGCAATTTTGCTAAATGTAGTGTGCATCTGTTGTACAGAATTGACTGACTTTTACCTTTTCAACACACTGCTGACATAATAACAAGATTTATATCTAGAGAAACAGAAATAGTTTCTGTGAGTTCTTTCAGTTGTAACTGTAGAAACCAGAGTTTGTGGTGAACAGATGTTCTCTAGTACCTTAGGTAATTAATACTTCTAGTTGCTTGCATCTTAAGAAGCCACAATATCTCTCTGCATTTTCAACTTTTTAGTGGAATTTAGTCAGATTTGTAACTTAAATATAACATATACTGTACATGATACATGGTAGGTTTTTTCCTGTTCTAAGAGAATGCTGAGCACGCATTTAAAGGATAATTTTCAGCAGTGTGTGTGTGTGTGTGTGTGTGTGTGTGTGCAAGTCAGCATATACACACCTAAGTGTGTGCCCACAAAGTTATGCCCTCTATTTTATAACATGTGCATGTATTTAGTTCACTTTATATGCAAAGGCAGATATTTTATGCATTATGGGCCGGTTTTTAAAAAAGTAATGCGCGCCGGGCCTATTTTTAAAAAGGCCTGGCGACGCGTGTAAAGCCCCGGGACGCGTGTAAGTCCTGGGGCTTTACTAAAAGGGTGGGGCGGGGTGTGGGCGGGGCCAGAGGCCTGCAACACAGCGGTCATTGCTGCTGTGTCGAGGGATCGCGTGCCGGCAGCCTGTCGGCGCGCGCAAAATGCGCCTGCCCAGAGGCAGGCATCAAAAGTAAAATTAAAATTTTGTGGGGGTTAGAGCAGGGCTAGGGGGAGGAAAGGTTAGGGGAAGGGGTGGCAAGGTCAGGTTAGGGGGAAGGGAACGGGGGAAGGCAGTGTGGATCGGCGCGCGCAAGGTGCACAATTGTGCACCCCCTTGCACGCGCCGACCCTTGATTTTATAACTTGCGCGCGCAAGTTATAAAATCGGGTGTATGTATGCACGCGCCAGGTAGCGCGCACACCTTTTTAAAATCTACCCCCTATATGCATACTCCGCTTATGAAAATACTTTGCAGACACCTCCATCATCACTTCACCCTGAGCCCCCATCACGTAATCCAGACCTGCCACCCAAAAACTGCAGCCAGATACAATTTCATTTCAGCAGTTCAGTTAGCAGTGTAAAAGTAAGCACATGTTTAGTAATGTACGTACATATACCACTTACAACATACTAATATGTGCACAAACCACCAAACTCTGCCCCACTGCACCCCTTTATTTTGTCTACGTTTATGCATGACGTACGCACATACTTCAGGCTTTTCTAAAACACTACTACTACTACTACATGCTACTTACGCAAGTAACTTCCAATTGTATGCGCTACCTTGTGAATGTTACCCCCATTATGACTCAGGGGGGCAGTAATTAAATTGCCCACATTGGTGCAAACACCACGGTGGTTTTTACCCATTGGGTTTGCGCCAGAAATCAAAGCAACACTATGCACATAGCTTGGCTTTGATCATTACCACGGGGATAAGTACCCACAGACGTGTGCCTTGCCTGCTTTTGTCTTGCCATCCTTTTTCCAGGCAAAACAATGCATGTTTTTGTGAAACTTCAAAGCTGTGCACCTTGCCTCCCCTGAGCTAACGCCACCCCCTGGGAATGCCTCAGTTATATAAAGGTAAAAGTAAACACGTGTACATTTACCCACACGCAGGATGGGCAATTTTCCAAAAGCCCATTTCTGTGTGGAAAGTGCTGTTTTACCCTGGGAAAAGGTGTTGAAAATTGCCCTCCATATTTGACATGTAAACAAAAGCTATCTAAAAATATGACTATATCTATTTTTCTCATGAGCACCATACCTGTAGTTTTCTGTGTCATTACTCTAACAGAGTTGTTTCCCTGTGTAGTCATTTTTATGCTCACTGGCTGCCTTTTTTCCTATGTATTACAGGATGCCAGAAGGTCCCATTGATCAAGGGGCTGCAGCAGGAAGGCTGCGTGCTTTAGAAGAGCAACTTTTAAAGGCCAAAGAACAGATAGAAAATTATAGAAAGCAATCAGGATATGGTGCGTACATCTACAGTTTTTGCTTTTTGTTCATCCAGGAGAAAACTACTGTCAGCTCTGACTGTAAACATATGCACTGCAGGGGGCAGTGGCAATAGAACTGTAGAATAGAGCTAAATGGGTTTTTTATTTTTCTAGACTGACATACATGTTAGTGACATTGCTTCACATCCGTATAAAATTGTTGAAATGGCAGTGATTTTCTTATCTTAACAGGACTGAATTTTCAAAAGCCTATATGTGCATAAAACACAATTTTGCACATGCATAGAGGATTCTTGAAAATAACTCCAGAGCTTGTAAACGTAAGCTTGGAAGCGATTTCACGTGTACTTTTATGCATATTTGAAAGAGGCATTCCCAGAGGCAGAGTTAAGGTGGGGGAAACCATTTATGCATGTACTTTCGGAAATCGAAAGTATGCGCATAAAGATACTCATTCAGATTTACACCTACTCCCCGAACACCTGTAAATATGCACCTGTATGCTCCGCAAAGGTTCATACATACCTGCTGATTCGCAAACTGGACTTGTGTGCATACGTCTGCTTCAAAAATTACGGCTGAAGTCCATGAGTACTCTCTACTCATGGATCTCAGCCCTATGCAAGCTGTTATAAAATTGGGCTCAAAATGTTTTGCCTGTTTGCACCTTGTTTTTCAGAGGGTTGTGTAAGCCTAATAAGTAGAGCAGTGCTACTTTCCTAAAGGGAGATATAAAGTTTGTCATTGACTTCCGTAGTGTAAAAATGTTTTTTTGGTTATATATTACTGTCACGTTTGCTGTTGCCTTTCACAGTGTTTTTGAGCATAGTTGGATCCCTAGTTTTCATGATGACATAGCAACTGCCTCAGAATTTCTTTCCCCTATTAATGTAGAACTCTTGGTCACCACCTCCCCTGTCCCACACCACTTAAATGCAAGTCACTGGCTACCTGTTGCAGCAACCTTCTTCCCCCCAACCCCTAGCTATTTCCCTATGACTCCATTTACCCTGAGTTATGTGCTGCCAGCAGCAATCGTGGTGGTGACCTTGAACTTAGATTCTGTTTGCACTTTACAGCTCTAGGTGTATTAAGGCATGTGGTGGTAAGGGCTGCTGCCGGGTGGAGAAGAGGTAGGGTGTGCTATATTGTGCATTATGACACCTGGTGAGCAGGAGTGAGGGGGATAATGAGAAGGAAGGGCAGAGATGTAATAAGAGTACAGGAGGGAGGGAGGGAAGGAACAGAGGAAAAAAGAAATGGGTTGTTAGGTGTATTTGTACAGCACTGCATACGTCAAGCACTTTAGAAATAAGTAATAGTAAAAAGCTGGGGGGGCGGAGTTTAAAGAGGACTGAAAAAGTAGAGGCAGTTTAGGGGTGAAAGACTTGCAAAGAGCAGTGAAGAAATGAAATGGAAAAAAGATGAAAAAAGTGAAGAACATGGAAAGGGGAAAATCAAATAAGGACAAAAGAAAGGACATTCACAACAAGCTGGAAGTCTGAGAATATTTTTAAGAGGAAACATTTTAAAACTTGAAAAGTTTTAGTAAAATTAACTTTTTCTGTATATACAGTGCCTTGTAAAAGTCTTCATATTTTGCTGTTTAAAAATTTAATTCCTTAGTGTTCAGGTAGGTCAATCCCAATGAGTGGGTTATGCACCTCTACCAGTGGATAGAGACAGAGAAAAAGCCGACGTCACAGCCGTATAGCCCCACCCTGATATCAGCTTGCCAGTATTCTCCATCTCCAGCAGATGGTGGATATGTATTTCCCTTCGGGGGAGTGCCGTGAGTAAAAACACAATATTAGAAGAGAAGAAGAAGATATTGAAAGTTGATAATGGCCTCCTGAGATGATACCATTTGGTCCCTCCCTCAGTAGAGTACCCTCAGTCTGGTAGCCTTGACTGCCATGGACCAGAAATTCCAATAGTGGTTGCAAGCTGAGAGAGGCTCGGCAGTGAAGACCTCAGCACTCTCCCCCCATAGTTGGGACCCGATTCCAAGAGAGGCTCAAGGTGAAGATTTTAGCCCTCTCCTCCCACTAGCTGGGGCCTGTTTATGCTCTCAGCCAGGGAAGGCTGAGCTAAGGTAAAAGTTTTTTGTTATAAAAAAAAAAAAATAGTACAGCAGCGAGAGGAAAGCAGGAGAAAGGGTCCGTTACCTTGGTGTTCGACTGTCCTGCTCATATCTCTGAAGAGTTCTGTGAAGTGAGGTGGTGATGCAGGATCGGTGGGTTGAGCAGCTGTGTGGCAAGGCCCCGCTCCAGGCTTCTCTCTTTTGGTTCATAGGAGGCTGCAAGGGGATTTTGCGCCTTTTCTCGTGGCAGGCATCGGCACATTCCTGTATGCTCAGTTGAGCATTGAAGCAGTGCTGGGAGCCTAATTGGACGCGCGCCTAAGCGCGTATACTTGCGCACACACTTTATTGTGTGTCCATTTTGGGTACGGTTTTTATACGAGCATAATCTAGGCGCCTACAACCTTGTCACCCACGGCTTATCCATTTGTGCTGCATGACACATCACGACGTCTTTTGGGATGAAACGGCTATATATTGTCGCTTGCCTCCTGAGGGATACCATGCAGCCTCTCCCTCAGTAGAGTGCTTCAGTCCAGTAGCCTTCAGGGGCCTGGCCCTAGCGTATGATTAGCGGTTGAATGCTGAGAGAGGCTCAGTGTTGTGGGCTTATCTCTCTCTTCCCCCATAGCTGGAACCCAGTCCTGCTCTCAGACACAGAGAGCTGAACTCAAGTGAACATTTTTCTTTTTTAAAAAGGCAAAAAAAAGGCTAGCCGCTCACGTCTTTCGGGAGTTCCATGAGCTGAGGATGCAGTGCAGGCATGGCAGGTTGAGCAGCCATTTGGCTAGGCCACGCTCGCAGGCTTCTCCCTTTTTGAGTGCATGGCAGGATGCAAGGTTTTTATGTGTGTTTTTGTACCATGGGCTGCTTAATACATTCTTGTGCACCCATTTGTGCATCCTGCTTAGGCGCCTAGGTGGGAGTGCGATCTAGGTGCATTTACTTATGCATATTTGTGTGTACACATATTTTGTGTGCCAATTTTCAGTGTGGGTTTTATGCATGCATATTGCAAGCGTGAGCTTTGATCGTGCTACACGCTTACAACTATGGCACTTGCAGCAAGGAGGCCTAAGTGCTTATCTATTTGTGCTGCATGTCACTTCAGGGTCATTCAGCTGCAGCTTTCTTTAAGCTTTCTGTGTCAACATTGCCTGGATGCTTGGGACCATTTCCCTCCTTCTGGAGGGTATGCCTTCCTTGATTGATCCACAGGCCAAATCGTCACGAGCCATTAGCTCTCAGGACGAAGGGTTCGAACCTGTGGGGCCTGGAATGGGCCTTTCTTCCAGGGCGGTCTTCTGTATCAGCAGTGACTACTACGTTTGGTCCGTGCGTTCCAAGACCTTCCCCACATGGCTCCACAGCCAAGCGCCATGACACAATACTGCCAGACTAAGCTGAATGCAGGTGAATCAAAATGATGCTGATTATGTGGATGGTGATGGGGGACATTTCCACACCTTTGGAGCCAAATCAAACTCTACTCCGTTTCTTTCTTAAAAATTAGTTGCTTGTTTTAGTCTGTCAAGCATTGAAGACACTCGGAATGGTTGGGACTAGCTCCTTGAGAATGCAGAAGAAAGTTCCTGGTTTGGTACCCTGTACAAGGCTTGTTGTTTCTTTCCCCTCTGGGTTGGATTCCAGTAGTTGACTGATCTGGAATGGAGTGCACCAGGGACATCGTGCATACAATATATTCTAGAGTGCTGCCAGCAGAATAAATACCTTTACAGATGTGAGGATTCTGTTACATATTTTGGGTGATTGACTATTTATTTTGTTTACATGAGATTGGTTATTTGTGTCTCTGTGAAATACATGTAATTTGTGTGGTATTGTATCTATTATTTTTATGTTTCATTAAGTATGTTAATGTTGTAAATCGCCTAGGCCTCTCTGTGGTAGGCAATCAATAAATTTTAATAAATGAAATGAAAAATGAAATGTCTTGGCAGGCTTATACCACTTGGATCTGCAGACCAAAGAATAGTTGAATTTCCCTAGGGTGGATGCCTTAATGTGTTCTGTCACAAACCATACCATCATACCGGTAGAGAGATGTGTGGCACTGAAGGAAGCTCAGGATAGGAGGATTGAGGCTATCCTAAAGCAAAGCCTTTGAGGCGTTTTCGGCCTTATAGGGGAGATTTTTCCCAGAGGTGCAGTCCCTTCCGCAAATCTGAGTCCTTTCACCCCAAGGACCTTGAAAGAATACGGACTCCGGAGGTGGAGCCCCTCAGTCTTCCAATGAAAATTTGTAAGCTCACCTGTTGGTTCAGAAGATAGGTGGCGTCTATCCCATTTTTACCATGGGTGGTTCCAGATTACTTTGGATCAATTTGTTCTCAAAGCTTTTTGGGACGAGTATGCTCTAGAATTTCTCCGCATTCCTCCGGATGTCTTCATGGTCTCTCTAATTCCCCTCAGCAGAGGGTAGAAGTGCAGCGATGTTATAAAGGATGTTGAACCTGAAAGCAGTGATTCCTGTTCTCGAATCGCAGAGTCAACCATTTATTTGGTCATGCCTAAGAAAGTAGGCTTGTTCTGGCCCTGGATGTATATTCCCATCCATTGGGAACATCAGTGGCCCGTTTTGCTATTCTGGATCGTCTTTACCAGTTTCAGGGCTTGCCTTCGGATTAGCCATGGTGCCTGGGACATTTTTCCTAGCTCATGGTGGCGGTAGTGGCGGCTCTCCACAACAGCCGCATTCTAGTTCTCCTCTTTCTGGATGGCTGGTTGATTCATACCAACACCATGGAAGAAAGTCTTCCTGCAGGATGGTTCCTTGCTACAGGAACCAGGCTCGGTGGTGAATCTGGCCCAGACTGATTTGCAGCCACCTCAGACCCTGGAATATCTCAAGGTTCAGTTTGATACAAGGCGGGGAAGAATATTCCTGCCACAGTCTAGGATCACACTTTGATGCTGTGACTTTGATCCCTGCGGAATCCTGTTTGTCTGACCTGGGGGTCTTATCTACAGGTCCAGGGATTAATGGCTGCCGCATTAGAAGTTGTTCAGTGACCATTGATGTCCTTTTGGAGTCCACAGTCGAAATCCTATGCGGTAAGACTGTTCCTCCCATTAGAGGTGAGATCCCAGTTGGAGTGGTGATTACAGGCTGATCATTTTAAGAAAGGAATTTCCTTGACGAATCCAGATTGGTTGGTACTCACGACAAATGCGAATCTCTGGGACTGGGGGGCTCACTGTCATGAGTTGGTGGTGCATGGGTGCTGGAATGAAGTAGAGCAGCGGTGAAACAACAACAAACTGGAAGCACGAGCAGTTTGGTTGACTTGCTGGTGATTTGCCAAGCGGCTAGAGCAGCTTCTCCTAAGTATATCCGCTTTTCTTATGGCCATAAAGAACATCATCAGATGTAATTTCTTCTTCAGGAGAAACTTGGACCTAGCAGAATGGGAGCTGGTGGTTGAGACCTTCTGCTCCTGGTGAACCGCTGGGGCCTATTGAATCTAGGCCTGTTGGCGAACTTCAACAGCACAAAGGTTCCACACTTTTTCAGTTGCAGGTGGAGCCCAAAATCGATGGGCATTGATGTTGTTCTTCAGGAATGGCCACAGAGTGCCCTGTTGTATGCATTTCCCCCTGACCTTTGTTAGGCAGGCTGATCCAGAAGGTTTACATGTCAAACCAACACTGTCCTCTTGCTGGATCCAGATTGGGTTTGAAGGCCCTGGTATACCAATCTCTAGAGACTTCTGGTGGACAGTGCCCTCGAGCTACCGTCTCAGACAGATCTTTTACATCAGCGGCTCATTCTGCTGTAATTTGCACTCTTCTTCGGGCCCGAAAATCTTCTGCTTTTTTAGCCTATGTTAGTTTGGTCAGTCCTTGAGGCCTAAAGTTCTGAGCAATGTACTCAACCGCTCAAGGTGGCTATCCATTTTGATCTTGGAATTTTTACAGGCTGCCTTGTTTAAGGGTTTGGCCCTTAGCACCTTGAAAGTTCAAGGTACAGTTCTGGCTTGTTATAGGGAAAGAGTCATTGGAGCTCTTTTGTCCTCCCATCTGGACATGTGCCATTTCTTGCAGGGAGTTAAACATCTTCACTTCCCATTGGGCCTTTCCATGTTTCTGTGAGATCTTATCTTGGTCCTTGAGTTTTTGGCAGGTCCATCTTTCCTCCCGCTGCATACTTTTTCCTTGCAACTGCTTATCTTGAAGACAGTTCTTTCTGCTAGCAATCTGTTTAGCATGTTGGGTCTCTAAACTGTAGGCTCTTCCTGCCGTGGGCTTTTTCTCTGTGTGACCTGGGTGTGGTCCAACTTCGGATTGTGCCTCCTTTTTTGACCCAATGTGGTTTTGGAGTTTCATTTGAATCAGTCCTTTTCTCTGCCTGCCTTGGACAGGGACAGAGATGAAGTTCAGTACCGCCTTTTGCGTTCCTTCAACGTCAAGCATTTTTTACGGCAGTGTTATGAGGTGACTAAGGTTGTTTGGAAGTCTGATCGTCTGTTTGTGCTGCATGGTGGAAGTAACTAAGGAGCACTGGCAATACGGGCAGCGATTGCCCATTGGGTTAAGGAAGTCAACATGACACCTGTATGGGCTGCTGACGTTACTTTACCAAGACAGATTAGACCGCACTCCATGTGGGGTCATTCGGTATTGTGGGTGAAACTTCATTTTTTGTTGCCTGTTGAAATTTGCCGAGCAGTGACTTGGTCATCTTTACTCCCCTTCTTCAAGCATTACCGCTTGGATGTTAGAACTATGGAGGACATCACATTTTTGCGGGTGGCATTGTCTGGACCGCTGGCAGCCTCCCACCCTTTTTGAGGTTAGCCTTGGTACATTCCACTCGTTGGGATTGATGAACCCGAGCGCTAAGGAAGGAGAAATTACTACTTACCTGATAATTTCCTTTCCTTTAGTGATGGGTAGGTCAATCCTAGACCCTCGGCTACCGGTGTTTGAATTAATGGTTAGCATTTCTTAGGGCGAGCTATGCAGAGTATGATTCCTACTCTTCATTATCAACTGGTAAGTGACTTCTCTAGCCCTTAGTTTGCTAGATATGTGCCTTTCTTGGCTGACTTCAGTTTTCCTGTTGGTTGAGAAACATGAATGTTTACCTGTTGATAATAATGTTCAAGTATAATCAGTTTATGCATAGTTTGGCTTTTCCAGTGAATACTGGCAGGCTGATGTTGAAATGGGACTATATGGCTGTGATGTCCGCTTTTGCTCCATCTCCATCTGCTGGCAGAGGTGCCTAACCCTCTCATTGTCATTGACTAATCCATCACTAAAGGAAAGGAAATTAACAGGTAAGTATCAATTTCTCCATCTAAATACATTAAAGTATCACTGTTCTACACAACATACTGTATGCTTTCAGTGTGAAAGAACAATTAGTGAAATATGAGTAATCAATAACCAAAAAGCCTTGATTGTATAAGTCTTCACACCCCTTGACTCAATACTTGGTGGAAGCTCTTTTTGCAGCAATAAAGCCTTGAGTCATTTAGGATGTGTGTACTAAATTTGCACAGCAAAATACCATACAGGCTTAGACCTAAGATCTATCAATTCAAGCATCCTGTCTCAAACATGAACCAATCCATGTCACAAATACCCAGCAGGATCCCCAAAGAAGAGATCCAATTCTTCTTGCTCATAACCAGGATAAGCAGTGGTTTTTTTTCCAAGTCTACATGGCTAATAATGGTTTATGGACTTTTCCTCTAGGAACTTGTCCAAAGACTTTTTGAACATAACTAAACTAACTACTTCTGCCACATCGACTGGAGACAATTCCACAGTCTAATTGTGTGCTAAGTGAAAAAATACTTTCTATAATTTGTTTTCAATGTACTACATATTAACTTCATACAAGGTGTCCCCTAGTCATAATACTATTTGAAAGGGTAAATAATAGTTCCCTGTTTACTCATTCCACTTCACTCAAGATTTTATAGACCTCTATCATATCTCCTCTCAGATGTCTCTTCTCCAGGCTAAAGAGTCCTAACCTATTTAGCCTTTCCTCATAGAGGAGCAATTCCATTCCTTTTACCATTTTGGTTGCCCTTTCTGCACATGTTCTAGTTTGTCCATATCTTTTTTTTTTTTTAAGATAGAGGAAACAGAACGGCACACATTACTCAAGGTGTGATTGCACTATGGATCATTACAGAGGCATTATGATAGACTGTTTTATTATCCATTCCTTTCCTAATAGTTCCTTATATTTTATTTGCTTTTTTTTTTTTTACTTTCACTATGCACTAAGCTAGGGGTGGCTTACTCTGTCCCTCAAGAGCCACAAACAAGCCTGGTTTTCAGAATATCTGCAGTGAATATGCATGCACTAGATTTGCATACAGTGGAGGCAATGCATGGAAATATACCTCATACATATTCATTAGAGAATTGCAGACCAAAACATTTTGTCTTTTGGGGGCAAATTCACATTTCATTTAGGTATTTTTCCAATTTAATTTAATTTAATTTTTTAGGTTTTGGAAAAAGTACACATTATTTACGAATAGTTTTGCTAAAAACAAAAGAAAGATAAACTCAAAATTTCATGTTTTTCTTTCGTTTCAATTTGAAAACAAAAGAAACAGGTATGAATAATTAAAACTATAGATACACAAGGCTGGGTTCTATATTAGGAAATATCACCCAGGAAAAAGACACTGGAGTCATTGTAAACAATATTTTGAAATCCTTGGCCTAATGCAGGGGTTGCCAATTCTGGTCCTCAAGAGCCACAAACAGGTCAGGTTTTCAGGATATCCATAATGAATGTTATAGATGAATATTAGTTTCAAGTGACATTGTCTATGTATGCATCACTTTGCATTTTTCCACATTAAATTGAATCTGCCATTTAGAAGCCCAATCCGCCAGTGCAGTTTTTGCCCATTTTTCTTGGCAGAAAAGCTACAAGCTCTTTCAAAGTGACTGGGATCATCTGTACACTGCAAGCTTCAAGTCTTGCCACATATTTTCTGTTGGATTCAGGTCTCTGGTTTGATTGAGCCACTTGCAGACATTCACATGCTTCTTGCTGAGATTCTTCATTCTTACTTTTGCTTTGTGCTTAGGATCATTGTGCTGCTGAAAAGTGAACCTTCTTCCCTGTCCAAGGTCTGACAGACAGGAATAAGTTATCTTCCAGGATCTCTCTGTATTTTGCACCATCTATCTTTCTTCCATTTTCACTTCTCCCTATTTCCACTACTGCAAAGCATCCCCACGATATAATGCTCCCACCACCATGCTTTACTGTAGGGATGGTGTTCCATAAGAACATAAGAAATTGCCATGCTGGGTCAGACCAAGGGTCCATCAAGCCCAGCATCCTCTTTCCAACGTGGCCAATCCAAGTCACAAGTACCTGATAAGTACCCAAACATTAAATAGATCCCAGGGTACTAATGCTGGTAACAAGCAGAGGCTATTCCTTATTGATTAATAGCAGTTGATAAACTTCCCCTCCAGAAATTTATCCAAACCTTTCTTAAATTCAGCTACACCAACTGACTTAACCACATCCTCTGACAATGCATTCCAGAGCTTAATTGTGCATTAAGTGAAAAATAATTTGCTCTGATTTGTTTTAAATGTGCTACTTGCTAACTTCATGGAGTGCTCCCCAGTCTTTCTATTACCTGAAAGAGTAAATAACCGATTCACATTAAGGCAGCGTGCTATATTTGTTTTTGTTACACCACACATACCGCTTGATATTGAGACCAAAAAGATTCACTTTGGTCTCATCAGACCACAAAGTCTTCTCCCATCTGCAGACAGAATCCCCTAAGGGGCAGATTTTAAAAGCCCTGCGAGCGTAAATCCAGCTGGATTTACAAGCGCAGGGGACTTGTGCGCCGGCGCGCCTATGTTGCATAGGCTGCCGGTGCATGCAAAGCCCCGGGACGCGTGTAAGTCCTGGGGCTTCGCTTGGGGGGGGCACGTCGGGGGTGGTGCAGCATTTGGGGGCGTTCCGGGACCGGGCCGAGGCCGCCGAACCAGCCCCAGGGCCGGGGAATGGTGCGCTGGCAGCCGGCCGGCGCTCGCAAGTTACGGCTGCCTCGGGCAGGCGTAACTTTATCAACAAAGGTAGGGGGGGGGATTTAGTTAGGGCTGGGGGGTGGGTTAGGTAGGGGAAGAGAGGGGAAGGGGGGGGGGCCGGAAAAATGTTCCCTCCGAGGCCGCTCCGAGCGGCTTCTGAGGGAACGGAGGCAGTCTGCTCGTCTCAGTGCGCGCAGGTTGCACAATTGTGCACCCCCCTGCGTGCGCCGACCCTGGATTTTATAACATGCGTGCGGCAGCGCGCGCATGTTATAAAATCTGGCATAGATTTATTTGCGCCGGGTTGTGTGAACAAATCTACACCCGCACATAACTTTAAAAATCTACCCCAGTGTGTTTATTTGCAACACATCATATGGCTTTTCTTAAGCAGTGGCTTCCTTCTTTCCTCCCTTCCATACAGATCATGTTTGTGGAGTAATCTTGAAATTGTTGAACAGTCAGTATTTTCCCCAGTCTCAGCTAGAGACCTTTGTAGTTCTGTCAGTAAGCAGGCATGAATTAGCCTTTATGCTTGGGTGATGTCATTCACCAATTCCAACAGGGACCCTGCTGTCATAAGAACATAAGAACATGCCATACTGGGTCAGACCAAGGGTCCATCAAGCCCAGCATCCTGTTTCCAACAGTGGCCAATCCAGGCCATAAGAACCTGGCAAGTACCCAAAAACTAAGTCTATTCCATGTTATCATTGCTAGTAATAGCAGTGGCTATTTTCTAAGTCAACTTAATTAAGAGCAGGTAATTGACTTCTCCTCCAAGAACTTATCCAATCCTTTTTTAAACACAGCTATACTAACTGCACGAACCACATTCTCTGGCAACAAATTCCAAAGTTTAATTGTGCGTTGAGTAAAAAAGAACTTTCTCCAATTAGTTTTAAATGTGCCACATGCTAACTTCATAGAGTGCCCCCTAGTCTTTCTATTATCTGAAAGATAAATAACCGATTCAAATCTACCCGTTCTAGACCTCTCATGATTTTAAACACCTCTATCATATCCCCCTCAGCTGTCTCTTCTCCAAGCTGAAAAGTCCTAACCTCTTTAGTCTTTCCTCATAGGGGAGCTGTTCCATTCCCCTTATCATTTTGGTAGCCCTTCTCTGTACCTTCTCCATCGCTATTATATCTTTTTTGAGATGCGACGACCAGAATTGTACACAGTATTCAAGGTGTGGTGTCTCACCATGGTGCGATACAGAGGCATTATGACATTTTCTGTTTTATTCACCATTCCCTTTTTAATAATTCCTAACATTCTGTTTGCTTTTTTGACTGCTGCAGTACACTGAACTGACGATTTCAATGTGTTATCCACTATGACGCCTAGATCTCTTTCTTGGGTAGTAGCACCTAATATGGAACCCAACATTGTGTAACTATAGCATGGGTTATTTTTCCCTATATGCATCACCTTGCACTTATCCACATTAAATTTCATCCGTCATTTTGATGCCCAATTTTCCATAGGTTAGTAAATACTTTACTGAGCCATGTACAAGAGTTCCCACATGCGTGCACTGCCTCGGGAGCCTCTCAGTCTCTTCCAGAACTCCCTGCATAAATCTACTGTCTCCTCAGAGCATGCTGCTCAGACAGTAGTGGGACATGATGTGGCTTTCCACAGCAGTTTCCTTAACCTATGACTACTGACTTTGGAGGACGACCTGATCGCAGCAGTATCTTGGTGGTGCCAAACTGTTTTGACTTTACAGTGATGGACCTGACAGTGCTCCAAGGGTTATTCAAGCACATTGACATTTTCATATAACATTTCCTGATCTGAACCTTTGAATGATGTTATCCTCGAGTTCATTTGGCAGCTCCTTGTTTGGCATGTTTTGATCTTTGCTTCAAATTTACTTCACACAATTTGATCTTTGCTTCAAATTTACTTCACACAACAGAAACAGACTGATTCTTCATCCAGAATTATTCAAATCTGGTCAACTACTGTGATAGGATATAGGTAAGCTGTACATATGGGCTTTGTTAGGGCAATTTTTTGAACCAGAACTAATTTGGATTTGCTGTGTTAAAGGACATGAAGACTTATGCAGGTAAATTGTGTTTTTTTATTCTTAGACATCCATACTCAGCACGTTTGTCCAGCTAAGTTTAGCACTTAACTGGCAAACTCCAAGATTTAAAAATCCAGTGGTATATTTGCCCCAGCACAGTCTAATAACTTGTTATTCGGCTAGAAACGTATCTGGCTATGCCAGGAGCGTTCCAGGGCACAGTGTCATCATCCGGCTCAGTTAGCCGGATTACCCTTATTTTCAGCATCATCTAGCTAAGGTAGTAGGATAACTTTAGAGCAGTCCTAAAGTTTGTAGGATAAACTTATCTAGCTAGTTTTAAGATAGCTGGGTATATTCAGTAGTGTGCCTGTGCTGCTGAATATCCTGGCTAAATTAGCTAGATAAGTTTATCCAGCTAACTTTCCTACCCAGCCAGTGAATGAATATGGGCCGTTTAATTAATTTTGGAACATTTCTAAAATTGTTCTTTCACGATAAAATTGTAGCACATGTTGTGAAGATCAGTGAAACAAAATCGTACCTTAATGCATTTTTATTTGTATTTTTTTAGACACAGATGTGAAAAGTGCACAAGAGAGTGAAGACGTTTACCAGGCACTGTAGTGTTTCACTGCAAAATTTTGAAAAATGCTATAGAATTTTTAACACTTGCTGTAGTCACCCTGTGAATTGCTATCAAAAACCAGTGGCCTTGATTATTATAAAAGCTAATGGCAGTTCTTCCTGAAGCTTTTTGCTGTAGTATGCAATATTTAGCGGTAAAAAAAACGATCGGTGTATAAAAGGACTTTTATTAGATCTTGCCCGACTCCGGCCGAGTTTCCCTCACCACGGAGCTGCCTCAGGGGCTGTGTGAAAGAACTCTTGATGGAAGAACTCCAGTCAGTGAACAACAAAGTATATGAATGGTTATTCTTGTCAAACAGATCTGCTATCAATTCCACCGGCACGCATACCTTTAAACACTATTCAGTGTTATACGTTGAATCGTTTGTCATGTTGCAAACTCTGTATTGAAAAATTGTGCTTAATGCTAGAAGTCAAGCTTTAACCAGTATGCAGTAATATATGTCAATTCAATGTAGCAACGCGTGGTGGAATATAATGGTAACTGTCACCATTATATTCCACCATGCGTGCAGCACGGCTAATAAGCACAACTGTTTCGACTGGAATGTTCTTGCTACATTGAATCGACATATATTACTGCATATTGGTTAAAGCTTGACTTCTAGCATTAAGCACAATTTTTCAATACCGAGTTTGCAACATGAGAAACGATTCAACGTATAACACTGAATAGTGTTTAAAGATATGCGTGCCGGTGGAATCGATAGCAAACCTGTTTGACAAGAATAACCATTCGTATACTTTGTTGTTCACTGACTGGAGTTCTTCCATCAAGAGTTCTTTCACACAGCCCCTGAGGCAGCTCCGTGGTGAGCGAAACTCAGCCAGAGTCGGGCAAGATCTAATAAAAGTCCTTTTATACACCAATCTTCTTCTTTGTTTTTTTAACCGCTGCATAGCAATCTTGGATCGGCTTCCGCTTTTTTTTTTGGGACCATGTATGCAATATTTTAAAAAATGTGTGCATTTTTGTTGGAGGTACTGAAATTTGTATGCTTTTTAATAGCAGGTCCTGGAAAAGACCATGAAGTTTTAAGAAGAAGGGTTGAAAATGGAGCCAAGGAACTTTGGTATTTTGTCCGAAGTGAACTGAAGAAATTGAAAAATTTTGAAGGAAATGAACTCCAAAGACACATTGATGAACTATTAGGCGATATGGGTCATCAGGAAAGGTATGAAAAGGGATTCCTATAATATTTTATCTTTCTACAGAAAATGTTCAAATTAGGTTGTCACCAACTCTTCTTAATTAGTCAAGATATAGCATTAATCTTTACGGCCTATTTTCTGTAAGATGAATGGAATAGAATAGTCTGCTAAATGGAAGGAGTAGCCTAGGTTTTAGAGCAGTGGGTTATGCACCAAGAAAGCCAGGGCTCAAATCCCACGGCCTCCCCCTGCGACCCTAGGCAAGCCACTTCACCCTTCATTGCCCAGATATGAACTTAGGTTGAGAGCCCTTTGGGGATAGGGAAATGCCTACAGTACTTGAATGTAATCCGCTTTGAAGTGACTGAAAGGCGGAATAGAAATAAATAAATAATAATATTTAAAATGTTTTCATACTCCATTTTCTATAGAAGAGTAAGAAATGTCACAACACAGTACATTGGCAGCCTTGGAAAAATTAAAAGCAATTTTTTCTCTTGAATGCGGCAATAAATCTTGCACTTTCCCTTCTAGCCAGTTCATTTGTCACATAATGTGCACACTAACAAATTAAACACCACACAAAAACAAATATATTCAGTGATGGAAGAGTATTTAGAAAACCTAGAGGAATGTTTTCAGCCATGGGCTGGCCAACCATATTGGACATTTTAAATTATCCAACTAACTTTAGCAGGATATTCAACAATCCTAAAATTATCTGGCTAACATAGCTGGATAGTGGTGATGCCCAGAATGCCCCTGTCTCCCCCCCGCGAGATGGATAACTGTTTAGTCAGATAAAAATATATCTGGCTATCTCAGGGCATTGGTGTGACAGGATTTTTCAATCTTTCCATTTGTCTTGCTCTTTTGTTATCATCCAAAATAAAGGGAAACTAATAAAACATAAATCACATACTGAGGGCTTAGCATTGAAGGAGTCAGCAAGCCAGACAGCGTGTTCAAAAATACTTGAACCGCCTGGTCTTTTCAACATCCACCTTGAGTTTAAGGGAATAAAGCATTTTAAACAAAATCAAACTTGCAAAGGTGTCTTCAAAACAAAAGGTTCAATAAATTATGTGCTTAAATCCTAATGATGAAGAAATTCCAAAGAAAGTCCAACACGGCCGATGTTTCACTTCAAAAAGCTTCATCAGGGGTCACATCACTAATCAGTTTCAACGAGCAGACACAGTCGACAGTGGTGGCTCCTTCTGTGGTGCCAAGGACTGTTATAGCGGTGGCAACAGCTCTTCCTGTTGGCTCCACCTGATTTAGCAGCAACTTCTCTCATCGGCCCAGAACGGTGATGCCTCCTGTTGGGCTCAGGCCTACTGAAGTGATGACAATTATGTTGGACCCACTACAGCACCCCAACTGCTGAATCTCTTTCGATCAATCTCAGGCCTGCCAAAGTGGTAGCAGCTTCTCACTCCCTTTGTGCTTGGCCAATGGAAGGTTCCAACTTTTAGGTACCTGGGAATTTTATATCCCTTTGTTTGTTGAATCACAGTTTTCAGTCAAGTCTGCTGCTATTCAGGAATAATTAGATACTGAAGTTGTTGTTCTCATTTTAAATACAAAAAATGAATCTCTGGTTAAAAATAGCAGTTGGGGCATAATCTTGTGTTTACTTTTTTTTTCCTTCTATGGATTTGAATAAATTTAATAAAATATAAATTTTAAAAAACCCAGCAGTTGGGGCAGACCCAGTAGCTTAGTGGAAACTGCATCTTGCCATGTGATAATTTTGGGTTTGATGCTTTTTGCTTGTATGGCTAATGCTGATTATTGATGCAGAGGTAGTATTCATAACTCCCAGAGGGGGGAGGTAGTTGGGTTAAAAAATAGGAAACCCCCTGAATTCTTGTAAATTAAGGCTCATGGCACCATTTCTGCAGCAGAGGCTGATTGCAGGTGAAGCTGGTAACCCAAAAAAGCAGGTGAGGAAATAGCTGGGTTCAAAACCAAAAGAGAAAATACCTGTTGCATCAATTGCAATTTATAGATACATCTAGAAATTGCATTATGTAGCTTACATCCAATTGTCTTAACAGCACTACTCATACTTCCATTATTGAAAGCCAGATACATCAACAATCAAGTTATGTATTTGTTCTGTTGCATTCCCCAGGAGTGTGTAACATGACCAACAACTTTCAAACCAGAAATTTTTGACATGAAGAGTATTGACTCACCCACCCTGCCACTGCCTCTAGCAGTCCTTCCTACCCAATCTTCTATTAGTCACATGTAGGGAAAGACCCCAGCAGTATCAGCTTCTGTGGAGTGATGCATCTGAGCCATAAGGGGCCGATGCAATACAGTGCGCTCAGTCGAGCGCACTGTATAACCCGCATTCGGATGCGGGTTGAATAGGAGCTAATGAATCCCCTAATACAATAAGGGAGATTAGCGCCTATTCAACGCGCGTCCGGCCGACGCGGAGTGAGTCTAATAGCGCTAATCACATGCAAATGCATGTGATCGAGGCTATTCGTATTCACTCCAGATGCAAAAAAAAAAAAAAAGTGGGGCGGATTTTCAGAGCCCTGCTCGCCTAAATCCGCCCAAAACCGGGCGGATTTAGGCGAGCAGGGCCCTGCGCGCCGGTGAGCCTATTTTACATAGGCCTACCGGCGCGCGCAGAGCCCCGGGACTCGCGTAAGTCCCGGGGTTCTCCGAGGGGGGCGTGTCGGGGGCGTATCGGGGGGCGGGCCCGGTCGTCGCGGCATTTAGGGGGCGTGTCGGCAGTGTTTTGGGGGCGGGTACGGGGGCGTGGCTACGGCCCGGGGCGGTCCGGGGGCGTGGCCGTGCCCTCCGTACCCGCCCCCAGGTCGCGTCCCGGCGCACAACAGGCCCGCTGGTGCGCGGGGATTTACTTCTCCCTCCGGGAGGCGTAAATCCCCGGAGAAAGGTAAGGGGGGGTGTAGACAGGGTCGGGCGGGTGGGGTTAGGTAGAGGAAGTGAGGGGAAGGTGAGGGGAGGGCGTTAGAGGATTCCCTCCAAGGCCGCTCCGATTTCGGAGCGGCCTTGGAGGGAATGGGGGTAGGCTGCGCGGCTCGGCGCGCGCCAGCTATACAGAATTCATAGCCTTGCGCGCGCCGATCCAGGATTTTAGTGGATATGCGCGGCTCCGCGCGTATCTACTAAAATCCAGCGTACTTTTGCTTGCACCTGATGCGCCAGCAAAAGTACACCTATTCGCGTTTTTTGAAAATCTACCCCAGTGCGTCTAGGACGCACACTGGAGCAGGCATTAATAGCTGAGCACATGTAAAACAAGTACAGAAAAGCAGAAAAAATGCTTTTCTATATTTGTTTGAAATGCTTAAATTTTATTAAAAAGAAAAAAGGTTTTAAAAAAAAAAAACAGTTGAAAGTCGGGTGCAGGAAACGGACGCTTAACTGACAAGCGTCCGTTTCTTGAGCCCCCGGTGTCGCTTTTCCTAACTGGCAGACGACCGAGTTAGGAAAACCGACGCCGTTAAACTCACCATCGATTTTTTTCCTAACCCGGCAGACAGCCGGGTTAGGAAAACCGATTGGGGTCGCGTTAGCAAGGAGCGCCCCTAGTGCCTCCTTGCTAATGCGACCCCCTAATTTAAACATTGCATGGCGCCTCCCTCCTGTTCAGCACCCACTTTCTGCGCAAATTTATTGCATCGGCTCCTAGGTGTGGAAGAGAATTCACTGTGGCAGCCTCAGCGGCTTTTCAGCAACAGCATTGCCTTGAGCCCAGGCCAATTTGCTGCTGCTATTCTCAGTGTCAGAGAAAACCCTTATTTTATTTTAACCATTTTCTTAATTAATGAAATTCCCAAAGTCTCTTTTATATTGTATGTTTGTCTTGATTAGATTGTACGATCTGTGGAGAAGGGACAATCTTTTGCATGTATGGGTACAGTGCTGTGTACATCAAGTATCATAATAGAAATAAATAGAAGAAAGCTGTGTTTCATACAGGGTCCATGTAACTGCCTTCTTCTCAGCCAGATTGTGCAGGGGGTTCTTATAGGTAATCTTAAAGCCACGTTTTGCAAATTTCAGAGCTACAAGTAATTCTCTAGAGGCCAATATTTGGAACTGAAGGGCTGAATCTTTTGTGATGCGAAATCTGTAACAGAGTAGACCCACCTGAATGGGAGAAATAGTTGAAAGAATAGCCAAGAGTTTGGACAATGTACTTCAGTGCTAAAATGTGTAAAATTCTGCATTTGCAGTGCAAAACTTTACTAGATACATGTCAGTGGAAAAGGGTAAACAGTGGAGTGCCTCAGGGATCTGTACTTGGACCAGTGTTTTTCAATATATATATAAAAGATTTGAAAAGGAATACGACGAGTGAGGTTATCAAATTTGCGGATGATACAAAATTATTCAGAGTAGTTAAATCACAAGCAGATTGTGATACATTACAGGAGGACCTTGCAAGACTGGAAAATTGGGCATCCAAATGGCAGATGAAATTTAATATGAACAAGTGCAAGGTGTTGCATATAGGGAAAAATAACCCTTGCTGTAGTTACATGATGTTAGGTTCCATATTAGGAGCTACCACCCAGGGAAAAGATCTAGGCATCATACTGGATAATACTTTTAAATCTTCGGCTCAGTGTGCTGCAGCAATCAAAAAAGCAAACAGAATGTTAGGAATTATTAGGAAGGGAATGGTTAATAAAACAGAAAATGTCATAATGCCTCTATATCGCTCCATGGTGAGACCGCACCTTGAATTCAGTGTATAATTCTGGTCGCCGCATCTCAAAAAAGATATAGTTGCCATGGAGAAGGTACAGAGAACGGCAACCAAAATGATAAAGGAGATGGAACAGTTCCCCTATGAGGAATGACTGAAGAGGTTAGGGCTGTTCAGCTTGGAGAAGAGACGGCTGAGGGGGGATATGATAGAGGTCTTTAAGATCATGAGAGGTCTTGAACGAGTAGATGTGATTCGGTTATTTACACTTTCGAATAATAGAAGGAAGTTAGCAAGTAGCACATTTAAGACTAATCGGAGAAAATTCTTTTTCACTCAATGCACAATAAAGCTCTGGAATTTGTTGCCAGATGATGTGATTAGTGCAGTTAGTGTAGCTGGGTTCAAAAAAGGTTTGGATAAGTTCTTGGAGGAGAAGTCCATTAATGGCTATTAATCAAGTTTACTTAGGGAATAGCCACTGCTATTAATTGCATCAGTAGCATAGGATCTTCTTAGTGTTTGGGTAATTGCCAGGTTCTTGTGGCCTGGTTTGGCCTCTGTTGGAAACAGGATGCTGGGCTTGATGGACCCTTGGTCTGACCCATCATGGCAATTTCTTATGTTCTTATGTTCATTTAAAAGGCAAGAACTAGGAACTGTTAAAACAAGAGAGAGATCTGCAAATAATCATTTCAAATGATCTGAAGTTTACCAGTCAATGTAATAAAGCAACAGGGAAAGCTAACAATATACTTAACTGCGTAAGTAAAGATATCAGTAAAAAAAAAAAAATGCAGTATTGCCTTATGTGTCACTAGTGAGAAAGCTACCTTGAATTCTTTGTACAGTATTGGAGGTCATACCTTGGTAAGGACATTCAAAGGATGGAAGCAGTTCAGAGAAGGGCTATTGAAATGATACAGTGCTTGCAGCAGAAAACCTACCATGAAATTCATAATGGTCTCCAAATATACTCACTGAGAGAAAGAAGGATAAGGAGGGGCTTTTATTGAAACGTTGACATATTTGGCAAACTTTAATTACAGGAAAGTGACATTTTCCATAGCAAAGGAACTTCAGGAACCAGTGATCATGTTTGTCTGTTTCTTGTCTGCCTCTGTTTATTAGATTGTATCTTTCAAGAAGCAGGGCTGTATTATGTGTCTGTAACATGCCACCTACACCTGGTAATGCTATAAAAGTAGCACCAATATAGGGATAATATCAGTGCTTATAGTATTTCTACAGTCATATACACTGAAATGATATCAGAAACACTCTAGGGTGGAATCTTCAGTCTTACGCCTTCAGCGGGCTTCAGACAGAATCTTAAGTCGGCGTGTAATGTCAAGTTGTGTACCACGCCATAAAAATTATTTTCAAAGGCAGTAATAAACATTCCTTTCATGTGAACTAACAGTTTTTACCTTTGTATGTTCATTAAGCATTTTCACAAATTGCTTCAGGAGCCAGTGTATCCACACCCGACACCGTGATGTTTTGATGGTCCTCTGCCTGCGGCAGGGGAAACTATGAGGGAGTCAACACGTCATCATAAATTCATTGATAAACCCTACAAATGACCCATCTTCACTTACTAATTTTATATGAATGCAACTTCTTCCAAGTGTTTCAATATGGCTACTGCCAAAACAAGCCATTTAAAATAGTCCAACATCCCAGTTCACCCTCCAATCAGAAACTCCCAACCTAACCTCCAATCAAAAATTAGCTTCAGCCAGAATACTGACCATCCAGTTCCTTATTCAAACTAGCCAAAAAAAATCAGTATATCTGTAATTCCAAGGTTGTTCAGAATGCAAAAGCATGTGTACACCAAGACGCGGTTTCTCCAAAACTGTGAACAAGTTCTCAATATATTATCTGTTGAAAGATAATGTGAAAGTATGGGAGCCTTCACTTTCATACACTTAACAAATATGATGTTCAATCATACGATGTTTAAGGGTCCATTTGGTGTTACCATTATATATCAGCTTACACGCACACCAAATTAAATGTACCACAATCCCGCTGCCACTGCTTGTTACCTTGGGCAAGTCTTTTCACCCTCCTTTGCCTCAGATACAAACTCACCGGGTCATTCATCAAAATGCATTATGGCGTTAACACACGCATTGACGCATGCGATAATAATGCTAGCGTGCGGTGTGAATGCAAATTTTTGGAAGGGGTGGGATCAGGGTGGATCAGGATTTAGGAAAAAAAGAAGGGCAATATTGCACCATGCGATAGCATAACGCATGCTATTGCATGGTTTTAACGCCGGAAATAACTATACCTTTTTTCCTGGCATCAGGCTGTGCGATATACCCGAAATGGCCATAATGCAATTCACGATAAATTTTTAGAATTGCAGTTTGGCCATTTCTGGGCTTGGGAAGGGGGAGAGGGGAGAAGGGGAGAGAGAGAGTGGAGTGGAGTCCATCAAGCTAGAGTGAGACAACGTAGTAGAAATGGCATCTTTGTGAGACTTTCCTCACTCCAAATGACATCAAATCTTCACCGAGGTGTACTGTGCTGTTCGTACGTCTCACTCTACATGAGAAACTGGCCCCTAAATCCTAAAGCATCACCAACACCTCACCTCAACCTATTAGATGGCCCTCCTATAGAGATATAAATACTTCACTACTATGAAGGCCTTGTAGATAGCCTCTTTCTCTCTCACTCTCTCTCTCTCTCTCCCCTCCCCCCAGAGCAAGACGTGAAAATAGTATTTATCGTGGGATGCAATAAGTTTACAGCACCATGCGATACTACTGATGCGAAATGGTATGTTATCGCATGGTGTGGTAATTCTAAACTTTTCCTAAACATGCCTCTTTTTCTTATCGCTGGCGTTATCCATGATTTTGATTAATCTAGGGGTTAGATTGTAAGCCCTCTGAGGATAGGGAAATACCGACAGTACCTGAATGTAATCTGCTTTGAAGTTCCTGAAAAGCAGATTGTAAATTAAAAATAGAAATAGTTAAACAAATGGTGTGCTCACAAAATGCATATGCTGAGACAATTTGGACTATGATAACCTCATGCCCTCACTAAAATTAGCCAACCTGTACATCTTGTAGGTCCTCAGCCTGCACATTTCTAAATAAAGATTGTACAGCATAGTAAATATCGGATGTAACTGTAACAAGGGCCAATGATTACATATACCGCATTGAATCAAATAAGTACATGAAGAAAAGGTAATACACATACAGAATGAGTCTCATACTGTGAAGTATGCAAATGTAACAATAACATCTCATGCTGAGCCCACCTAGCCTTCATATAGGCTTGCTTAATGATCCGTATAGGATACTAAACATTGACTTATGTTTCTGTCTAAAGCCCATTGAGAAAGTAAGACTGCAGATTACATCCTCAGCATTCTGTACATTTCTGATACCACTTCAGTGTAGAAATACTATAAGAATGTTGAAGTGACTGAAGATTATCTGTCTATCAGTGTTTACCCAGTCTTGCAATAAACACCAGGAAATTGGCCACGGAGTAGCAGTATGTTGCACTAAGCAGGTGCAAGAATTAGTCATAAAGGAAAATAAGGAACCTTGGTTTCAAGGCTCTGTAATATAATCGAGACCATTACTTTCTTTAGGTAAACTAGGTGATTGCCTATAGTGTCGAGATTTTGGGGGTGGCACAATCCTGCCAGCATGAGGTCCAGAGTAGTGCTGTACCAGACCTAATACCAATCTAGGGAACACTGTGCTGGCGCCACTGCTGCCAATAAGAGGGAGCACTTTGCTGGAGCTTCCACCAGTAGCTAAGTTTGAGGAGGTTGAATAACCAAAATTTTGCCAAGGGCACCAAATATTCTTGCACCGGCCCTGAATACAAGAAATAACCAGTGATAAGCTTATTATGAAGAAGTTAATGTCTGATCAAGAGTATCAGACTGCAAATTGCAGGCACTCCAGTGAAAGTAAAATTGGATTTTGGAGCAAACACCTCTATCATAACTGCAAATGTTTATGAGCAACTTGTAGGAAACCTTTTCTGAAGTCAGCATCATTCTGAGCCCAGGAGATGTGGTACCAACAAGAGGTCAGTTCATAACTCATACTCAGCTCAACACCAATGATTGCTAGAGGACATATTCCTTCCAATTATTGGTGGTAGATTCTGCAGATAAAAATCTACTGAGTAGAGGAATAAGGGTAGTAATGGGATTTATTTACTGAGTCAAAGCAGAAAGTGTTTGTAGTAGGATGGGCTCTTAAAAGAGGAGACATGGCCTGACTGCATTTGAAATGTACTAGACATAGCATTGAAGTGTCATGATAAATTGAAATTTAAAATATTCATCCAGGGGACATCATGGTCAGCCAGGAGGGATTTTCACATATAAACCACCTTATAGTCCCCAGAAGATTTAGAGCTGAGATAGTACAGAGAATACATCTTGCTCATTGACTGGCCAACTCCCTAGAACTATTTGAGTATCTTTGGTTTGCTACTATAACCAGTTTTAGCCCTTGTTGTCTACTTATTTTTGTTTTAGACCTTTGTTATACACATAGGGCCAGATTTTAAAAGCCCTACGTGCGTTGGGCCTATTTTAAAAAGGCCCGGAGATGCATATAAAGCCCCAGGACGCACATAAGTCCTGGGGCTTGCAAAAAGGGACAGTCCAGGGACGGGGTGGTCCAGGGCGGTGCCAGAGGCCTCCAACACAGCGGCCATTGCCGCTGTGTCGGAGGATTGCGTGCCGGCGTACGCAATCTGTGCCTGCCTCCAGGCGGGCGCAAAAGGTTAGATAAAACTTTTTTTGGGGGGGGAAGGTTAGGGGGAAGAGGTGAGAAGGTTAGGTTGGGGGGAGGGAACAGGGGAAGCCCGCGGGCGTCGGCGCTCTCAAGGTGCACTAGCATGCACCCCCTTGCGCGCCCCGACCCCCAATTTTATAGCTTGCGCGCGCCTGTGCGTGCAAGTATTTAAAATCGGGTGTACATGTGGGCGCGCCGGGTAGCGTGCGCACGTCTTAAAATTTACCCCATACTGTTTATATAAGCTATTGTGTTTATTCGAGTTGCTACATCCCACCTTGGTGAATTTTTTATTCAAACAGTTGCATAATAAATCCAAATAATAATTTAGGACTTCCCAAATGCAGGGAGAGATACAAACAAATTGTTTGGTGGCTGCACATTCTACCCCAAGTAAAAGGATGTTCTCTCTTAGCACACTGCATCATTGATAATCCTAGCCAATGCAAGAAGCCTCTCCTCATGTAAAAACTTCTTGAACTTCCTTGCCAGAAGATGGCAGCTGACCTGTGTGAACTTAAAGGTAAAACCATCATATTGCTCATTTACTACTCTCACTGAATCAAAATCCTGCACTTCCTACCCTCTCCAGTGCATCAGTAATTTGAAGACTGAAGAATCGCTTTGCCTAATTTGGATCACTCGAGACCTGGAAACTGGCAGTGGGCCTCAGTTCAATGCTCTGTCATTTTCAGCTCAATATATCTGCCATTTATTTATTTTTATTAACACAGTTATATTCTGCAAAATCAAATAAATATTGATTAAGACGGATTACAGACTAAAAACATTTAACATAGTGGGACAAACAACAAAACAACAAGGTTGTATTTTCTGCAAGTGAATGTAGAATGGCAGCCACTGCAAACAGTTTCGTGTTAATCAGATCACTTTCTCTCCTGTCTGAACTACAGCAACAGAAGCTATAAGAGAAAATCCAGCAGAGCTGTTAATAGGCCAAATTCTCCAAACTTCCTTTTCTTCACTACTGGTGGCATTTGTATCTGAATTTTCAGAAAGCGTTTGACAAAGTATCTCATGAGAGACTCTTGAAGAAATTAAAAAGTCATGGGAGAAGAGGCAGTGTTTTATTGTAGATTGAGAACTGGTTAGCAGAAAACAGGGAGTAGGGCTAAATGGTCAATTTTCTCAAAGGGGAAAGGTGAAAAGAGGAGTGCCCCAGGGATCTATACTGGGACCACTGCTTTTTAACTTATACTTATACCTTCTACTCTCCATCCCGAACATTATTTCAAAATCTTTAGCAGATATCAACTGCTCCTTGGCACAAGGGTGGGTACCAGACCAACTAAAACTCGCAATACTTAAACACCTACTAAAAAAAAACAACCTTCTGCCTACTGACCCTGCAAACTTACAACCCATAGCTAACTTACCTCTGATCGCCAAAATTATGGAAAAAATAGTAAACAAACAACTCTCTGAATACCTGGAGGAGAACAATATTCTTTCCCCTTTCCAGTTTGGCTTCCGCAAAACTCTTAATACCAAATCCCTTCTAACTTCTCTGTCGGACACCATCCTCCTAAACCTGGAAAAAAACCAGCCTTACCTCCTAGCACTACTCGACCTATCTGCGGCATTTAATACTGTGAATCATTCCATCCTTTTAGAGCGTCTATCAGACATTGGTATCAAAGGAGTGGCATTCAGCTGGTTTAAATCGTTCCTTGACAACAGATTCTACAAGGTCAGGATCAACAACAAGGAATCACACCCCATCAGATCCAACCTGGGAGTCCCCCAAGGTTCATCCCTCTCTCCTACCCTTTTCAACATTTACCTGCTCCCACTCTGCCAATTACTTACTAACTTAAAATTAACATATTACCTCTAAGCGGATGATGTCCAGATTCTTCTCCCAATCACAGACTCTCTTCAAAAAACCTGGTCCCACTGGAATAGTTGTCTGCAATCGATCAACAGCCTTCTCACCAGCCTAAACCTGATCCTCAATACAAATAAGACCGAGATCCTCATCATATCGCCGGACGAAAACAACTTCCTCCTCAACTCCCCAAGCTCTTCACAATTCGCAAAAAAAAGCTATCAATCACTCACCTTCCGTCAGAGATTTAGGGGTTCTGCTCGACAACCAATTTAATCTTAAAACATTTGTCCAAAACACCACTAAAGAATGCTTCTTTAATTTGCCAGTACTTAAAAAACTGAAACCTCTCCTGCATTTCCGAGACTTCCGTCTGGTGCTGCAATCCATCATCCTCTCTAAAATTGACTATTGCAACTCCCTCCTTCTAGGTCTCCCCGCGATCACCATCAAACCTCTGCAGATGGTCCAGAATGCCGCCGCTAGGTTACTTACCAACTCAAATAAAAGAGATCACATCCCTCCCATCCTTCAGTCACTTCACTGGTTACCCATCAAATTTAGGATCTCTTTCAAAGTTCTCACAATGATCCACAAGGACATCCATAATATCTCCCCTCTCAAGCTCCGCAGCCAATTCCGTCCGCACACCTCAGACAGACCAGTCAGAAGAGCGTACAAAGGCTCTCTGTATGCCCCCCCCTGCTAAAACTTCTCTAAGAAAGCGAGCATTATCAACAGCAGGGCCCACTGTCTGGAACACACTTCCACCAGATCTCCGTCAAGAACTTTGCCCTCAGACTTTCAAGAAATATCTAAAAACTTGGCTTTTCAGTCAAGCTTTCCCCGGAAACTCAAGCTTACACTGACGCAGTCCTAAGGACATGGGCAAGGGCTCGTGGACAATGGACACGCCGCACTCTCAACCCAGTCCTCCCAGGCCTTATCTGGGGTTTCTCTTCCTTAGTTATTGCTTCTGCTCTTTCCCTCCTATTTTCTCCTGCCCCCCCCCCCCCAAGCCCTGCCTCTCCCCTTTCAGTTTCCCAGTTATTATTCATCTTAGACCCATTGGACCTAAGCATTATGTTTTATATGCTCTTACTCGGTATTGAAGTCTTATATTCATCCTGTATGTTCCTTTGTTTTTCTAAACATTCAAATGTTCAAATGCTCAAATGTTTAATATATCGCCCTCTCGCAACGGTTCTGTTGTACTGTAAACCGGTGTGATCTGTACAGGAATGTCGGTATATAAGAATTCAAAATAAATAAATAAATATTTATAAATGATCTTCAGATGGAAACAGCAAGTGAGGAGATCAAATTTGCAGATGATTCAAAATTATTGAAAGTTGTTAAATCAAAAGAAGATTGTAAAAAATTACAGTAGGACCTTGTGAGACTGGGAGAATGGGCATGCAAATGGCAGGTGAAGTTTAATATAGACAAGTGCAAAGTGATGCACGTAGGAAAGAACTACACAGTGCAAACTTCCACATTGGGATTCTCCATCTCAGAAAAAGATTTCAGCGTCATTGTGGATAATCTGTTGAAATCCTTTGCTTACTCTTCACTGGCAGCCAAGAAAGCAAATAGAATGCTAGGAATTATTAGGAAAGGAATGGAGAATTAAACAGAAAATATCATAATCCCTCTGTATCATTCCATGGTGCTACTGTACCTTGAGTGTTGTGTGCAGTTCTAGTCACTGCATCTCAAAAAAGATACAGTGGAATTAGAAACTGTAAAGAGAAGGGCGACTAAAATGATAAAGGGGATAGAGCGAATCTCCCTTGAGGAAAGGCTAAAGAGGTTAGGGCTTTTCATTTTGGATAAGAGACTGTTGAGGGGAGATTTGAAAGAGGTCTGGAGTGGAGTGGAATGGGTAAATGCGAATCACTTTGCTCTTTCAAAAAGTACAGACTAATGACATGCAATGAAGTTATAGGTAATACACTTAAGACAAATGGAAGAAAATATTTTTTTGCCTAATGCATAATTAAACTCTGGAATAAGCAGAATGGAATTTTGTCAACCTTTTGGGATCCTGCTAGATACTTGGGTCCTGGATTGGCTTCTGTTGTACACAGGCGGACTTGATGAATCTTTGGTCTGACCTGTTTGACAAATCTTATGTTCTTGGGTTCTTATGGTGTGATTTTAGCTATCATGCAACAAAGTGATACAAAAGCTAAGTGCTGTTGTGAGACTTTCTATAATAGATGTCATTCATTTCATTGCTTACATACTGCGCAACCAGATCCTAAGATCTGCTTGATGTGATGAACAACATTAATCAACATGCAGTTCCTTCCAATAATAAGACTCAGCAAAACTGGTACTAGCTCTCATCCCAGGAGACCCGATTCGCTTTAGCACAGATGATGAGAAGCTTCGGGGCAGGACAGTCATGGTTAGAGGGCAACATGTCTTGCTCTAGACCTCAGACATTGACCAGATATGTTGGACAACATATCTTGCACATCACTGATGAAGAAAATCCTGCTCCAAGAGACTATGGCAGACCCACCAAGGTCCTTGGTACCTGCTCAAGCAATGATCTGCAAAAGGTTGTGTCTACCAGACCAGGCTTAATAGTGAAACCCATTGTCTGGAGATGGACAGGCAAGGAAGAATAATTCCTAACCACTCCATAGGGGTATATGATCATCTTTTCGTTGGGAAAATCCTAAGGGAACAATCCTAAGGGAACAATCCTTCCCTTAGGATTGTTCAGAAATGATGTTTTCTAGTATGTGAAAGCATTCTCAGTAGAAAAACGGGAAGATGTGGTATGAAGTATAATGTTCAGTGTATAATGTTAGTTAAAATCTATGTTAATGAAGCTGTTAGTAAAGTTCATGGGACACCAGAGGGTGCCCTGGAAAATAAGCGTTCACTGTTCCTCTTCAGCGTGTGTGTTTGAGGGTGGTATGGGGCCTGGTTATACCAAATAACTAACATGTAACCATCTGAAATGTGGCAATTTCCTTTCATTTGGTTTGGTAGTAATGAAAACAAGTAGTTGATAACCCCTATTATTTAATCTGGAGATGGAAAATCCTTGAGACATCTATTGTTGTAATGGGGTCTACACTAAAAACTGAAAACAAAAACGAATTTAAATATGTGCAACTTATCTATTTTTAATGATGAACAAAAGGGTAACGTGTGTTTTATTAAGATGTGCTTAAAAATGGAATTAATAGGCTGGGATATTTCTGGCTAATTTCAGTATATAACCTTTCAAGAAAATAAATTAGTGCTTGCATTTCTTGCAAATTAAAGCACTATCATTTTCTGATAGAAAAGTGGCTTCCTATTAATTATAATACTACTAAGCTGCTGAGAAAGGAAAATTGAATTTTGTTTGCACTTGAATGTGATCAATAGTTTGTACATTACTTAGAATGTACAGTATGTCTTTAATGAAAGGTTTCATCAGCAGCTTATTCACTGGGAACAGAGTGACTTACAAACACATTGACAGCTGTCCTTTTGTCCTTGGGTGTATTTTATTAGAAAGGCCAAGTCTTCAGTAGGGTTATGATGGCAATTATTGTTTCATTAATGAACTTAAAGAAAATATTTGCATTAACACAACCTGTCATCTGTTTAAAAGAAAGATACCATGCATAACTTGGTACCATAAATTAATATTGACTTTAATGTTAACACATTGTGAAAAATTACTGTGTGCTCTCAGGACAGAAATATAGACAACCTGTTTCCTGGAAAATCATTCAAATATTTGTCCTTTATGACTTTTGTGTCACCAAATGAATTTACTGTAATGTACTGTAAACAGACATTTTTAACATTTTAACTGAGATGAAGGATCTGAAGTATTTGTATCTATTTTAAGTATAGTGCCAAACAGAAGACATGTAGTGAGAAGAATTAATGTACCTGAGACCCCTTGTGGGTGCACAGAATAGTTTCTAAAATAAAGTTTGCCTGCAAAATTGCTTTTGAAAATTACTATCTGTATATACAGGTTAGGGTTAACCTGCAGAAATGGACTTTTTTAAAAAAAAAAAATTACCTGCCAGATATTTGGATGCACTTACGTGCATCTTTCCTGTTTGTGCATAAGTTTACCTGGACTGAGCAGAAGCACTCCTGGGGTGCAGTTGGGGTGCAGTTTGCACTTACATGCATACGTATGGATTTTCAAAAGTATGTATGTTAATTTTCTTGCTAAATTTGTGCAGACTTTTTAGCAGGTGTAAATAAAGGTAGTTTTGATGAGATAATTTTCGAAGGGAAAGTACACACAGCTTTCTCTTTGAAAACTGGTGTAACTTATGCATATTTGCTGGCTAATTTATGCAGGATGTTGCAAAAATATCCCCACAGTTGAACGTTAAATCATTTTTAACTGTAAAAAAGCAATCATAAGAACATAAGATATGATATAATGGGTCAGACCAAGGATCCATCAATCCCAGTATCCTGTTTCCAACAGTGGCCAATCCAAGTCACAGGTACCTGGCAAGTAGCCAAACATTAAATAAATCATGAGCTATTACTTATTAATTAATAGCAGTTTATGGATTTTCCTCTAGGAAATTATCCAAACCTTTTTTAAACCCAGTTACACTAACTGCTGTAAGCACATCCTCTGGCAATGAATTCCAGAGCTTAACTATGCGCTGAGTGAAAAAGAATTTTCTTCGGTTTGTTTTAAATGAGCTACTTGCTAACTTCATGGAATGCCCCCTGGTCCTTCTATTATCTGAGAGAGTAAATAACTGATTTATATTAATTTGTTCAAGTCCTTTCATGATTTTGTAGACCTCTATCATATCCCCCCCTCAGTCGTCTCTTCTCCAAACTAAACAGCCCTAACTTCTTTAGCCTTTCCTCATAGGTCAGCTGTTCCATGCCCCTTATTATTTTGTTGGCCCTCTTTACACTTTTCCCAGTATAACTGTATCTTGTTTAAGATGCGGTGACCAGAATTGCACACATTATTTAAGTTGTGTCTCACCATGGAGCGATACAGAGGCATTATGATATCCATCCTTTTATTTGCCATTTCCTTCCTAATAATTCCTAACATTTTGATTGCCACAGCACACTGTGCCAACGATTTCAATGTATTATCTACTATGACGCCTAGATCTTTTTCCTGGGTGGTAGCTCCTAAGTTAGAACCTAACATTGTGTAACTACAGCAAGAGTTATTTTTCCCTATATGCATCACTTTGCACTTGTCCACATTAAATTTCATCTGCCAATCTATAGAAGTCTGCTATTTCATATCTGCTTGGTATTTCTTTTGGAAGAATGTGGTATGGCATATAGATATGGCTAGGTTGTAGCCCAGAAAGACAGTAGGCAATAACCAGTAGCTTTGAATAGACTCTCAACATATGAGTTGATGCTTTGCAGTGGTAACTTGAGTATTGTGATCTGGTCTAGCAGAGCAAGACCAGAGAACCCGCTGATACCCATCTAGACCCAACCAGTCATGACCTGGGATACAAATTTCTGTTATACATATGCATAACAATGCAAGATAGTTATTATCTACTGCTACAAACTGGCAGCATAACATCCAGACACTTTACAAGAAGGGTGATCAAGCTTCTTTTAAAATAGGCCACATTATTGGTTCTCTCTCCTATGCCAGGCACACTGAAGGTAGGGTTCCCCCCTTAGAGCTCCAGATGAATCTGAATCTGTTGAGTCACTTGTGATGGTGATGGCAGTGAAGTCTATGAAGCTGATTGATGGAGGCTGTGCATTGTAGGCAGTCAAATGACATGCCCTGAAAAGGCAACTTCACCACTAACTGTAGAAGCCTCTTCCTCACCACACTTCTGATAGAAATACACAATACATGATCTCTGCTCTTAGCCCTTTTTGGATCAGTACACACTAGCACAGGGGTTGCTGTTTGACCAGGTTAGAGTGTCTTAAGTTTCCCTAGGATATAGTAAAGAGATGGTAGGGGCTGCCTCATTGGATTAGTTCTACAGCTAACTCTAGTATTGATGAGTATATTTCACATGCGCATATAGGGGCAGATTTTCAAAGCCTACGCATGTAAATCCAGGTGGATTTACGGGCGCCGGACCTATTTTCAAAAGGCCTGGCGGTGTGTGTAAAGCCCCGGGATGCACATATGTCCCGGGGCTCGAAAAAAGGGGCGGGGCAGGGTGTGGCTGGAGCCTCCAGGCACAGCGGCCATTTGCCGCTGTGCCCGGAATCACGGGCCGGCCGTAGGAGGCAAGTGCAATTTATAAAGGTGGGGGGGAAATAGGTAGGGCTGGGGGGGGCGGATTAGATAGGGAAAGGGAGGGGAAAGTGGGGGGGAACGGAGGGAACGGGGAAAGCCATCGGAGCTCCCCTAGGGCTTGGCATGCGCAAGGTACACAAGTGTGCACCCCCTTGCGTGTGCCGACCCCGGATTTTATAACATGTGTGCAGCTGTGCGTGCATGTTATAAAATTGGGCGTAGATTTGTGCACGCTGGGTTGCGCGCACAAATCTTCGCCCGCGCATAACTATTAAATTCCGGCCCATAATTTCTCAGACTATGCAATGTTGGGGAGCAGGTGCAGGGGGAACAATGGTGAACTTCATTCACACAATCTTAAAATAGTTACTCATAAAAAAACAAGTGGCCAAAGCCATACTCTGAGCATGGACACTGACTCCAGCCACTGTACCTCATATATCAACTGCCTCAGCACCAATGTCTGGCCCCATCTTGACTCGCAGACTGTGCCGACCACCACATTCATTGCACCCTGCATCTTCCTTCTGGCAGTATGCATTGGCTGCTACTGCGACTGAGCAGTGCCATCTTCTGTTGGAGTTCACCTCCTTAAAGTTACAGAGATCATAGTCCAGTGACTATTCCAATGCCATTGGCCTATGAACACCTGCACCTTTAAGGGGCAAAATCAGACAGGACAGGATGCTGGTGCTGCATTGCCTCATCTCATATCACCTCCTACACCAACTGCCTACACAGGTAAAAGTTGCACTTACTAACTTTCCTTCCTCTAGAGTGGCTGTCCCCAAGATCAGCTGATCTTTCTTTTTAGTTGTTGCGAGCCTGAGTTCCATGTGCATGGCAATTTTAAAAATAGAAGTAAGATTATGGAGCCAATAGGAAAGAGGCCCAGAGAGGTGGTAAGGGTGGAGTGGGTGGAGTAGGTTCCATTGACCAAAATGCATGGGATTTCTCTGGGTTGGAAAATCTGCATCCCATGGCCAGTTTTGGCCCACAGGTTGTCATTTCTTCACACTGCTTTATAAGCAGGCACAAGCATTAACAAATAGAAACAAAAAATATATAAGGTGATATATTTTATTGGACTAACTTAATGCATTTCTTAACTTGTTTTGGGGATCTAGTACTCTCTTAGGCCAGAATAGAAAAAGTAAAAGATTACATATTTCACAAAATATAAGTGAATCATAAAAGGCATTCTCTTAATAGTGGGAGGGGGAATGGGGTGGGCGCTTAGATAAGAGATAGGTAGTATAATTTTGTGGCTCATATTAAGTTTAAAAACTAGGGGGGTTATTTACTAAAGCTAGCGCACACGAAAAGGGACTTTTCGTGTGCGATAGTAAAAAAAGGGGCGGAGTCGGGGCAGTGTCTGCCCCGGAAGAGGAGGAGTCGGGGCCGACGCTGCGAGGACATCACGGACAGCGAAAAAGTAAGAACCCTTTTCGCTGCCCATTTCACGCCCAATAGCACCACCTTTTATGATGGCGCTATTGGGTGCGAAAGCCGGCAGCGATCACACCGCAGAGGTGCGATCCCTGCCGGCTTTTGCAGGCCTGCCCCCCGCTTCCCGTTAGCTCGCGATTCAGGGAGCCCTGTGACATTGGTAAATCTAGGCCTAGGTCTTTGAATCCTTTCTTCTCAATTCTGAAGTATCTGATGCTTTTTGAAGTTAAAATGATCTGACACTTCAGAACTGACAAGAAAGGACTCAACAAACACCTATGTTTCTTAGCTTATTATGGGCAATACAGTTATGTTGCCTGTTGTCTTCTGATCATCTCTAATCCCCTCACCCTTTTCCCATTCATACTTTTATTGGAATATCTTTGAGTCATATGGTTTTGTTAACCTTTATTTCCAGGCATTTGTGGACCAGCACAGCCACCATACTTCTTTATAAACAGGACAGCAGTATATATTAGAAGGCTGTGAGCACAGAACAATGTGAATGCAGAAGAATTCCTGTGCAAAAGCACAAGGCTGTACTTGAGATAATGGAGTTAAAGCTAACACATGTATCTTGGTCTGATCACACCATGATCTGTTTTAAATTGAATTCTGCTTTCTCAAATCCTAAGGGTAAGGTGGAAATGAGAAACATGCGTTCTAAGAGTAAGATGACCCTTGTGAGCTTATTGAGTTGCCTTGGGCAACTTCTCAGCTAAAGTACAACGTGAGTCTGTTGAATCCATTATTAAGGCTGGTGTAATGTGTTAGAAAGTGCTATTAATCAAATAGCCCCAGTTTTTTTTTTCCATTTCATATGACTTAAACTGCCCAATGATTTTCTGACGACTTCAGAATAATGAAATTAACAGGTTAATGCCTAGAGAGATGTTGGAGGAAATAAAAAATGAGGTTGATAAACAGTACTATAGAGACTGTTTAAAAATATGGAGGTCATTTTCAATAGTGTGCATAACTCAGCACATGCAGGCATAAGTAGGTGAGCCTAAATTTATGCCTGCATTTTATATACATTGCAGCAGGAACCGCGTATCATTACCCTGAAAGTACACACGAGTGTTTCAGTACATGCACACTTTTTTAAATTCAGGGATCTGTATATTATGTACACCTATTTTATAAAAATTTGCAAAAATAGTTTACGCATTTAATAATTGTAACATGTGAAATAACCCTCAGTTTATGCACAGAGGCAGGTATTTTATAAAGTTGGCAGATGTATGCGTGTATCTTGCATATGAACATACTTATGGAATAGGAATAAGGCCCTAGCACCTGGGTCATTGTCAAAGCACCAGTTCACCTACACCTTCTATCACTTGCTCCCAACCACCCACTCAGAAACTCTGGAGATCAGAGAAGTCAGATTTAATTTCTGTGACTGGATTAGCAGGTGTAAAAGCATGCGTGCATGTTTGATGATGTATGTATATAGTCCATTTATAAAATATGTAAATGTGCATGTAGCTCCCAACCCGACCCCAAAACGCTCTTTTTCCGTACATATTTTTCCACGTGGCAACTATAGTACATGCATATTGGAAATTTGCAGAGAATCTTACACACACACTATTTTTCTGTCTTGCTTAAACATATAACCACCCAAAACAGCTGTTTCAAATAATTAATGATTTATTATAGCAACCTTCCCCTGGATTGGAGTATGAAAAGTTTTAAGAACGCAGAACGTTTTGCAGAGTAGCCAAATTCACAAAAATATAGATTTCTTAGTCACATAGCTAGAGCCCAGTCAATTTTTCAGTCTTTTACAGAAAATAGTTGGCAATAAAGTGAATCTGATCTTAGGGAGCATGAAAACAATCACTTCGCCTTTAGATCCCTCCTAGCTCTTAAACTTGGCTAGGAATGGTTTGCAGGACTCACTTAATAAATTCCTTCCTGCCTTCTCATCTAAAAACAGTTATGGTACATCCTCTTATTAAGAAAGCCTCCCTAAGTTGTGATAACAGAGAAAATGTCAGACCTCTTCCTAACTTTCCATTTTTAAGGAAAATTATTGAATGCATTGTGGTCACTCACTTACTAGAATTTTTAAATGATGATATTCTCTTGGACCCCTTTCAATCAGGTTTTTTAACCAGTTATAGTAGGAAACTACCTTTGTAGCTTGCATGATGGCCTGTGCAGAAAGCTGGCTAAAAGCAATGACTCATTATTTGTTCTATTTGAGTTAACAGTTGCCTTTGACACCAATGACCACAAAATATTATTGGGGTCATAATTTTTATTTAACTGGTTTGAATCATCTTAACAGAGAGAGGAAATGGAGCAGATTTTCTTCCCATTGGCATCTAATCAGTGATATCCCTTAGGGGGTGTTTTATCTCCTTTATTTACTTATTTACAACCACTGGGAAAATAATTTCAGAATTTATGGATTAAATATTTTACAGCTTTAAGTATGGATTCTTTTTTTTTTCTTTTTCTAATAAAGGTTTCTATTTGCTGTTGTCTCCTCCGCTCGCTTGCATCCATCCACATAATGGACTGTTTTAACAAAAGCACATTGTTTTCTTGGCTTATTTTATGGGGTTTGTTTGTTTTTTATTTGGTATTTTTCTTTTAATTTTGTATTTGTTCTTTTATGAAAGTTAAAATTTTAAGGTCTGAAAATAAAAACCAAAAAAATATTTATAAAAATACTGATTTAAGTTTCAGTAAAATTCTTCTGTGTTAGAAATATGCTTATGATTTAGGGACAGTTATTTGCCACCAACTGGTAAATGTATTTATTTAATCACATTTACTCTGTAATATTGAGGCCCTACATTATAGAAAGAGATGTCACTGTAGTTACTTCTGTAACCCTGTTTTGAGGTAGCTGCCAACGTATTCATAAAAGAATTTGTACTTCTTGGGGCTGGATCCACACATGCTAGCTCTCACACAAGTCTCTTTCCCCCAGGACCTGAGGTTTTATGCTGGTGGGGAAGGAATTCCTCCTTCAAGACCCAGAGTGACGGGTGATACTGTAGTTCTTTTTTCTTGGAGAAGTATAAATCTTTTACCTACTGTGAGTGCTGTAGGTTCCAGTAACACGCAGGAGACTCAGATTGGAGTGTCCAAAAAGTAAACTGTTACTGAAGGTGAATCAAATGGCACAGTCCAAACAGTTCTGAGTGCCACAATTGATCGTTTCAACTTACAGTCCTTAATCTATCTGTGCAAGGGTCTCTTATTACCAGAGCAGGGGACACACACAGCCTCCAGGGCATGGATAAAATGAGGTTCCCAAATGGGCAGGAAAAAACTCCTCCAAGTTGTTTAAAAAAAAAAAAATAGTAACACAGTCTATGCACAGAGACTCCCAGGTTCCTCTCTCCACAGGAGTAAAGACTGCAAGTGGGAGTCTTCACAGTTCTCTAAATATCGTGCTCTCAAATCCTTAGATGGTAGGGTCCACTCAGGAACCCACAGCTCTCGATGCTCTTTCTGGCAAGGTAGGAAGGGGGCAGGAAAACTCTTCCTCCTGGGTCTTCTAACCAAAATTATTTTCCCAGAAAACTGAATCCAAACAGCAGAAGTTCTTGCAGCAGGTCACCACCACACTTCTGGCCTCCAGGATCTTGCAGAGGGGAGATCTTCCTTATCCTGGGTCCCCCAGAAAAAGGTTTCCCATGACCTCTCTCTAGTTGACACCCAGTAGTCTCACAAGACTTTTTACCAAGAGCATGCAAAAATCCCAGAAACAACCTTGGATGCAAACCTAGCCAGCCAGTGAGTAGAGTGAAAGGGCAGCTTCTTGACCTTTCTCAGGGACACCAGACAGGAGGTGCAAAATCCCGTGAAGGAAAAAGCCTCCAGCACTTCCTCCGAACGCCTCAACTCAAAAGCACTGCTCCCCATTTCACTGCTGCAAGCTGCTTCTGTTTCATTATCAGGGGTCAGCCATCCCTACTCCCTCAAAGGGAGGGGATGTGCCAAATGGTACCTCCCCACAATCTCCACCTCTTTTTCCCTAGCTAACGAAGTTAAACTAAGGACGCTGTTGGTAATGAACCCCAGTGGGTTGTTACACTTCTCTGTGTGTGTATTGATTTTTAAGCAGAGGATGAGGGGTGGGGAAAGAGGCCAGTATTATGAAAGGATGACCTGATGAGAGTACAGAGGAGTGTTGATGGTCACATAAATTACCTTAAGTAGGATGTTAGGATATTAGGACTTTGCCCCTGAAATGAAGACTAAAAGGAAAAATTAGGCTAACTATTTGACTTCTCATCTACTTTAAATAGTACAATGTGTTCTAGTTGACTCTTTTCTTGCTCTACTGGAGCCTTTGATTTCATATTCCATTCAAAAAGGTGTCTAATATTGTTTTTTTTATAGGTCAGTAATGACAGATCTGTACTACCTCAGTCAAATAGATGGAACCGGTGATTGGCGTGAAAAAGAGGCCAAAGATCTGACAGAGCTGGTACAGAGGAGAATAACATATGTTCAGGTAAGAATCGAAGGAAAAGCCTTATTTGTAAAAAAAAAAAATTGTAACAAAGAATAATAGCTAAAAAAAATCTGTTATGTAATCTCAAAGCTAAGTAGTACTATAAAGTAAATCATTTATAACATTGGTAAAGTAAAATGGGGACATGTTTGTTTAGACATCGTTTTCATTATAGGTTCGAAACTGAGGAGGTAACTGTCAAACAGCCTAAATTAGGTGGGAAAAACACACATAAGTTACACCAATTTTCAAAGCAGGAAATTGTACGTGCATACTTTAGAAACTGGGTTTTACTCGAGTAAATGCATTTTACTCAAGTAAATGGCTTTTGAAAATTGCTACAATAGTAGTTACATTTCTGCGCGTAAATCCTTTTGAAAAGTACCCCATCAGGTCAATTTTAAAGGAGCATGCATACACCCATAAATGCACATATCGGGCATGCAAGCAAAGATATGCTTAATTTTATATTGTGTGTGCAAGTACATTTAAAATATTCCTGCCACACAAATGTGTGCAGCCTTTATGCGCGTACTCGCCCAAGTGACCATGGGGGAGAGGGAGAGCGACAATATGACACACTATATATCTCCCACTGTAAGAGGGGCACTTTCAACTCAGGGTGGGGTTGGGGGGTGGGGCAGTGTTACATTGGTCTGCCTAGGGCGCAAGAGTCTGTAGACCCTAGTAACCCCCTCCCCCCTCCCAAAACCTACCCTGAGTTGAAAGTGCCCCTCTTACGGGGCAGATATATAGAGTGTCAGATTGTCTCTATAACAGAATTTTTCTCTCTCTCTCTCACTCCCCAAAATTTGGGGGTACACTTGTAAGTCTTGGACCCTCTCCAGAATGCCCATACCCTGCCCCTTTTTTGCCTCCTTAATCTTGATGCACACACAGGTATGATATGCGTGTACTTCTCAGCTTCTTAACATTTATTTTGCTCACATGTGGCCCACATACGTGTGTATGGGGCTGTTCTTGCACGAGCAGCGCTTTCAAACTCTATCTATATGTGCGTAAATGCAAATCCCTCTCTAACTTAGTCCAGGTAAGCCTATATGCAAACAGATCATATGCATGTAAGTTTACCTGCATATTGGGCGAACAGTTTTGTAAACGGGCATTTCTACAGGTAAGGTAAAGCATTGTTTTGCCTGTGGTAATGCCTTTGATAATAAATCTCCCTGTGGATATGTTAAAAAAAAATTGTTTTTAAAAGCTTTATGCATAAGTGCAAAACGTGAGTAAACATCCTTTAAGAGTGTCACTAACATATTAGAAAATGTTAAAATGGAAAAGAGACTTCACCCAGGAACTGGTTACTTTGAGGACAGGCAATGGAGTAGCTGTAATTGAGGATAATCATTCAAGAAATATCTGACACATGTTTCAAGAGGAAAATCGGCATCAGGAAATGACATCATATAGGAAAGTTTATCTGAAGTCACCTCTCAAACTTTCAGTTTAGAACGTTTAGTTGCTTTATACATCATATGATAATTACAAATACACCAGTTACAATTTGTGATTGGTACCACTTTATTTACTGGGATAAGCACCTCAAAGTTCAAACTGAATCCTTCAAACAGAAAGCCTATTAGCCAAAAATCATCTCCAGCAACATTGCACCCTCACTCAAACCACTTAGGGGAAACCCACAATACAAAGAGAGGAAAACCATGGCGTGTGTACCACTCAGAGTATTAAACAATCTAGAGCTAGAAACCCGAAGACCTACAACCACTGCATATTGCAGGATGACTCACACAAAGAAATATTCACAGCCCTTCCAAGGTTAGCTTTTCAGTATCAAAAACTAATAAGATGTAAGCTTCAAACATGAACCAGTGCAAAAAGCCAAAGGTTGCTGCATTAGCAAAATGTAGGGATGTGAATCGTTTTTGAACGATTAAAATTATCGTCAGATAATTTTAAAATCATCCTAAATCGTCAGAGTGCATGATACAATACAAATGCCACCGATTTATCGTCATAAATCATCCTAAATCGTTAAATAGGGCACGGGAATTATTTGGGGGAGGGTGGGAAAACCGGCACACCAAAACAACCCCTAAACTCACCCCGACCCTTTAAAACCAATTCCTTACCCTCCCCCACCCTCCCAACCCCCCCCAAAATGTTAAATTACCTGGTGGTCCAATGGGGGGGGGTCCCGGCGCGATCTCCCGCTCTCGGGCCATCGGCGCCATTTTGGCTGACACTAATTAAAATGGCGCCGATGGCCTGATAAAACAAAAACCCACCCGACCCTTTAAATCGACCCCCCTTAGCCTCCCCCACCCTCCCGACCCCCCCAAAACCTTTTAACATTACCTGGTGGTCCAGGGGGGCCTCGGGGGACAATTTCCCGTTCCCAGGCATCAGCTGCGCTAAAATAAAATGGCGCCGATGCCCCTCTGCCCTTACCATGTGACAGGGTATCCGTGCCATTGGCCGGCCCCTGTCACATAGTAGGAGCACTGGTTGGCCGGCGCCATCTTTAAAGATGGCACTGGATATCCGGCGCCATCTTTAAAGATGGCGCCGGCCATCTTTACTCATCAGTGCCTATTATAGAGTATAGTATAATAGGGGCTGATGAGTAAAGATGGCCGGCGCCATCTTTAAAGATGGCGCCGGCCATCCAGTGCTCCTACCATGTGACAGGGGCCGGCCAATGGCACGGATACCCTGTCACATGGTAAGGGCAGAGGGGCATCGGCGCCATTTTATTTTAGCGCAGCTGATGCCTGGGAACGGGAAATCGTCCCCCGAGGCCCCCCTGGACCACCAGGTAATGTTAAAAGGTTTTGGGGGGGTCGGGAGGGTGGGGGTCGATTTAAAGGGTCGGGTGGGGTTTTTTTTTTAGCAGCGTGGGCCTCCCTAAAAAAAATTAGCGATGTGAATTGGAATCGGAAACGATTCCAATTCACATATCTTAACGATCAGATTCCCCCCCCCCCTCCCCTACAGCCGAACCTGATCGTTAAGACGATCTGGCACACGATTCACATCTCTAGCAAAATGAACTAAAAAGTAAGGACTAGCTTAAACCATCTCAGACATAAAAAGGGCAATTTTCAAAGCTTTTTATGCAGCTAAACAGCTGTTTTCCTGTGTATGAAGCATTGCTGAACATTGCCGCTCTCCCCTCACTGCAACTAAAAATACTACTGCTGTGTTAGCCATGGCAAAAAAAGGGGACAGGATTAAGTCAGGGGATTGTCCAGTCACCAATCATATTTCCCATGAGTCCATTTGGACCTACTTCAAAACAGGTGCAGATGTATCCCATTTATGAAACTCTTTGAAGCAAAAATATCCAAGTCCAATACAACTTGGGAATCTTCAGATTCTGTTTTACAGCCACATTCAGATAGCTATCTGGGGAGTGAATAGAAGTAAAGTTATTTTCCTAAATTAATTTATTTGGGTAGCATAATGTTTAGGAATATTATACTGAAACTAGGAGAAACCCAAAAAACCTTTATGGCCAAATTATTATCTTTATTGCAACCATATGTCTTTCACTGAAGACTAACAGAATTGCAACTTTAGGAGACATCCAGAATGGGGGAGGGGAGGAGCAAGACTGGATGGGTTGGGGACGAGAAGGTATCCCTCTAACATTAGGGAATTTTATTGCACAGACATGAGCATCTGTGCTCCTAGCTTTCCAACTTTTCTTGTTTGTCTTGCTGTTCTTTTTGGTCACCCTTCTGATTGAAAGTGGACTCTTGATCAGATTATTTTTCTTTATTTCTCCACTCACTTTCTGTAATGGCTGGTGGTGACATTCCAACTTCCTTCTGCCAATACCCATCCTCTGGTTTAATCGCCTTAGGACACATGATCTGAATTTCTTACTTAGGATCCATTTTCCTGCCATAGACAGATGTAGGCCGTCTTTACTATTGTAAACAAGGCCCCAGTCCCCAATATAACCAAAATCGTTTTACTTACACCAGATTTTGAGCAATGTACTGAGGTTGTCTATATGGGTTAGCCTTGCTTTCCTCTTTCTATGAACGTGTAACACTTCTGAAAAGACAACAGTTTTTACTGTGTGCCCAGTCTGCTTTCCCAGAGTCTGGAAATCTATCTGTACTACTTGGATGTTGTTTCTAGCAAGGACATTGGCCCCTAAATGGATGATATCAATTTTTGAGTCCTTACCTTCTTTTTTTGCATTGACTGTCTGGGTTGTATTTCTATCGACTAAGAATCCCGGAAGTCATTTAACTATTGTCTGCCTTCTTTCCTTTTAGATACCACTTCATTTTCCATTACTGCAGCATCTTCATTTACTAATACAGAAAAGGCAGTCTGTAAGGGTATCATTGGCCGTATTTCTTTATCACAGGTTCCCTTCCAGAGCCCACTGTAATCCATTTATTCCTGGGTTTCCGACTCCTCTCTAGGGGCAGATATCTTGGATGCTGCACAGTTGGGGAGAGTGAGTGACTCTGGTCTACAAGTCTAATCCTACCAGAGCGCACTGTAAACCCATTTATTCCCGGGCATCCTAACCTTCTCTGATTGAGGCAGATAATCTGGATGCAGCACAGTTGGGGGGGGGTGTTAAACCTAGTTTATCTTTCAGATGAGTCAACTCCTTTTTTTTTTTTTTTTTAATTGTACACAACTGAAAGCTTATTGGACAAGACTTAAGCCTCCAGATAGTATGCTGAGTGGACAGTATTAGAATATTGGATAGCAATGTATCAAATGGTGCTCAATCAAATTAAATAGATTATAATAAGCCTCTGACCTTGTAAAAACTGTTTAGAAAGAGAAGACCCCAGGGGTGGGTGGATGATGGGTGGTGAGGAGGGAGGGAATTAAAAAAAAACTCCTTTAGATTGAAGCCCCTTCTTGAAATCTCTTGAAAAACTCAAAAATTAAATAATAAAACACTAGTAAAAGATTCCAAACAAATATGTGCTAGCAAACAAAGGAGGTAATTTTTAAAGGAGTTACACGCATAAATCTAACATACTACTGTAGCAAGTTTCAAAAGCCATTTACTCAAGTAAATTGTACTTAAGCAAGTAAATCCTATGGACAATTCATTGGCTTATATTGTAGCAGTTTTCAAAAGCCCACTTATTCGAGTAGAGTGCATTTACACATGTAAAACCCAATTTTAAGAGCGTAAATGCTTTTAAAAATCAGGGCGATAGGATTTAACAAACTAGCCAGCATCAAGCATAAACAGAACCAGGCCTCCTCAGGTGTGGCAGCAGTGGGTAGGGGAAGGTAATTTGGTGTTGAGGCTGTGGTAAGGGCATCAGCACTAGCCGTATTGTGTTTCAGGGATCGAGTGGGGCCATGGGAATGGTGTCTTGGAACTGCACAGTCATGAGTGCCAGATAAAAGGAGAATGCATCAGAGGTATTGAAGAAGGTTGTCAGCAGTATTTGGGAGAGTATGAGAGGAAATTGGTTGGGAGTGATATTAGGGATCAGCTAAGGAAGGACTGGGGGAGAGAGAGGGAAGAGTTAGGGATTGACTTGCTGGCTAAGAGAAGGTTGAAAGGAGATGAACTAAGTATATGTGTGTGTTAGAGAGATAGGATTGGCGTTATGGGTGGATGTGTATTTGAGGATGGGATAGGCGTTAGAAAGGAGAAAAAGTATTGAGGATAGGGAAGCAGAGCATGTAGGGGTATAAGGGGGAGCAGCACAGGAGCCGAGGGAGGGATACCTTCTCGTCCCCAACCCATCCAGTCTTGCTCCTCCCCTCCCCCATTCTGGATGTCTCCTAAAGTTGCAATTCTGTTAGTCTTCAGTGAAAGACATATGGTTGCAATAAAGATAATAATTTGGCCATAAAGGTTTTTTGGGTTTCTCCTAGTTTCAGTATAATATTCCTAAACATTATGCTACCCAAATAAATTAATTTAGGAAAATAACTTTACTTCTATTCACTCCCCAGATAGCTATCTGAATGTGGCTGTAAAACAGAATCTGAAGATTCCCAAGTTGTATGTTAGCAGCACAGACCACTGTGATGAAAACTTTTAATTAGAGTAACTCAATACACTTTTTACTAGCTTTAGAGAGCTACACTTCCTTCATAAAATCAAAAGCACAACAAATAGTAGAATGTGTCCAGAATATATCCAACAGACTATCTGAGAGAGACACTGCCGTTCTGTCAATGAGATTCATTTTATTCCAATAACTAGGACTTATCATCACAGAGTATAAATGAATTCCTGAGCAAAGTTGTTTTATTGAAACAAGCAAAACAGTAATTATAATGCAGAGTGTAGTCATAAGAAAATATAATTTTTTGAAAGAAGAATGCACAAAAACAGAAATTGCTGGGAGGTAAAGATCACTAGACCCATCTAGTATGTTTCCCTGACTATTTCAGTAATATAGACCCTATTTAGTCTCTGGCTTTCTCACTATTGTGGATTCAGTCTGTCCTATGCATTCTTGAATTAATACATTATTTTTGCCTTTACCTTTTCTGTTTAAGGCTGCTCCATACATCAACTACCCTTTCTGTGAAGAAATAATTCATTGTTGTTCATGAGTCTAACTGTCTTCAGCTTTATGTCATGATCTTTTGTTTTAAAAGGCCTTTTCCACCAAAAAATCTGTGCCTTGTGCATTACTTACAGTTGTGTGCAAAAGTTAAAGCACCCCTGGACAAATAGTATGTTTCAGTGAATCTCTAAGTAAACAGATGCTGATGTAACCGCTACACGGTACAAAGTTAGAAAACATCTTTTTGCCATTTTTAGTGCAAAATTACTATTTACTAATTTTAACAGATTGATAATAATGAACATTGAGTATGACATGTGCAGAAGTTCAGAAACCTTTTCCGTTGATTCATTACTACTTTTTAAAAAAGTTAATCAGGCCCAAAAAGTTGATTGACTAATTTGCCCTTCAGTTTATAAGGCTAAGATAAATTCACATTTGAACAAATACTCTGAACCCTTTTAACCTTTCAGATTTTGATTTTTCTGTCTACTTTCAATAACCATGGGCTCCTCTAAGCAGTTGTCTGAGCATTTAAAATGAATATAATTCACTTTTACAAAGCAGAGAAAAGTAATAAATGCTTCTAGCTAGCAATATCAACTGTCAGAAACTTTAGGAAATGGAAATTACATGGAACTGTTGAGGTCAGGGCAAGATTTAGAAGACTATGAAAAATCTCTGATAGAACTGCCCGGAAACTGGTCAGATCTTCACAACAGAACCCACAGATCATTGCAAATGACATGCTGAAGAGTTTAGCTGACACTGGAGTAACTATCCACAGGTGCACAATACAGCATTGCTTACACAATAGTAATTTGCATGGGAAGAAAACATTTTCTGTCAGGAAACCTATTCTATGACCTCATCACAAAAGTCATCATCTAAAGTATGCAAAACAAAGCCTTGATATTCTTTTTGGAATAAAGTGCTGTGGAATGATGAAAGGAAACTTGATCTGTTCGATCACAGCCACACAAGATACTGCAATTTTCATTTCTTAACAGTATTTCTGACATTTGAAATTGCTAGCCTGAAGTGTTTTGTCCCTGCTTTGTAAGAATGTATTACAGTATCTTCATTTTCAAATGCTCAGACACCTACTTAGAGGAGCCCATGGTTGTTGAAAGTAGATAGAACAACAATCACAGTCTCAGTGGTCAGAAGAATCGAACAGTCTGATGCAGTAATTTGGGCATTAAGAAACTATGCGCTGGTTTTCAGCACACATTTTAATGCCCAGATTATTTTTTTCTACTCCCAATGCAGTAAGATAATGCTATGCTAATGCATCAGGAGTTTAAAAAAAAAGTGCATTCTGTGGTAAAATGTGCATTCAGCACAGGCTGAACGCACGTTTTAATTCAGGAAGGTTGGGGGGAAGCTTTTCCGACAAGCTGCCGCCACTTATGCGGATAAGTACAGATAAATATCTGGCTAACTAGCAGCAAACCGCACTAGATAGCCAGGTAAGTACTGACTTATCCAGCTATCTGGGAATGGCTTGCGGCAGCCAGATAGTCGGATAAGTCAGAATTTATATGAGTGAGCAGCAGCTGCTGCCACTTACCCGGATAATGTTCTGGACTTCTTTCAGTGTTTTTTACTTTTTTCTCCTTTTTTTGTGCCAGCGCCGTGGTGCTGGAAATTTAGCTCCAGCTCTGACCAGGAGTTAAGTTTCCAGCGCTAAGAAAGGTGTGCTGGCCAAATGCAGTCTCTTTGTACCCTTATGTGCATGAGATTTCCATTTGAGGGCGGTAAGCAGTATTCCCATTTAGGAACGCACATTTTCTGCGCACAAAACTCCTTGCTGCATTGGCAGTACGCTTTGTGCACAGAAAATGCAAGTTCAGATGTAGGCAAAAAAGGTGCGTTCGACTGAACACACCTTTCTGCAGCTGCCTGTGAGTGTTTGTTCATCTGTGGAATTGCCTTCACCTGACTAATTGAAGGCCTGAAGTCTTATCAACTTTGTGGGCCTTATTAACAACTGTTTTTTAAATGATAGTAATGATTCAACTGGAAGGGTGTCTGCTTTTGCATATATCAGATTCACTGTTTTACTTTTAATCTGTTAAAATCAGTAAATAGTAATTTTGCATTGAACATTTCAGAAAGATGTGTTTAACTTTGACCCATGTCGAGATTGTGTCATCTTCTGTTCACAGATTCATTGAAACATACAATTTGACCAATGGTGCCTAACTTTTTGTGCACAACTGTATACCCATAATGTATAAGAATGTGGGTATCGAAACCTTCCTTCATTGTCTCCTCCATGGTGAACTTATTTATATTTTTAAGTATCACCACAAGCAGTGGATCCAGTGATGCATATTCTGCACCACTTTTGTAGCCTTCCTCTGGATGCCTTTATGCTGTTTATTTCCTTAGAGTTGTGACCTCCAAAATTAGTCAATACTCCAGCTGGCACCTTATCAGTGATGTTTATGGAGTTCTTAATATTTCCACCTTTTTTCTGCTGCTTACACTTCTTCCTAAACACCTTACCTTTCCACTGGTTCTCTGCACTGTTTTATCACACCGTGAGGTTCTCCTTTCATTTTATTTATTTTTCAGATACCATTATATCAGGCACAAAACCTACCCATATGCAACAATCCAAACACAATCCAAAATATTAACAACTCCCTAGCCCATATTTAAAAACAAAACAATAACAACTGAACAACCCACCCACTCCACACCCCCCCACCTCCTGACTTCCTGACTACCCCATACTACCTACAAGCCAGCAACCCCAACTCAAAATTACAAGCAGCCTGCTTTTTATCGCCCCCATACTCTACAACAGTCCAGGCTATCCCAGCTGATTACCTACTGTTTAATCATGTTAGCTGCTTCAGAGCAGCCAGGTTATGAAAGCCCCCACATCCTGTTTAATTTTCAGTAGCTCAACTTGTCCTTTCCTCCTCACCATATCACTATACCCAGTGAAGGAACAACTGCAGCAGTAAAGAAACCTGAAACATTGTACAAATTTACTGCTAGAAAAAATGTTACTCTTCTTTTCTTTTTTGTATATCTTTCAATTTAGTAGTGCATATATTTGTAATATTGCATGGGTACTTCTAAAATATAGTTTGACAAGAAAGCATAAAGTGTATACAATGGAACCAAATGTACTTAATACCATATTTTTGTATGTATAAAACAGTCAGCTTTCAAACTTAATAGGGAGGCTTACTAAGCTGTGATAAGCCTATACTGCATGAAAAATAGTGTTTAGCACACGTAAAATGCTGTTTATCGTGCAATATACCACAATAATATACATCCGTCTGCCCTCCTGGGAACGGCGTGGAGACCCGAAGCCGCACCCCCAGAGACCTGTCGGCCTATTGGAAGTCTGCAGGAGCCGTGACGGCCAAGCGCTGTGCCAAGTAAGGCCCTTTAAATCCCGGCGCCCTTCTGCGGCCTCCTCCTCTTCGGCGGCAACCCGCAATCCTACACCAGCTCACCGCTGGGGCTCGCGCGGTCGGCGCAGCCCAGTCGGGGCAAGAACCCCCTCCGTCTCCAGCCGGCCTTGTTCCGCTCGTCCATCCGCCCTCCTGGGAACCGCGTGGAGACCCGAAGCCGCACCCCCAGAGTCCTGCCGGCCTGTTGGAAGCCTGCAGAAGCCGTGACGGCCAAGCGCCGCGTCAAGTAAGGCCCTCTAAATCCCGGCGCTCTTCTGTGGCGCTGGGTGTCGCACGCACGAAGGAGCACGACCTAAGGGGCTGCCCCTTAGTGCGCCCCTTCGTGTGTCCACTTTGGACCCCCCACTCAAATCTCCCCCACCTTAACTCTGGTGGCTGCATTCCACCAACATCAATCGCACTAAGGCATTGGTTCCTACCCAAGGACAATAACTACTAAACCATTGTCCCTCGGAGCTCTCAGCCTCTACTGTGATCACCATACTCCATACACTGTATGTATATTGTAAATGTTGTAAATGTACACTGCTCCTTCCTAATCCTTACACTGAACACTGTACCATCCGATGATACTCTGCTGTACACTGTATCTAATCTCTCTTTGATTTACTTCCTCTTAAGTGACAATACCCCCCTACTCATCTCCCCACCTACCAAACTCCCCTCTCTGCCTCCCGCCCTACTCCCTCCATTTTATACTTGCACCATCATGATAAACTACCCTATCCCCCGTATTCACCACCACCCCTGCTGTTTCCCCTTCCTCCCTCATACCACACCGCCAACTCAGCACAAATCCCTCCTCCCCATCCTCACCTCCCCCTTGACTCAGCTATTAGGACTCACTACCCTTTCTATCATTCTGTTCAATGCACAATCTTTATCCAAAAAAACCCCTATACTCAATGATCTTCTGATAGACTGCAAACCTGACATCTGTGCAGTCACAAAAACCTGGCTCAAGGACTCCGACATAGTCCTATTAAACCAGTTCCCTACACCCTACTATGACATATTCACCATTCCCAGACCCAAAAAAAGAGGTGATGCCTCCTCCTAGCTGTAAAAAAGCACCTCAAACTCAGACACATAAGCATTAACACCCCACGCAAATTTGAACTAGGCCTGTTCAAATCACCGGAAATCCAAATGTGCCTTGTCTACACACCCCCAGGTTTCCTAGAACACAACCCATCCCCCTTAATAGAATTCATATCTGAAAACATTAATATCGAAATTCCAGCTGTCATACTCGGAGACTATAATCTCCATGTTGACCCTACCCATCTCTCTCCCTCCTGCGACACCTTCCTTAACTCACTCCAGGCCATCAGCTTTAATCAGCTCATCTCAGCCCTTACTCATAAAACCGGACATACTTTAGACCTTATATTCGTCAACTCAAGCATCACCTCCCCCAATACCCCCTCCTGCACCCCAGTACCCTGGTCAGATCATGTCCTCATTGTAGCCCATCTATCCATAAATGCCCTGAACCCTAGTAATACCTCCCACAGTAACACCATCATCTTCAGAAAACCCTGCCCCTCTGAGGACCTAATAGCAGCACTCTCCAACTCCCTTTCTAATCTAGACTGCACCTCCCCTGAAGCTGCCCTCAACTCATGGAACAAACTCACCCTTGACATAGCAAACGAACTATGTCCCCTCGTCAACCGAGATCTACACCCAACTCAAAAAAATAGAAATCCTTGGTACACACCAGAATTAAAGACAATGAAAAACAATCTCAGACTGAGAGAAAGAAACTGGCACAAGAACCCATCCACGCAACTAGCAGCCATGTACAAATCCAGTCTGCACACATACAGACTTGCCACTCTTAAAACGAAACGAGACTTCTATGCCTCCAAAATTCACAAATACATGTACAGCCCTAAAGCCCTGTTCTCCTATGAATCTGACCTCACTAAATCCTCGCTGCCCGCCATCCCTGACAACGAAGCCTCCAGTAAATGTGAAGAACTTGCCCTATTTTTCCACAATAAAATAGCTAACATCCTTCTTAGATTCCCCATCACCCCACCTCCCATGCCCATCATCCCCACCATTACCAATGCCAACCTAATTTCCCTCGACCCCACCTCTTCAATAGAAATTGAATCTATCCTTAAAAAACTTAAACCAGCATCCCACTCCACAGACACCATACCCTCAAAAGCACTTCTGTCCATCCTCAACGCCATAGCCAAACCCTTAGCGGATATCATCAACTGCTCCATAACCCTTGGCACAGTCCCAGACAATCTCAAGCATGCTGTTGTCAAACCCCTCATCAAAAAACCTTCCCTGGACCCGAAAGACCCCGCAAACTGCCGCCCCATTTCCAATCTTCCATTTATCGCAAAAATGCTGGAAAAAGTGGTCAACTCAACTCATGGACTACCTTCACGATAACAACATTCTACACCCCGCCCAATTTGGTTTTCGTAAACATCTAAATACAGAAACCATCTTACTCACTCTCTCTGATGCCCTTTTCATAGGCATTGATCAAGGCCACAGCTACATCCTCGCCTTCCTCGACATCTCTCCAGCGTTTGACACCATAAGTCACAACCTCCTCCTATCCCGTCTCGCTGATATTGGCATTTCTGGCACAGCCCTCCTTTGGTTCGCATCATATCTAGCCAACAGAAAATTCTCCGTCAAAATCGGCAACTCAGAATCCTCTCGCTACCCCCTCACCCAAGGAGTTCCACAAGGCTCTTCCCTCTCCTCCACCCTATTTAATATATACCTCCTGCCACTCTGCCACCTCCTAACCGACCTGGGACTCAAATTTTACATCTACGCAGATGATGTACAGATCATCATTCCGATACAAGTCTCTATTTCAGAAACTCTAAAATTCTCGGAGAAATGTCTAAACTCCATAAACAATTTACTCACAACTCTCCACCTAGCTCTGAACTCCTCCAAGACTGAGCTATTCCTCATATCCAATCATCAAAGCCTGAAGCCATCACTCTCTAGTGACCATTCAACTCCATTGCTTCTCAACTCTGCGTACGAGACCTTGGAGTCATAATTGACCAATCTCTAAACATGAAAAAACACAACAAAGTCCTAAAGGAAGGATTCTACAAACTCAACATCATGAAAAAGCTCAAACCGCTTCTCCACACCCACAACCTCCGCACTGTCATTCAGGCAACCCTCTCATCCAAACTTGACTACTGCAACTCCCTCTTTCTTGGCCTCCCCTACTCCACTATAAGTCCACTATAAATGCTTTAGAACGCTGTAGCAAGAACCATCACCCATGCACGCAAATCCGACCACATTACCCCTAGCCTCAAAGACCATCATTGGCTCCCTATCCCTTCCGCATCCTCTTCAAAACCCTGACCATTATTCACAAATCCATTTACACACATAATTCAAACTGGCTTGACGAGCCCTTCCATTTCATACAATCCAGCTGTCCCACTCGAACTAACCGCAATGGCATGCTCCATAACCCCTCCCTCAAAAGGCACACCTATCTTCCACTAGAGATCGAGCCCTGTCTATTGCAGGCCCCACCCGCTGGAACAAACTACCTGTGAATCTCCACCTTGAGCCCTGTACCATCAAATTCCAAAAAAAATTAAAGACCTGGCTCTTTAAACAGGCATACCCAGAACAGGACCCTCCCTCCTCTACTCTTCCCACTTGCACCCCCTTTCCACCAATTATTCTTGATATGACATTTACCTTGCTATGATATGATTTACCTGGAAACCTGTAACCATGTAATCATATTACTCCCGCAGCTGTTTTGTTGCTGTTTTGACCTTACCATGTAACGATATAATCATGTTATTTACTATGCATTCTTTGTTCCTCTCCTTCTGCCTTTCCTTTACTATTTATTTAGTCTCTCTCTTTGCCTCAGCTATACCACCCCCACCCTTGTTTTATGTAATTTCTATCTTCAGTTTGATGTAAACCGATATGATGTTCACACTAATACCGGTATAGAAAAAGCTTTAAATAAATAAATACATAAATAAATTTAAATATTGTGTGATAGTTTGTGAAAACATCTGCCCCCTATTGAAATTAGCTGCTTTACATGCATTTGCAAGCATAAAATTTGCTATAGCTCAGGAGTGGGAGCACCAGGACATTAATTAATGTCCTGATGCACCGGTACTGAAATTAAAAAGCCACATGGCCCAAAATGTTCCACACTCCCAATCTGCCAAAATGCCCTCCTGGTGTCTGAGCAGACCCTCACTGCAGTGAAAAAAAACAAAACAAAACCCTTTTAATGCTGCATGGCAATGCCCCATCCCTTCTCAAAACCCCTCAAAAAATATTCCCTCTCAGGGTTCTAACTCTCTCCTACAGATGGCTTCCTACACCCCACACACCTAGATCCCCCTCCATACTTTTATCACACGTCCCTGGTATTTAGTGCCCCTTCCATCCCTCTGGACCTCCCCCTTCTTTTGATTAAGCCTCTGGTGTCCAGTGCCCCTCCCCCAACCTCCCCCATGCATCAGGGCAAAGGCCAGTCAGTGACATTTCGAAAGATGGCATCAACCAGCCCAGAGCTAGCGGGCACTCCAGGCCCCAGTAGACACCAGGGATTTCTTCTAAAGGTATGGCGGATCTGGGCTAGGGTAGGGGGACACTAGACACCAGGGACATGATAAAGTATGATGTGGGTTCTGTAGGAGGAAAGGGATAGCAAGACCTTGAGGAGGAATATTTGTTGGAATGGGAGGGATTTGGGGAAGGGACGAGGCATAGTCGTACGGCATTAAAAGGTTTTCTTTCTTACTTTTTTTTTTTTTTACTGCGGGACCACCTTGACAGGCTGCAGGGGAGTGGGCAAGGCTCTGCATAGACACTTGGAGGGTATTTTGGTACATTGAGGGGTGGGGGAGGGGTTAGGGCAGATGCTGGCCCTTTTAGAAGATGGTGGCCCTGAGGGATATTTTTCTTGTAGAATTTTCCATCATAAAAAATATTATGGGGAACCTGCCCTGATATTTTCTCATATGGGGGGGGGCAAAATATCACAGTGCTCCCCCTGTGATATTTTACCCCTCCTGCAGAAAATATCACAGCTTAAAAATCTCCCCCTTCAATTTTTATAGCTTTTTACTACAGTTTCTTTCGGAGAGGACCTTTTTTTAAATCTCAGGCTAAGAAACTAGAGTAGAAAAATATGCTTTGTATGTTGAAATCCCAAAGGGGAAGATAGTTTGGCAAGCCCTTATCTTTGTTAGTAACCGAAACAGAGTAGCAGTCATCATGAGGAGAGATTTGCTTGCTGTGAATTGGAGATAAAGTGGATAATTGAATAAGAAGGTTCTACATTTATTTGTTAAACTAGAAGAAAATCAAAGACCCATGATCTTATACTGGATTTTGTAGTTAAAGCTGTAGGGAAAAAGCTTATTCATATAACATTACTGATAATCTTACTTCCAGCTGATGAGAAATTAATGTTTAACCAGACTATTTAATCATTCTGAAGCATGTCTAACAGTATATGCTGTTACCACAGAAGTTTCAGAAAGGTGGTGATGTAGCCCTATATAAGGTTCTACAAAAATAATCATGCGTGAAGCCCAGTTATCAGTCACATTCCATATATAAAGAATCACAGCCTCAAAAGCTTGCAATTTCAGTCATTCTTTAACATAATAAATGTATCATTTTTTCCTTGTTACTTTGCTTTACTTTTACTTTTCTTTAATTTAGTAATAAAACTAGTATTTGTTGTTCATAATAAGTTCTGTTAAAGAAAATAAATTAAAGTAGGATAATATTCTCCGTTAGCAAACGGGGCTGAATTAGCCATAAAGTGGGTGAGGTCACCAAACAGACCTCTCTCTCTTATCTAGTAGAGTTTTGCAGGAATTCCCACTGAGACATTGCCTCATGAGCCCTCTCAATCTCTTTTCATCCAAGCACCAGCACAGACGTGCACCTCTGTCTATTTCTGTTTTTGGTGAAAATGTTGATACTTTTTTTCTTTAAAATTGCCTCTCTGTTCTAGCAGCAACCAGACAGCACTTTTTGGTGCTACCAAAAAAAGGAAAGAAAGAAAAGGGAAATTGAGAATATTTCTAACTTTACCATGTTGGATAAAAAGAAATCCATCGTGAATGGATTCACGGACTATATTTGTGGTAGAAGAATGTCCATTATCAATGGACTTGACTTCTGCTACTGCTGCCTGGGACCGGATTATGCCCAGGCCAACTATGAACAGACATTCCCGCATACTCAAAATTTGAGGGCCTGGAACATGGAGGAACTGCATAAGTGTCTGAGATGCCACAGTCTGTCCTCCTCCTGAAGCGCAGCCTTGACTGCCTTCCTGGGAATTGAGTTGAGCAAGAGTTCCTCAAAAGTGTCTCTCTCATCAGCGGAACAAGCTAAATCATCGGGATTGAGTAATCAAAAGCGGCATGCATTGAGGAAAAAAAGTCACCATTCTACAGATTCACTGAAACGGTCAGCGCACAAAAAGCACTAAGTCTTGGGTGCATCGGCACTATTGGCACCATCAGTGCATAAATCCTTGATGCACTGAGCCCTGGAGCGAGAAATGCATCGGTCCTCAACACATTTACTATCAGAGCAGGTTGCTCCATCTTCGACACAGAGGGGAACATAATAATGCTAACCCCCAATTACCAGAGCTTTTAAACCAACAAAATTAATGGAACAATGACTATGCTTGGAGACTCCAGATCCATTTGCTCTCAGGTACCTCTCATATATAATTGGCCTCCAATTCCAATTTTGCAGACTCCACAAGATGTGCAGGGTCTGGAATCAGAAGAGGATTTTTCACCTCCCACGCCAGGACAAAGGACATGTCAGCCCCTCAACCAGATAGCGGAGTTGGTGGAGGATTTCTTAACTTCTGAGGTAGCTAAGGATAAAGAGGGTGCCTTCTAATCTCTCTTTTCCAGGATATCAGATTTACTTTCATGAGAAGAAGTTCCTGTGTCTCCGGTTCAGATTGATATGTCATTATAACCCCTGAAAGGTGGTTCTAATCCAAGGCATTCACTTGCAGCGGAATCTAGCCAGTCAGAGAATATCCTCCAGGAGTATATACCTCCAAGGTTCTGGATCAGTTTTCCACACTTCTAGACGCTGAAGAGGGGTTGATGGGGAATCCTTTCGACCTCCTCTTCCCTTTGGAACACTAGTCTCCACTGGAGGACCTTTCCTATTCCAAATTTCTAGATAACCTGGGAAAATCACTCAGAGATAATGTGCATAAGGACAGAGATACTCACACAAATGTCTTTGGTCTCCTCCAAATTCTGGAAACACTGGCTGAGCTACCACTTCATGATATCCTGCAAGAATTGCAAACCAGAATGAGGGAGGATACTATTTCCTGTGCCCTAGTTACAAGGAAACCAGACCTTAAGCGCAGAGTAAAAAAATCTCCAGGGTATGGAATAGTGCAATTGCCACACCAATCAGTTGTGATAGGATTGGCTCTTAAAAGAACAAAGAAAACAAAGATATTCTCAAATACTCCACCAGGTAAGGACCCTCATGGATAATTTTAATAAAATGGTGTTTTAAAACTCCAAGCTTAATGCACAGATTTCCACACACCAATTCTACATAGTTCAGTACTTACATGATTGTATATAGAAACTCAAACCATTTCTTCCACATGGTGGTGGCAGAATTACATACTCTCAGTCACTCTTAGATGTGAAAGAATATATACACCATCTTATTCATCCATCTATTAAGCATTTGATACCATAGTATGTGCCATAACAGCAATCATTGGGGCACACTGAATGACTTTGTTTGAGAGCCAGTAATCTATGCGATGATGTCCACAACAAGTTACTGGACATGCCTGAGAGATCAACTTTTTTGATAAATGCTCAGAGAAGTAGTTATTCAAATACAGGAATAGCATGCAGCATTCCAGACCCTATTCATGGGACTGGAACAACAGTCTGCTGTAAGGTGCATTTATTACACTTTTAAAAGACCATATTTCCAGAGACTTCCCTTCCGGCAATTCCAATGATACTGGATGCCGCTTCTACTTCCGTCACAGCAACTATTTTTGACTCACGGTCGACAGCATGAGTGCCAGCAACCAAAATAAAACAAGTCCAGTCATAGTCTTGACCAAGATTTTGGCCACCTTTCAAACCCAGCAACATTCCTTCCCATTGGGGGTTGGAGCCTAACACTACCTGGAAGAATGGGTAAGATCATCAAAGATCATTGGGTTCTCAAAATTGTGGAGTCTGGATACCTCTTTCATTTTTCCTGGCTTCCCACACTTCCTCCTTCGCTCAACCTTCAATCTGGATCTGTCTCACTTGACGCAACTCTGCCTGGAAGGGGAGATGGTACTTGAACAATGGGCGATGGGACCTGTTCTGGCCAGAGTGATGGGAAGGTAGCTCTACTCCTGATACTTCCTTATCTCCAAGAAATCTGAGGGACCGAGATCTAATCTGGATTTAAGAAGCCTGAACAAGCATATGCTACAGGATAAATTCAAAATGAATTCCCTCCACACAATTCTATCCTTCATCCAGAAGGAGGAGTGAATATGTGCCTTGACTATAAAGAATGATTAAACTCATTTACCCATCCATGTTTCCCACTGGTATTACCTAACTTTTATGGTGGACTCTTCCTACTGTCAGTACAGAGTGTTCCCCTTAGCATCTTAGCTGCACCGAGAATGTTTACTAAGTACCTGGCCATTGTAACAGTGTATCTGTGGCGACAGAGCATCTGAGACTTCCCTCACTTAGATGAATGGCTTGTGATGGCAAACTCTGTGGAAGGTATGCTAAACTCTCTGCAAAACTTAGTACATCTGCTATAGTTCTAGGATTCCTATTGAATTTCAAGAAATCAGCTCTGATTCCCTCCCAGAAAATGTAATTCATTGGTGTGTGGATAAATTCTCTACAGGAGAGAGTTTTCCTCCCATAAGATTGGGCAAAAACTCTCAGATCCCATGTGTACAAACAACTGTGGATCAATCAATGTCCATACAAGTTATATTCATTCTGGGCCACATGGCAGCAGCTATTCAAACCAAAGCAAAACTTTCACAGCAAATGAAATAGGATCTACGTTGCTGGTTAGATCCCTATATCCTAACATTTCTTCTCCATGGATATCAGCTATAGTGACATTTATATACTCCATCACGGACTCTGCGAACCTCAAACCAAGGACTTTTGTAAATTGCATCTCCAAGGCTTGTTTGTCTCGATGACACCTGGGAGCGAGGTTTTTCTACAGCTGGATCCATGTTATGGAACTCCCTTCTACTGGAAATGAGATTAATCTCTGATCAAAATTTTTTTAAGAAAGCCTTCAAAACATTCCTTTTTCAAAAAGCATACACCTCGGCTAGCTGAGCCCCAAGCTATTGACTTTAAGCCTGGCAATTACCTCCCTCATGTTTTTTACGTTGCAGGCCTGGTCCTTTGGAACAACTTGCCCAGTGAAATCTGCTCAATCTCCTATTATTCTACCTTCAGGAGACAGTTAAAAGCCTTTTATTTTTCTGAGGCTTTCAGCAGTATGACATCTCATAAGTGGCAGGTTTGTTCTTGTTTGTCAGAATTATTCAGTATGTGTTATTATTTTTCTAAAAGGCCACCCACCTGCACATTCGCACATGGACATGAAAATCCAGAGCGCATAGGGGCGGATTTTCAGAGCCCTGCTCGCCTAAATCCACCCAAAACCGGGCGGATTTAGGCGAGCAGGGCCCTGCGCGCCGGTAAGCCTATTTTACATAGGCCTACTGGCGCGCGCAGAGCCCCGGGACTCGCGTAAGTCCCGGGGTTCTCCGAGGGGGGCGTGTCGGGGGGCGGGCCCGAACGCGCGACGTTTAGGGGGCGTGCCAGGAGCGTTTCGGGGGCGGGCCCGGAGGCGTGGTTACAGCCCGGGGCGGCCCGGGGGCGTGGTTACGGCCCGGGGCGGCCCGGGGGCGTGGCCGCGCCCTCCGGACCCGCCCCCAGGTCGCGTCCCGGCGAGCAGGAGGCCCGCTGATGCGCGGGGATTTACGCCTCCCTCCGGGAGGCGTAAATCCCCCGACAAAGGTAAGGGGGGGCTTAGACAGGGCCGGGTGGGTGGGTTAGGTAGGGGAAGGGAGGGGAAGGTGAGGGGAGGGCAAAAGGAAGTTCCCTCCGAGGCCGCTCCGATTTCGGAGCGGCCTTGGAGGGAACGGGGGTAGGCTGCGCGGCTCGGCGCGCGCCGGCTATACAGAATTGATAGCCTTGCGCGCGCCGATCCAGGATTTTAGTGGATACGCGCGGCTCCGCGCGTATCTACTAAAATCCAGCGTACTTTTGCTTGCGCCTGATGCGCCAGCAAAAGTAGGCCTATTCGCATAGTTTGAAAATCTACCCCATAGTGCGCTAGACTGGTATTTTATAACATGCGCACACCAGGAACCGCGCGCACATGGACGTGCGTGCATATTTTTTAAAATCTACCTTAGCGATTTTAACTAGAAAGGCAGTATATAACAAGAAATAGAAATAGAATAGTAATAACAAAACAGAAAAGAAAACATGCTTACCTTCAGCAGGGAGGGCAACAAAAAATCACAGTTATGCAGTTCTAACAAACTCCTATTTCCATCTCATCTGGTTTGTGGCCTCCCTTTCCCTCTGGGCCCTGGTGTCTTATCCCTTTCCTCACGGGAAATGCCTTGCAACCAGGATTCTCTTGTGTCTCTCTTATAGCGGACCAGGCTAAATGCCTAGTCCTGAACTTTTAAGGAGAGTACAGTCCTTTGCACTCCCCCTTTTGTTGGTTCCTAGACCAGCTGCTCCATGAAGCAGTCATTTATTTCATCTAGAAACTATACCTCCCTAGCATGTCCTGATGTGACATTTACCCAGTCTATATTGGGGTAATTGAAATCTTCCATTATAACTGTTGGCTTCCTTAATTTCTGTTAACATTTCATCTTCCATTTGCTCATTTTGGCCGGACTGATGGTAGTATATTCCAACTGCAGTACTCTTCCCCATCACACGTGGAATTTCATCCATAAAGATTCTACAGTGCATTTAGTCTCCTGCAGGATTTTTATTCTGATAGACTCTATGCTGCCCCTAACATAGAGGACCACTCGCCCCTCAAGTTGATCCCACCCTATTACTGCAATATAATTTATTCCCTGGTATTGCACTATCCCATTGATTATCTTCCTTCCATTAGGACTTCCTGAGGCCACGTGCACCAGGTCTTCCCAAGACCACATGCTCACGAAGACTAGAAATACCTTCATACCTTAGACCAGTGGTTCTCATTCTTTTTTCCATCATGACACACCTGACAGACTTCGCTCATGTGTGACACGCTGCTCTTTACATTTTACGGCGGAAATTAAAAATAAAGGCCCAGTATCATAAGATAAGTACTCTGTCTGAACAGAAATTGCATAAATAGTAAACATTCCATACCAAAACAGCACCAATTTCCAGCATTCACAGTAACCACTTTACCTAAGAAAAGGCAACAGTGAAAATATTACACAAGACTTAAGACATCAATATACCTCCTATTAGGAAAACGGAACAAGCCAGGCTGCTATAGAGCTCTACACAGAAACTGCACTTCAGCAGAATACCTCACCTCAGTCACATGTGCAGACCCTCTCCTAGCAAAGAATAAAGAGACCATAAAGCATAATTAGAAACATGCGGTTTCCAGTTCAGTTTTTGGCTGCAACAAGCCAGCAAGACTGTATGCAGTGTAAGAAAGGAAAAAGAGAAACATCACCAGTCTTCTTAAAACAAATCAAGAAATATAAAATTAATAGTAGTAAAACCATACCAACAAAAAGAACAGATTATTTTAAAACAGCTGATAAAAGGAATATCCAAAATTAGAAACTCATATAAAAAATTTCTAGATACCAATAATATATTTCTAAATAGCAGACACAAAGACCCAATAATGAAAAATAAGGGTAAAAAAAATGCTTTGTTCTGCATAGCTGGGAGCATTTGATATCCAGGTGCCCTGCGATTGTTTTGAATTAGCAGGAGGAGAGATGTATTGCTTGCAACTTTCTCCTCTCTCTGTCACATAAGTCTCTCTCTCTCACTGGCTTTCAATCACACACATATACACATGCTCTCTCTCACTTACATAGGCTCTTAATCACACATTTACACACATTGCTGTCTGTCTTTTCACACTTACTCACACACAGGCTTTCAGTCGCACACTTAAATACATGCTATCTCTTTCTCTCATACATAGACTCATTCACACACATGTTCTCTCTCTTTCACTTACACACAGGCTCTCAATCACATACTTACATGCTCTCTCACGTACACTGGCTCTCCATCACACACAGACACACATGCTCTCTCTTACTTATACACACAGGCTCTTAATCATACATACACATGATCTGTTTCACATATATAGTTCTCAATCATACACTTATTCATGCTATGTCTCTCACACACAAAGGATCTCAAACACACACACATTCTCTTTCACACAAACAGGTTTTCAATCACATACACATACAGGCTCTCAGTCACTCACTTACATAGATTTCTCTCTCACACATACGCACACACACAGGATCTCAAATACATATGCTTGCTCACTCTCTCTCTCTCTCCCCCCACTAGCAGCAGCAGCAGCAGCCTCCTTCACTTCCAACCCTTGCGGTAGCAGCAGCCTCCTTCACTTCTAGCCCTCGCGGCCTTGAGAAAGGAGTCCCATCAGCCGTGGGGGTTGTCATTGCTCCTCTTTTGCTCCGAGCCGCACCTCTCTTCTTCGGGTCGATGCTGCCCGAACTAGCATGGCCTCTTCTTCCCATGCGTGCAGCCGCTGCATACCATTTCCTCTTCTGGGCAGCAGGGGGCGGGAAGAAAGACCATGCCAGTGCCGCTGACTCCAGCTCTTCTGCTGCGTTCCTCCCAGGCTATCAGCATTTTAAGCCTGGGTGGAGGATGAGTTCCTATTTCACAGGGGCAGGGGGAGCAGCTGGGCCAGCAGGGACCAGGAATTGTGGTGACACACTGGTGTGCCACAACACACTGATTGAGAACCACTGCTTTAGTCTATAAAAGAGCATTCGCTTATTACAAATGAAGAACTCAGCTATGTCATCAAGCTTTGCAACTGTTCATCTCTTATGATTCTAACAGACTGGGTATGGCAGTAGCCAAACTTACATTGCCCAGCTGGCTAGCAGACTGTATCATACACACTATACACTAGCTGGACTAAAAATTACAGACACTATCAAGGCTTATCAAGTTAGAGCCATGGATGCATCATTGACTTATCTTCCAGCCATACCACCGGAAGACATCTGCAAAGCTGCAGCATGATCGTTAGAATACACCCTTCTGAGCCATTGCTGTCTGGACAATCTTTCAGAGTGACAGTAAATTCAGACAAGCAGTTTTGCACATCCTGTTCACCCAGTAGTCTACTCTTCAGATCTTGTTGCTTACTCAAATGTTCCATTCCAACCCTCAACTTGAGACTTCCCTCATGTCATGGTTAATTCAGTCCTTCTTGTCAACAGCTAAAGCAAGTATTCTTACCATGAATGGTGTTCTCCATTGATAGCAGGATGAATTAGCCATGCTAAATATCCGCCTTCCTCCCTAGAGATTAACTTCCTTGCTAGAATTAGCTCTAAAATCGACTGTCGGGCCTCATGAGGCAACGCCTGATCAAGAATTCCCTCACATGCTCAGTAGAGCAAAAATTAGCTGAGACAAGTTTGTTCGGGGCCACCAGATGACGTTATCCACAAGTCATGGGAAATTGATCCTGCTGTCTATGGAGAACACCATTCACAGTAAGCAAACTTTCTTTTCTGTAAATAAGAAACACCTCTTAGCAATTGGATAAAAACATTTTGTAATCTGTCTGTGGTTTGAAAATTATAGTAAATGAAAATGAATAATCTGACTAGTTGAAGACAAAACTCATTTAAAAATAGCAAACCTATAAAGTTTGGAGCCAGAGTAACTATGAACAACTTGGGGACCCACAATAGTGGTGGAATAGATGTGACAACTTACATTAGTGGTGACAGTGAGATGACTGATAACAGACCATGTTTCTTCTTGCATCCCCACCACTAACGATGCTCTGTGCTTAACACAGTCTTTCATGAATTTATTACTAGATTCACTGCTTCCATTGGGAAAATGTTCCATTTATATATTGCACTTTCAGAACATTTAGTTAAATAAAACTAATGAATTGATATTATAACTCCATAATTTCCTGTCTTTCTACCACAAATAACTATTTATAGTAACATTCAATTTTATGGCTATTGACACTATAAAGAAACTTCACTTTAATTAAAGGCCTGCGTAGCCTCATTCTGCCTCATTAACTTCTTTAATATAGATTTGTTGTGATCTCTATGATCACAAGAAATAAAATCAGACCTCATTTCCAATACAATGTGTGTGAAAAGCCCATTAAGGGTTTTTTTTTCAATATTATTATTACTGAGCCATGAGCATCAGAAGTGATTGTAGTTTGTGAAAATATATCTCAAATGTATCCTGTGGAACACGTGGAGAGGGAATCCCTTCACTAGCATTGTTTTTGTTATCTTTTTCACTTTAAGGTTCTACTTAGCTGTCCATCTGCGGAAAATATTTGCATTTGATGTCAACAGTCTATTTCATTTATGATAATACTAAAATATAATATTTTTGTGCAGCTTAATCCTGGTAAGGGAGGTTATCCATGATACTGAAGGTGGCACTCCCAGAGTGAGACTTAGCCATTGCACTTTGGCCATGCTAACTCCTGCATTCTATTCACATAAGGGAAACTCAAGTACATAATTTATGATAGTGAGGAATGTGTTCATACAGAGGAGGGGCCTGGAAATTGCATTGTTTTAGTCTTGTAAGAATTAAAGAGAAACACAACAAGACCTGAAATGGCCTACTAGTATAAGTGGAGGATGCGAGCTCTCTATCAGTTTTTGGTCATGTTTGGTAGGAAAAAGGGTGAAAGATAAGGTCAAACATGAGAGGAGGGGAATCTCAACTGAGCAGACTAGTTGGACTAGTGCTAGCTGTTCTTTATCATCATTCACACTTAAATGTGAATTTTAAAAGAGGTATTTGCACAAAAAGGGCCACATATGCATATGTATTGTGTATTTTATAAAGGGTTCACATATGCGTCCATATGTGCGTGCTTGAGAAAAGTAACACATGTAAAAAGGGATGGTCCAAGGGTGTTTCTGGGTGAGGCCAACATTAACACGTATATGTTGCTATTTTAGAACCAAAGGGACACTTGTAAGTCTGTTACTTGCATATATTTACACCTGCTAATTATCAGGCATAAGTGAGAATAAAAGTGTTTATTGCCACATAGTGACTTGGTGAGGGGTGTGAGTAAAAGGGAAGGAATTCAGGCTGAAGAACCAGGGGGGCATCGATGACCTAGAAATGGACTGGGCAAATTGGTGCCGAAGTCATAAAATTAGCAATTTTCACATGCGCATGTTTTAAAATTTGTGGACTTGGGAGTGTAAAAGCCGACACACGTTAGGGAAAATACACGTGCCAAATCTCCATGCGTAAATGTTTAAAATTAAAAGCACAAATACACACACATAGCAGATGCGTGCCACTTATCCAGCTGAGTAAGATAACAAGAAAAGTCTTAAAATGCTATTTATCTGGCTTTCGTACTTATCCGGCTAAGTAGCACTTTTCTTTTCCTTATCCAGCTATCTTACTTAGCCAGGTAAGTAGCTCAAGGACTCCATACCCTGGTAGCATATGCATTCCAATCTGACCAGAGGCATAGCCTTTCAAATTGTTCCTGTCCAAACTCCTGGCTATAGATACATCCAACATAGGGTAGAGAGTCTATGTAAGGAGGGTCAACAAAATAATCCCGGTCCAGACAGACAATCAAGTAGTGATGATTTATATCAGCAGCCAGGGAGGTACAGAATCATACCTCCTGTGTCAGGAGACTGTCCAGATATGGGTCTGGGCCATCCCTGAAGATATCGTCCTCAGAACCACATATCTGGCAGGTGAGGAGATTGAATTGCGAACAGATTCAATTGGTTCAGGAACCCTTGAATGATCCCTAAAACAGGGAGCAGCAAACGAGATATTCTATGTGTCATTCACACCTGTGGTAGATCTGTTTGTGTCTCCCCAAAACAGAAGGTTTTGCTCTTCTGTTCCAGGAAAGGGACGCAAGACAAATGAGCATCAAACACTTTTGCCTTTGATTGGAGCGGTCGTACATATATCCTCCAATTCCGCTCTTCGCAAACACTTTCTTGAAGCTAAGAGAAAATGGGAACCATGATTCTCATAACCATCCTTTGGTTGAGTCAGGTTTGGTTCCCATTCTTGAGGAATATATCTATCAGGGTTCCAATCAAACTTGTGGAATTCCCCAGCTTTCATCAGTCAAGATTGAGGGCTGTTGCACCATCCCAAACTCAGGCCCCTGGCTCGAACAGGTTGGATGTTAAGAGGATAACTCTGCAACCCCTGGATCTTTCTGAGGATGTGTTCTGTTAGCTTCAAGAAAAATGTCCACAAGGAAGTCCTGTGGTCTAAAATGGAGGAGATTTGCCTAGTAGTATGAGCAAAAGGCCTTAGACATTTTCGACTGCTCCACACAAAAATTGTTTGATTACCTTCTACATTGGTTCTAATTTTCTCTGAAGGCCAACTCAGTAAGAGTACATTTCAGTGCAATTGGCGCTTATCACTCAGCATGTAGAAGACAGACCCATCTCTGTATTTGCTTTGGTTTTCTGATTCATGTGAGGCCTGCTTCATTTGAAACCTCCCATTAGGTCTCCTGCTGTGTCTTGGGACCTCACTGTAGTTCTGATCCAGCTGATGAAAGCTCCCTTTGAGCTGCTGCTCTCCTGTGACCTGAAGAAGTACCTGACCTGCAATGTCATATTTTTAGTGGCGGTGACTTTGACACTCGGGTCAATGAGCTCCAAGCTGTAGTAAATTATCCACCTTATACTAAGTTTTCCAATGATAGGCTATTTATGCTTACCTATTCTGAGTTTCTGCCATGTGTCCACGAAGGTGGACAAGCACTGCAAAGTTTGGACTGCAAAATATTCTTAGTCATCTGCCTGGAGCGGACTTAAGCCCATAGAGAGTTCACCCCATGTTTTGTTTATTTTGACACCAACAAACTGGGAATTGCTCTTACCAAACTAGCTTTATCCGATTGGCTAGCAGAGAGCATCTCCTTCTGTTATGCTCAGATGGGCCTGAATCTGGTGTGTCATGTTAAAGCCATGGGAGCATCAGTAGCCCACTTAAGATTGCTGTCCATGGAAGAGATCTGCAATGTCTTAAATGTTAATTTTTGTATTTTGTGACTGTTTTTTTGTAATCTGCACCGAACAGTTGTCTGGATGTTGCGGAATATAAGATCTTAAACAAATAAATAAATTGATAAATTTGAGACATGCATTTTTTGCCAAACATGCGTATTTCACTATTGTTTGAACAGGGACTCAATGTAAACCTAGGTTTCTCAGTCTGTCCTGTAGATTCTCATCGTAGTGTGGAACCCAACTTCATTGTCTCATAGGGCCTATTGTTTTTGCTCCAGATTGCCCCTTTACAACAAAAATATATGCTGTTGACCCGATACGGGCGATGGAGCCCAAAAATTTGGTCCACATTATAAGTGAGCCCGCATTATATCAAATTCAGATTTTACTGTAATAGATAAAAAAGAAGTGATAATTGTATACTGTATAATTTTTTGAGATGCTAAAAATAAAGATTTCATGGAAGTAAAGATTTTATTGCTAAGATCAAAACACATGCATTCTATCATTATCAATTTAAAAAAATCGTGAAATAACAAGATATGTATTTTAACACTGAAAAAATCGGGAGCCAACCTTTGACTGCATTATAAGCAGTTTCGCGATATATTGGGTCTTCTGTGTACAAAGAAAAAATGCCTGTTGCCAAAATAGTTGTTATTGTGCCCTTTGGCACTGCTATTGACTACTCCTTTTTTTCATTCAGGGAATTGGTAGGAAAGTATTCTCCTTTGAGGACTGCCATTTTGCTTTTCCTCAGAGAAAGCAGAGTTGTTTATCTGTAACATGTTTTCAGAGGAGAGCACGATGTCAGTTCTCACAGAATCCACTTAGCTCTCCTTGGAGTTGGTATCTCCTTATTTAAGCTAAGAAATAGACTGAAGGAGCCCCATGTGGACATATGGCATAATAGTGTGCTGCATATGCCCAGTGAAGTACAGAAAATTTCTAAAATCTTTGACATTAAAGTTCAGAACTGGCCTCTATTGAATGATGTTACCCACTTGTAAGGACTGACGTTGCAGCTTTTCTAAATTGATACCCATTACCCAACTTGCAACTCTTGAGCATCTCCCAGCAGGTACACTTTGGTGTGCTGATGACCTGAGGCCTGTTGAAGTGAGGTCCATATGAAGAGTACCAGGGACCTCCTCTCTTCAACAATGTCAGTACAATCTCATAGACATGACTTGGCACTTTCTTCTTCAGAAAAAAAGAATAGTAGTATGTTGAAATGTGTCTATTTTATAGTGCTATATATTACTAAATTCCGGGTTATTTTGATGAAAATAGAGCATTCGGCCCTGGTGCTGGAACCAATCCCCTATTTATAACATTGTTCTTATGGTACAATCTGTTTTGACTTATGTTTTAATTTAAGGTACAGTTTTCAAGAGCCAATTTTGTCTTAAGTTTGAAGACTTCCTGCATTCTCTGAAGAGAAGCATGTTCACAGAGGGGGTTACGTAATCGTGCTTAGTGCCGAATAGCTGGATTCTTCCAGAGCTTTCTGGAAAGGCTTTAAAAAGGTGGGCAAATTATGACCTGTAGGTATCCTTCTGACACACAGTAGCATGAGTTTCCCTACCCACATCTGGCCTATGGTAACATGAATGTTTTGGCCTACAGCAATGACATCAATTCTCTCTGCCCATAGGAGGAAGCAATATCGGAAGTTAAGTCAGCGCTGCACATGCTCCCTTTCTGTACAGTTGAAGCTTTGTGTTACCCCCCTCCCCCCCCCCCCCCCCACCCCCCAGTCAATGTGGCCCTAAGGCCTAAACGTTTGCCCACACATGCCTTATGGCCTTTTACTGCTTATGCATGCAGTTCTTATCCTGCCACAGTACCATAGCTCCCATTGATTGCTTTGTGTCCTTCAAAGATGTTAGATAAATTCTTCTGTTTCAGCAGTGCTGCTGCATGAAAAAAGTATCTATATATCTTCATTTTTTCCCCAGAAATTCCCCTTAGTTTTACCTAGCTAGGGTTTTTGATGTTTCAAAAAATGTTATTTTTCTTTGTCTGCAAAGCTAGATTTCTTTAATCAAGTTATGTTCCAAGTTCAAACTGAAGATATCCATCACTGGTAATCATGAGGTTTGTTACAAGTGTCTGGGACAAGGCCATAACGCCTCAACTGTGGATCTGTACTAGAATGTCACACAACATGTTTTGGGCTCGGAAGGTTGGGCTCCTTGCTCACCTTTACTGTGTACCAGAAGTTCAATACCTGTAATCTTATGCCCTTCCTCTCGCCCTTATTTCTTTTAACCTCCAAGTTTATTTATGCCTTAAGTTTAACTATAAACACCTTGTTATTGTCTTCCAGATCTTGCTTTACTTTCTCCCTTATACAACCAAGGTTCCTTAAACTCCCTGTTCCATGTAACTTTTCTTTTCTTTTCCAATGTTATTTTATACCCGTTCTGTGTAAAACGATGTGATGTGCAAATGAATGTCGGTATAGGAAAGTTTTAAATAAATAAATAAATAAATACATGTTGACAACTTGGCATAAGAATCACAGAACTGTTCTGACAGCTTCATTGGTTCCATTAGTGAGGGGACTGACCCAGGAATTGAAAAAAGTCTCATGCCGGCTGAAGCCGAGACCAGGGCCCTATTTGCTAAAGCATAGCATTGGAGAAAGCCAGTGACAAGCAGAGGTTTCACATCATTGATGTATCTTCAACATAGGGCTCTGAAAGCAGTCATGTGCTGGAGATTCTGTACCATCTGAAGGTGAGCTCTGCTTCCCAGACTTAGACAAAGCTGTATCACTTTCCAGAGGTCCAGTCCACAGCCTTCAACCTTGACTTGAAGAATACCCACTTCATTATGGGAGTTTTTTCATGCCGAAACATAACTATGCCTGGATTAAAATATTTGGAGAGTTCCCTCCTTACAGATAAGTTCCATTTCTAATGGGTGTTCATTTTATTTGTGGATTTTAGATGCCTGCAAAAGCAAAGCAAATAAAAATAAGAATTTCATAAATATTTTTGAGGATTTGGGACTAATGGTTATAATAGTGACAGTATTACGAGTAGTTCTGTAGACATTTTCACATATGGTATTTGAACCCCTTTTTCTTACCTTAATATAAATAAAAGCAGAAATAGTAATAGCTCAAAACAATCGATGGTGCTCAGTGATATTGTCATTGCTTTTGGTATCTCACATCTATTGTTAGTGCAGTGTGACCAAACTAGGTCTAGTTCAGATTATCGCTGCTGAGACAGAGCAATCATTTCAGCCCACAGTCACTGAGGCAAGCTCTACACCATATATTCTTATCTGGTTAATACCATATTTCATCATTATGGGTTGGTCTTCATATACATTCAACTTCCTACCTAAAGTGATCTTGGATTTCTACCTAAATCAGTCAATTGTCCTAACATTTTTCCCTTTACAACATTTCCATAAAATGTGAAAAAGCCCTTTATTCACAAAATTTAAAAGTGCCCACAGTGATATACCTGACAAGATGCTTAAAATCTGTAGGCGAAAGTCTGTTGCATGTTCTGTATCCAAAGTAGATTAGATTAGTAGAACTAAGCAGATGGTATTTTCATTCATCGCCCCATGCTATTGGAACTCTCAGATGATCTCTGATTACACTATTTTTAGAAAATGAGGACATAACATAAGAAATTGCCATACTGGGTCAGACCAAGAGTCCATCAAGCCAAGCATCCTGTTTCCAACAATGGCCAATCCAGGCTACAAGTACCTGGCAAGTACCCAAAAACTAAGTTTATCCCATGCTACTGATGCTAGTAATAGCAGTGGCTATTTTCTAATTCAGCTTGATTAATAGCAGGTAATGGACTTCTCCTCCAAGAACTTATCCAAACCTTTTTTGAACCCAGCTACACTAACTGCACCAACCATATCCTCTGGCAACAAATTCCTGAGTTTAATCGTGCGTTAAGTGAAAAAAAAAATTTTCTCCAATTAGTTTTAAATGTGCTACATGCTAACTTTACAGAGTGCCCCCTAGTCTTCTATTATCCAAAAGAGTAAATAACCGATTCACATTTACCTGTTCTAGACCTCTCATGATTTTAAAGACCTCTATCATATCCCCCCTCGGCCATCTCTTCTCCAAACTGAAAAGCCCTAACCTCTTTAGTCTTTCCTCATAGGGGAGACGTTCCATCCCCTTTATCATTTTGGTCGCCCTTCTCTCTACCTTCTCCATCACAACTATATCTTTTTTGAGATGCGGCGACCAGAATTGTACACAGTATTCAAGGTGCTGTCTCACCATGAAGCGATACAGAGGCGTTATGACATTTTCCATTTTATTCACCATTCCCTTCCTAATAATTCCTAACATTCTGTTTGCTTTTTTGACTGCCGCAGCACACTGAGCTGATGAATTCAATGTATTATCCACTATGACGTCTAAAACTCTTTCCTGGGTGCTAGCTCCTAATATGGAACCCAACATCGTGTAACTACAGCATGGATTATTTTTCCGTATATGCATCACCTTGCACTTATTCACATTAAATTTCATCTGCCATTTGGACCCCCAATTTTCCAGCCTCGCAAAGTACTCCTGCAATTTATCACAATCAACTTTTGATTTAACTACTCTGAATAATTTTGTGTCATCTGCAAATTTTATCACTCACTTGTAGTACTCCTTTCCAGATCATTTATAAGTGTACAGTATTAATAAGCACTGGTCTAAGTACAGATCCCTGAAGCACTCCACTGTTTACCTTTTTCCACTAAGAAAAATGACCATTTAATCCTATTCTCTGTTTCCTGACTTTTAACCAGTTTGCAATCCACAGAAGGTTATTGCTTCCCTATCCCATGACATTTTAGTGTTCTTAGAAGCCTCTCATGAGGGACTTAGTCAATGCCTTCAGGAAATCCAAATACATTCACTACATCTACCGGTTCACCTTTATCCACATGTTTATTAAACCCTTCCAAAAGCTATCAGATTTTGAGTCAAGACTTCCCTTGGGTAAATCCTTGCTGGCTGTGTCTGATTAAACCATGACTATATGTTATCTGATTTTGATCTTTAAAATAGTTTCCTTGATTTTTCCTGGCACTGAAGTCAGGCTCACACTTGGAGTCCTTTTTAAATATCAGTGTTACATTGGCAACCCTCAAGTCTTCAGGTACAATGGACAATTTTAATGATAGGTTAAAATTGCTAGTAATCTTAAATTTTACTTTTTAGTTCTTTCAGAACCCTGGGGTGCATGCCATCTGGTCCAGATGATTTGTTACTCATCAGTTTGGCAATCTAGCATACTATATCTTCCAGGTTCACCATGATTTGGTTGTTTATCCGAATCATCAGCCCTGAAAATCATCTCCTGAATGAGTATCTCCCCAACATCCTCATTAGTAAACACTGAAGTAAAGAATTTATTTAGTCTTTCTGCAGTAGCCTTATCTTCCCCAAGTACCCCTTTAATCCCTCGCTCATCTAATGGTCCAACCGACTCCCTCACAGGCTTCCTGCTTTGGATATATTTTTAAAAGATTTTATTATGAGTGTTTGCCTCTACAGCCAACTTCTTTTCAAATTCTTTCTTTTCTTGCCTTATCAATGTTTTACATTTAACTTGCCAGTGCTTATGCTTTTTCCTATTTTCTTTCGATGGATCCTTCTTCCAATCTTTGAAGGATGTTCTTTTGGCTAAAATAGCCTCTTTCACCTCGTCTTTTAACCATGCTGGCAATCATTTGTCCTTCCTTCCACCTTTCTTAATGTGTGGAATATATCTGGACTGCGCTTCTAAGATGGTATTTTTAAACAATGTCCATGCCTGTTGAACATTTTTAAAGTGAATTTTAAAAGTTCAGCGTGTGCATTAATTAGGAGATGCATTAATAAGTTAGGTTTGCATGTGCCGAGTGGATTTTAAAAGCCAGCGAGATCTGTGCGTATTTGGCGCAACACGCACTTCTCGAAAGTTTTCAAAAAGAGGCCGGACATGGGCATTTTGGGCTGTGAACCTGAGATATGCATGTAAATACTTAAGTGAACTGGCGTGCTCTAAGGCCCTCTCCCATGTAACTTTACTTTTGCCAAGGATAATGTTTGTTAAATAAAAATAGGTAGATCTGTGGGGTTTTAAGGGTCAGGAATAACTGAGAAGTGTAAAGGCTATTAAACTAGGTGAAGTTTGGAGGACCTATTGCTTAACTGGGCGAACTGGGTATGAACTGATAAAACTAAAATGCCCCAGTAGAAGCAGCATTTGAGTGCACCTACTTAAATTTGGTGCACATGTGCACGCGGCAAGCTACTTTAGAACTTGCAGGCATATGCTCGCATATGTTATAAAATGGCCATGTGCTTGGGTGCGGGCCAATGTACGCATGCCAGTATGCACTCGCGCACTGGTTTGAAAGTTACTGTCCCAATCTTTGTAGCTGAACCTTTCAGTTTTTCCTATTTTCCTCATTTTATCAGTTTCTCTTTTGAAAGTTTAGTGCTAGAGCTGTAGATTTACTTGTCCCCCCCCCCCTTCCAGTGATTAATTTAAGTTTGATTATGTTATGTTCACTGTGGCCAAGTGACCCCACCACCAAAACCTTTCTTACCAAATCCTGCCTTCCACTAAGAATTAGATCTAAAATAGTTCCCTCTTTCGTTTAGTTCCTGGACTAATTGTTCCATGAAGCAGTCATTTATTTCCTCCAGGAACTTTTATCTCTCTAGCATGTCCTGATGTTAAATTTACCCAGTCAGTATTGGGGTAATTTAAATCTACAATCCCAGCGTGCAAGAAACAGGTAACCAAGTCCATCAAGAGACTTATAGTAAATTATTTTATTGAAATAGTGCTTTTAAACAATCATTCATGGCAACTCCATAATTCTTCAAACATGCAAGTAAAAAGTCCCCCGACACGGTCCGTGTTTCGCGGTGGCTGCATCGGGAGGGACCCACGGTTAATTTCATCTTATATATTATATCTTATATATTTATATATATCTTATATATTTATCATATATTTATCATCTTATATATTATATCTTATATATTTATCATAAGTCTCTTGATGGACTTGGTTACCTGTTTCTTGCACGCTGGGATTGTTGATTTGATTGATGTGCAAGACATTCCTGCTTTACGTCTCTGCTTGGTTGGTAATTTAAATCTCCCATTATTACTGCACTGTCAAATTGGTTAGCTTCCCTAATTTCTCTTAGCATTCCATCATCCGTCTTATTTTGGCTAGGTGGACAGTAGTATACTCCTATTATTATACTCTTCTCCAGCACAATTGGGATTTCTACCATTAAGATTCTATTGTGTATTTAGGACCTTATTTTCCAAGGCTATCGCAGGTTTGCGCTAAGAGCGCAAGCCTGCGATAGCTAGTGAAGGTAGCGCACGCCTGCGCTACCTACATCGGGGAGGAGTCGGGGCGTCACCGGGGCCGACTGAGACAACGGCACGGACAGCGAAAAGGTAAGTGCCTTTTCGCTGCCTATTTCGCGCCCAATAACTACACCTTCTATGGTGGAGTTATTGGTCGCCATGCCGACAGCGATCGCACCGCGGAGGTGCGTTCGCTGCCGGCTAGCGCAGGACCGCCCCCCCCCCCCCCCCCCCCGTTTCGGCCCCCTGCCCCTCATTACTGCATTTTTCTAAAGTATCACAGGCCTGTGATACTTTAGAAAATGAGGTCCTTAGTCTCTTGCAGGATATTTATCCTGTTGGACTCTATGCCACCCCGGACATAAAGGCCGCCCCCCACCACCACCACCAAGTTGATCCTCCCTATCATTGCAATATAATTTGTACCATAGTATTACACTGTCCCATTGATTACCCAAAAATGCTTTTAGGATCCAATGCTTCCTCTGCTTTTTTTTTCTCTTTTGATGAGCAGCCTGCCCCCTCCCACCTCCCGCTAAGAAGAGAAATGGCCATGGATGGCCCTCTTCCTCCAACCCTCCCCATCCCCCTAGTACCTTCTTTTTGTTTGCTGGGAGCAAGGGACCCTCTGCCCCGCTCCCAGCACCACCAGTGCTGCTCTAAGACAGGCAGCACTGGAAGCATTAGCTTACATCAGGCTTACGCTTCCAGCGCAGCCTGTAGCAGTAAGAGAAGGGGATCTTCCTGCGCAACCTCTAGATCCCCTTCTCTTATGGCTACAGGTTGCAAGTGTAAGCTTAATTTAAGCTAACACTTCCAGTGCTGCCTGTTTTAGAGCAGCATTGGAAGTGCCAGGAGCGGGGCAGATGTTCCCTTGCTACCAGCATGCAAAAAATAGGTACTGGGGGGGGGGGGGGGGGGGATAGAGAGGGTCGAAGGAAGAAGGGTATCCATGGCCATTTCTCCTCTTAGCAGGAAGATTGGAGGGAAGGGAGTGGGCAAGGCTGTTCATTAAAATAGGAAGAAAAAAAAAAAGCACCAGGAGCCTCTGCTTTCAACGTTTTTGGGGGTGAAAAGAGAACGGCCCTACAGGGCCTTCATAAGATATTGTGGGGGGGAGGGAGGAGATTGTCCTGGAGGTCCCTATATTTGTAAGCTTTTTGTTTGTAATATCTATGAAGACTACCCTTGAAAAAGGACTGGAATAAGGAACTAGCAGTCCGAAACATGGCCCCGTGTCTCGGGTTACCAGTTTTTGTCGGGAGAAGATGGACCGACATGAATATATTCAATGATATATACAATTGAGCTAAGTACTTTATCTTAGAATTTTAATAGCATACAAAAATTTTTCTTGAAAAACAAGGACTTTTGTGGGAATTTTAATAGCATAAAAAAATATTTCTTGAAAAAAAGGACTTCTGTGGGACTTTCCATTTAAATGACCTATGATTATGAATAAGGCTGAGTCTTAACAGTGCAAGCTAATACGTTGGTGTAGTTAATGATGTATATTCAAATTTAGCCATTTATGTTTTTAAATTATCCGGCTACATGTTGCTGGATAACTTTAAGCAAGTATATTCAGCGAGACATTAATCCTGCTGAATATACTGGGCAAGTTATCTGGCTAACTTTAGCCAGATAATTTCTCCACTAACTGCCTAATGAATATGGATCTCTTAAGTGCCTTTGAAAATTACCCCCTTTTAGTGAAAGTTTTAATGCATAGCCTGAAACACTGTGACAATCACATGCCTCACTGAGTGGTCATCAGTCAGAAAAGTCCAATGATGATGTATTTTAGAAACATGTGGTGTTTTCCTCCACTTCTTGTATATATTTTTTTTCTCATGTTTTTGCCCAACTTCTGAATAAGGAACCTTGTTCATCTTTCATTTCCCATTATGCATTTAAAAAATGTAAAATAAATGTAACGTAAACGTACCTCTTTGTTCCATCTTGTGATTTATTCTCATTCTTTGTTCTGCTATTTCTTTTCACTTCAGCATCAAATTCTGACATGCCCAAGAGTACACTTTTTTTTTTTTAAAAATAGCCTTTGATCACAGCCAACTGAGTCTTTGAGAACCCCAGGCAGAAATTATAAATCTTGTGCAGTTCTTGAGGAAGTATACTGGATTGCTATTTTTCTTTTTCCTCACAAAAAATTGTAACCTTTTACTCTGTGAGAATATGCTGTCACTAGATCATTTATTATTGTTCATAAGAGCTTAAATTCCTTGAATCTAGAGTGAAGTAGTAGCCTAGCGGTTGAAGTACCAGGGCTGAGAGCCAGTGAAACCAAGGTTCAAGTTCTTTTATTCCCATTGATCTTTGTGGTGCAGCATGTCACCTCACCCTCCACTGCCTCAGGTACAGACTTAGGGATATACAGTATTGACGATGCTGTGTTAGGTTCTTACCTTGTGGTAAACTCCTTGCAATAGTGATAACATTAAGTATTTTCAATACTGCACAATTTTATGCCAAATATTGCCTAAAAGGAGAATTTTAAAAGAGGGGGCGTCCATAAAATATCAAATGCTCGAGTAAGTAGTGCTTAATTGCACTAGTTCTTTTTTTATAAACCTCGCAGATTTGCGTGCAAGTACCGGTGCGAGAATAACTTTGCTCGTGTAAAAAAAAAAAGGGATGGACCATTGGCGTTCTAGGGCAGTGCCAACATTTACGCGCATAAGTTGTGATTTTATAACCTGCATAGCGCATATAGCTGGACCTGCGCATATTTACTTCTGCTATTTACTAGACATAAGTTAGAATAAAACTCTTTATAGCCAAATACGGACAGGGTGAGGAATCTGGGTAAACTGGATGGAATGCAGGCTTCACAACCATGGGAGTTTTGATGACCCAGAGATAAACTGGGCAAACTAGTGGACTAATTGGTAAAACTGGGAATTTTCTTTTTGCATGCATGTTATAAAATGTGCAGATTGATTTGTTTGTTTATTTATTTATTTAAAATCTTTTAATATACCAATACTCAAGACAAGTATCTTATCGTACCGGTTTACAGCAAAACAAGGGATAACCAGTGATATAGGAGAAAGTTACAAAAAACAGGGTGATAAATTCAGGACAACTAAGAAAAGGTAGAATTAGCTTAACATAGTGCTACTATAGTGAAAACAACAAGCAATTTATAATAGTAACTTGGAGAGAGACCTGGTAGGCACTCAAATAAACAGTTCTTCAAGGGGTGATTAAATCTGTACCGGGCGACGAAAGAACGGAGATGGTGTTGAGACTTGGAGGAGAAGGGGTCAGGAGGGAAGGGAAGGAGAAAAGACCGAAAGGTGGGAGGGGGGGGGGGGAACAGAGGGCTGAGAATCTAGTGGGGTGGCTTGCATTATTACAGATTGGAGCAGGAGAGCAGCCAGAGTTATGAGAGTTATTAATGGAACAGAGTGGTTCTGACTGGAAATTGTGAATGTAGATATATTTACAATCCCTTATTTGAGGTGATTTGCGCATGTAAAGCCGATAAATGATAAAGAAAATACACAAATAATCTTTCTTCATCTAACTATAAAATTAGGAGCACACATACATGCAAATAGGTGTATTTTATATAATTTGCATACACTTGTGCAGATGATTTAAAATTCTTGGGCATATCGGCACACGCCCACATAAGTGCGTAAATGGGTGCACATGTGCTCATTTTAAAGTTACTGTCTTTATGATGATAAACTGCTTTGCATGCAGTTTCTTGGAATATAAAATTTGTGGCTTGCCCTAAATATTGCATGCCACATTATTTTCCTGGAAGTTAGCTACAACTCAAGAAAACATTAAGCTCTAATTCCACATTCAAAACTTCGGCCGTATGTTGAGCTTGATTTAAAACATTTTGACATCAGCAGTGCTTATTGAATATAAGACTAAAGGTTAATATAAAAGGTATAACGAATACATAATTGAGAAAACCAATAGAAAATTCAAGAAAAATAGAAAAAGACAGAGAAAAAAGATTTGAAAAAAGATCTAACTTTGCCGCAAATGATTAGAAGACCGGGCGGTTCTCGAGTTGAAATACAGAGCACACGCCGTCAGGCTTGATGATGCGGTTCAAGTAAAATCAGAGTAAAATCACACACAATTGTTAAATATTATTTCAAACTTTGGGAATTGGTGATTCAATACAAGTGACATTTCCTTTTTGGATACTGTGTGTTACTGTGGAAATTGTCTATTGTTCTTTTTGATACGTGTCAGTTTCTTAAAGGGCCATAATTCAAGCTGGCCGCTATACGGGCCAATTTTAAAAAGGCCACGTGCGTAAAAAAGTGGGGGTTATGTGCAGAAGTGCCTGGCCCTGCAAAAGGGGCGGGCTGGGGGCGTGGTCTGGGCAGGGAGGGGAGGGCCGGGGGCTGGTGGGACAGCAGCCATTAGGCCCTGTGTTGGCACATGTAACGTACTTCTTCTCCAAAGGAGCAGGTAAATTACAAAACAAAAACAAAAAAAGGAGAGGGGAAAAGGAAGGAAGAGTAGATAGGGGTAAAGGAACGTTCCCTCCCGATCCTTAATTGGAGCGGACTGGGAAAGAACTGAGCAAAGGGCCGATTGCGTTGCTGCAGATAGATTACAAAATTCCCCCACCCTGTGCGCACAAGTTGCAGGTCAACCACACATGCATGCGTAGGTTATAAAAGAGGTGCATCCATGTGCGCCCGCCGTGAACCGCGCGCACATGGACGCACGTGTGGAGTTTTCAAAATTGACCTGTTAGTGACCAGCTAGTGCCATTTTGATTCAGATAGCACAGAGCCCAACGCCTAGGGAGCGCTCCAGACCACTCTAGGCTATGAGGTTTTTAAAGGTATGGCCAGGGGGATGTGTAGGCTAGAGAAGAGAACCAGAAGGCTTATCTGCATACTGCTCCCAGCATCCCCTGGGAGAGGAGTCCAGAGGTCACCACAAGCGATTCAGGGATTGAAATTCCACAGCCCCAGCTTCCAGAGGCCCCGCACCCTTTGCAGTAGAAGAGGACCAGAAGGATCATTTGGATACTGCTCCCAGCATCCCCCCCGGAGAGGAGTCCAGAGGTCACCACAAGCGATTCAGGGATTGAAATTCCACAGCCCCAGCTTCCAGAGGCCCTGCACCCTTTGCAGTAGAAGAGGACCAGAATCTCAAACCCTTCAATTAACCAAGTGAAGATCAATTTAATGGTGGTTAAAGAGGATTGGTAAGGATAATTTTGGGAAATCTTTGGACTTATAAAGGTTTGGTGAAAGATGAAATAGAGGGATATATTCTTTAGAGTTTGTGTGTGTCTGAGGTAATAAGCAAGCTAGAGATAGTTAATCCTAATGTCTGTCTTTCCCACCCACTCAACCCTTGATTTTTAGGCAAGAGACACTTTCTCATTAAAAATCAATCTGGGTCTTATCTAAATCATACTATTGTACCAGCCCTTATTGAAAATGTAATCATCCCCTTCTAGGACACTAGCTGATTAATTAGTAAATTCACCTGTAAATTTAAAGTACTCTCATTCCAACACCCTTAGTATCCTAAACTTAACTAGGAACTCAATAAAACTAAGATGAAGGCAGCAGTCCAGCAGCAAGAGGGGGGCTTTTCTGTCTTTTGCATTGAGTGTCACATGTATGATTTTTTTACCCGCCAGTGAGAGATTGTATGTGTGCACTCGGTGCAAAGAGCTCCTGGCTCTCAGGGAACGAGTCTGATCTCTGGAGGCTAGAGTAGCATACTTGGAGGAGCTGAGGCAGACAGAAGTGCATTGATGAGACCTTCAGGGATATAGTAGCCAAGTCCCAAATCCAGTCTGGCAGCCCCAGTGCTGCCTTGGATCAGAAAGGTCTCCCAGTAGAAGAACATCACCCTGGTGTAGCAGGAAGTGATCCTGTAGTAAGGACCTGCTCTCCAGGTGATGTATTGTCCTCTCGCACTGAGGGCAAATGTTCCAGGGCTACTTCCCAGGAGGGAAGGGTTAGGCCGGCCATCATAGTTGGTGATTCAATTATTAGAAGTATAGATAGGGTAGCTGTTGGACGTGAGGACCGCCTTGTAACTTGCTTGCCTGGTGCGAAGGTGGCAGACCTCATGCATCACCTAGATAGGATTGTAGACTGTGCTGGGGAGGAGCTGGCTGTCGTGGTACATGTGGGCACCAATGACATAGAAAAATGTGGGAGAGAGGTTCTGGAAGCCAAAGTTCATTAATTGCTATTAATCAAGTTTACTGTTGGAAACAGGATGCTAGGCTTGATGGACCCTTGATCTGATCCAGCATTGCAATTTCTTATGTTCTTAGAGGGGTTTGTGGGTTCCAAAGGCCAGAGGGTGTGGATTTGGAGCTTTGGGGGGGGGGGGGGCTTATTGCAAAGAGGTATGATTGAGAAGGGGGGGGGGTGCATTCACCGTGCGAGAAAAACTTTATTTTATTTTTTTCATTAGGGCTACTTCTAGAGGCATTGATATTGGGGGGCAAAGAGTCTCAAAAGACCCCCGGGGGAGTCATTTGGGCCACTATGGCAAAGGGACTGCCATCATGCGGCATTTGAGTCCTACTAACCTGCAGCTTAATATGCCCCCATGGTATTTTCCACTTTTGGGAAAATGCCACAGCTTAGTAAATGACTCCCTAAGATTGTAAGCCCTCTAAGCCATGGAAATAACTTACTTCTATAATGTAACTGGCCCAGAACTCAGGTTTAGCAAGGTGAGTAATCAAATCCAAATCACTTGTATTCTAATTTTTAAATTGACATAATATCAATAGTGGATTGTCCTGTCTATCCTATTAATTCTGTAATTACTGGAATTAAATGTCAAGAGCGTTTGGATGCCTAGCAGCCATGATGTACTGGCTAGTCATAAAAAAGAAAGTACAAATAGTTTATACTCTTGTGTGTAAACAAGAGTTAGTATACTCTTACCTTCTTGTGTAGTTAAGAAAGAGTGGACTTTCTAAAGCATCCTTTGTAATTATTGTCTGGTACAGTTATGTAGGTATATGGGTGACATGTTTGTTCTACTGCTAGCTCCGCATTTGCGTTATCACATTATTCTTCATTTGATTGCCTGTGCATTGATTAATGATCTAGCAGCATTGCACTACTGCAGAATTAGTTTTGTCTGTTGCTATCTTGTGTGCTTCCCTTGGGTCACTCTGGTAGCTATATCTGAAACCAATTCTCATTTCATTTTGCTACACACATTGCAACTGATCAGGTATCAGCTATTAGTGAACAAAAGAGAAAAATTTAAGTTAAGGAAGCTCTCATAGAAGTTTTTTTTCAAAGCCTAAGAACATGCTGTGGGTGGAACAAGTACTTTTGAACCAGGACCATTTAGAACCCGGAAATAACAGAAAGAGTAATTCAAAAGAATTGTTAAAAACCTGTATTGATAAGTGGCAAGGCTCTATAAGTTGCTGATAACCCTGAGAAAATAAAATCATTGCTGAGGGAATAAGTTAAAAAGAATTGGCAGAGGAAAGATGGCAGCATGATAGTCTGCTCTGAGGACACTCCCTGATCGTCTTCTTGGAATTGTTACTTTTTGCTGATTTCCTTGGCTCACTATTCCTTTGAAAAGGAACGGGAAGGTTAGGACTTACCCCACTGAATCCTCTCCCCTTCCAGGGCAGCGTCTGTTCAATTCCTTTGCGGCTCCTGCATCTGAGGGGGTGGCTGCATTGCCGACCCTGACGGAGGAGTGCCGGAATTGATTATGGAGGAGGTTTCACTCAGTCCTCTTCCTGCTGAGTTTTTTTCCTATGAAGTGCCAGCGTCCCCACCTGATGATTTTGGGGCTAGTGCTGGTGGTGGGGGGTTCTTTGGAAGAGAGAGAGCTTGGCGTTGATTCTCTTTGTTCATCTGGGGAGAGGATTTTGCATGTTACTGCTGATTCTTGTCCACCATCGGTTGGTCCTGACTCTTCACAATTTCTTCCAGGTACTGTTTCTAGTGGTGCCTGTTTTGTGCCTCCCAAGCCATAGATTGTGACTTTGGACTCTATTTTGGATTTAATGGCTCATTTTGGATCTGCTTTTTCCCAATGTTCTTCCAAAGTAGACTCTGTTGCCAACAAACTGGATCATTATCTGCTGATTTTGACTCTCAGCGCCAGGTTGTTGCTGGGAAAATTTCCACCTTGCAAGATGAAGTCAAAATCGTGAAATAGGTTCGAGCTTCACTTAGCAGGAACGTGGTAGTATTTCCAGAAGATTTAAACTGGTAAAAAATAGATTTTGATATCTAAACCTCCATTTGTTGAATTTTCTTCCTGTTATTGGCGAATTACCTCAGTTAACTCTTTGTAGATATTTCCAAGAGGTTTTAAATATTTCCTCTGATATGGTTTCTTTGTTTACTAAAGTGTATTTTCTACCTGGTAGGAATAATTCTCAGATTCCTGTTGATTTAGAATTAACTGCTATTTTAGAATCTTCAGAATATTATGTGGCGGAGTGATTAACATTGTTAGTCTCTTTCTTTGCTGAATCAGACTTAAGCACCAAGATGAAGGCTTATTTTCAACACATGAACAAACAGTTTAAGGGGCAAAGTCTTTATATTTGTTTAGACTTAGCTTGTGTTACTGAAGAAAGGAAAGGATTGCTATCTTTGCGTCAGGAAACCTGTCCTCTTGTAGCTTCCATCATTCTATAATATCCCTGTAAATATGTTAAAGTTTCAGTAGAACTCTAAGTCTTTTTTGCTCCTGAACAACAAAAAATTGCTTGCTGATCCTAATTCTTCAGTCACATAGTCTGTCAATATATGTATTAGCAGGAAATTTTCAACTATCATGCTAAGGTAGTTTGTTTTGTGATTTTCTTCATATCCTCCTCAATTTCTGCCCCTTTTTCCTTTTTATTTAGTTTGTGGCCTACTGAGATTGAAAAATTGTTTTTCTTATTGGAAGATATCCTTTGATATATTGTTTTTCAATCATGTTTCTTTTCAAAGTTCTTGTGCTTTGTAATAATGTATAATCTAAAAAATAAAATGTAAAAAAAAAAAAAAAAGAATTGGCAGAGGTGATGAAAATCAGGAAATCATTAAGTCCATACGAAGTACTAATTGAATCATTCAAGGAGCTTACTGAAAGAGGATTTGACATATTAATATGATTGCATGGAATAATTCCTAATGAGAAGGGTAAAGGAATATGGTAAAGTTCAGTGGAAACCAGTTAGGTTCTGTCAATGCAAGTCAAATAGTATATTTGTTAGTCTATAAAGGAGCCATTAGCCTCTGTCAATTTTGCCATTGAAAAATCTTGCTGCCGAAGAATAAAGAAACGATGAAGCATTAACATTTGGTGGTTGTTGATTTGGAAAAAGCATATGGCAGGGTGCCAGAGAACTGAAATGGTGCTACATGAAAAACTGAGGTCTATTTAACATTTATTTACAACTGGGAAAGGGCATGTACCAGAATATTAAGATCCAAGTGAGAACGAAGTAGAATTGGTCTTAATTTCCTTAGTGTCCCATATTCCCACTTGAGCGGGTAAGTTACCCAGATAATTTTATTTGGATAACTTTGTCAGCTATTTATGTAGTCCAACTTGTCCACACAAATTTTGTTGGATAGCACTTAATATGGTGCTGTCTGGCTAAATATGTTAACCTACCCTTGCCGCACTTCAAGCCCAGCCCCTTTTTTGTTCAGATAGCTTTGTTCACACAGACATTATTACCTGGAAAAAGGAAGGGTATTTTTAAAGGGTCAGATTTATGGAGGTAAAAGCCAGTTTTATCTGCATTAATTTTTTGAATATGGGCCTCTTGCTCTTCAGATTAATACTGGACAAAGTGAAGGATATCCAGAGGGAGCCCCTATTGTGCATGTTATTTGCCAATGACATGGAGCTAATTGTTAAGAGCTGGGAAAGAAAAGAAAATGATATGGAAAGATGGGTACAATACATGAAAGAAGGAGGATTGAAAATTAGTAGAACATAAGAAATTGCAAATGCAGGGTCAGACCAAGGGTCCATCAAGCCCAGCATCCTGTTTCCAGCAGTGGCCAATCCAGGCTACAAGTACCTGGCAAGTACCTAAACACTAAGTAGATCCCATGCTACTGATGCCAGTAAAAGCAGTGCCTATTTCCTAAGGGGTAAATTTTCAAAAACCTACACGCGTAAATCCTGGGCTTACGCGCGCTGGGCCAATTTTCAAAGGCACGCGCGTAAGTCCTGGGGCCTCGGGAAAGGGGCAGAGAGGGGATGGGGCATGGCTAGAGGCGCCCAGCGCAGCGGCCATTTGCTTCTGTGCTGGGGATCGCATGCCGGCAGGAGCAAATGATAAGATAAGGATTTGGGGGTGGGTTAGGATAGGGCTAAGGGGTGGAAAGGTTAGGGAAAGGGGTAGCAAGGTTAGTATAAGGGATAAGGAAGTTCCCTCCCAGGCCACTCCTAAATTGGAGCGGACTGGGAGGGAACTGCAGAAGGCCGTGGGCGTCGGCGCGCACAGGTTGTACAAATGTGCTCCCTCTTGCGCCCACTGACCCCCTTTTTTATAACATGCACGCACCGGCGTCTCCATGTGTGCGCACCGGGTAGCGCGCACATGGATATATGCGCGCAAGTTTTTAAAATCTACCCCTAAATCAACTTGATTAATAGCAGTTAATGGACTTCTCCTCCAAGAACTTATCCAAACTTTTTTTAAATCATGCTACATTAACTGCACTATAACCAAATCCTCTGGCAACAAATTCCAGAGCTTAATTGTACGTTGAGTGAAAAAGAATTTTCTCTGGTTTTAAATGTGCTATTTGCTAATTCATGGAGTGTCCCCCCAAGTCCTTCTATTATCCGATAGAGTAAATAACCGATTTACATCTACCTGTTCTAGGGCTCTCATAATTTTAAAGACCTGTATCATATCCCCTCTCAGCCGTCTTTTCTCCAAACTGAACAGCCCTAACCTCTTTAGACTTTCCTCATAGGGGAGCTGTTTCATTTCCTTTATCATTTTGGTAGCCCTTCTCTGTACCTTCTCCAGTGCAAATATATATTTTTTGAGATGCGGTGTCCAGAATTATACACAGTACTCAAGGTGCGGTCTCACCATGGAGTGATACAGAGGCATTATGACATTTTCCGTTTTATTCACCATTCCCTTTCTAATAATTCCCAACATTCTGTTCACTTTTTTGACTGCCGCAGCACACTGAGCCAATGTTTTCAATGTATTATCTTCTGTGATACCTAGATCCTTTTCCTGATTGGTAACTCCTAATATGGAACCTAACTTTGTGTAACTACAGCATGGGCTATTTTTCCCTATATACAACAACTTGCATTAAATTTCATCTGCCATTTGGATGCCCAATCTTCCAGTCTCACAAGGTCCTCCTGCAGTTTATTACAATCTGCTTGTGATTTAACTACTCTGAATAATTTTTTATCATCTGCAAATTTGATAACCTTATTCGTCATATTCCTTTCCAGTTCATTTGTAAATATATTGAAAAGATCTCTGAGACAATCCACTGTTTACCCTTTTCCACTGAGAAAATTGACCATTTAATCCTGCTCTCTGTTTCCTGTCTTTTAACCATTTTGTGATCCACGAAAGGACATCGTCTTCTATCCGATGATTTTTTAGTTTTCTTAGAAGCCTCTCATAAGGGATTTTGTCAAACGCCTTCTGAAAATCCAAATACACTACATCTACTGGTTGACCTTTATCCACATGTTTATTAATCCCTTCAAAAAATGAAGCAGATTTGTGAGGCAAGTCTTCCCTTGGGTAAATGCATATTGACTGTGTTTCATTAAACTATGTCTTTCTACATGCTCTGTGATTTTGATCTTCAGAATAGTTACCACTATTTTTCCCAGCAGTGAAGTGAGGCTCACTGGTCTATAGTTTCCCGGATCGCCCCTGGAGCCCTTTATAAATATTGGGATTACACTGGCCAATGAAGACTGACTTAAAGATGTCCAAGTGGCTCCCGTGACAGTGCTGTGCACTTCCATACAAAGAATCCCCACTCCCCTGATTGACTGAGGATGCTGTGAAGGCAGCATTCATAGCCTTTGGAGAAGGAGTTGTGGCCATTGCTTAAGGGCCTAAATGGCTAGATTGCAAAGTTCTGGAACTACAAAGGAACAGGAGGAAACTGCTGAGTCAAAAAGACTGAAGACAGACTTGTATGATGGAAACATTTTGTGATGAAGGTGCTAAGATGAAATGTGTGAGAAATAAAGAGTAGAAAATTCAGACATTTGAGGAGTTCAAACACTTAGGGACAATAATAAATTAAAGCAGATCTTTTTGCAGGAGAGATCAGAGTGGGCATCATGCTCAAATGACTAAAATAGAGAGAACTAAATTGTGTTAACTGTGATAATTACATATGTGAAAGAAAGAAGAGCTAGCAGAAATATGAATGTTTGGTGTGAAATTGAGGGATAAAGTCAAAAATAAAGAAAGGAAAAAAATTGAAGGTGGCGGAAGTTATAGAGAAGTTCTGTGAAGGAAGAACAGTGTGGTCAGAAGTTATGTTACTTGCAGTGTATTGGCATTTGGGTGAGAGATGAAAAGATCCAGAGGAAAATTCAAGAAGACATGATTTAGAGCCCCATAATGAAAGCAAGAAAACTGCAATTAAGCAAGAAGCATGACAAAGAGTGGCTTAATCTGCATAACCTACCTGAATGGGAAATGCATATTAGAAGCTTTTAAAGTTTTGACCCATGCAAATACTCTGCTTCTTATCACAGTTCCTCAAAAACAGTGTTCTTTTTATAGAAAAGGATGGCACATTTTTTTTTAGTTTTAGTTGATGTTCGAAGGGCAACCTTCAGTATCCTACAAGTAGGGACTTTATTTTATGTTTTTATTATATTTTTCTTGGGAATTTGTTAGTGTTTATTATAACAAGCATAAAAAATAATTTACTTGGAAAATGGTGAGTCGATTTCTTCCATAGATTTCTCCCATTTTTATTTTTGTTGTAATTAACATGGATACATTCCCAGAAAGAATAAAATAAAAACTGAAAGCAAAGATCCCTATTTACAAGCTATTTTTTTGTGTTAAATAAAAGAGAAAGTAATATTTTTGTATGCTGTGAGAAGCAAATCTAATCAAATGCCTATTCAAAATGATACTATGATGCAAACCCCATTGTTCCAAAAAATTATGGGACACAACCCACATTAAACGTTTCTTTTGTGACAACTTTGTGGGGATTTTTGCATTTTTTAAAAATCCTCCCCTATCATAGGACCATCCCCTTTTTGGGATGGCTCTTGCCCTATATATATATGGGGTAAGCATGCCCAAAGGGGGTTCTTTTTGAGGAGTTGGAGTGTGTGGAGCAGAGGAAGGTATTTTCTGGAGATGGAGTTCATGGTAGAGGCCTCATGGATCACCCGATTGAAGATTTTATGGCTAGATTGGGATTTTTTGTGACCTTGTCCAGTTCCCAACAGGGAGACCAGTTACACCCTTGGTGGAAGGGCTGGATTTCCAGTTACCTTGCACATGCAGTCAGTTAACAGTGGGGACCGAGACTGCTGGCTTAGGAGACATTTTGGCATCCAGTTTTGAAGTAAATAGAGCTTTTCCATTATTACCTCCAGTTTATGATTTTGAGAGAGGAGAACTTCCCCATCCTTCAAGCAGAGGGCATATTGGACATTGATTCAACTCAGAAGAGAAGAGTTAAGGGGAGGAGATAAAGAAACTGCAGCTCTAGGAATTGTTATTCTTTTTATGTTGTTAATTTTTCCCCTTTTGGGATGGATTCTTATTTTTTTAAGATGAAGTAAATCCATTTTATTGTTGAACACCATTAATGGATTGCTGGCTGTGTTTCTCCCAAGTGATTCAACTCCTTGATACCTGTTTCCTATGTGAGCACCCCATAAACTGAGAATGGAGGGGTATTTAAGACTGAATGACAGTATCCTGAATCCCCACCACAGCTCCTAGGGCCTCAAAGTATAAACCAGTGAAACCATGGCACCCAGAGCTGGAAGTCTGATGAGTGAAAGATAAGAAGTCTGGGGCAGTAAACTTAAGCCCTGGGACTTTGCTGAAGCCCCTGCATTGGTACCAGTGAACCCAAGAGCAGGATACATTAAATGGCACATTTCATAGTATTAAATCTATGAAACCTCTGCATTCTGTTACACTTCTCAGTTGTCAGTTGTATTATAATACAGTCTCAGGAAGGTTTATATATTTTGTATTAAATCATCTGATTTTGTTAAGGATCAGAAGTTGGTCCTAAATCAAAATGCTTTAAACCCAATTATCATATATGTTCAATAATGCATTATAATTTTTATATTTTTTTAAATATGTTTATTTTTTTCCTTCTAAAAGCTGCATCCAATTCAATGGAAGCTTATAAAGAGCCAGGTTTAAATAATATAATTTAGTGAGAAGAAACTGCAAGAAACATGACAAAAGACCCAAAATTGATATGGAATAAAATTACATAATAGCATTCACCTTCAATAATGATGGTGAAAACCAATAGCAGTTAGGTAAGTCCTCTCAACCACCTTTTCCCCAAGCCAGTGATCCTCGCCCCTCGCCCAATTTGCAATAAAAAAATCTGCCCAAGCACATCCCCCAATTCTCCCTTTTCCCTACTCAAAATAAAATTGACCAGGAGGCCTGATTCCCTCTCCCAATCTCCCCTCCAACTCAAAAGATTTTTTGATTTTTTAATTGTCCCAGATTTCCACCCCATCCCTCAGAGCCCCCCTCCCCCAAATGTTTCCCAGGCCAAGCTGGTAGGAAGACACTAGCTTACCCCTTTCCAATTCTGCCTATCCTTGCCCTGGACCTCAAGTTGGTAGGAAGTAAATCTTTTTCCACCTTGCAGCTCAGTTTGTGGAACATTTGAGGAGGAAGAGTTTGGTAGAAAAGATTTTTACTTAGGAGAGGAGGGATGGGACATCATCTCCCAGATGATCCAGGTCATTTTTCTTAAAGAGGGATTGGGCCCCCAGTTTGTTTTTTCTTTGAGTGAGGGGGAGGGGCATTTTATTTTATGTTCAAGTGAGTGGGTGAGGGAAGCAGAGCTGCTGTACGGTTGCATGCAGGTTCTGGCTAATGCAGCTAGATTTAAGTCATCTGTCCCTATACCTAAGAATGGCCAGCTGGGTAAGTTTGACCTGCTCTGAAAATCACCACTAAGCGCCTTCTCTTGCTTTCCCTGGTCTAACGCCATCTGAGAGTCACTGACTTTTTGAGAAGATACAATTAGGCACCTAAATTTAGGAACCCAGTTTGACTCATTTTCAAAAGGGGCCAATTTGACCACTTAACTGCCATTGTTAGACAACTAATACCTTTGAAAATTGGCCCTGTGTTTAAAAGAGCTTTATAAACATAGAAGTGTAGAATGGTGCCAGTTCTAGCACAGGAAAGAGGTGCTCATTATTCAGGTTCTAGCACATTACATTATATTTGGGAAGAGGAAGGGAAAAACTGTTGTGACATTTTTAAGGTAAACAAGTAGGAAAGATATTTCACCACTTTCTTTTAAAAGCATTTTAACATGGAATGGCTTACACATATTTACTACTATGATACATTTCTAAAGAGATACAGAACCTTATTTGCATCTCATCTTGAAATAGCTCAGCAGGATGGGCTAATCCTATTGCTTAAATTTACATTTCTTTGCTACTGTACCATATAGGAAAATGAAAGTAAAATAGCAAGCTCTTTTTTTTCACTCAGTGCATGTTCTGAAATGTAATCAAATCTAACTTGCAAAGAAATTCAATATAATTAATTCAGTTTTACACTCTTTTTTTGCTTTCATCTTCCCCTGTGGTGCGCCAGCAAAAATATGTGGATCAAAGTAACAATATTGGTCCATCCTGCTGTGCTATACTAGTATTCTACATTCTTAGATAAATGTCAGCTATTGAAGTACTACAATCAAAGCTCGAACATCTTCATTTTTGTTAGTTGATGTTTTCCATGATTATGGAGAATTTTGCAAAATGGTAAAAGGCAAGCAAGAGTATACCCACACTTAAAGCCTTATTTATGCTGTACAAAGGTAAGATACTTTTCTATGTTCTGAAATTGTAGTAAATGTTGTTTTACTTTGTATCAATATAATATGTATAATATAACTGATCAGAAATAGTTTCAACCAATTCCCAACTCCTATTGTTTATAACTTCTATAGAGCTACTTAACTTATGCAACACTGTACAAAAACACGTAAGAGAGAGTTCCTGCTGTTAAGAGCTTACAAATTAATCAAGACCAACATACAAGGCAAAACTGAGAATTATTAGAGAATTGTTGAAATCAATAAGGCTATGAGTAGGATACTCAAGAGTTAAAATTTAAAAGCAACTTCAAAAAGCTGGGTTTTTAGACTGGATTTCAAGATGGTCAGAGAAAGGGAGCATGATGTACCAACCCAGGAAGTGAGTTCCAATCAAACATTCCAGTAAGATGGAAACCACAAAGTCGGGAGTTGGCAGTAGAGACAAAGGCTAGATAAGTGTCAACTGCCTGATGAGAGTTCATGAGGAAACAAGTAGTGAGAAATGAGAGAGGAGAGATAGTGAGGAGCTGCATAGTTTAAGGGTTTTGTTGGTGAATAAGAGAAGTTTGAACTGTTTGCAGGAATGGATAGAGAGCCAATGTAATAGCTTGAGAAAGGAGGCTATATGAGTTTAACAACTTTGGAAAATGAGAAATTGCACAGCTGAACTTTGGATAGGTTGTAGTGGGGAGAGATTGTTCACTAAGAGACTTCTAAGGAGCAGATGGCAGTAGTCTAAGCACAAGGAGATGAGAGCATATGAGGGTTCTGGTTATTCAGTAAGGAAGGGACAGGTTTTGGTGATATAGAGAAAAAATGACATATTTTAGCAAAGTTGTAGATATGTTATCCACAGAATCAGAGAAAAGGGGAAGAGAGGAAGTATGTTTTGGAGAAAAGATAAGGAGTTCTGTTTTGGCCATGTTGAGTTTAAGGTGGTAATGGAACATCCAGGCAGCAATGTCAGACAAGCAGGTTGATATCTAGAACTGAATTCCTGATTTTTTTTTTATTTTTTATGTAAACCAGGCACATAGTGTACACAGTGTAAAAAAAAAAAAAAAAAAAGAAACACAAACATATCGAAGCAACATCCATATATTACAAAGACAATGCAAGATGAAAGACAAAAACATCACCCTAAATGTAGCCCTTCTACTGACTCTTTCCTCTACCTGATTAAATTTCTGCTGTAGAGAGAGAGATCTTGGAATCATCAATATAAAAAGATGGTATTAAAAGCTATGGGGCGGTTTTTAAAAGGGTTACGCGCGTAATATATGTGCGTAACCCTTTTAAACCCTTCCTGCGCGCGCCAAGCCTATTTTGCATAGACCAAGCTATGCGCGCAAGCCCCGGGACACATGTATGTCCTGGGGCTTGAAAAAAGGGGTGGGGAGTGGGCGGGGCGGGACCGAGGCCTCCGGCACAGCGGCTGTGCCGGGGGATAGCGCGCCGGCACTCATCTGGCGCGCGCAACCTATGCCTGCCCAGAGACAGGTGCAATGTATAAAATAAAGGTGGGGGGGGGGTGATTTAGGTAGGCCTGGGGGGCGGATTAGGTAGGGGAAGGGAGGGGAAGGTGGGGGGGGAGGAAAGTTCCCTCCGAGGCCACTCCGATTTCGGAGCGGCTTCGGAGGGAACGGGGAAAGCCATCGGGGCTCCCCTAGGGCTTGGCACGCGCAAGGTGCACAAGTGTGCACCCCTTTGCGCGCGCCGGCCCTGGATTTTATAACATGCGCATGGCTGCGCGCGCATATGTTGTAAAATCGGGCGTAGATTTGGGCGTGCCGGGTTGTGCGCACAAATCTATGCCCGCGCGTAGCTTTTAATATCTGCCCCATGAGAGAGGAGATTAGCAAACCAAGTGAATTAGTGTAAAGAGAGAAAAGAAGAGGGCCCAGGACAGAACTCTGAGTGTCACTGATGGTGGGATGGCAGTGGAGGAGGATCCACCAGAGGACACACAAAAATTGTGATGGGAGAGGTAAGAAGAGAACCAAGACTAGACGGAATCTCAAAATCTAAGTAAGGACAGAGTAACATGGAGTAGGTGGCGATCAGCAGTGTCAAAAGCAGGAGATAGATCAAGGAGAATGAGAATCAAGCAAAGGCCTTTGGTTTTAGCCATATACAGGGTATCGGAGACTTCAACAAGGACTATTTTTGTGGAAAGTAGAGGGTGAAAATCATATTGGAGTGAATCAAGAATGGCTTGAAATAAAAGTCAAGGGAGTGGAGGTAAACAGCATGTTCAAGTAGTTTTGATGCAAAAGGAAGGAAGGAGAGGGGACAGTAGAAGGTCTGGTAGAGTTCAGTGAAGATTTTTTTAGGAGTGGTGTGATCACACAGATTTGAAGACAGCAGGGTCAGCTGCAATGAAAAGTGGAAATTGAGGATGTAACAGAAGGGATGACTGAGGGAATATAGAGCTGAGGAGCTGGATGGGAATGAGGTTGGAAGAACAAGTAGTGAAACTGGAGGAATAGGAAAGATAGGCAGTTTCCTCCACTGATTTCAGAAAGGGGGGAAAGGGTGGCAGGAGGAAGAGGAAAGGAAGAAAGTGGCAAGGGGGAGGTAGAGATGAACTGGTTGAGAATTTGTTTTGAGCAAATTTGCTCGTTTCTGGCAAGGTTTACCACAAAATGGCTTGGTATGATTTATTACTACTTCACTCTGAGATATATCCTTCAAAATATAGCCTCCTTTCAACCCTGCTTCTTTTTCCATCTTCCAGAACCCCAAGGACTGCAGCAAAGCCAAGAAACTTGTATGTAATATCAACAAAGGTTGTGGCTATGGCTGTCAACTGCATCATGTTGTCTACTGCTTCATGATTGCATATGGCACTCAGCGAACTCTTATTCTGGAATCTCAGAGTTGGCGTTATGCCTCAGGAGGTTGGGAGACCGTCTTTAGGCCAGTCAGCGAGACTTGCACTGACAGATCTGGTACTTCAACAGGACATTGGTCAGGTAAGACATAATAAATCATATACAACATGAAAAATATATCCTTGTTGTCATTCTCTGTAAATTACTGTACTTCTCTGCCTGCTAAACAAAATCTCTGCATAATGATATTTAAAAATAGAATATTCTTGACATCCAGTTAGATCTCAGCTTGAGGGAATACCTTAGTATTTCGATTAATGATGACAGCTGGTCAGATCACTATTTGATATCCTATTTTCTTACAGTAAGATCTTCTAATTTTTCACATGCGATACATAAATTTCAAAACACTAAATGTGATCATAAGGATACTGATCAGGTCAAAGATTTTCTAATACCTAGATTAGTTGATTTTAGACCTGTAAGACCCTAAGCAAGCGGTTGAGCATTGGAATTCTATAATTTTATCGTGGCGGCAGCAGCATCGGCCCCAAGCAATCGACGCAGCCAGTAATCGGGAAAGAAGACAGCAGCATGAGCCACCCGCGGCCGATGGGATTCTTCTTTCTTGGCCTTAGGGGGCTGGAGGAGGAGGCTGCTGCAGCTACCATTTGTGCTGGGGGGGGGGGGGGGGGTGGAAGAGGAAGTGAGTGAGAGAAAGAGAGAGAAGCAGCCAGCCAGCCTGCCTGTGTGTGATTGAGAGAAACTGGTCAGAGAGCTGATGTGTGTGTATATGTGAGAGACAGTGAAAGTGACTGCTCAGGGAGATTGATGTGTATGTGAGAGTGTGAGACATTAGTCAGGGAGATGACTGATGTGTGTGTGTGTGTGAGAGAGAGAAAAAGCATGGAAGTGAGAAATCTGGGTATGTGAGAAAGCATGGGAGTAAGAAGCCTGATGTTGTGGGGTGGGGGGGTGGGTGAAAGAAAGCATGGGAGTGAGAAATCTGGGTATGTGAGAAAGCATGGGAGTAAGAAGCCTGTTGTTGTGGGGTTGGGGGGGGTGTGAAAGAAAGCATGGGAGTAAGAAGCCTGTGTGTGTGTGTGCATGCATGAGAGAGAGAGACTGGTTGGTAAGGTGACGGTGTGTGTGAGAGAAAGAGACTAGTGTGTGTGAATGTGAGAGAAAATGTGATTCAAGGAATGAGAAGCCTGTGCATGTGAAGAGTGAGCATGGGAATGAAAAACCTGGGTGTGTATGAGACACAGCATGGGAGTGAGAAGCCTGTATATCTGAAAGAGAACATGGGAGTGGGAAGCCTGTGTGTGTGTGTATGTATGAGAGAGGTCAGGTGACTGGTGTGTGTTTGTGTGTGTGTGAGAGAAAGAAAGTGATTATGGGAATGAGAAGCCTGTGCATGTGGAGAGAACAAGCATGGGAGTGAGAGACTGGTGAGTGTCTGTGTGTGTGTGTGTGTGTGTGTGTGTGTGTGTGAGACAGAGAAAGTGATTATGAGAGTGAGAAGCCCATATATGTAAGTAGAACATGGGAATGGGAAGCCTGTGTGTGTGTATGGCATGAGAGCAACTGTTCAGGAAGGTGACTGGTGTGTGTGTGTCAAAGACTGTTTGGGAGATGATTGGTGTGTGACAGACAGAAACTGGTCATGGGGATATGACTGGTATGGTGTGTGTGTGTGTGTGAGAGACATGGGCACTAAGGAAGAGGACCATGAGTATAGAGCTTAGCTTCTACTGCTGCTTCTAGTGTGTGCCATGGTCTGCATGGAAGGGGAGTAGGAGAGCTGCTGGAGGGGGTAAGTAAAGGTGGCTTTTTAAGTTTATTTTTCTTGATTGACTGCCATTTTAATTATTTAATATTATGTGATGTCTGCTTTTTTGAAATATTTTATTGGTGTTTGGAGAATGTTTAATAGTGTTTATGAGTTTTTAATTGTTGGATGTTATTCTGTTCATAGCTGTTTTGAATCATTTATTCTGCTTATTAGTATAGTTTTACAATTATTTCTGTGTGGGGATCTATAGCTGCTTCCTAGTTCTGTTTTCCTAATAAGAGGTGTATTTGTTTTTAGGGCCTGATTTAATATTTGCAGTGTTGCCTTTTCATAGATAGGGTTGCTCCTGTTTGAGTGTATTCCATCATACAGGTGTAACTGTGTGTGGATTAGTTTATGTGCATTAATACAGATCCTGGGAGTATGTTAGGTCGGTTCTGTGTCTGTTACCGAGATGAGATATTTTACTACCATGTAAGTGTTTGTATCAGTCTTATTTGTTGTGTTTTCTCAAGAGGACATGCATTGGTGGTAAACTGCTGTCTTTTCACAAGTAGGGCTATTGAGCCTGGAAGTAGGAGTTTGAGTTGCTGTTACTGAGATGACACCAGAACCAGAATATCTTTTTTGTAGGGTGAGTTGTATGGGGAATGTCATAATTCTGCTTTACATCGATTATTGTGGGTCAGGGGGTGGATGCAAACTTTACTTTTACATCTAGCCCCATGACGATCTTGGGTCAGTGTGTCATGCATGTGAGATCCATCTGTCAGGTGTGTCCCGACAGAAAAAAGGATTAGATAAGTTCTTGGAGGAGAAGGATTGGATAAGTTCTTGGAGGAGAAGTCTATTACCTGCTATTAAGTTCACCTAGAGAATGGCCACTGCCATTAGCAATGGTAACATGGAATAGACTTAGTTTTTGGGTACTTGCCAGGTTCTTTTGGCCTGGATTGGCCACTGTTGGAAGCAGGATGTTGGGCTTGATGGACCCTTGGTCTGACCCAGTATGGCATTTTCTTATGTTCTTATGTTCTTAACCAGTGGATTAGACTGTTGTAATTCTTTATATACCGGTTTGCCAGCATCTACCACCCAAACTTTACAGTTATTTCATAATGCTGCAATCAGGATCTTGACAGCACACGCATGCATGACCACATTACTCCTTTTCTTGCTTCATTACACAAGCTCCCAATCAAATGGTGGGTGCAGTGAAAGCTTGCAACTCTCACTCATACTTTATTGTATGGAGATATTACTACTTGGGCTAACACAGTGCTATGTGTTTATAAACTTACATGTGCATTACGTTCTGCTAATAAAAATTTGTTGGTGGTTCCATTAGCAGGACTTGCCTATCTCGATCTCAACAGAGGCGAGGGCTTTTTCCGTAGCAGGCCGTATTCACTGGAACTCTCTACCAGATAGTTTGCGATCATTGACCTGTCCCAAAACTTTCAAAAATGCTCTGAAAACTTATTTTTTCATGCACGTTAAATAAAGCTTTAACTGTGTAATAAATTCAGGCTAGAAAATTGTAGTATCAGGAACAAAGCATTGTAAAATCTTGAAAAGTAATGAAATGCTAGCAATAACTGTCACAATCTGACTTAACGAATATACAGGCATATTTGATATTTATCTAAGTCAGTTACATGTTTAGAACTATTATTCTTTTTAATTTATGAAAGTTTTATCCCTGTACCCAGCTTCAAACATTTGCTATGATTGCAGGTTAGAAAATTTTTAAATAAATGAAATAAAGCTGATTTTCAGTATTGAAAATTAAATATTTTACTAAGTATCAGTTTATTTTCTAACAGTAAAACAACCCCTTAATAGATGTGCCTATATTTTTATTGATCACTGTTAGAAAAGGCAAGATTAAAGTCATGCAGTTTCTCTGAAAAATTGGCAGTGCTCTGTGAAGATGTTTGAAACCACTACTTAGTTCTTCAGCTGCTTTCTGAATAACATATGAGGAAATTATTTCTTATGTACAGTTTTTATGTTCTTTGATATGGTTATAGCAGTTCTGATTTAGCTATAACTGTCACAATGTGATTGCTGAGAACAATGCTCTTTTAGACACTAACTCTAACTTTGATCACAATTGATTGGGCAGTGAAAGAGTATTGCATCCATATGTGATAATTTTTGGACAGTACTTGAATTTAATTGATATAAAGAGGGCAATTTTTTAAGCAATTTCTATGACTTCAAAGCATTTTAGCAATATAAATTCCCCAATAGTGGTTGAGGAGTGGCTATGAACCAGGGAAACCATGTTCAAATCCTATTGCTGCTCCTTGTTACCTTGGGCAAGTCACTTTACTGTCAGGCACACACTTACTGGCTGATTTTAAAAGCTTTGCGAGCACCAAAACTGGGAGATCCGCGCATATCTCATAGACATGCGCGCGCCGCACGGATTTTAAGAAACCCACAACAACGCATCTCCTGTTTTGCGCACAAAAAAATTTTCTAGAAAAAGGAGTGGGGTGTGGGCGAGGTTGGGGTGGGGCATAGACGGGCCGGGTCTGAGGCATGATTTCTGCATATATCTATTTACGCACGCAAGCGCACGCCGGGCCCTACCATGTAACTTTACTTCTGCTGTGAACGGCGTGTAAGTAATAAAATTAAAAAAATATATAGGCTACTTAGCGAGGTTTAGGGGGTTTGGCCTAAAAGGGTAAGGCAAAGTAATAGGGTTAGGAAGGCCAATTGGTTAACTGGGCAAACTGGGAACGAACTAGGAAAATGAGCTCTAGCTTCGGTGTGCGTCTAGTAAAATCCCCCCCCCCCCCCCCCCCCCACTTATGTGAGCAAGGCAGCATTTGCGTACACATGCGCGCTTTCATGTGAAATCATGCGTACATGTATGCTTTAATAGCTGCAGCACTATTTGGGTCGTGATTGATCGATTCTCAAAAATGGCTCACTTTGTTCCTCTCCCGGGCCATTCCTCAGCACTTGAACTGGCCCGACTGTTTACCACCCACATTTTTCTCCTGCATAGCTTGCCCAAGCATATTGTTTTGGGTTGAGGGACCCAGTTTACTGCCAGATACTGGCACTTCCTAACCCTATTACTGCCTACCACCCTCAAACCAATGGCCAGGCGGAGCGAACAAATCAAACCTTGAAAACCTTCCTAAGGGCTTATGCCAACGAATGCAAGGTCAATTGGGAGACCTTCCTTCTGATGGCATAATTCTCCTACAATTCCCACATTTGCTCTGCTACAGGTGCTTCCTCATTTCAGATCGTATAAGGGAAACAGCCTTCCCCACCACTGCCAGTTCCATTACCCATCTCCTCCCCACAGCACAACTAACCACACAAGAGCTCCAAGAACTCTGGATTCGTACTGAGGACGTGCTTCAGAAGGCTGCACAGAGAGCCAAAAGGGTGATGATGTGCACCGTCAATGCAATTCAAACTGGGTGTCAAGGTGTGGTTAAGCACCCACCATGTCCGCCTCAGAATACCCTCCTTAAGGCTTGCCCCTTGCTACATCGGGCCTTTCCCCATCTCAAGGCAGGTGGGTCCTGTGACCTACCAGCTGCAGCTACCCGTCTTCCTGGGGGTCCACAATGTGTTCCACGTCTCCCTTCTCAAGCCATTAATCCTCTCATGGCCATCCCAAAAGGTGCCTAGACCCCAAGAAGTAGTCACAGAAGAGGACCAGGTCTACCAAATGAGCGAGGTACTGGGCGTTCAATGTCTTGCGGCACCTCTAGATTACAACATAGGCCTGCTACTATTTAAGGCTTGCTCTGCCCCACTTCAGACGCCTCGACAATAGATAAAACTCCTGTGAGTAGCTGATTGCCACGCTGTTCCTGGTTCCTGCTCCTGCTTCATTTCTGTGACCTGTCTTCGATTCCTGGTTCCTGTTCCTGTTTCTTCAGAGGTGCTGTGTCCTCGTCTGGTGATTCCTTGTTTGTCTTCTCCCCTTGCTGTCCCACCTTGCCTTCCTCCCTCCGGATTGACTCTTCGGCTTTGGACCTTGGCTTGGACCCCGACTTCATATTTGTTTTGGATTCTCAGCTGACCTCGGACCTCCTTTTGACCTCATTTGATTGCTGCCTACCCTGACCTGTTTGTTCTCGTCTCTGCTGCTTGCTGCCTGCCTCGCCCTCAGCCCAAACTGCGGGGAATGAAGGCTTGTATTGGGGAAACTCCTGTTGGGCCTCTGCTCCAGCCAGCTCTGCCTCCTGACGGTGAGGACCTGCAGGGCTCCTCCCCGTAGGTAGCGCTAACTTCACCTCAGCCCAAGGGTCCACGCTTGCAACAATAACAAATGTTTCCTCCTACCTAGGAAGGAAAGCTATGTAGTCTGTCATATGTTGAATGCAAATGAATCGATTCTTTTACAAGTGTTGTAAAAATATTATACCATCTAAGCCACTAATTTGGATAGCCTCTACATCTTAGCCAGCATCCAACTCCTGGACATCAAAAGAACATAGGGTAGCTGTGCAGAATGGTCAGACTACCTAATACATATTTTAATTTTTACCACATAACTTCTTAGCTCATCTTCAGAGAGCGCATAGCTCTATGAAAAGTATGACTGGAAATAACATCAGCAGTTGACACAATGAAACTATAAGTAGCAGAAGATCTTCTACCAAGATCAAAGCAACAGGAAATTTGGAGATGCCTAAACAGCCTCTTTACAGATATCAGATGTTGCAGAGCATATGTCCAGAAGTGGAGCTATCTTGCCCAGGTGCAGATCATGAAATGCATTTGTGGCAAAGAGCAGATGCCTCACCTCTTCCAGTGTTATCTGTTAGAAGAATCATGCACAGCTGACAATTTAAGCACAATTACCAAATGTGGTAGTGCTATGCCCAGAGACTTTAGCCCTATGCAGACTGTTTGAAAATTACCCTCTTAACTCTAAAGCCTTTTCTAATTCATGATTTAAATCCTGAATTAGCTGGCCCAGTGTTGTCTCACTAAAGATTGGGGTTTGTTCATTTAATGGGGCAAAAAATCAAGATTTGTAAATTTTGCCCCATGAGGTATATTTCAGATTAAATTTATTCATCGGCTATTGACTGACTTTAAATGTTGCAAATCTTAAGAAATTTTAATTTAAAAAAAAAAAAAAAAAGATCAAGCCAAGGTATCCGCTAGAATTAGAACCTTGTTTACCCACTCTCCAATTTCATTAAATGAACAAAGGACCCAAGTCAAAGGTAAGACCACCCTTATGCATTGGTGCATTAGTCAGTTGGGTCAGTTTTTCTACCAATAATATGAAATAAAATCCTGTGCTTTATTAAAAGAAAGATCATCTACATGGAGATTAAAATCTCCCATCACCACTAGATTTGAGTATGAAATATTAGATCTATTATTATTTCTTCCTACTCATCTGTCAGGGCATACTGTTTATTTATTGCTGGTTCCTGAGATAGATATGGATATAAAGAAATCATTTTTAGTATTAAAGTTTTACCATTAATTTGGTCAGATCATTTCCTGATGAGTTTTCATAAGACCCTTGGTTGCCTCTCAGCGGATAAGCTCAAGTATGCAAAGGTTTTATTTAGAGGCAATGTAGAGGAACCACAATTTTATTGAGGAAGTTTTACTTAATCCCCTTCTGGAGTAGGACTGCTCACTAGATTTGGCTTCCAGTTAGCACTCTGCTTTGATCACAGTCCTTGACAAGATGGCTTCTTTAAAGCTTAAGAAACTAGCGGGTAAGAAAATTTCAGTTTGATACTCAGACACTCTTAACAATTTTAAAGAAGGACTGAAAATCTTGAGAGAATTTGGCAGCTTTCCAGTAATTTAGGTGGGAAAATCCATTTGGTGGATTAGATTCAAAGAATATACACACAACAACCAGGATATTAAGAAGACCCATTCAATCTACCGAGTTAATAATAGACCATGCTACAATGGATATAACCCAGCTGCCAGCTGTATAAACTTGACAAAAAGTAGGATATCTCTCCTTTTTCAAGTTAGTTTTTGTTACCTTCCTGATTGTTTCTCTACCATCTTGGGTAGATAAATATACAAATTCCCCATGCTAATCCCTCCTCTTCCCCCCACCCGGCCCATGTCTTAACACTAGGCTTTATAATAATCTAAGGAACTAACAAACCCAGAGTGAGGTTGCACAAAGATATGGCCACCTAGGTCTCCATGGACTTTCAGAATGGTACCCAGGAAACACCAATCTTCTGGCATCTAACCAGTTGATTTCTGGGGAGAGGAGTAGAAATGTAACACACTTTAATTTTGCATTGAAACAAGTTTGAATATATATATACCATAACATATTGTAAATTCTAAAGGACTCTGTAGGCAAGCTGCAGCATGTACAATAAAGGATATACCCTCTATGAGTGCTAGAAAATTACCCACAAATTACGTACCAATATCTGCTGCCTTTGAATTGTTTGCATTTGTAGGTGCTATGTATCTGCATCAGAATTCATCTCTGCTATCATTAGCTGGTACCCACATTTTGAGTTTGTTTTATAGGCTAATAAGTCAGCTAAGATATAGACATGGGATATCATAACACACTTGAGACACAGGACTTGTGGAAAGTTAAAAACTAAAAGGCAATGTCAAACTGATACTGTACTCATACTGTATTGACTATTCGTGTTTACTGTTTCAACTGAATATAACCTATGTTTGAAGCATAGACTTCCAGTGCGCAAGTATTTACTGAGACTCAGTCAGCATGCTGCTTTCTCTGAGCTTTGGGTTACTAGTTTTACACTTTCAAGCAAACATTTGGAGTTCATACTGTGCTTAAATTATCCAGTAAAGGTTCTACAAAGTGCCCTCAAAGATTATTTTACAGTGTCTGTTACAGTTTGACTATTAAAATCAGTATTTTGTTTGCCACCTATATGACCAATATGATCCTCAAATCGTTTGATCAACTTATATATTGAAATCATATTTTTAGACTCTCATGACAGTGGCTATAGGTTGTAAAAAGCCTGTATTTTCTTTTGTCATGACTAAATCAGATACTAATGAATTGTTTGATATCATGAACAAGGAGAATATAAGCTGTTGATATTCTCAGGCTTGTTTTACGGTATATCACATGGTTGCATATTCTTTGCCCTTTTCTGTATTTAAACTAGAGCAGAAGGAGATTATAGTACTAGTTCCATATCTGTGACTGACAGGAGACTTGCATCCAGTTCATTATATCCAGACCTTATTCTTATTAAAAATATTTATAGACAGATGCTGTGTCTGAGGGCTGGCCCAGTAGTTCAGTGGCAGCATTCTGCAGAAGGTGCCTTGTTCAATTACAGAATCAAATCTCCACACCCTATATTGATTGGGATGTTGCAAAGGTAGCACTCACAACCCCTGGCGGGAAGGGAATTGTGGTCATCAATAAGAGAGATAACCTGTAATTTGGATTTAGAGTCCATGATACAAAGTTACAGAAGGAGCTCTGGTGCATGGCTTTCAACCTGAGGACCATTGCTGTAATGACCAGACTATGAACAGTTCGAAGGAAATTATTTTTTAAGAGTGAGCAAACGTTTAGGCTTGAAGGACTCATGGGGGCCTGGGCCTGGGCCTGGATGGGAGCTCAATGAAAATCCCTCTTGGAGGTCTGAGGAGTTCCCTCAGACTTTGAAGAGTGGGAGGAAGCCTCCTCAAAGGTCTAAAGAACTTGGGGAAAGTTGTGTCATTGGCAATGCCAGTTCCAACTAGAAATAACACATTATCGCTTCAGCGAGCCAGAACCCAGCTTGGCTCCATGGAATCTCTCACCGGCAAGAAGTAGCCCAGAGGCAGTAGTTTCCCTCCTCTGGTCTATAAAAATATTGGGAAAATACCCTGGACGAAGAATGGCTCATGACAGCAGAATACTAGCACTGGTTCTGAGTGACCTGGAAGAAAAAGAAAGGAGGAAATACTGGGATCAACACCCCCACCCAACCCCAGATCTTTCTTCTATATTGATTATATAGTCTGTATTCTGCACTACCTTCATCTTTAGTCCATGAACTGGATTGAAGGATATATATTATCACAGCAAGCTACAGTTAGTGGCATGGAATAATGGCTCTACATACAGAACTTCTCTTTCCCCTCCCTACAGATACAGTTTAACAGGCTTTATTTATCATAATGCTAATGAATGGAATGCTCCCTGTCAGGCACCTTTAATTAAATTAGATTACCAGTGATACTAAAATATATTTCAAAAGCCCATCATGACTCAAATAATCTAGATGGCAATCTATTTTTAAAAACATTAAGAAATGTTGCACGAGTTAAGTGACTTTTTGTTCATTTTAATAAATGTTATTGACTATTTTCTGTTTTTGTATATTTTCAATATATGTGTATTTAAAAGACTAATTAGCCTGCCCCTAGAATTAGGGGAAATGGCTAGAATTCTAATAAGCTTTTTAACATGAATCCTTTAGTTAGCAATAAATTAACCACATTTGTCTTTACTCTGACAAGTGCAAAGCAACTTGGGATATTTCCTATGGCACCACTACCGTGAATTATCATTGCTGCTGTTATGCATTTGACATGAAAAGCCTGCAGGTGGAATTAAACAATTCAAGCTTAAATCTGTTTCAGAAGACAGGAAATTTATTCAGCTATTGCAAATATAGTAGTTTAACTCACCATTTGCTACCATTTATCTGTATACACATTTTACTAACTTAGAACATGTACTGAAGAGGAAAACATTCTCATAGGGAAATTTGTTACAGCCCTTATTTAGCTATAATTTGTCTGTTTTTTTCAAATGCAAATAATGCTTCCTAAAGGAGTATACAATTTATTATTTGCCAAACTTATTTTATGTCTTTCCAACACCTGAGGGCATAGTACAATAATCAGCATAATGAAAATAGTCATCTCACATAGAATTACAATAACTTAACAATAAAAAAACAAAAATTACAAATTACTGAAGCCTAAAAACCCCAGCCCAACAATAAAGATATTAAGATAGAGCAATAAATACCATGACTGTATAAGACAACATAGAAATAAAAGTTACTAATTTAATACATTTCTTGACTAGCTTTTGAGAGCTAATATGGTATAAGAGAACACCACAATTAAAAACAGATTGCAGCATAATATGTACAGTATAACAAAATCAGCTAATCAGCAATGAAAACAGCTACCTAATATAGCCTGTCACAGCACAAGACACATTGGATCCCAAATAATAAAACTTAGCAGTCTGTAAATGCCTGTATAAATAGCCAGAATTTAACTAATCTTCTAAATTGAAAATAAGACTTTGCCAGGCATGCTGTTTTGGCAGCTGGTTCCACAGCCTGTGAGTATAACCTGAAAAAGCACAAGCGTGGGTCTTGCATAATTTTCTTCAAAGTGGGAGTTTGTAAAAGTCCCTCTTCTGCAGGTTTGTTCTATGCACATGTCTGACTTGCTGGTTATAAGGTAACTGGGGCCATTTCCATTTAAAAATGTTTAAGCCCGCACCAAAACTTTAAACTGGCATCTATAAACAGTTTGAAGCCAGTGTATCCCTTTTAAACCCTAGGAGATATGAACTGACCCCTTTTGATTAGATAGCCTAGCCACAGAGTTTTGTACAGATTGTAATTTACAAGTACTTGTTTTTGACAAGCCATTTATTAGCTCATTACAATAATCTATCCTAGATAACACAGTAGTGTAAATAACCTGCACCAGGTATATATCTTAGACCTGGATTTTCCTACGGCGCTATTGGGCGCGCTACTGGCGGCGATAACGGGTCTTACCTTATCGCTGCCAACGAAGTTCCCGCCGCGTCCACCCCGATGCCACCCTGACTCCTCCTCCTTCCAGTCCTGACGCCACCCCGACTCTGCCCCTATCTAGCTATCACATGCGAAAAGAGACTTTTTGCGTGCGATAGGGATAAAAAAAAAGACCCCCTTAGTTTGGGATAAGATGTGGGTCTCCAACAACAGGCTGGAGTACATATAACTCCCTGATTACAAATGTGTGGCTTACTTTGTTATCATGTTGCCTATTTTTATTTGTGGCAAAAGCATTGTCTGGTGGTTTCTCCACCCTCAGCATCTCTGATGTGTTAGGGTTTAATTTCAATCTGTTGTCTTGTGCCCATTTTTAAATTGCTGCTAAATGCTTGTTAAGATTTAAATGCAAAGTACCAAGAGAAGGAACATTCTAGCTATGGCTGTTAATCCCCCAAAGCATTTCCAGGGAGAGGAGAGCAACAGTTTCCAGGTTTACAAGTGTCTGCCATCAATACACCTCTGGCTTTCAAAAATAGATGTGGCCTCTCTTGCTGCTTCCCAACTTGTGTTGACATCAACAATCTTTAGGTGAAGCAGGATAGGAAAATCCAGCAAGCCTTGGTCAAGGTATTATGAAGCATCAGTACTTTGAGTGCAGTGTCAAACTGTTCCTAGCGTCCCTACATCTGCCCAACAGCCCAGTACCAGCAGTGGTTCCCGGAGGTGAATCAATTTCAGTATCGGCTGCACTAGTGGTGATCTCCAGTCCATCAGGAGGAAACTATACCAATGCACAGGAGTTCTTCGGGTTCCAGGCCCCAACAGACAAGTGTTCCCTTCTCTGAGTACGTCTGCAGAAAGGGCAGCATCTGGATCCTGTCCTCAGGTGTTTCAGGTGACTTTGGATATAGAGTAGTCCTGGGGATACAGCTACAGATATGGTGATGTCTGTGAAGAAAAGGCATTAATAGGTCTCCCTTCCGACCCCTTTCTTCCTCCATAAAAAAAGGAAGTCCTCGCTGGAGGACTTCTTCTTTGTCAAATTGTTACAGTGAATAGCAGAGGCCATTCCATTTCCCTTGCTGAAGGAGGATGAAACCAGAAACAAAATAAGGGACATCCTCCAGGAGATTGCAGCAGTTCCAGTCCGTGAAGAACTTTGGAGTCTCTTGGGAAGAAATGTTTCCAGGGAGTGATATTCAGTGCTCTCATTGCTTCTTACCATAAGGACATAAGAACATGCCATACTGGGTCAGACCAAGGGTCCATCAAGCCCAGCATCCTGTTTCCAACAGTGGCCAATCCAGGCCATAAGAACCTGGCAAGTACCCAAAAACTAAGTCTATTCCATGCTACTGTTACTAGTAATAGCAGTGGCTATTTTCTAAGTCAACTTAATTAATAGCAGGTAATGGGCCATTATATGTGAGTAGATATTTATTTATTTTAGGATATAGGGTTTTAAGGATGGGGTTTCCCCTGAAGAAGATGGCATACAGTCGTCAAAACTAGATTCCTGGGATTGGACATAGAGATTGGTTAGAAGTTGAGTAGTTTTAACATAGGTTGTTTATGATTAATCCCTCTATTTAAAACTTTTGCTGGAATAAATAAATATCTATTTTTATATGTAAATATATTCATTTTTGGCACTTTTTGTGTGAGCTTTGTCTATATTGTGGATGCCAATATTTTGATACCTCCGTTTTTCATTACACCATTATATGTGAGACCTGCTGAAACATATATACAAGATGCCATGTGGCAACCTGCAGTCACTAATGGATAAGGTTAACCTTTAATGTTTTCAAAACTACATCGAGACTCTCTGCATGGGGATTGATACTCTCAAACTCACCTGGCTTCGTTCCTCAGTCCTCCAACCTGAAGTCCAGGAAAGACTCACTGACATGACCATACCTCTTCAGAGTCAGGGCCAAGGAAGTGGTGACACAGACCAGAGAACATTTCAGAACTCTCTACAGCCACTGTAGACCTACCCTTTTCTGCCAAGATGGTACCTGAAGAGGAGACCGAGACAGACTTTTTTCTAACCAAAGAGGCGTTATCTCTTAGTTCAGTACACAATAAGCTCCCTGCCCTTGTCCAAAGCAAGAAAGGGCCTTTAAGACACAGCCAGCACCCTGATTAAAATCAGGTACAGGGTTTTGACTGAATCTCAGTATCTTCCAGTCAAAGGCAGTCTAAGGTTTTACGTAAACAGTTGTCCCAGTGCAATTTCAGACTCGTTGGTCCTCAACATAATATGAAGAGGGTACAGATTACATCTATTGGCAGCATATTTATTTATTTATTTAAAATACTTCTTACCCACACTCTCCAAGAGTTTGAAGCGAGGTACAATTTTACATACATAATATTGAAATACATAGAATATTAAACAATTAAGATTCTGACACACTAAACAGAGCAAAATACAACTATAGTGCTGATAAGCAATGAACAGTCAGGTAACTGTTATTATTTCTATGACTCAAATGCCTGTTTAAGTAGTTTTTAAAGCCTTCTTCAACATTTTAGTATCCTATATATTTTGGACAGAGGCAGGGAGGGAGTTACAAAGTTAGGCCAAGCAGAAGAAAAAGCCGTTTCCCGTGTTTCAGACATATATACCAGCTTTATGGATGGGATTTCTAGCAGGCCTTGATTCGCGGATTGTAAGGTCCTAACAGGGGTGTATATTTTAATAGTTGCATTAATCCAGGGGCAGAAGTATTATTTAATAGATTATGAATTATAACAGCCAGTTTGTACTATATAATCAATAACAAATAGACAGCCAGTAAAGTGACCACAATACTGGTGTCATATGATCACAAATGTTTGAACCTGATAATAGTCGAGCTGCCGCATTTTGAATAATCTGTAATGGTTGAAGTATATTATCAGGGAGTCCAGTGTATAGAGAACTGCAGTAGTCTAATCCTGTTAGTAATAATGATTGCAAAACAGTCTGAAATTCTGATAGCTTTAGCAATGGCATAAGGTGACATAGTAATCGCAGTTTTGCAAAAGAGGCTCTTACCACTGATTTAAAATGCAACTTCTTTGGTAGAGAAGGATTAAGGATGACTTCTATGTTCAAAACGATTGGGATATTGGAATATTATGGCTGTCAAATGTGAATATGGATGGTGGATTGGATAAGGGCAATCTGCATAACATTAAGATCTCAGTTATATTTACTTTAAGAGAGAGCTTTTGTGATGCAGCCAGGTTTTGATTGATGGTAGACAGATGGAATTAAATTGAAATTTTAAGGACCAGGAGGACTATAGTGGGAATTAAAACTGGATATCGTCTGCTTATAGTTTATATAGCTAGTAATCTGTAGAAGGGTGTTAAATAAATATTAAATAGGGCCACTGACAGGGCCAATCTCTGTGGGATGCCTATGGACAGAAAACCATACAGAAATTTCACTGTTTAGTCTAATCTGCTGGATGTGATTATGGAGATAGAATCAGAACCAACACAGCACTGTACCTCCAATTTCAGCTTCAGCAAGATGAGAAAGTAATGTAGTATGATTTATGTTATCAAATACAATGGATATATCTAATGAAAATAACATACAAATCTGCTTCATTTTTTTGAAGGGGTTAATAAACGTGGATAAAGGTGAACTGGTAGGTTTAGTGTATTTGGATTTTCAGAAGGCGTTTGACAAAGTCCCTCATGAGAGGCTTCTAAGAAAAGTAAAAAGTCATGGGATAGGAGGCGATGTCCTTTCGTGGATTACAAACTGGTTAAAAGACAGGAAACAGAGAGTAGGATTAAATGGTCAATTTTCTCAGTGGAAAAGGGTAAACAATGGAGTGCCTCAGGGATCTGTACTTGTACTGGTGCTTTTCAATATATTTATAAATGATCTGGAAAGGAATACGATGAGTGAGGTTATCAAATTTGCAGATGATACAAAATTATTCAGAGTAGTTAAATCACAAGCGGATTGTGATACATTACAGGAAGACCTTGCAAGACTGGAAGATTGGGCATCCAAATGGCAGATGAAATTTAATGTGGAGAAGTGCAAGGTGTTGCATATAGGGAAAAATAACCATTGCTTTAGTTACACGATGTTAGGTTCCATATTAGGAGCTACCACCCAGGAAAAAGATCTAGGCATCATAGTGGATAATACTTTAAAATCGTCGGGTCAGTGTGCTGCAGTAGTCAAAAAAGCAAACAGAATGTTAGGAATTATTAGGAAGGGAATGGTTAATAAAACAGAAATGTCATAATGCCTCTATATCGCTCCATGGTGAGACCGCACCTGGAATACTGCGTACAATTCTGGTCGCCGCATCTCAAAAAAGATATAGTTGCGATGGAGAAGGTACAAAGAAGGGCAACCAAAATGATAAAGGGGATGGAACAGCACCCCTATGAGGAAAGACTGAAGAGGTTAGGGCTGTTCAGCTTGGAGAAGAGACGGCTGAGGGGGGGGATATGATAGAGGTCTTTAAGATCATGAGAGGTCTTGAACGAGTAGATGTGAATCGGTTATTTACACTTTTAAATAATAGAAGGACTAGGGGGCATTCCATGAAATTAACAAGTAGCACATTTAAGACTAATCGGAGAAAATTCTCCTATTAGTCTTAAATGGTTTGGATAAGTTCTTGGAGGATAAGTCTATTAACGGCTATTAATCAAATTCACTTAGGGAATAGCCACTGCTATTAATTGCATCAGTGGCATGGGATCTTCTAAGTGTTTGGGTAATTGCCAGGTTCTTGGGGCCTGGGTTGGCCTCTGTTGGAAACAGGATGCTGGGCTTGATGGGCCCTTGGTCTGACCCAGCATGGCAATTTCTTATGTTCTTATGGACAGTGTCGAAACTCAAGAGAAGGAGAGTTTCATTGCTGTGGTTGATATTGATCAAGAATGGAGTACTCCTTGCAAAAAACCTGACTTTTGTTTCAACACAACAGTCTTCTTGAAGTTGTAGACCCTTGGACTGAGATGAAGTTGGTGCAAACAATAGGGTGGGGCCCTGCATGTCCCCACCGTCGGCAGGCAGAGTTGTACAAGTCAGAGGCCCAACTGGAGCGTCACCTTTACCAGCCCATGTTCCCCTTGGGTTGAGACTTTGGGTGCTGGGGCTGACAAGTCTTAGGGTAGGGGCTGGCACCCAGGGCTTATGGTCTGCTCAGGAACGTTCATGTTAAATCAACTTCCTGGAGCACTGGAAGTTCAGGTTCGCGTTATGGGCTTTCTGAGATTGGCTGTCCAACAAAGTTATTCTGATGCAGACTGAGAACCAAGTAGGTCTGTCAACATGCAGGGAGGCATTTGATCATAGCTCCTATGTCAGGAAGCAGTCCAGATCTGCCGAGACGGTGAAGCAGACAGGCTGAGTTGAGCCTTGAGGCCCCATGAATGGTCCCTGGACCAGGAGGTAGTGAATCAGATATTCCGCCTCTGGGGGAGCCTGGATGTAGATTTGTTAATGTCCCCCTGCAACAGGAAGGCGCCTCAGTTCTGCTGCTTGCACAGGACAGACGGCAAACCATCTTCAGATGCCCTTGCCTGCCATTGGGGCACAGGTATTCTGTATGCGTATCCTCTGACCCTTAGTGGCGAAGACTCTCTTGAAGCTTCGCAAGGACAGAGGGACAATGATTCTCATAGCCTCTCAATGGCCGAGCTAGGGGTGCGTCATCCCAGTCTCCAGGCCCTGTTGTTCACAGCCTGAATGTTGAGAGGTTAATTCTGCAACCGCTCGATCTTTTGGAAGATGTGTCTTGGGTTCTGGTGCCTTCTAGAAAGCCTTCCACTAGAAGGTCCTACGGACAGAGGAGGAAAAGGTTTTCCATGTGGATGTGAGCAGAAGGCCATAGATCCGTTCTCCTGCCCCCCACAAAAGCTGCTTGATTACCTTCTACACCTTTTGAGGCTGACTTAAAAACCAACTCTACCAGAGTTCATCTTAGTACAATTTGCAAATTTCACCATAGTGTAGATGGTATGCCCATCTCTGTACAGCCTATAGTTGTACGTTTCATGCAGGGTCTGCTTCAATTGAAGGCCTCCCTTGAGGTCTCCCGCTATGTCTTGGGATCTCAACCTGGTGCTCAGCAAAAGAAAGCTCCTTTTGAGCCTTTGCGCATCTGTGACCTGAAGTACCTGACCTGGAAGGTCATACTTTTGATGGCGATCACCTCAGCGCGCAGGGTCAGCGAGCTCCAGATCTTAGTGACTTATCCACTTTATACAAAATTCTTTCATGACAGGGTAGTCTTGCGTATTCATCCTATGTTCCTGCTTAAGATGGTGATGAATTTCCATTTTATCCTGTCAATCGTCCTGCCAATATTCTTTCCCAGGTCCCATTTGCACCAAGGCGAATGAGCACTGCACAGTTTGGACTGAAAGCGAGCCTTAGTCTTCTGTCTGGCGCAGACAGAAGCCCATAGACAGTCCACCCAACTTTTTGTTTCTTTTGAAAAGAATAGACAATATCCATTTGGCTAGGAGATTGCATCTCCTTCTGTTATGCCCAGGTGGGTCTGCATCTTGGGGGTCATGTCAAGGCTCATTATGTCAGAACCATGGCAGCACTTGTGGCCAATTTGCGAGCAGTTCCCGTGGAGGAGTTCTGCAAAGCTGTGATGTGGAGTTCTCTCCACACAGTCACATCACATTACCGTCTGGATAGGGATGGCTGACGCGACAGTCGGTTCAGCCAATCCATCCTTAGAAACCTATTCGAACTGTAGAACCTAACTCTCCCAACCTAGGGCCCATAGTTTGGGTTCAGGCAGTTTCCCCCTCTGTTATCAACAGCACCGGAGTTATTGTGCCCATTGGCACATGGTTAGTTGTCTGATGGTTCCCTTTTTTGTTGGAGAGCAGCCTGTAGCTAGGAATTCACCCATGTTTGAGGACTACCAACTTGCTTGTCCTTGGAGAAAGCAGAGTTGCTTACCTGAAACAGATGTTCTCCAAGGATAGCAAGATGTTAGTCCTCACAAAATCTGCCCTCCACCCTGTGGAGTTAGGTTTCTCGTATTTTTTATTTTTTCATCGTAATTCTCTGTTACGAGACTGAAGAGGGACCCCACGTAGATGCATGGTATATAGGGCATGCTGAGCATGCTCAGTGTGCCTAGTCAAAGAAATTTTGACATAATTTTCCACATTTGGCCTCATCTGATGATATCACCCATGTGTTAGGACTGCTGTCCTTGGAGAACACCTGTTATAGGTTGTGATAGTTTTACTTCAAAAGATTGTACTTTGAGTGTTCTTTTTCATGTAAAATCTTGTTGGGGAGAGACCTAGGCCAAAGCTGTAAGATTTACTTAAGTTTACTTAAGGTCCCTACTAGCCCTGATAATAATAAGAGGATCAGCATGATAATTTTTCGCACAGGGCAGCAAAAAAACTAGCACTGGCCCTGCTCAGCAGCGCTCTGTGGTGTTATGCTGGAGAGGTTCCCATCCCTCCCCAGTGAGAAGAGACCCTGCATGCTAGTGAGTGGGAGGGATGGGTTGAGTGACTGAGAGGGAAACTATGGAGTCAATGGCAGGGAGGGGTGAGTGTTGAGAGCGAAAGGGTGAGTGGGAGGAAGGGGGTGAGTGACTGAGAGGGAAGGGGGAATGAGGAAGTAGAAGAAGGGAGTAAGAAGGAGGGTAGAAGGGTTTTGTGAGAGAGGAGAAGATTTGTGTGTTCCCTGCTCCTCTCCACTTCTTCTCCACTAAGTCACGACAGTCTCAGGGTGACAGAAAATCAAAAGTTCCCAGGTGTTTATTCAAATAGTTTCTGGCAGTGAAAGGTGCTTGTGTGGCTGTTACTGAGGTTACACTGGAATTTGAATTTTCTTGACTCTGCATGGAGAAGTGAGGCCCCGAAGCTCAAATGCCCAGACCCAGCTGAGGGGATGGAACCTGAGCACTCAGACCCATATGAATGCAGGTAGAAGCTGGAGAGAGAAAAATAATGGAGAACATGGAGAAGAAGCTGGTGGGATGAGTCGGGTGGCTAAAAGAACTGGGTAGGGAAGCTGGAGGGGATGGAAGAAGCTTGGTTGAGAGAGAGGATCAAAGAATGAGGATAAGAAGCTGGGGAAGGCAGAGTATAAAACACATTTAAGTTGCCAATTAATTCTAGATTTATTTCTTCATATAATTAATAGGTAGCATATGCATGGGATGTTGGAAACGGGAAATATTTTAAAAGTACTTTTATGCTGCTTTGAGTAATCCCTTAGTTGCCACCTTCATGGCCTCTAGCCCTTGTCTTTTTCTTGGGAATCATCATCACTATTTGATATAAGTTAAATGTAGCTTTTTAGCATTCTTCCCTTGAACACTAAAAAAGGAAGCTACTACTTGTTGAATTGTGTCCCTGTTTCTTTCTTTGCCTGTTGCTTCCTGGAGTTGGAACCCAATCTTCCATTAGTTAGTACCTGTCAACATTTTTGTAAAAGTAATTATTTTGGGGTAGGTAATTTATTTCCTATCTTGAATAAGATTAAAAATGAATTACTTAGATTTTTTTTGTCAAGCTGTTTACAGTATGATAAAGTGACAACAATAAAGATAAATGTTTTTTTAATTATAGTGATACATCCATGTCTAATTTTCAGTTTTGCATGTCAGTGTGTTTTACTGCGGATTTGTAAATAATCTGGAGCAGCTCGTATATTTTTCTTTATCTGCTTGAATGCTGCGTCGATTTCATTGTTTATTTAATAAATGCATCTCACTAAGGTAATGTAATGCATTATTGATATTCATTGGCTTATTACTTTTATCTTCTAAATTTTCCTCTAGATTTAAAAACCACAAGATAATTTAGCAGGAGCAAACTAAAATATACTGCTATTTATGTACAAAAACCTTTAGCATAATGACATTGCTCTTTTTTTTTTCAATCCCCTGTTCCATGAATTCACGAGTGTAATTGTTATCTCCTAACTTTTTGGTTTTGCATCCAAGTCACACCAAAATTTCAGGGCATGTCGGATCTACAAGGATCACGATGGGTATTTCTACAGGGAAAGTCTAGTTATTCCACAAAAATGCTTGTGCAGTTATGTCACCTATTAACTTTTTTTCCCATCTGATTTACACTGTGGAGGTAATGTTCAAAGGAGTTACATTTGTAAATGAAACATGCGTAGCAATTTTCAAAAGCCCCTTACATGAGTAAAGTGTATTAACATGTGTGAAACCCATTTTTACACATGTACATTTTTTGAAAATTACCACCTAAATTTTCAGGATATGTTGGAGGGAAGGGAGGCATTTGAATTTTGACGGGGTATCTTTCTTTTATCCTCATATTGCACAAATACGCAAACGCAATTATGAAAACGGGTGGGATGTGGGCAGATCTGACCAATAACACATGAGGATTTTATTTTGAAATGCTTTTGCATGGGGTGAGTCGTGGATTTTGTCCCTGCTGCAAAGCAAGTGCAAAGTCCATGGATACATGCAGCCAACCTTTGAATTTTCAAAGAAAAGCTTGGGGGAAATTTCTCTTTGAAAATATGCTTGCAGATCCTGTATGGGGTGTTACGCATCCCGTCTGAGCACAGGCCTGCTCACCTCGCTAGCTCCTCTGCAGGTCACGGGTTGGCCTCCCCAGCGGCAGCCGCGAGCTCCTCCAGGCCTCACGACCCGCGGCAGCAGTCACTGGGCCTTCCACTGCGCACCAGGCCTCATGCCGGAGTTCAGTGTCTCCAGTGGCATTGGCCATGCCCCTACGTGCGCGGACCGCCCGGCCTCTTGTACGGCCAGGGGCGGGTCCTAGCTCCGCAGCACGCACTGATTGAATGTACAATATAAGGAAGTTCCTGCCTGCACTTCCTTGCCTTGGCAATCGGGTCGGCACTGCATGTGTACTAGTTTGCCACCGCGTTCATAGTCTTGTTCCAGCCTTGTTCCAGCGTCCTACTGTTCCAGCCCTGTCCAGCATCCTTCTGTTCCAGCATCTGTCTGTCCTGTCTCCCCAGGTAGTACCCTCGGACTGTCTCTCTGGTACTGACCTCGGCCTGCTCCTTGACCATTGTGTCTGCTGCCTGGATCCTGACCTCTGCCTGCCTTGTGACCTCGTCTGACCTCCGGAACCTGACCCCTGCCTCATTGACTACTTCTCAGACTGATCCTCGGATTCTGACCTCGGCTGCCATTGACCACGTCTCCTGATTCTGGCTCTGTCCCTTGTCTTGTCATCGCCTTTGCTGTTCTGGTCTTCCTTGCTCCACCAAACCTACAGCCTCGAGTCCGACCGCGCTCCCATGCTGTCCGTGGGCACGCTTCTCAGCTACCTCTCCGGGAGACCCTGCGAGGCCCACCTAAGTCCAAGCAGCCTGGGTCCCTACGGGCGCCACCTGGGGGGACCGCGGGCTTCCAGTGGTGAAGCTCATCCTAGCCTCTGTCTCCTCCTGTGCTCCGCCCCCTGGGGGCAGGTGCTTCCTGGTCCCTACTAGGGAGCTGTTCTCTACTGCTCCAGGACAAGGGTCCACCTCAAAGTGCAACATGGGGCTTCTGAATTGTCCCTGTATATAAAAAATAGATGACATTTCATGTGACTTCATATTTCTATGTCAGCTCCTTCAGTCCAATCAAATTAGCACTGAAACAGGCTAGGATCATCACAGTGGAGGCAACAGTCAAATTACCTGCAATCTGAAAAACACTGCAGCTAGCTTTTAACCATAGGATTTGCCACAATAATTCTCCCATTCATTATTGCACCTTCCAAAGTACCAGCACAAATTTGCACCTGCTTTTTATCTGGGAATATTTTTTGGTTGGGGGGAAATGTATGTAGTTTTGAATATTTAAAACTACATGTGTTGATGCCTCCCCCAACCTAATCCTGCCCTGAGAACACCTACAGAAATATGCAGATAAAAGCACATATGTTGTTGATATCTACGCATGCTTTTACCTGCATAGAGGTCCATTTCTGCATATAAACAGCATTTATCTTAGCATTCAGACAGGTTACTCCATGACCAGTGGGTTATGCACCTCTACTAGCAGATGGAGACTGAGCAAAGCTAATGTCGCGTATAAATACCCCTGCACTGACATCAGCCTGCCAGTATTCTCCATCTCCAGCACATGGTGGATGTGCATCTCCCTACTGGGAATTGCTTAAAAAAAATTTTTAGAAGAAGAAAAGAAGAAGGAAATTAATTTACTCCACTCTCCTGTGGTGATACCTTATGATCCCTCCCTCATTCGAGTTTTCCTGCGGTGATAGCTGCGGATCCCTCCCTCAGTAGAGTGCCTCAGTCCGGTAGCTGGTTTTCCAACGTGGACTTAGCTTTAGAGAGAGAAACAGCTGAGAGGCTAGCGGGTGCAGGAAGCCGAGCGCAGTAGTGAGGCATTTGCCTTCTTCCCCTGCAGCCGGAGACCAACGCTGAACTCGGCCGGGATGGGCTGAGCTCAGGTACAGACTAAATATATAAAACAAAAATAAGAGAGAGAGAAGGGGAGATAAGTTTAGGGATTCCATTTCCCTTCTGGTCTCCAAGCCTTAGTGTGCCAATCTGATATCCGTTCCTGTCTCCAGGGGAACTTAGGGAGTCGTGGCAGCTTGGCGGGTTGAGCAACCTCTTGGCTAGGCCCTGCTCTCAGGCTTTGCTCAAACACCGCATGATAGGCCATGGCGGCGTTTACATGCTTTTCTATGCGCAAGTCTGCCGCGAAACAGTGTCTGATGGTTCGAGCCTGTGCGCCTGCGTGTACGCTCAAGTAGTCACCTACCTGGACCGACTATTGGGCGCCTACAATTTGGGTATCCATAGTGTGTGCTTTTTGGACAGAGCTTGTTTTTTGGGAACCCTGTACAGGTTTGGTTTTACGGACGTGCAGTTGGGCGCATAGTTGTCAGACACCTTTGGGAGCATACTGCTAGTGGGTGTTTATCCATGGCGCCAGTAACAAAGAAGCCTAAGCGCCTTACCCTTTCTGCTGCCAGGCTGAGATGCCCATATTTGGGCATCTCAGCCTGGCATCCCCTGTAACTTGTATCAGCACTGCTTGGAGACACAGGGAGAGTTGTCTCCAACTGATTTTGCTGAGCCCAGCCCTTCCTAGCATGATATGGGAATGGGACTGGTTGGGGACCAGTCAGAGGTTTCTCCTGGTTTTGGGGCTCCCCTAATTGTTATGTCAGCAAGGGAAGGCAACTCAGTGGGTGCAGGACTGATGCCCCCTGGTTTTGGTATGGATCCTTCTGCCTTTTCTTGGGATACTCCCTGGAGGAGGGGGAAATTCCCTCGGGGTTGGAGCCTACTAGGACAATATTACGTTTCTTTTATAGAGATGAATTGCTGGCTCTGATCTCCCAGACACTGAAGATAATGGGAATGCAGGGTGCTGATTCCATGTCTAAGCCAAAGAAAAATCCTATTTAATTTCTTTGCATAAAGCAACATGTTTCTTCCTCATTATGGATGCTATTCGAAAATTGATTGATTTTGAATGGGATACCCTGAAAGCTAATTTTAAAGGGGGACGAACCTTGGATGCGCTGTACCCCTTGGATCCAGTGGCGAGAGAGCATTTGCGCATTTCAAAAGTAGATGTGCAGGTGTGTGCCATCACAAGGTAATGACTGTCCCTTTAGAAGGGGGAGCGATATTAAAGGATGTGCAGGATAGGAGAATTGAGGCTATCCTTAAGCAGGCCTTTGAGGCAGTAGCAATGAATTTTCAGATAGCCTATTGCTGCTCCCTGTTGGCTCACACTTGCTTGCTTCTCTCTCAGGAAGTCAATGACTCTGGTTTGAATTCCAGGGCAGTGATGGAACTGGCAGCCACCTTTTTGGTGGATGTGGGCTACGACCTGGTCTGCACTTCTGTCAGAGGGGTGGCTTCGGTGATAGCAGCCAGGAGTCAGCTATGGCTGTGGAATTGGTCGGCTAATACAATTTCAAAGTCTAATCTTACAAAATTGCCCTTTAAAGGATCATTCTTGTTTGGGAGTGAGTTGGAAAAAATGGCCAATAAGTGGGGTGAGTCCCAGATTCCTCAGTTACCAGAGGATAAAAAGCAGATACCACGCTCATTCAGCGAGAGAGATCATGCTAGGGGTTTCAAATGTTTTCAACCTTACAGAGGAACGGCTTGTAAGAGGGCTCAACCTCTGAGTAGGTCTCAGTCCTTTTGTCCCAGGCAGCCCAGACACAGTGCGTGCTTGAGCTGCGGTGCCTACAGATCCCCCTCAATGAATGTGTGCCGACCAACCCCCAAGAACAGGAGCTAGGGGGTCACCTGTCTCTCTTTTTATTGGAGGTGGGTCAAGTTCACATCAGACCAGTGGGTTTGGGAGGTGATAAGAGACGGCTATTCTCTGGAGTTTCTCAGCATTCCTCAGGACATTGTCATGCTGTCTCCTGCAGCTCTCTGCAGAAGAGACAGGCAGTAGAGTGTACATTGTCAAAGTTCCTGCGCCTGCCGGCCATGATCCCAGTGCCCATGTCACAAGAAAATATGGGCAGATATTCTATTTATTTCATTGTACCCAAGGAGGAGGGTTCCTTTTGCCCCATCCTAGATCTCAAGGGAATCAACCTTCATTTGCCAGTAACTCGTTTCCACATGGAAACCTTACGCTCGGTGATAATGGCAGTACAGTTGGGGAGTTTCTTACATCTCTGGATTTGTCAGAGGCGTATCTGCATATTCCCATCCGACTGGAGCATCAATGGTTTCTGCGTTACGCTGTTTTGGGGTGACATCAGTTTTGAGCGCTACCCTTCAGTTTGGCCACCGCACCCAGAACCTTCACCAAGGTCATGGTGGTGGTAGTAGCAATGTTGAGAAATGATGGCATTCTGGTCCACTCGTACTTAGACGATTGGCTAATTCGGGCCAAGAACATGGAAAAGAGTCTTCAAGCCTCACACAAGCTGATCTTGCTACAGGAACTAGGTTGAGTGGTGAACTTGGCCAAGAACAATCTACTGCCATCCCAGACACTGGAGTATCGTGGTGTTTATTTTGACATGAAGCAAGGCAGGGTGCTCCTGCTGGAGATCCGCATTCAGAAACTGATGGCGCAAGTCAACTATTGACAGAAACAATATGCACAACGGTATGGTCTTATTACAGGTGCTCGGGTTGATGGCAGCCACCCTAGAGGTGGTTCCGTGGGCAAGGGCGCATATGCGTCCTCTTCAGCGCACACTGCTTGCATGTTGGAGTTCACAGTCTTAGGACTACTTGATACAGTTTCAGTTCCCAGTGGAACAGCATCCAACTACAGTGGTGGTTGCAAGCGGATCATGTAAAAAAGGACATTCCCTTATGAACACCAGAATGGCTAGTACTCATGACAGATGCAAGCCTCTTGGGTTGTAGGGGCTCACTGTCAGGAGTTGACTGTGCAGGGGCACTGGAGTACAGAAGAATCTCTCTGGAGCATCAGTCAGCTGGAAGCTCGTGCCGTTCGGTTGGCATGCGTGTAATTCGTCAACTGCTTCCAGGGTCAAGCAGTCCAAATAATGTCTGACAATGTGACAATGATGGCTTATATCAACCGCCAGGGAGGAACCAAAAGCCAGCAAGTGTCACAGGAAATAGCCCAACTCATGAATGGGCGAAAGTACATCTTCAGGAGATCTCAGCATCACACATTTCAGGAAAAGATAATGTAAGAGCTGACTTTCTCAGCAGACAGAGTCTGGATCCAGGAGAATGGGAATTGTCAAACGAAGCATTCCAGCTCATAGTGGGTCGCTGGGGCCTCCCATTTCCTGACTTGCTGGCGAAATCACACAGAGGAAAGTTTCTCGCTTCTTCAGTCGCAGGTGAGATCTGATTTCTTTGGGCATTGATGCCCTTGTGCAGAGTGGCTGGAAGGCAAGTTTCTATAGGCCTTTCCATCGTGGCCATTGTTGGGCAGAATGATTTGGAGGATCGAGAGACACATGGGGATGGTGCATCTGATGGCACCAAATTGGCCTAGGAGGGCATGATATTCAGATCTGCGGAGGCTCCTGATGGACTCCTCTCTCTGATACCAGTCCATCAGGGGCTGGACTCCTCTCTGATACCAGGCACCAGGGGCCTATTCTTCAAAAAGATCCAACTCCGTTTTGTCTTAAGATAAGGCCCTTGAGAGGGCTTGGTTGCTGAGCATGGGTATTTCACTGCTGTGATTTCCACCTTGCTTCGAGCGCAAACGACCTCCACTTCTTTAGCCTGTGTTCGTTCGGGTTTGGTGAGTGTTTGAAGCTTGGTGTGAGGAACAAGGTGTTCATCCTCATTCGGTTAAGATCCCGCTCTTTTTTTTTTTTTTTTTTTTGCAGGATGGCTTGATTGAGGGCTTGGGCCTTAATTCCTTGAAGGTACAGGTAGTGGCTCTTGCCTGTTTCTGAGGTCAGATGGATGGAGAACCCTTGTTGGTCCATCTAGATGTAGCCTGGTTCTTGAACGGGATGAAGCATCTTCGTCCTCCCTTGTGGTTGCCAGTGCTCTTGTGGAGTCTTAATGTGGTTCTGGATTTTCTGGCAGGTCCCACCTTTTAACCACCGCATAGCCTCTCCTTGAGGTACTTACTTTGAAGATGGTGTTTCTTTTTTTTTTTTTTTATAATGTGTTTATTAATTTTCCAATAGGATACAACTGTTCCATAAACCAATATAACATATCTCAACATTTCTTCCCCAATAACCCTTCATCCCCCCATCCCATTCCCTCCCTCCCTTTACCTTCTTCTCCAATCCCTTAGCCCATGCATCGACAAGGGCATGTTATCCCTTGTGATCCCAAGGTCTTATAGGATGGCTCTGCAGAACACAACACATCGCCCTTTGACAGAACCTAGTGGAGCGTAGAAAACAAAGCATAATACACCCCGTCCCCTTCCAAATGTAGCCACTATAGAGCAAGGTAGAGGTACATAACCCACTGGTCATGAATTAACCTATCTTCATTAAAGAAAAGGAAATTATCAGAAAAATAATAAATTCTCCTTGCCCATTGAAATGGCTTTCATAGAAACATAGAAATGATGGCAGAAGAAGACCAAACGGCCCATCCACTCTGCCCAGCAAGTTTCACACTTTTTTTTTCTCATACTAATCTGTTACTCTTGGCTCTTAGTAACCTTTTGGTTCTATTTCCCTCCACCCCCACCATTAAAGTGTCCTTCAATATGTGCCCAGTATGTCCAAAACACAGTGAAGTAGAGATATTCAATATATCTGCAACCAAATGGGCTTTGTAACTATGGTAAAATCATAAGACTTTTTTTTTTTTTTAAAGGCCATGATTAGTGATGAGGATTTTGCCACCCCTTGGCACTGTTGGTGCTTTCGCCTACCCCCCTCCATGATACCGCCCCCTCGAAAAGAAGGCCAGTCAGCAGGGCATAGATCTGAAACATAGCCCCACAGTCTCCTGTGCAGAAGTTAAAGAATTCTAAGCACATTGACAAATATTTCCATCTTTTAAATTTCATTATAAAAATGTTTCCAATTTTGCATGTGTCCTTAGAATTTATGATGTTCTTATTGCATGAGTGAAAGAGATCTCAAGTATTAGCAGAGGGATGAGATCTCAGATATGGGAAGAGGAGAAAAAAAGATGAGGACAAGTACAAGGGATGGAGAAAAGAGAGAGAGAACTGGGAATTGATAGAGCATGAGAAAGGACTGGGGATGGGGGAAGAGGACGGAGAAATAGGAAAGAGTGATCAAAAAATGGAGGATCTGGGATTAGGAGTTGGAAGGTGGTATTTCAGGATCTGTGAAAGATAGGAAGGAAGGGAGATTTCAGGATCTGGGGGACATAATCTGAGATTATGGGAGAGAGGATTGAATTCCTGGGGGGAGTTGTCCCTACTGTCAGGCCGATACAGTACAGTGCGCTCGCCCGCTCTCCCGGCGGAGCACACTGTTAACCCGCGATTGGACGCGTGTTTTCGACGCGCTAGCATTACCCCTTATTCAGTAAGGCGTCGAAGATGCGCGTCCAACCCCCCCGATCCTAATAGCGCTCGCAACATGCAAATGCATGTTGATGGCCCTATTAGGTATTCCTGCGCGATTCAGAAAGGAAAATGTGCAGCCAAGCTGCACATTAAGTCAGAGGGTGCACAGAGAAGCAGTAAAAACTGCTTTTCTGTGCACCCTCTGACTTAATATCATGGCGATATTACGTCAGAGGTCCCGAAAGTTACAAAAAGTTAAAAAAAAAAAATTGAAGTCAGCCTGCGGCTCGCGGGTTGAAAACCGGACGCTCAATTTTGCCAGTGTCCGGTTTCCGAACCCATGGCTGTCAGCAGGTTTGAGAACCGACACCGGCAAAATCGAGCGTCGGCTGTCAAACCCGCTGACAGCCGCCGCTCCTGTCCAAAATGAGGCGCTAGGGACGCGTTAGTGTCCATAGCGCCTCGTTTTACCTATTTTTACCGCCGACCCTAATTTGAATACTGAATTGGGCGCACAGGAGTGTGGCCTGTGAGCGCGCCGGGAGAGCGGGCGAACACCCGCTCTCCCGCGGACTTTACTGTATCGGCCCGTGTGTCTGGTCCTATTCTCCCTTGCATCCCCTCTCTAACCTCCCACTGGAAAGAAGGGATTGGTGCCAGGTTTATGTGTGCACATAAACCTGGCACCAATCCCTTCTTTCCATATTCACAAACACTGTCCTCCTTCTCCCCCACCCATGCTTCTTCTCTCCCTCACTCACAGACACGTGTACCCCAGACGATCCTCTCTCATCTCCCACCTCTCTCCTTACCCCCATTGATCCACCACTCAGCCATTCCTAACCGCCCCCCTTTGTTCTCTGTGCCAGCTATCCCTCTCCCCTCCTTTTCCCTGCTGAATGAGATTCAGCACAGCAAGAAGGTAGCAATTCTTTAGCCAGCCTGCTGCCTAAGGCTAAAGCCTTGTGTGCCTCTTGACAGATCTAGACCTGGTTATGATCCATGGGATTATTTTGTGGTATTATTTTTCAACGCTTTTTAAATCCTTGATTGTAATATATGGAGAATGAGTGGATAGTAATGTTTTTCAGATCTGTTTGAATCTTTTCGAATTACCGTAATGTTCGACACCTGTTGAATACAAAGAAATTCAAGGAGATGATAAATCTCTAAATATTGAATTTTTTTCAGTGCATTAGTGGGAGTGAGAGCTATAGATGAATAATTCTTGTATTGTAAGGATATGAAAGGCGACCTCACAAACAAGAGACATAAATTCTTGAGTGTTAAATTATTCTTTTCCAAGTATGTATTGTGAAAGTGTACTTTGAAGCCAATTTTCAGCTTCCCTGTGGAGTTCTCTTTGAAAATCCATGATGACCGTTACCAGTGAGGAACGTTTAACCCACATACTTTGCAATAGATACAGGTTACAGCTGTGAAAAGCAGGCACTGAGATTTCAAAATGAAATCCCCGCATTTACTATTTCAAGCCTGCACCACCCCCCAGCACTGCCTCTTTTCCCTGCAGAGAGCCCATGGCAGTTTTTAAAGAGGCCTTCTTCACGAGTATACTCCTGTTTACCCACAGACAAATTGTTTGAAAACTGCCCTTTTACCGGCAGTGCTGCTTTGAATACATACATACCACTGGTATCGTGGCATCCCACAGACACCAAGCATTTATCCTTTCCGTAGAGGGATGATCTTCACCATGGCCATGTGGTCAGGCTGTAAGGTAGCCTTCTGAGGCCCTGCTACAGCACTTGTGGATTTGCCCTCCCATTTTGTGACTACCTCAGACCACCAGTGTGGGGGCGAGCTGTGTCACATTACTATTGGCCAGTCAGCATTTTTCCCTCTCTTTTATACATCTGCTTCTGCTGATGTGGCCTATATCGGGATCCAAGGTGACCTTAATCTCACCACTGCGGACTCAGCTCAGCTGCAACTCCCTGTCCCTGCTCTGGGCCCTGTGAGGCCTGACAGCTGTAAAAGAATAAATCAATATCAAGCTTTTTCTGAACAGCTGATTGTAGCTGGACACAGCCACTGCTACTCCCGCCGATTCCCTGCTGTGATCTGCTAGACCCTGATTTAGGCTTGCTGCCTACTATCCAGCCTCTTTGCCTCTTGTTACCTCTGCCAGTATGCCTATCTTGCATCGTTGTCTCCTTGGGGATTGATTGATTGCTGCTCTTCTTCCTGTAGCAGTGTTCGGCCTTCATAAAGGGACAGTACTTCCAGCAAAAGTATGGCTTACAATAAAAAAAATAAGTAAATAAAACTTTAGCTACACTGAGTTGACAGTGCAGACAGGAAAATGGGCAACACTGGGGAGCAGGGAGCTTCAAGCAGTTAATGGATCCAGCTTCTCTTCCCACCCTCCTCCAGATTAAAAGACCACAGCAGTGGTAGGACTCAGGCTGTGGTGTGGCAGGGGTGGTATGAAGGGTTGTGGGGAAAAAGGCCTGTACAACTTCTCCGTAGCATACAAGGTGCCATGAGGAGAAAGAGCATGTAAAGAGATTGTCTATTGGACATAGAGTGTGGTTGGGGGATGCAGTCCAGCCTCGGCTGCCTTGGAAGGAACCGGAACCATCTTTGCTGGTGCAGTCATTGGTCCCCACCTCTCCAAACATTTATGCAGTTGGGCAGGTTGCCGGTGAGGGTGATCCTGAGAAGTGCAAGTAATGAGAGACCTTGAGCTTTGCCCCACAGTGGGAATCTTACTATGCAGGGCAGGGTTAAGAGCTGGATCATGCTTCCTGATAATTGTACAGGAAATAGCCAGTCTCTGATAGGGCAGCTTTGCAGAGGATTTCCCCATTAAAAACATGACAGGAAGATCAAGTGCTGAAGGGATGTTTCCCATTCATAAGCCATGTGGCAGGGATTAGGGAAAGTCATGGGCAGGGATGTGTGCATGACTTACAGAAGACAGTATGGCACATGGCTAACACCCACTATGGGTTTAATTCCCATATCCTGCAGAATAGCATATGTAGGAGAAAGGGGCTATGAAATGTGGGATAGATTGTCACCTGACCCTCACACTGCTATGGTCCTTGAAATGACACACCCTGAAAGCTGTCTGATTCCATGTGAGACTCACAAGGGCTGCGACAAGGTATTCCTACCCTGTAAGGTGCCTGGTTCTTGCATAATTTATTTATTTATTTATTTATGGTTTTTATATACCGGAGTTCCTGTATACAATACATATCACTCCGGTTCACAGTTAACAGTAATAACTACTGCCGGGTGGCAGTTTACATGGAACAAATCTTGGAACAGAAAACAAAAATTTGGTCTAAGTAAATAAGAAAAAAACAAACTAGCTAGGTTCAACTATAAACAACTATAAACATATAAATAAGGCAATTTATAATCTTGGATAAATAAAGCATAAGGATAAATACATTAGAACAAAAGGACAGGGTTTGTTTTGTTTTGGATCTTAGCTCTCTGGGAATGCTTGCAGGAAGAGCCAAGTCTTTAGTTTTGCCTTAAAAGTAGAATGGCAAGGCTCAAGGCGGAGGTCTGGTGGAAGGGAATTCCAGAGGGACGGGCCCGCCGTTGATAGAGCGCGTTTTCTCAGGGAGGATTTTGCGGGCTGGGTAATCAATCTGTTTTGGTATGCTCTTCTAGTTGGTTTATCGGAAGTATGTAGTTGCAGCTTGAAGGTTAAGTTGAGTGGGGATATGCTATGAAGGGCCTTATGCATCATCATGCTGCTTTTGAACTGTATCCTGTATTTAATGGGAAGCCAATGAAGGTGCTGGAGGATCGGGGTGATGTGGTCTTTTTTTTTTGGCATTGGTGAGAATTCTTGCTGTGGCATTTAGTACCATCTGGAGGGGTTTGGTGGAGCAGGCGGGAAGTCCCAGCAGAAGCGAATTACAATAGTCTAGTTTCGGGAGAATGATGGCTTGGAGCACTGTGCGGAAATCTCTGTAGCGAAGAAGTGGCTTTAGTTTCTTTAAGACTTGTAATTTAAAGAAGCATTCTTTAGTGGTATTGTTGATGAATTTATTGAGGCTGAATCTGTCGTCTAGTATAACACCCAGATCTCTGACTTGCGGTGAGGTGGTGAATCCTGAGGTGTCTGGAGACTTGCTGGAGGTCAGCAGGGTAGATTTTTCCGGTGCTATTATAAGGATTTCCGTTTTGTTGGTATTTAGAACCAGGTTGATGCTGGTTAGAAGGTCGTTGATGGTTGAGAGGCATTTATTCCAGAAGGCCATGGTCTTGTGTAAGGTGTCCGTTATGGGGATGATGATTTGTATGTCATCCGCGTATAGGAAATGGGTAAGCTTGAGGTCGGTGAGAAGTTGACAGAGTGGGAGAAGATATATGTTGAAAAGGGTGGGGGAGAGTGAAGATCCTTGTGGTACCCCCATTTTGGCTTGGATGGGATGAGATTCCTTGTTATTTATTTTGACTCTGTATGTTCTGTTTTCTAGGAAGGATTTAAACCAGTTGAGCGCTGCTCCTGTGATGCCGATATCAGTGAGTCGTTGTAGTAAGCTAGTGTGATTCACGGTGTCAAACGCTGCTGACAGATCTAGGAGTGCGAGAAGGCAAGGATGTCCTTTTTCAAGATTGAAGATAATGGTGTCAGCTAGAGTAGCTAATAGTGATTCGGTGTTCTTTTTCTTCCGGAATCCAAACTGGTTATTGGTGAGGATATTGTTGTCATCAAGGAATTCCGAAAGTTGTCGGAATGACCCTACTGCACGGGATGAAGGGTGAAGGTCTTGTTCTAGCCCAAAGTCAATATAATGTACATGGGAGTCGACCAGTTTCTAAAATGTTCTTGTTTGCTTTTACTTGCTTACCTTTCAATTTCATGCTTATTTGCCACAATGATTTATCCACATATATAATCAAAGCTCTTAATCTCAGAAGGAAACATATTTAGAATAGTTGCATACTTATGAGAGAACATTTCCTTGCCGAAATGGGATTTAATCATCATTTACAAGGGAGCATATCTTTTTTTTTAAATTGCTTAAAATTGGTTGCTTGAATGCAGATATTCTACTTGGTTTCATAACATGCTGATCTGTGTAGCTGCATGGAAAAACTTTGAACATGTTAATGTTATATCTGGTGTATCATGGAATGTCCATTAGTTTCTTTTCATTTGATCCTTTTAGATAATATTAAAAGATAGAGTTTTTTGTTTTTTTTTTAATTCTTTATTTATCAATTTTTATTATACATTCAAACAAGAATTGCATAATTGAAATATCAATGAATAATTAACAAATAGACATATAAGATATTAATTAAGAAAAAGAAAATAAGATAAAATGTGTTAACCTTTTCATTCTTTTTATCAAACAGATGGAGGGAGTTTAGTTCTAATATGGGAGAAAATTATCAGAAATATATTTTAATACACAATTAGCATATCCTGAACCTTCTTTTCTTAACTGGCAGCTGGGGTAGAAGTAGACTGTCTCATCTGATTTAGAAATGTCTTTAATTGGTCGGGAACAAAAAAGATAAATATATCATCCTGTCTTTTTACAATACACTTACAGGGAAATCGTAGTTGGAATGAAAATCCTAATGATATTACATCCTGACGATAGGCCAAAAAGGCTTTTCGTCTTGATTGGGTGGAAAAAGCTAAATCTGGAAAAACTTTTATTGGTTTTTGAAGATAGGAAATTGGAAATTTGTTAAAGTATTTTTTCATTACTACATTAACATCAGCTGTAGAATAAAAAGATACCAATAGCGTACCCCAACTTATTACATTATTTGAGGGGTCCTCTAGAAAATTAGAGAGGTCACCCTGAAACAACTCTGTACCTGGTAAATCCCTTCTTACTGGGAGAAAATAGCAATTGTTAATTACAGGCATTTGTTCCAGGGAGAATCCGAATTGCTCTACCAAAATTTTTTTCAAAGTAATTAAGGGCTCCTCACCAACAACTCTTGGGAAATTCAGAAATCTTAAATTAAGTTTCTTTGAACTATTTTCCAACATTTCAATACGCCTAGTCATGGCTTCCCTATCTTTTACTACTGCCAAATTAAACTCAAAAAATTTCTTTTCTTGATTTTCCAGGTGCTTAATTCTATCATTAGTTTCTTTAAACTGAGATTGAGTTTTTAAAAATCTTGTTCATGCTTATTATATACCATATCAATTTTCCCTTCCAATGTCTTAATATTTATAGACATGGCTGCCATCATTTCCCACAGCGTTTCCAGCGTCACCAAAGCAGGGCGAGTCATGCTTCCTGCTGATTCAGGATTTGGTATAAGATTTTCTCCTCCAGGCCCTGGAGTTACCAATGGGGGAGCCCATTTCCCCCTGTAGTAAATACAGGTGAGATTTGTATGGCTCTCGCTCCCTCTTCATCAGCATTTCCACTTCCAGATGGTCCCAGCGTGGATTCTAAAGCCCTGTGTATTGGTGGTAGCCCTGTATTAGGGCTAAGGGAAGCCTCCTCTGTAGACACAAGGGGTCCTCCCTGACCCCTTGGCACACCAAAGTCTTCGGTGTCCCTTACATTTGGTATAGGAGAGAGCATATAATTGGTGATTTCTTGTTGAATAGCAGGTAGAGTCGCTAGCGTGGGAAACACTCTGACTCTGCCTTTACGTTTAGGAGGCATGATTGAATACAATCAGAAAAAAAAAAAACAAAAACAAAAAATCCCCAACTAATCTCTATTTATGCCAATAACAATTAGAACAGATGACCCAGAGAGAGGAGTTTGAGAAATAGAGAGTCTTACTTGATCCGGAGACTCCGGCGATTCCGGCGAAGCCCGGCAAAGCCTGCTGACTGCGCATGCCCCTTTAGCGTGCGCGGCTTCAGCACGCGCCGGCTCTGCTGCGCGCCGCAGCAGGGCAGATTTTGTAGCCACTTCCGGGTCCGCCCCTCTCCAACGTCAGAGCCAGCAATCCGGTTCAGCTGGTCGGTAGGCAAGCCTGCTTCACGGCCAGCAGTGATGGTAAGATAAAACGCTGCTAATCCGTTCCTCCTCTCTCTCCCCTCCGATAGAGTTTTTCAGGGTTAGTAAAGTAATGAAAATATAAAACAGTTAGAGGTGAATTTTAGAAGCCAGGCGCACGCCAAAATCGGGAGATGTGCCTGCCTGTAGGATAGGTGCATGTTCACCCGATTGTAAAAGCCGCCGACATGTGCAGACATCTCCCGATATGCAATTATCTCACTTGGAATGAAAAAGGGACGTGGGGTGAGCAAGGCATGGGCCAAGAGAAGTACAGGCAAGTACTTACGCACCTGGCAAGACACCCAAGTCCAGTGCCGTGTAGCTTTACTTCTGCTATAGAGGAGGTGTAAGTTTAAAAAAAAACAAAAAAAGGCATTCCTGAGTGGTTTAAGGGGTCTGGGGTAACTGGGTGGAGTGTGGGCTAAAGAATCAATGGGGTTTGGAGGACCTAATTCTAGACTGGGAGAACTGGTGGATAAACTGGTCATAGCGTGGACGCACCCTTGTTATAAAATTCCCCCACTTACACAGATCATACCCGACCTTATGTGATTGTGCACACCCACTTGCAAAATAGGGCGCACAATTATGTGCACCCAATCTGTTTTCTATTTGCATACGTTTTAAAATTGCTGCGTCCCTGGGCGCATGCCGACACGCGTGACAATGTGTGCCCCCACACCCCTTTGAAAGTTACTGTCTTAGGAGGTAATATTCAAATGAGTTACGTGTGTAAATGTAACATACTATCAGAGCAATTTTCAAAAGCCATTTACTCGAGAAAAGTGCATTTACATATGTAAAACCCAATTTTAAGTATGTAAATGCTTTTTAAAATCAGGCCCTAACTTTATTTTTTTATTTGATAGTCTGTTCTGATTCATTTCTCTTGGACATATCCAGACATTATGGGGTAGATTTTCCACATAAGAGTGCCAATTTTCTACAGTGCACGTGCCAGTGCGTGCATGGTGGAAAATCCTTGGGCCACACACGTATGTGCGGGCGGTGAGCACAAGGCGGGGGGGGGGGGATTTTTGCAATTTCCGCGCGACGATACTCCCCAGTTCCCTATCCTGCTACCTAATCTCCCTTCCCCCTTCCCCTCTCCTCTCCTCCCCACCCCCAAAACCCTACCTATTTTCTTTTTTTCTTCTTTTTTTGTAACTTACTTCAGCTCCCGAGCTGAAGTAAATTGCGCGCACCGGCAGAGCGAACAGTGGAGTTGCCTGGCCCCGCCCCTTGCAGGAAGCCCGGCACTTGTGTGCGTACCGGCCTTTACGCGCATGGCTGGACCTTGTGGAATATAGGCTAGGTGGGCAAAAGGCCCGGCCACGCGCGTAAAGGCCAGAATTTATGCGCGCAGCCAGTGGAAAATCTACCGGTGTTTGTATCACATAAACTTTAAAATTTGGTTGGTTTAAAAAATACTTGAAACCATGCGTAGTGTCTCCCTTTTTTGCGTCTAAAGCAAATGACTGAGTACTTCCAGCATGTCATTGCTTCAGTAATCTGAATAAATGCTTTTTAAAATCAGGCCCATTATTTTCCTCTTCTGACTTGAGCATGCCCAGGAACATCTTCTCTAAACGTGGCTAAAAGTATGCGTGGCTTTCCACAACGTGCAGGCATTTAGCTGAATTGAGGGAGGGCAGTTTTCAGACAGTCAATTTAATCCTTGTAAATTGCTATTTACCCATATAAATGTCTTTGAAAAGTGTCCTCTAAGGTCAAATTCTTTAGAGGTTTTCTCCTCCTTTTTCTTCTTCCTTGAACATTCAATTTCTTTAATTGTATGTCCCAAGCAACTGGCAGAGAAACCTCTAAGATTAACTATTTCAATACCCTCTGCTATGAGCAGAAGACATCTATGGAGGTAATTTTCACATGAGTTACACGCATAAATGTAACATACTATAGGAGCTACATATGCAAATGTAACATTATCGTAGCAATTTTCAAAAGCCTATTTATGCGCAAAGGGAATGATTTTAAAAAGCATTACACACTTAAAAGTGGGTTGTACTCATGTAAATACATTTTACCATGTAAATGTGCTTTTGAAAATTGCTATAATATGGGGCGGATTTTAAAAGGCCTGCGCGTGTAAATCCTTCGAGATTTACGCGCGCAGGGCCCTCGCGCGCCAGCACGCCTATTTTGCATAGGCCGCCGGTGCGCGTAAAGCCCCGGGACGCGCGTAAGTCCCGGGTCTTTCGAAAAGGGGCGGGAGGGGGCGTGTCCGGGGCGTTCCCGAAACGACGTGGCATTTCGGGGGCGGGCCCGGGGGCGTGGTCGAGGCCTCCGGACCAGCCCCCGGGACCGGAGGACGGAGCGGGGCTGCCGGCTGGCGCGCATAACTTTGCCGACAAAGGTAGGGGGGGTTTTAGATAGGGCCGGGGGGGTGGGTTAGGTGGGGGGAGGGCGGAGGGCGGAGGGAACAGGCAGCGCGCGCTGGGCTCGGCGCGCACAGGTTGCACAAATGTGCACCCCCTTGCGTGCGCCGACCCCGGATTTTATAAGATACGCACGGCAACGCGCGTATCTTATAAAATCCAGCGTACTTTTTAAAGATCTACCCCATTATGCGCATAAATGGCTTTTTTAAAATTGCTATGATGGTATGTCACATATATTTTAGCAATTTTGAAAAGCCCAGTTATTTATTTATTTATTTAAAATCTTTTCTATACCGTCGCTAAGTTAAATACCATCGCAACGGTTTACATGTAGGCAAATATTTAATGTAGGTAAAAGTGTACTATAATACATTTTAACAGGTGCCGTCAAAGGTTCGGTTACATGGGTAAAGTGCATTTACATGTATAAAGTCCTGTTTTAATCATGTAAATCTGTTTGAAAATTACCTCCCAAGAATTCATCTACCTTCCACAAACAGACCCAGCTCTAGTTTTAATAAAAATTGTTTGAGGATGTTTTTTAAGCACGCTAGTTTTCTAACTACTAAATTCACTGCATTTTGTTTGCATATTGCTGTAGCTATGCGGGTATACATTTGCTTTCTGCCCATGTTATTGTGTTAATGATGCATGAAGAAATTGTTCCCTTGGAAAGTCATTTGTTCTGAATTCCTTCAAATGGGAGCTAAAATTAAATCTGCAGCAAAATTGATGATTTCTTAATTATGTCCCAGTTAGATAGTACTCATATTGATTGCTTTAATAGAAACCACTACCAACTGATAAACTGGTTATACAGAAAATGCCAATATCTTTATGTCAATCTGTCCTATTTGCTTATTTGTAACCTGTTGAGTAACCATAAGATGAGCAGGAAGCTGAATCTCCAAGCTCTAAAAGTCAGTTTTAGTTCACATAGAACTCATCTCTGTAGTTCTAATTCTCTGAGGACCAGCAGGATGAATCAGCCAGCCTTTACCTCTGAGGTGCCATGGACTATTGCTATTGCAAGTTCTGGCTGAGGCTGTGCATGCAGAAGGATTAGAAGATGTGAATGCAATTGGAGCATAAGCTCAAGCTGCAAATGCAAAAAGATCCCAACCCCAGAGGGATCTAATACAGCACTGCTGCCAAGTTGTAAATGGCCATTTATTATAGAGAGCAATGGAAAATTTTAGACTCCCAGACTGCTTGCCTTCTAGGTTATTCTCAAAGAGAATCTCCATGTTCTAGTGCAGCTTTTACAAAGTGTGTGACAGAAGATACAAGAGGTGATTTAAAAATGCAATCACTACATGTGCTTTTCCTTCCCTGAACTAAATTTAGTGGCTAGAGAAAATAGGTGCCTAAATTTAGTACGTGAACCCTGTTTTCAAAGGGGTTGATTTAGATACCTAAAACCTTGGAAAATTGACCCCTTAGTGCAGTAGTATTCACTGATGGTCCTTAAAGGTCACAAATCAGTTAGGTTTTCAGGATATCCCTAATAAATATGCATGAGATAGATTTGCATGAATACAGCCCCAATTGTGTGTAAATCTATTTCATGCATATTCATTAGGGATATCTTGAAAACCTGAGCCGTTTGTGACCCTCAAGGACCAAAAGCAAATACCGCTGTCTTACTGCATAAGTCCCTGGTTTTTTTATGATTCAGTGTGCTTGAGCATAGGAGTATTACTTGAGGAGATTAAGAGGTCGATTTTAAAAGCATTGCTCATGCAAAAATGTCCACATACAATTGTGGGCCACGAGCGAGCAGTGCAGATTTTAAAAGCTGCAATTTAAGCGTTTTGAACCCGTGCATGTGCCAAAAATAAGGGGGCAGGGCATGGGGGGTTCCGAGACAGGGCCAGCACATACATGTGTAACTCCATATTTTACAACTGGAGGCCGCAGCACACAACTGCTTGTTAGCCGCATAATTTTACCGCTTCTCCTGATGAGGAGCAAGTCTATAGATCTTGTATTTTAGGGCTTAAAGGACAAGACATAAATAAGTTGAAAAGGAGATGTGATGAAGAAGCTGTTAAGCTATTTTATTTCTAACATTCAACACTACACATTTTAGATGATAGTTGCCTCAGTTTTGAGAAATTAGATTTTATAACTTGAACATAAGTGGCAGACACATAACACTGATAAGTAAAATTGTTTTTCCAATTTTTCTCAAACAGTAGTTAGGTTATATTAGCTTGGTACAGTGTTTAAAACTAATCCATCAATGTATTATTTATACTGTGAAAAGTAATTAACATATTGAAGTGTTTTTATTGCCACATATGAGTCCATGTTGACTCTGCATGAGATTTCAAAATTACCGAAGGTATTTTATTAAATGTTGGGTTGTGGTTTCTGGTTGGCTTATTCTATAAGTCTGTTTAAAAATTAGGTTGACTATCATAAAATCATACAATGTGATCAGAAAGTCTTGATGAGTAGGGTGGATCACTATTATTTACCATACTTAATTTTGAATCCTGTTATCTCTTCATGCATGTCATTTCAGGTGCTTAATTGCATCAATATTCTCAGATTTCTCAAACCCTAATTATTTCATTGAATACAAATTGATTTTTATATTTTATGATAAATGAAATTTAAAATTTTGTATGAAATTGATATATAGCTCGAGGTAGTTTGAACAGTTTTTTAAAAATATTCTTTCATTGGAAAGTCCAGAAAAGAAACAAACTTTGAAAATAAAGTAGAATCTTTAGTTGTGTAACATTAAAGTTTTTAAACAAAATTTTACAGCAATATGGAATCCAAATAGCATAATTCTCCTAGAGGGTTTCAAATCCTTGTTCTTTTATATACTGTAGGCCAAGTATTTTAGACAGAATATTACTTTTACATGGAGCTTCATTAACAGCAAGAGATAGTTTTAAATTTACATTATTGAATAAGAGCTAGACTCTAATGCCAATATTCTGTAAGCCAGCAAGTGGACAAGTTATCCAGCTAAATTTAATTGGATAACTTGTGCCAGATTTTCAGCGATATTAACATATTGCTGAATATACTCACCTAAAGTTAGCCAGAAACTTTTGAAACTTAACCCACTATATTTAAATATAATCAGTTAGGTTTTAATGTTATCTGGGTTCATATATTCAAAATATATCCAATTAAGTGGTGACCAAAAAAGAAAAGCATAGAGATCCAGTCTGCCCACTTCCTCATGCTACTACCCCTTTAAAGGCTGCAATCCTGATGGCTTTAGGATTTTCAGGGTGCCAAGTGGGCCAAGAGGATTTGTGTTGGCTTGGGGCATGGAAGGGGATAATTAAGGGGTAGTTGAAATCACAGAGAGGGAGCTGTAGTTGATTGTTGGGCCAAAAGGTGCACAACTTTAAAATTATCTTTTATGGGGAGCTTAGGGAGGCATTGGGCACCACATCATTTTAAAGCCTTTACGGGTCGATACAGTATCGTTCGGTCGAAGATTGCCCGTCTGTAATGTGCTCGGAGCGCACAATTCGGGCGCGTAAGGCGATCCAGCGATACAGTCTCCAGTTTCACGCGTCCTTAGCGCTTCTTAAAACAGACGCATAACCCTTTCCGCACGCGGCATGTAAATGAACGAATTAGCTGTATAATGCTGTATAATGAAGGAATTAGCTATTCCCCTCCGATACCGTAACGCGCGCTCAGATTATCTCCTTAGTAATCCGCTGTTTTGCCGCGGCCTTAACGTGTTAGTTTACCGCCTCCCCCTAGTAGGTGTTAGGACTGTGAGTCTAGTAACAAATCCATCGACACCGCTTAAGATACTCAAAAACAATAAAACACAATAAAAAAAAAGCGATCCAGAGATGATCGAGAAAATGTAATGCTGTGGGACACATAAAACCTGTCAGAAAAAAAATAAAAATTTTTAAATACCTGTCGGAGGGCCGCGTGGGTCCAGGCGGCCGGTGGGCGGCGGGATCCGGGGGGCGGGTGGTCATGTGTTAAATCTAGGCCGCGGGCGGGTGGGCGCCTGTTCCAGGCGGCGGCGGCGGGGGGGGCGGGTGGACGCGCGTTAGTTTCAGACAACCGGCGGCGGGAGCCGGGGGGCGGGTGGTCGCGTGTTAAATCTAGGCCGGGTTGCACAGGCGCGCATTCATTCACTGCCGGCGGGGGCTGCCTCGGCAGCCCCCGCCGGCAGTGAATGAATACGCGCCTGTGCGACCCCTGCGATTTGGCGCTCAAGGCGTGACATCACGGCATGTGACTGCCTTGAGCACCGGAGGCAGCCCCCACCGGCAGTGAATGAATGCGCGCCTGTGCGACCTGGCCTAGATTTAACACGCGACCACCCGCCCCCCGGCTGCCGCCGCCGGTCGTCTGAAACTAACGCGCGTCCACCCACCCCCCCCCCCCCCCCCTCCGCTGCCGCCGCCTGGAACAGGCGCCCACCCGCCCGCGGCCTAGATTTAACACGCAACCACCCGCCCCCCGGATCCCGCCTGCCGCCTGGACCCACGCGGCCCTCTGACAGGTATTTAAAAATTTTGTTTTTTACACTTCCTGGTGCCTGTCATTTCAAATGTCATTTGAAATGACATTTGAAATGACAGGTACCAGCGCACCCAGGTTACTGTATAGGCGCTGTATTAAGCGCCTATACAGTAAAATGGGTTGCGCGGGCATAACCCTTCCCTAACGCTTTACAGCCGCGGCATGCATTTGCATGCAATTAAAAAGAGTATCAGGCGCTAGGTCAAGAGAACTGTGCGTGCGGGGAGGAAGGGTGCGCCTGACACTGCCGCACTGTTTCTACCGCGGCCTTACAGTATCGAGCCGTTAGTGGGGTGGTGGAGTGGTTCATGCTGGCTGGCCTGCTAAGATTTTTGTTTGGTTGCCTCTTAACCAAATATACCAGGAGTGAGAAATTTGTTCTGGGGTCACATTATACATTGCCGTCCATGACAGGGGCCAGGAAGTGGTTTCCTTGGAGCTCTTCAAGCTGTGGGTGGTCCCTGTATAATTCAGCATTAAAAACACATCATAACTACAGTAAAATAGCAATAATCATAATAACAGGTACAGAGCAGAACTAGGACAGTTCACATTACAACCTCACATACAAACATTTTTTTTTTAAATCTGGTGTCACCTCAGCAAAACAAAATCCTTCCATTGCTAAACACTTTTCAGTAACACAAACCCCTGCAAAAAAAAGACATCTAGAACCTTCCCATACTATATCATAATATCACTAACTCGCAGGACTTACAGCAAACTTATCTATGAAAAGTCAACAATGCAAATATTACACCAGACCAAGAACACTAATACTACCTACTGAAGTAACAGAACAAGCCAGACTGCTACAAATCCCTACAGAGAAACTACATGCTAGCAGAAATACATGCAGATCAGAGACCAACCAGATGCAGAAATAAGGGGCTACGAATTAGAAACAGCAGTAAGCAGGCAAAACTGAAATAGACCAAGAAACCAGACTCTGAACAGTGGAATTCTAAAGAAAGAGAAAATGTAAAAATATAAGAAATGCACATTCCCAAAATGGCATATTCCAATCAGTAAAAACTCAAAATAATTTTCGTCTTTTTTTGTCTGGGTTTTTTTTTTTAGTCTTTATTTATTGCTTTACAAATGAATACAACAAATAAAAATTACAGTTGAAAATATTATAATAACTGGCTCCTATCACAATCATGTATCTAGGAAAAAAGAAAAAATATATAATCATATCAGTTTTGTTTTTTTTAGCAGTCAGTTATTATTCTGTTTTGGGGTTTTTTTTACATTTTTCTAATCAGTTGGTCCCGGTCTCTTTTTTTCCACTTTACTCCTTGTCGTTTTTTCCTAATTCCTTTTTCAGGGTCTCTCTTCTCTTTTGTTTCTTCTCTCCTCCTGTATTTTTCCTTTCCTCTCTCTCTCTCACACACACAAACATAAAGGCTCTCACTATCACTTGCTTTCTCTAATAGGCTCTTTCACATACACAGGTTCCCTCATATACACACAAAGATTCATACCTTCTCTTACAGGCTTCCGCACACATACACACACACACACATTCATTCTCGCATGCTCTCACATGTGTTCTCTTCTCTAACATACAGGCTATCACTATCACATAATTTCACATAGGCTTTCCCTCTCACAAACACTCACACACATACACACACACACAAACTCTCACATGCTTTCCCTCACAGGCTCCCTCACACATAAACACACAAATACACTATATATATTTATATATAAACACTCACACAGGCTCCCACTCTCACATACATATGTCCTCTTTTTTAACCACAGCCATACCCTTTCTTTGGCCACCGCAAAATGGGGTCCATGGTGGCCTTCTTCAGTTGCCATGAATGGGATCCACGGCAGCCATGCTGCAAAACACTTCTTTGGACACCATGGAATGGGATCCATGGCAGTCCTTTCCTTTGGCCACCGTGGGATTGGATCCATGGCAGCCATGTTGCTGGTCTCATTATCAGTTGTTTGGCAACCTTGATGAGGTGGGTCACTGTCCTAATGCACCTTCAGCTGTTGACATCATCAAATGATGCCCGCTAATGTGCACGATGACAGGGCCACAGTGATAATGTAACATCATTCATCTTCAGCAGGGTGGATATAATAGTGACAGGAAAAATGTATGCAGACCAAAAAAATTATGTTATCGAGCCAGTTGTGGTCCGTGAGCCTCAGTTTACCTACTCCTGAAATAAACATTGATGACATTTAGTTTTTCCTTCCTATTTTCTCCATGGCTAATGATGTGCTAACTAAAATTTCTCATTGTTTGTTTGAAGTTAATGGCTGGCAATCCCAAACAAAAACTAGCATTAAATCTCAGTAAGACTGAGATTATCATGCTTGCTCGCTTTCCTCTGGCAGAAGAGCCATCTTTACTGTTGTTGAATGATTTGCAAATAACATTTCTAGTCAAGTAGATAATCTGGCTGACTAGGTGAATTCAGCATTGTCTTTATGCCCTCATATAAAAATACATTTTTCAAGTTTAGGCTGTTACGTATTGTAAAACCATTCCAGACCAATAATGATTTTCACATAATTATTAATGTACTAGTCATGACACCACTGTTACACTCCTGCTCGCGGTCTCCGGAGGGTCACCCTTGCCTGAAGCCAAGTCTCATCTTGGTCCTTCGTCCCAACTTCCGGCCCTCGGATGTTCTTGCGGCTGCTCCGTCCATGCCTAAGACGCTGACTGAACCTGTTCCATTTCAGCGTGGTCCGTGACCAGCCATGGGTGGCTGTGTAGGGCGTGCCTTGGTACAGGCTTCTACTGAATCTTCACCATGTTCTGGCTTCATCTTCCATGTATTTGTCTGGAGTCTGCCTCGCACTCAAGCGTGGTCCTTGACCAGTCCTGTGGGTTCACCCTGTGGTGGGCTGTGTAGGGCATGCTGCGTCGCAGCCTCAACCCAGTACTTGACTTTGTTCCTGAACCTTGATCCTGAGTCTTCATGTCCTAAGCTTCTTGTCTGTGTCTTCACGTCTCCAAGTTCTTTGAGTCTTCATGTTCCAGAGCCTTCGTCTGCTCTTGCCTCCTGTCCGGCCAGCTGCCTTTGCCTTTCCCAGCGGCAGGACCGAAAGGGCTTGGAGTAGTCGGAGGACCACTCAGAGACCAACCTTGTGTGGTTGGCCTCACTCAGGCTGTGCAGGTCAGCAGGGGCCTGGCTTCCTGGTCTCTACCCATGCGCGGACATGTTTCACCAACCTCTGTTCTGCCTTGGGGTCCTCTGGGGTCGTGCCAAGGTCCAAGGGCACACAATCTCCTCAGAAATGGGACTGCTCTTCTAGTGCTCCCTAACAACCACTTGATTATTGCAATTCAATATATTTTGGCTTACCACAGTCCACTCTAAGGGCCCTCCATTCAGTACAGTATGATGCTGCGGGGTTAGAGTCTGGCACAAATATTCATGAGCATGTTACCCCAGTTTTAACAGGATGTCATTGGCTCCCAGTTGCTTGGAGAATAAAGTTTAAAATTTTTATGATTATTTTTAAAGCTATAAATGACCTAACTGTTTTAATTCCGTTTTAAAAATATAGGGGCGGATTTTAAAAGCTCTGTGCACGTAAATCCTTCCAGATTTACGCGCGCAGGGCCCTCGCGCGCCGGCGCACCTATTTTGCATAGGCCGCCAGCGAGCGTAAAGCCCCGGGACTTTCGAAAAGGGGCGGGAGGGGGCATGTCCGGGGGCGTTCCCAAAACTACGCAGCGTTTCGGGGGCGGGCCTGGGGGCGTGGCGCCGGCCCGGGGGTGTGGTTAAGGCCTCCGGACCAGCCCCCGGGACCGGAACAAAAGCGGGGCTGCCGGCCGGCGCGCGCAAAGTTAGGGGGGGGTTTAGATAGGGCCGGGGGGGGGGGTTAGGTAGGGGAAGGGAGGGGGAAGGTGGGGGGAGGGCGAAGGAAAGTTCCCTCCGAGGCCGCTCCGAAATTGGAGCGGCCTCGGAGGGAGCAGGCAGCGCCGCTGGGCTCAGCGCGCGCAGGTTGCACAAATGTGCACCCTCTTGCGCGCGCCGACCCCGGATTTTATAAGATACGCGCGGCTATGCGCATATCTTATAAAATCCAGCGTACTTTTGTTCGCGCCTGGTGCGCGAACAAAAGTACGCGATCGCGCAATTTTTAAAAATCTACCCCATTTTGTCATTCCCGAATGCTAAGATCTTCTTTTCAATGTCTACTTGATGTGCCTTCCGTAAAGCTTGTTATATTATCTGAATCTAGGGCGAAATGTTTTGGTGGGCCCTCTATAGAATTCTTTGCCAGAAGAGTTTAAAGCTGACCTATGGATTATATTACTTTGGAAACTATTTAAAACACTTGTTTATTCTCAAGCTTTTCCTGAATAATTAAGATGAGACCTTGTGGCTGCTGATATTAGACTGAGAGATTCAGACAGCTTTTGGAAAGTTTTAGTAGCATGGATATTTGCTATAGTATATGGCAAAACCTGTGATTTTTTTTCTAGTTCATAACCTAGGTAAGATTCAGGTAGGACATGCTCTGTATCTGTTGGCTACAAAGACTGGCTGCGATAATGTCACTATTATCTTTTTTATCTTGTTTGCTTTATGATGTCTTATTTTATGGTATATATAGTTTACATATTTTGTTGTTTTTCATTGTTTTATATTGTATTTAACTATATTTTATGTATATTTTACCATTACCCACTTAGAAATTGTGATAGGTAGCAGGAATTTATTAAACTAAGACCACAAGTGGTGGCCTTAGGTTATACTTTTCTTTTGAAATACCCATGCAGGTGTTTCATTAAAGGTAAAGGCGAAAGCTTTATATTTACAGCTGTTGAACAACTTAAATCCTTCTTGAATGCGAGAAATGTGGCTGCCCCATAGTAGGGAATATCGACAGTCAGTAAAGTAAGACACCACTTGATAAACGTTAAGCCAGTTATCCTCAAATAAGGTTTTATGATTTCTCCCTAAGTTTTCTTAGTCTTGGCCCCAATCATTTTTTGTTCGCCTGAGATAACATAAATGTGTAGATGAAAACTTTGAGTTGTAATGAAAAATTGTTATTATGTTTATCCATATTTTCATTTGCCTGGAAGTATGATCTTATGTATACTTTTGAAAAATTAATAAAGTGTGAATTAAAAAAAAAAAAAAAAGAAATTGTGATAGGTAGAATACAAATCTTTCAAATAAATAAGTTATCCAGGCAAACCTAGGCCTGGATTTATCAAAATGCACTAAATACCGCATGCAATAGGAAAAGGGGCATGTTTTATGGTAATAGGCAGTTTATCGCAATGTGCACTAATACCTATCGAAGAGCTAAGTTACCACAAATTGCATACAACCACTGGGGGGACCATGTTTACTACCACGGCCACTGAGGAGGGGGAGGGAGAGAGAGACTACTCATAATGCCCTCACCCTAGATAGGTATTTATATCTCTATGGGAGGCCCACCTAGTAACTCGAGGTGAAGTTTAGGTAGTAGTGTAGGGGATTAGGGGCCACTTTGACATTCAATGTGAGATGTACGAACAGAACAGTGCTCTCTTGTGAAGATTTGATGTCCCTCGGAGTGAGGAAACTCACCCAAAGATGAGATTTGTGCAATGTTCTCTTAACCTAGCTTGATGTTACCCAGGTAGAGAGCCCATCAAGCTAGATAGAGAGAACACTGCACAAATCTCATCTTTGGGTGAGTTTTCTCACTCCGAGGGTCATCAAATCTTCACAAGAGAACACTGTTCTGTTCGTACGTCTCACATTGAATGTCAAAGTGGCCCCTAACCCCGTACACTACTACCTAAACCTCATCTCGAGTTTCTAGGTGGGCCTCCCATAGAGATATATTTATTATTTATTTATTTAAGGGTTTTTATATACCGCAGTACGTAAAGAGATACATCACCGCGGTTTACATTTAACAATAACTTAGCAACAGGCTTTACATTGACATTATTAATAGGTATTACATATACTAAAATCGATATAACAGTTTTGACAGAAAACAGGCTGGACAGACTGTGGACCATCCAATAATGTATAACATGCAATTAAAATATTGATGTAATTATTAAACCTTAAAAAAACAAAACATAAATACCTATCTAGGGTGAGGGCATCATGGCTAGTCTCTCTCTCTCTCTCTCTCTCACTAGTGCTCTAGGAGTGTCAAACTAGTAAAACGGGCCTTTCAGAACACATCACAAAATGTGATCAAGCTGTAATACTACCTATCACACAGCTTAATGCTACTGAAAAAGGTGTAGCTAAAATCGGTGTTAAAGCCTGCGATAGGACTTCAAAAAATGGTAAACCCAGCCCACTCCCGCCCCTAACTCCTCCTCTTTTTCAGATTTGCATCGCACCATACGTTATGGTGCGATCGCAAGCTTTAAGGGCTTATCGCATGCGTTAACGGTGCTTTTCGCATGCATTAAGCCCTTAATGCATGCGAAAACGCCTTAGCACATTTTGATAAATGACCCTATAAGAGAGCTAGAGCTATACAGTAAAGTTAGCTAGATAATGCTGAATGTCACCTCACTAAGCCACATAACTCCACTCCAGAATGTCCCCGAACCACCCTGACAGCTAGATAAATTTCTACCTAGCTAAATACTTATACGGTTAAGTCAAGGACGGTCAGTGTGACAGGAATTTCATAACGGTTGAGACCCCTCCTCCACTTCCAAGATTTCAGATCAGTTTTACAAGCAATCATTTTCACTAAAATCGATTATTGCAATTCACTTTTACTCGGCCTCCCTGCTAACACTATAAAACCTTTACAGATGTTACAAAACGCTACAGCAAGGATCCTAACCAAAACCAACAAAAGAGACCATATAACACCCATCCTGAAGAACCTGCACTGGCTCCCAATCAAATTCAGAATTTTGTTCAAAGTCTTATCAATCATCCACAAAGCCATACACAACATCACCCCTTTGGATCTCAGGATCCCGTTTCAGCCTCGCACTTCCTCCAAACCGGTGAGACAAGCATATAGAGTAACTCTACAGGCCCCCCCCCCCCCCTATCAAAACGTCATTAAGGAAAAGAGCTCTCTCCACCACCGGCCCAAAGCAATGGAACTCGCTCCCTCCAGACCTCAGGCTCGTACAATGTCCGATCACCTTTAAAAAAAAGACTCAAGACCTGGTTGTTCAACCAAGCCTTCACTTAACTCAGCTACCTTATCAAATCTCCCACTATTAGACTCTGTCCTTGGTAACTCCTTAATGGTACTTTCGCTCTAATAAACCCGATGTAGTTGCACTTAATACCTTTGCCCTATTCTTAGTCACCGAACATTACACCAGCTAGCATTAGGCTCGCCGATCAAATCACCTTTCTTATATACTATGTTAAACCCAGTTCTTTGTATCCAAGTTTGATCACCCTGGTTTAATGTAAGACATTCTCATGTCATGGTTATTGTTGGAATGTAAACTGACGTGATTGGTAATGCTTTTACTTGAATATCAGTATATAAAAGTGCTAGCTAAATAAATAAATAAATAAATATCCTGGCATTTCTCCAGCTAAGTACTGAATTTAGCCTGACAAAAATGCTGAATATGGATCTCTATTATCTCATTTTCCATCACACTGAAAAATAAAAGATGACTGAATGTAGGATATTATAAATTAAGCAGCTCTAAGTACTTTAGAGAAGTATTTCTTTATTTTTGCTATTCAACTATTGTACAGTCTTCCTTTAGGCAGATTAGCCTATACATTTTACTTATTTTACTTAACTTTGAAGTCCTGAGTGACATTTGAAGTATGACCCATTAAGAAAGGTTTTGGTCACCTAAATAATCCATAATAATTATATTCAGTTTTAATTGTACAATTAGATACTTCAGATGTTTATGAAAAATACAAAAACATGACTCAGCTATCAAATGGGCCGGTAGAGAATTCCACAAATGAGGGACATCAACCCCAAACATCCGTTCGCAGGACTTTCTCTATCTTACATCTCTAAGAGATGGAATTTCTAACAGGTTTTGTCCAGACAGATAATCTCAAAGCTGATGCCGAGTTATAATTCTTCAAAACAGTATTCAAACATCCTAGTGCATTATTACTCAACACTTTGCTTACCAACAACTGTTCTCCGCCACTGGATAGGGAGCCAGTGCAAAACAGGGGGTAAAATTCTCTTGCAACCGATTCCAAGCATGAGAAGACATGTTCTGAAAGGCTTGCAAAGCCTTCTCCTTAGCCATATATAATCCCACATATAGGGAATTAAAATAATCCAGCACAGAAATCACAAGGAATTGAAAAGTAAAGGAGACTATTAACTTAAAGACCAATGCTCCTCTCGGCAGACTTTCATTTGCGACAGCGGCACACTTCATTTCTTCTACTAAGCAATCTTTTCCCTATAGGAGACCATTCTCTTTCTAGAGGAGGAGCTACTGCCAGTATTTGTTGTTACTGCTGCTGCTTGTTACTGCTTGTTACTGCTTGTTACTGCTGCTGCTTGGTAGGCTGCTGTTGTTACTGCTACTGCAGTAACAACAGCAGCCTACCAAGGCCTTGTCACAGGAATAGAAGGTAGTCCAAGCTTCAAGCTACTATAGAGCCTAAAACAACTTCAAGTTCCCTGTACGTACCAGGATCAGTCCAGACTGTGGGTTATGCTCCCAGTCCAGCAGGTGGAGTCAGAAGTAAAAGCTCGAGGGGAGGTCCTATATGACCTCACCCCCTGTGCCTCAATTCTCAGTATCTTCTGACTCCAGCAGGTGTGAGCAGGGGACTGGTCAGTCCCCAGCACAGGTTTTTTAGGTTTTAGGCATTTGTTTTCCTGTCATTTTGAGGGATCAAAAAAAAACAAAAAACTAGTCATATTATTGGGGCTGGGTTGAGAGGAACTTGTCGACTGCCTGTTTTGTCTGTTCCTTTCCCCTGTTCCTTATTTCTTCGCTTTTGTGGTAAGTGTTTAATTTAAGTGTTTAAATTTTTATTTCAGCAACTTTCAAGCCACCTCTTGCCGGTCCGTTCGGCACTGGAGGGCGGCGTTATTATTATTTTAATTTTCCTGTCAGCTCTTGCGGCAACCCCCTCCCTCTCCGCCCGCCCTGCGAGAGATTTCGACCCGCGGCCCCACGACCGGGGCCGCCGGCTTCTCGGAGGTCTCTTTTTCCCCAGCAGCTTTCACGTTCGATAGAGGGGGGACGGGCGAGCAAACGTCGTGCACAGCAAATTGCCAGGACCATTTGTTTTCAGGTCTAAGCCGCGCCGCCTGGTTCCTGCCTACCCGAGGGGGAGGGGTTCTCCTACCTCATGTCGCGGACGTCGAACTGCTCAGCGTGTGGGTGCTTGGGGAGCTGCCTCTCTATCGAGGGGCTGTGCTCCGGTTGCAGACCTACCGAGAGGGTAGTTGCGCCATTGGGGGAAGGCACAGGAGACCAAGGAGAGGAGGGTTCCTCTCGTCAGCGGCAAGCCCCATTCTCGCTAAGCGCGGGAACGGTGGCCATTTTGTTTTCTGATGAAGAAGCTGGTGCGTCAGATTTGGAGGAACCGGGTGACCCGATACCTCAGCAACCTGCCGTTTTGCCACCTCCAGTATTACAAGGGGAACAGCTTTCAGTCGGGGAACCCCCGGGTGGTCCTCCCCCGGGGCTGCCAGGATTTTCCCCGGAGTTTGTAGTACTGATGCACCGCGCCTTTTTGCAAAGCAGCGGTCAGCCTTCGGTTTTGCCCTGGGGACCCTCCCCAACCAAGGTGCCACGTCTGGATCCCTCTCTAGGGGGACCTTCGACACAGGGCTTGGGTCAACCTCTAGGCCCAACACAGATGGCTTCCGGGCCTTCAGCTGGTCCACCGCGGGTCTCTCCGGTTTTACCTGATGTGGATGTGAGTCAGGACCCAGCTGGAGACGATCCTAATCTCTCGGTGCAAGTCGAAGGAGACGATCCCAGAGTACTCCGCATTTTCCAAGCAGAAGAGTTGGAGGGGCTCATTCCTCATATTCTTCAGGAGATGGATATTGATCCCCCCCCCCGGATCCAACGCCTTCAGATCCCAAGGTGAGAAAGGGAGACCCTCTCCTCGCGGGTCTCCGACCTTTGGCCAAGGCTTTCCCTACGCACCCTAGTTTTTTACAGCTGATTTCCAGAGAATGGGACACTCCAGAGGCCTCCCTCAGAGTCAGTAGAGCCATGGAAAAACTTTATCCTCTTCCGGTGGATTTCCTGGATCTCTTAAAGGTACCGGCAGTGGATTCTGCCGTGTCGGCGGTTACTAAGAGCACCACCATCCCGGTCACGGGCGGAACAGCCTTGAAGGACCTTCAAGATAGGAAATTGGAGGTCCATCTGAAGAGAATTTTCGAGGTTTCGGCTCTCGGAGTGCGGGCGGCCATCTGTACCGCCCTTGCGCAGAGGGCTGGCTTACGTTGGGTTCAACAACTACTTACCTCGCAGGATCTCCCTACGGCCGAGGCCCAACAGGCAGATAGGTTAAAGTCCGTGATAGCCTACGGTGCCGACGCGCTGTATGACCTTCTTAGGGTTCTCTCTTGGCCTATGGTGGCGGCGGTGTCGGCCCGCCGTCTCCTGTGGCTCCGAAATTGGTCGGCGGACTCCTCGTCCAAGACACACCTCGGTTCATTACCTTTTATTTATTTATTTCTTTTGTATACCGACATTCGATCGAGATATCACATCAGTTTCCAGGTAACAGGTTGAATAGGGCGAGATCTGCCCTATTTTACATTTAACAAGATAACGATTAATTAAACTGTTGAAATAAAAAACATTGTAACATATGAATACAAATGAATGTGAGTATAAATTTGTAGCATATATCCTATATACAATATATACAGTATGACTTGGTTACGATTAGATCTGGTGTCAGAGGCTATGGAGTGAGAGGAAGGGAGTGGGAATGGGGTAGGGGTGGGTTGGGGTGGTGAAGGGGGGGTGGAGGGGGATTGGGGGGGAAAAGGAGGGGGTGGTTGTGAGGGGGGGGGGTTTTGCGTTAGTGCATGTAAGGGCAAGTTCCTTTTTGGTGAGGATTTGGACCAGATAATCAAGTCCCTGAACGAGAACGCGGTACACAAGCTTCCGGAGGACAGACCTCGCTCAGCTAGATCTTTTAGCTTCTCCAGAAACCGATCCCGGAACCAGTGGCGTGCTCGGACAAACAGGCAACAGCCAACAGCCAACGTCAAGGACTCCATCTTACCGTTCACAGGGATGGAATTGGTCCTTTCGTGGACGGCGGGCGGGCAAAGAACCTACAGTGCCTCGCTCAGCCTCTAAACCTGCGCAATGATGCCAGGTTAGCCCACGAGCTGATCCCTCGGGTGGGGGGTCGGCTCACTCTCTTTTACAGGGAGTGGGTTCGAATCACGTCGGACCAGTGGGTCTTGGACATCCTAAGAAACGGTTACACGTTGGATTTTGTCCACGCCCCCAGAGACAGATTCCTTTTCTCCCCCTACGGATCTCTCCACAAGCAACAAGCTGTTCGTCAGACGCTCCAGCGTTTGCGTGCCTTAGGAGCAATAAGGCCGGTATCCGTCACCGAACTGGGGCGAGGTCATTACTCCATCTACTTCGTGGTACCCAAGAAAGAGGGCACTTTCCGACCCATTCTGGATCTCAAGACTGTCAACAGGGCGCTCCGGGTCCCACGATTCCGCATGGAAACGCTCAGGTCAGTGTTAGCAGCGGTCCATCGAGGGGAATATCTTGCTTCATTAGATCTGACGGAGGCGTACCTCCATATCCCGATCCACCCGGATTTTCAACGATATCTTCGCTTCAAGATCCTGGGACAGCATTTCCAGTTCAAGGCATTGCCTTTTGGTCTAGCTACAGCTCCTCGAGTATTCACGAAAGTAATGGTCGTAGTGGCAGCAGCCCTTCGCCGGGAAGGAATACTAGTTCATCCGTACCTCGACGACTGGCTCATCCAGTCAAAGTCTCGAATTCAGGGGGTCCAGGCCGTGGACCGGGTGGTGTCCCTGCTTCAATCGTTGGGCTGGATAATCAACTACGACAAGAGTCACCTTACGCCCTCCCAGAACTTGGATTTTCTGGGCGCTCACTTCGACACGGCAGAGGGCAAAGTGTTCTTACACCCAGAGCGAGCGCAAGCGTTGAGAGAGCAAGTTCACCGATTCTTGTTGCTTCAGGTTCCGACAGCCTGGGACTACTTGCAGGTGCTGGGAACTATGGCCTCTACAATCAACCTGGTTCCGTGGGCGTTTGCGCACCTTCGTCCCCTACAGAAGGCACTGCTATCCCGGTGGAAACCGGTATCACGGGACTACAGTGCGGTCCTGCCAATTCCACCGGCGGCTCGGCTCAGTCTCCAATGGTGGTTGGATCCCAGGTGTCTGGCCAGGGGAGTGTCATTGGAGACGCCGGACTGGGTGGTGGTCACCACAGATGCCAGTCTCACAGGATGGGGGGGCGGTATGCCAATCGAGCTCCATCCAAGGCATTTGGACGAAGGAGCAGAGCCAGTGGCCCATCAATCGGTTGGAGACAAGGGCGGTCAGGATTCTCTCGGACAACGCAACCACGGTGTCGTACATCAACTGACAGGGGGGGCACAAGGAGTCGCCTAGTAGCATGGGAAGCGGAAAAGCTAATGCAGTGGGCGGAGCGGCACTTGCTCCGGTTGGCGGCGTCCCACATAGCAGGCGTAGACAACGTGCAGGCAGATTTCCTCAGCCGTCAACGTCTGGATCCGGGAGAGTGGGAGCTCTCCAGGGAAGCGATGGTCTTGATAACAAAGCGTTGGGGAGTCCCCCACGTGGACCTCATGGCCACAGCCGAAAACGCAAAAGCTCCTCGCTTTTTCAGTCGCAGGAGAGAGCACGGGGCGGAGGGGGTAGATGCCCTAGTCCTCCCGTGGCCCACGCAGGTCCTTCTGTATGTATTTCCTCCGTGGCCCCTGGTAGGGAAGGTGCTACGTCGCATAGAGACTCACCTTGGATTTGTGATCCTAGTTGCGCCAGAGTGGCCGAGGAGACCATGGTTTGCGGATCTGCTTCATCTAGCTCGAGAGGGACCGATTCGCCTCGGTCACCTCCCTCGGCTTCTCAAACAGGGTCCCATATTTTTAGAGGAGGCAGATCGCTTCTGTCTTGCGGCCTGGCTTTTGAGAGGCGTAAGTTGAGACGTCAAGGATATCCGGAGGCGGTTATTTCCACCTTATTGCGGGCAAGAAAGACATCCACCTCAGTTACGTACGTGAGGGTGTGGAAGGTCTTCGAAGATTGGTGTAGGGCCCGTACTATTGTGCCGGTTCTCGCCTCAGTGGTTCAGGTATTGGACTTTCCTCAGTCGGGGTTGGAGATGGGACTCGCATATAACTCCCTTCGGGTGCAGGTGGCGGCGTTGGGAGCCTTGTTGCATACAGGGACTCTCTCGCCGCTATCCTCTCACCCAGATATCCTCCGTTTCCTCAGAGGTGTTCGTCAGCTGAAGCCTCCTTTCAAATCACCCTGTCCGTCTTGGAGTCTCAACTTGGTACTCTAGGTCCTGGGAGGTCCTCCGTTTGAGCCTTTACGCGTGGCCACCATCAAAGACCTTACCCTAAAGACTGTCTTTTTAGTGGCTATAAGTTCTGCTCGACGTATCTCGGAACTGCAAGCCTTGTCCTGTCGAGAGCCTTACCTCCGTTTTTCTGAGGAGGGTGTTTCCATACGGACGGTACCTTCTTTTCTCCTCAAGGTGGTTTCTTCTTTCCACTTGAACCAGTCGGTGGAACTTCCTTCTTTCTTGTTGTCGGATCCCAGGCATCTTCGCAGTCTGGATGTAAAGAGATGTCTAATGCAGTACTTGGCTTCCACCAATGACTTCCGTCTTTCGGATCATCTTTTTGTTCTATGGTCAGGTCCCAGAAAGGGTCAGATGGCTTCTAAGACAACCATCGCTCGATGGCTGAAAGGTGCAATCACAGCTGCATATATAGGAAAGGGGCGTCAGCCACCACTGGGTGTTAAAGCACACTCCCTTCGAGCACAAGCTACCTCTTGGGCAGAAAGTTCGTTGGTGTCCTCTCAGGAAATTTGCAGAGCGGCCACCTGGAAATCAATACATACTTTCTCTAGGCACTATCGCTTGGATGTTCGGGCTCCGATTTTCGGGTCCTTCGGAGATAGTGTTTTGAGAGCAGGGCTGTTATCGGCCCACCCGAAGTAGGGAAGCTTTGGTACATCCCACAGTCTGGACTGATCCTGGTACGTACAGGGAAAAGAAAATTATTTCTTACCTGCTAATTTTTGTTCCTGTAGTACCGAGGATCAGTCCAGACACCCTCCCTGGATATTTGGGATTGTAAAGGGATAAGCCTCTGCTCATTGTTCCTACTTAATTTCTGCTGATTCGATCTCACCCTGGGGCTCCAGGGCTCACTGTTTTCACACAGTTTGGTTTACAAGTTCCGTTGTGAGTTTACCAGTTTTAATCTTCGTTCATGATTGTTGAACAGTTATCTTTTTTGATCCCTCCGTCTCTTCTCTTTGGCTTTGTAAGTCTAGTTACTGAGGATTGAGGCACAGGGGGTGAGGTCATATAGGACCTCCCCTCGAGCTTTTACTTCTGACTCCACCTGCTGGCCTGGGAGCATAACCCACAGTCTGGACTGATCCTCGGTACTACAGGAACGAAAATTAGCAGATAAGAAATAATTTTCTTTTTTGCGAAGAACAGCCTTTGCAAGGATGTTATAATAACCTTCCATGGAAGGCAGGATGCAAGACTTCAGCAAGTTTGGGTAATTAATAAAATGTGGAGTGGGGGAGTAGCCTAGTAGTTAGAGCAGCAAATTGAACACTAGAGAAGCCAGGGTTCAAACCCTTTTGACACTCCCGGTGACCTCAGGCAAGTCATGTTACCTCTTGCCTCAGGTACAAAATTAGGGAGTCCTTTCCCAAAGAGAAAAATACCATGGGATTTACAAAGCAGCAGTAATTGATCCCACAGTATTTTACCCAGTAGTAAAATATTGCCAGGAAAAATACTGCAGCTTAGGTGGCTCTCCTCACAGTGCCCTATGGCAGCCCCACAGCCTGAGGCCATCATCTTTTTAAAGGTTCTGAGCATTATGTATATGTGCACTACTTCTCCCCCCCCCCCCCCCAATTAGTGAACAAAATCAGGAGTCTAGTGAGAGCCCTGAACCCTGGTGCCCCCAGAGGCAGTTCTAGTGGTGTATAAGAAAATAAATACAAACAAGGTAGCTGTGTAGCCTACTCCCATTCAAACCTTGCCAATCTTCTTCAAAACTCTCCCCACCAGCCTCCAGATTTCTTTCTTCTGTGAGTTTTATATATTATGATTTGCAAGTTTGTTTTTCATCTTTAACATTTACTCATCTGTTTCAAACATTAACCTTAAGAGTTCTATCTTAAATGCGTATGATACAACATGAATCTTGTAAATTTCACATCTGATTCTAAAATGGGACATTTGAACTATGTAATCTTTTTCTTTTACAGGTGAGACAAATGATAAGGATGTTCAGGTAGTTGAACTTCCCATCGTTGATAGTCTGCATCCTCGACCTCCTTATTTGCCACTGGCTGTACCCGAAGACCTTGCAGACAGGTTGATACGTGTTCATGGGGATCCTGCAGTGTGGTGGGTCTCTCAGTTTGTCAAGTATTTGATTCGTCCACAACCTTGGTTAGAAAAGGAAATCGAAGAAGCCACTAGGAAGCTTGGGTTCAAACATCCAGTCATTGGGTAGGAATCATCTTCTTAATTTTTTTTCCTGTAGGTTTTTTTTTGCTTTCTTTGGGGAAGAGTTGTATGGCTGACCTCCATAACACTTCTGTCTTGTTACAAATATAATGTAGTATTACAGCTTAGAAGGAACTGCTATGAAAAGTCTATAGTACTATCACCTTGGGCTTCCCTGATTATGCTCCTCCCACATATACTCCCATACTTTCAGTATTTTTTATTTTTTATTCAAGAACCACATCATAATGAAGAAATTTAAGCAAACTACTGTTTAGAATAGATAGGTGGGCTCTCAGATGTGCGTTTAGATGTGCTCAGGTGGGCGCCTACTTGAACCATGTATTGGGTGCCAACATTTTAGGTGTCCAAGATTTGCACTTATTGCACAGAGCGCAGCTGGGCACACAGTTATCAGACAATTTTGTGAACATACTGATAGTGGATGTTTATCCATGGTGCCGGTAGCAAAGAAGCCTAAGCGCCTTACCCTTTGTGCTACTTGCCATATTCAAGCATCACAGCCTGGCATCCCCTCTAACTTGTGTCAGCACTGTTTGGAGGCTCAAGGAGAGTTGTCTCCAACTGACTTTGTTAAGCTCGGTCCTTCCCAGCATGATGCAGGAATGGAAAAGGAGGGGGAATTGCCAGAGGTTTCGCCTGGTTTTGGGGCTCCACTAACTGGTTCATCGGCAGGGGAAGGTAATTCAGTGGGCTCAGGACTGATGCTCTGTGGTTTTGGAATGGATGCCCTCTGCTTTTTCTTGGTGGAATTTTTTCAAAGGCTGCAGTCCTTTCTTCAGGCGCAGTTGGTGGCCCCGGCCAATCCAAACAATTCAGGATCACAGCTGCGGGTTCCCACATGCCTGGTGCCGTCGGTAAGTGTCACAGTACATCTAGACTGCTGCAGGTCATGCTGATAGGGACCCAGATTGCACGGATGATGAAGCCAGTCCTTTCTCCCTGGAAGATGGGGAAATTTCTCCGGGATTGGAGCCGTATAGAACAATGTTGAGTTTCTTTCATAGAGATGAGTTGCCAGCTCTGATTTCTCAGACATTGAAGATGTTGGGGGTGCCAGGTGCTGATTCCATGTCTAAGCCAAAGAAAAATCCTATTTCATTTTTTAGCATAAAGCATCACGTTTCTTCCCCAATATGGAGGCTATTCAAGAATTGATTGATCTTGAATGGGGCACCCCGGAAGCTAATTGTAAAGGGGGAAGATCCTTGGAAGCGCTGTACCCCCTGGCTGCAGCTGAGAGAGAACAGTTGCGTTTTTTGAAAGTGGCTGCAGTTGTGTGTGCCATCATCAAGCGGACGACTATCCCTATAGAAGGGGATGCGGCATTGAAGGATGCACAAGATAGGAGATTTGAGGCTATCCTTAAGCAGGCCTTTGAGGCAATGGCAATGAATTTGCAGATAGTCTCTTGTTGCTTCCTAGTGGCTCTGTTCTTGCTTGCTTCTCTTTCAAGAAGTTGATAAATCTGGTTTGAATTCCAGGGCCGTGATGGAACCTGCAGCCACCTTTTTGGCAGATGCGGGCTGCGACCTGGTACGCACTTCTGCCAGAGGGGTGGCTTCGGTAATAGCAGCCAGGCATCAGCTATGGCTTAAGAATTGGTCAGCCAATAAAATTTAAACGTCTAATCTTATGAAATTGCCTTTTAAAGGATCACTTTTATTGGGAGTGAGCTGGAAAAAATGGGCAATAAGTGGAGTAAGTCCCAGGTTCCTCGGTTACCAGAGGATAAAAAGTAGGCACTACACTCTTTCAGCATGAGTTGTTGTGCTAGGGGTTTCAAACGCTTTCGACCCTACAGAGGAGTTGCTTCTCAGAGGGCTTGTCATTTGGATAGGTGTCAGTCCTTTCGCCCCAGGCACCCAGACAGGGCGCAGGCTCGAGTAGCAGTGCCCCTCGAATCTCTCAATGAAAGTGTGCTGATCCACCCCTGGGAACAGGAGATAGGGTGTCGCCTCTATTTTTTTTTTATTGGAGGTGGGTTGAGATCTTGTCAGACCAGTGGGTTCTGAGGGTGATAAGAGTTGGCTGTGCTCTGGAGTTTCTCAGCATTCCTCAGGATGTTTTCATGATGTCTCCCTGCAGCTCTCTGCAGAAGAGGCAGGCAGTGGAATGTACGTTGTCAAGACTCCTCAACCTGCAGGCTGTAGTCCCAGTGCCCGTGTCACAAGAAAATGCGGGCCGATATTCCATTTATTTTGTTGTACCCATGAAGGAGAGTACCTTTTGCCCTATCCTGGATCTCAAGGAAGTCAACTGACATTTGTGGATGACTCATTTCTGCATGGAAACCTTATGCTCAGAGATAATGGCAGTACAGACAGGGAAGTTTCTTACATCTTTAGATTTGTCAGAGCCGTACCTATATATTCCCATCCGGCTAGAGCATCAATGTTTACTGCATTTCATTGTTTGGGGCGACATTATCAGTTTGAAATCTACCCTTAAGTTTTGCCACCACGCCAGAACCTTCTCCAAGGTCATCGTGGTGGTAGCGGCAATGATGAAAAAGGATGGCATTCTGGTCCACGAGTACTTAGACAATTGGCTAATTTGGGCCAAGAGTATGAAAAGGAGCCTTCAGGTCTCACACAAGGTGATCTCCTTGCTACAGGAACTAGGTTGGTTGGTGAAATTGGCCAAGAGCAATCTATATCCATCCCAGACACTGGAGTATCTCGGTATTTGTTTCGATATGAAGCAAAGCAAGGTGTTCTTGCCAGAGATCTGCATTAAGAACCTGAAGGCGCAGGTGAATTTTCAGCTTGGAGAAGAGACGGTTGAGGGGGGATATGATAGAGGTGTTTAAAATCATGAAGAGGTCTAGAACGGGTAGATGTGAATCGGTTTTTTACTCTTTCAGATAATAGAAAGACTAGGGAACACTCCATGAAGTTAGCATGTGGCACATTTAAAACTAATCGGAGAAAGTTCTTTTTCACTCAACGCACAATTAAACTCTGGAATTTGTTGCCAGAAGATGTGGTTAGTGCAGTTAGTATAGCTGTGTTTAAAAAAGGATTGGATAAGTTCTTGGAGAAGTCCATTACCTGCTATTAATTAAGTTGACTTAGATAATAACCACTGCTATTACTAGCAACGGTAACATGGAATAGACTTAGTTTTTGGGTACTTGCCAGGTTCTTATGGCCTGGATTGGTCACTGTTGGAAACAGGATGCTGGGCTTGATGGACCCTTGGTCTAACCCAGTATGGCATGTTCTTATGTTCTTATGTTCTTAACTATTGACAGAAACAATACGTACAACGGTGTGGTCTTATCTACAGGTGCTCGGGTTGATGGCAGCCACCCTAGAGGTGGCTCTGTGGGCAAGGGCGCATATACGTCCTCTTCAGTGTACACTATTCATTGGAGTCCACAGTCTCAGGACTGCTGAATACAGCTTCACTTACCAGTGGAGATAGAAACATAGACAATGACGGCAGAAAAGGACCAACCGGTCCATCGAGTCTGCCCAGCAATCTTATGTTAGCATCTGCCACGCCATACAGGTTGCAGACTTTTCCTAACTCCAATACTATTTAACTCCCAACAATCAACACACATCACCATCAATATCACTATTAGCTACCTCTTACAATGTAATTATATGTAATTATCTGGTTTTCCTTTTCCTTCTTACTCCAAGTTCTATTTTCCTTGTTACATGTAACTGCTTTTTCCGCACTATTGTTCAAGTTTAAGTTTATTTTGCACTCCTGTTTCATGTGAACCAGCATGATGGGACTATTGTCTTGAATGTTGGTATATAAAAAACTTAAATAAATAAAATAAAAATAAATATTTAATTTCCCAAAACTTCAAAGTCAGGGGCCCTTGCTGGTTGCTGTCTGAGTCCAGTTTCCCGTTCCCTCTTGCCATTGAAGCAGAGAGCAATGTTGGAGTTGCATCAGAAGTATCAAGCTTATAGGTAGGAACCGCCACACCAGCAAGTTACCTCCATGCACTCTTCTTCTTTTCTATGCTCTAACATTTAGGGATCCACAGTGTTTATCCCATGCTCCTTTGAAATCTTTTACTGATTTAGTCTTCACCACCTCCTCTGGAAGGGTATTCCAGGCATCTACCACCCTATCCGTGAAGAAATATTTCTTGATGTTGGTTCTGATCTTCCTCCCTGGAGATCATCGTCCAATTGCAGTGGTGGTTGTAAGTGGATCATCTAAGGAAGGGCATTTCCAATCGAACACCAGACTGGCTAGTACTCACAACGGATGCAAGCCTCCAGGATTGGGGGGCTTACTGTCAGGATTTGACAGTTAAGGTGCACTGGAGTATAGAAGAGACTCTCTGGAGTATCAATCGGCGGGAAGCCCATGCCATTCGGTTGGCATGCTTCTGGGTCGAATGGGTCGAGTAATGTCAGAGAATTTATTTATTTATTTATTTAAGGCTTTTATATACCGACTTTCTTGATACAGATCAAATCAACTCGGTTTACATCGAACTAAGCAGAACTATAACCAACAATTCAACAAGAGACATTTAGAAGGAGCATAAAAGTTACATTGTAACAAGGTTGCCTTAACTGGGAGAAGGAAAAAAAGAGGGGGAGAACGAAAGATAAATTATTATATACAATAAATTACTATATACAATGGAGTATGGGATGGAGGCAGAGGCCAAACCTCATGATAAGTTGTGAGCAAGATTAGCGTTTGATTATTTACATAAGTGATATGATGATTCTAAATCAGGCTGTAGAGCTAGTAGCTGGGAAGGGAATGCGATGACAATGGCTTACATCAATCGCCAGGGAGGAACCAAGAGCCAGCAAGTATCGCAGGAAGTAGCCCAACTCATGGACTAGGTGGATGAACATCTTCAGGAGATCTCAGCCTCACACATTGCAGGAAAAGACAGTGTAATAGTGGACTTTCTCAGCAGACAGAGTCTGGATCCAGGAGAATGGAAATTGTCAAAAGATACATATTAGTTCATAGTGGACCACTGGGCCGTCCCGTTTCTAGACTTGCTGGCGACATCTCACAATGTGAAAGTTCCTCACTTTTTTAGTCGCAGGAGAGACCTAAAGTCCTTGGGCATCAATGCCCTCGTGCAGCAATGGCCAGAAGGCAAGCTTCTATATGCTTTTCCCCCATTGCCTATGTTGGGCAGAATGATTTGGAGAATCGAGAGTCACACGGAAATGGTGCTTCTAGTGGCACCAGATTGGTCCAGGAGGCTGTGGTTTGCAGATCTGTGAAGGCCCCTGATTACTGGTCCAGAGGGATCTGCTGTGGCAAGGGCATGTTCCTCATGAAGATCCTACTCGATTTTGTCTAATGGTATGGCCCTTGAGAGGGCTTGGCTGCTGAAGCGTGGATACTCCACTGCCATGATTGCCACTTTGCTTCAAGCGCAAAAGTTCTCCACTTCCTATGTTTGGGTTTGGCAAGTGTTTGAGGCTTGGTATGAAGATCGAGGGGTTCATCCTCATTTGGTTAAGATCCTGCTCATATTAGATTTTTTGCAGATTGGATTGATTAAGGGATTGGCCCTTAATTCCTTGAAGGTACAGGTGGTGGCTCTTGCTTGTTTCCAAGGTCAGGTGAACGGTGGACCCTTGTCAGCCCATTCGGACGTGGCCCAAGAGGTGAAGCATCTTCATCCTGCCTTGCAGTTACCAGTGTCATTGTGAAGTCTTACTCTGATTTTGGATTTTTTGCCGGGTCCCACTTTTTGACCATTGTGTAGCTTCTCCTTGAGGTTTCTTACTTTGAAGACTGTGTTTCTTTTGGCATTTTGTTTTGCATATAGAGTCTCTGAACTGCAGGCCTTGTCTTGCCAGGAACCATTTCTCTGAATGACTCCAGGAGCGATACAGCAGCACACTGTTACATCTTTTTTGCCAAAGTGGTCTCGAATTTTCACTTTAATCAATCAATTTCCCTGCCAACTCTGGATAGGGAAAGAGATGCGGATGAATATTGCCTGTTGTGGACCTTGGATGTCAAGAGTCATATTTTGAGGTATTTGAAAGTTTCTAAACCTCTCAGAAAGATGGGCTGGCTGTTTATACTCCACAGTGGGAGTAAACAGGGTGAACCGGCATCACGGGCTATGATAGCCCACTGGATTAAGGAGGTAGTCATGGCCGCATATGTGGATGCTGAGCAGCCATTTCCTAGTCAGGTTAGGGCTCATTCTGCTAGGGCTCAGGCAGAGTCATGAGTGGGGATTAGTTTGTTGTCTCCTGTCGAGATTTGCCGAGCTGTGAAATGGTCCTCATTACCGCCTGGATATGCAAGCCCGGAAGGATGCAGCCTTTACATGTGCGGTGTTGATCGGACCGCAGGCCAGCTCCCGCCCAGTTCGGGAGTAGCTTTGCTACATCCCACTGATGTGGATTAACCCATCTGAATGCTAAGGAGAAATGACTACTTTCCTGATAATTTCCTTTTCTTTATTGAGAACAGGTTAATCCACCTACCTGCCCTTGGCTGCCAGATGGTGATAATATTGTCCTTCGTAGCTTCATTTTTGATGATTACTGGTAAGTGTCAGATCCAGTCCCTCAGACACTCCTTGTCTGAGCTCAGTGTTTTCCTGTTAACTGAGTATTGAATGGTTGTCTGTTAACAGTTATGATCATGTATTTTTTAGTTGTCCACAGTTGGCTTTTGCAGATAATACTGGCGGGCTGATCTCATTGCAGGGGTATTTATACCATGACATCAGCTTTGCTCCATCTCCATCTGCTGGTAGAACCACATAACCCACTGGTGTGGATTAACCTATCCTTATTAAAGAAAAAGAAAGTAGTAATTTCTTCTTCTAGCAGGCCCTTTCCATTCAGGCCAGGTAGCACAGGGATTTCAAGATGAACTGTGCTCCGAGGGGAGTGTTGTATTTGAGCTGTGGTTTCTGTCATATACACATTATAAAGAACACATGCTAGTATGCTCTTTGTAAATCTTTGTGGCCAGAGGTAAGCAACAAAATAGGCAGGGTAGACTACCAAGATGGACTGGAAATTGATGGGTTGTGTGGGAAAAGGAGAAAAGTGCTGGGGTCAAGCTTAATGGAAGTAGGAGTCTCCTCCGAAGGGTTGGGCTCCACCTTAACCAGGGTGGAACCAGACTGCTGGCGCTAACCTTTAAAAAGGAGATAGAGCAGCTTTTAAACTAGAACAAAGGAGAAAACCGTCAGTCGTTCAGCAGCGCATGGTTCGGAGAGAGGTATCTTCAAAGGATACTAATGATGCATTAGAATTAAGGCATCCCGACAGTGAGGTTCCAATAATTAGAAAAATAGTCCAAGTGCCTGTAACTAAAAACTCACCTGAGCTAAAAAAATTCTAACTTATCCCTATCAATTAAAAAGCAGAATGAAAATACAAACAAAAAACAAACTTTGAAATGTTTGTATGCTAATGCCAGAAGTCTAAGAAGTAAGATGGGAGAATTAGAATGTATAGCAGTGAATGATGACATGACTTAATTGGCATCTCAGAGTCATGGTGGAAAGAGGATAACCAGTGGGACAGTGCTATACCGGGGTACAAATTATATCGCAATGACAGAGAGGAGCACCTGGGAGGAGGTGTGGTGCTTTATGTCCGGGATGGCATAGAGTCCAACAGGATAAACATCCTGCATGAGACTAAATACAAAATTGAATCTTTATGGGTAGAAATCCCTTGTGTGTCGGGGAAGACTATAGTGATAGGGGTATACTACCGTCCACCTGGTCAAGATGGTGAGACGGACAGTGAAATGGTAAGAGAAATTAGGGAAGCTAACCAAATTGGTAGTGCATAAATAATGGGAGACTTCAATTACCCCAATATTGACTGGGTAACTGTATCATCGGGACACGCTAGAGAGATAACGTTCCTGGATGGAATAAATGATAGCTTTATGGAGCAATTGGTTCAGGAACCGACGAGAGAGGGAGCAGTTTTAGATCTAATTCTCAGTGGAGCACAGGACTAGGTGAGAGAGGTAACGGTGGTGGGGCCGCTTGGCAATAGTGATAATAATATGATCAAATTTGATTTAATGACTGGAAGAGGAACAGTGTGCAAATCCAAGAATCTCGTGCTAAACTTTCAAAAGGGAAACTTTGATAAAATGAGAAAAATTGTTAGAAAAAAACTGAAAGGAGCAGCTACAAAAGTAAAAAATGTCCAAGAGGCGTGGTCATTGTTAAAAAATACCATTCTAGAAGCACAGTCTAGATGTATTCCACACATTAAGAAAGGTGGAAAGAAGGCAAAACGATTACCGGCATGGTTAAAAGGGGAGGTGAAAGAAGCTATTTTAGCCAAAAGATCTTCATCCAAAAATTGGAAGAAGAAGGAACCAACAGAAGAAAATAGGATAAAGCATAAACGTTGGCAAGTTAAATGTAAGACATTGGTAAGACAGGCTAAGAGAGAATTTGAAAAGAAGTTGGCTGTAGAGGCAAAAACCCACAGTAAAAACTTTTTTAAATATATCCGAAGCAGAAAGCCTGTGAGGGAGTCAGTTGAACCGTTAGATGATCGAGAGGTTAAAGGGGCACTTAGAGAAGATAAGGCAATCGCGGAAAGATTAAATGATTTCTTTGCTTCGGTGTTTACTGAAGAGGATGTTGAGGAGGTACCCGTAATGGAGAAGGTTTTCATGGGTAATGATTCAGATGGACTGCATCAAATCACGGTAAACCTAGAAGATGTGGTAGACCTGATTGACAAACTGAAGAGTAGTAAATCACCTGGACTGGATGGTATACACCCCAGAGTTCTGAAGGAACTAAAAAATGAAATTTCAGACCTATTAGTAAAAATTTGTAACCTATCATTAAAATCATCCATTGTACCTGAAGACTGGAGGATAGCAAATGTTACCCCAATATTTAAAAAGGGCTCCAGGGGCGATCCGGGAAACTACAGACCGGTTAGCCTGACTTCAGTGCCAGGAAAAATAGTGGAAAGTGTTCTAAACATCAAAATCACAGAACATATAGAAAGACATGGTTTAATGGAACAAAGTCAGCATGGCTTTACCCAAGGCAAGTCTTGCCTCACAAATCTGCTTCACTTTTTTGAAGGACTTAATAAACATGTGGATAAAGGTGAACCGGTAGATGTAGTATACTTGGATTTTCAGAAGGCGTTTGACAAAGTTCCTCATGAGAGGCTTCTACGAAAAGTAAAAAGTCATGGGATAGGTGGCGATGTCCTTTCATGGATTGCAAACTGGCTAAAAGACAGGAAACAGAGAGTAGGATTAAATGGACAATTTTCTCAGTGGAAGGGAGTAGACAGTGGAGTGCCTCAGGGATCTGTATTGGGACCCTTACTTTTCAATATATTTATAAATGATCTGGAAAGAAATACAACGAGTGAGATAATCAAATTTGCAGATGACACAGAATTGTTCAGAGTAGTTAAATCACAAGCAGATTGTGATAAATTGCAGGAAGACCTTGTGAGACTGGAAAATTGGGCATCCAAATGGCAGATGAAATTTAATGTGGATAAGTGCAAGGTGATGCATATAGTGAAAAATAACCCATGCTATAATTACACAATGTTGGGTTCCATATTAGGTGCTACAACCCAAGAAAGAGATCTAGGCGTCATAGTGGATAACACATTGAAATCGTCGGTTCAGTGTGCTGCGGCAGTCAAAAAAGCAAACAGAATGTTGGGAATTATTAGAAAGGGAATGGTGAATAAAACGGAAAATGTCATAATGCCTCTGTATCGCTCCATGGTGAGACTGCACCTTGAATACTGTGTACAATTCTGGTCGCCGCATCTCAAAAAAGATATAATTGCGATGGAGAAGGTACAGAGAAGGGCTACCAAAATGATAAGGGGAATGGAACAGCTCCCCTATGAGGAAGACTAAAGAGGTTAGGACTTTTCAGCTTGGAGAAGAGACAGCTGAGGGGGGATATGATAGAGGTGTTTAAAATCATGAGAGGTCTAGAACGGGTAGATGTGAATCGGTTATTTACTCTTTCGGATAGTAGAAAGACTAGGGGGCACTCCATGAAGTTAGCATGAGGCACATTTAAAACTAATCGGAGAAAGTTCTTTTTTACTCAATGCACAATTAAACTCTGGAATTTGTTGCCAGAGGATGTGGTTAGTGCAGTTAGTATAGCTGTGTTTAAAAAAGGTTTGGATAAGTTCTTGGAGGAGAAGTCCATTACCTGCTATTAAGTTCACTTAGGGGGTCATTTTCAAAGGAGTTACGCATGTAAATGTAACATACTATCGTAGCAATTTTCAAAAGCTATTTACTCGAGTAAAGTGCACTTACTTGAGTAAATCCTATGGACAATTCAATGGCATATATTGTAGCAATTTTGAAAAGCCCACTTACTTGAGTAAAGTGTATTTACTCGAGCAAAAACCAGTTTTGCTCGAGTAAATGCTTTTTAAAATCTACCCCTTAGAGAATAGCCACTGCCATTAGCAATGGTAACATGGAATAGACTTGCCAGGTTCTTATGGCCTGGATTGGCCACTGTTGGAAACAGGATGCTGGGCTTGATGGACCCTTGGTCTGACCCAGTATGGCATTTTCTTATGTTCTTAGCATAGAATGCTCAGTAGAGATGTGCAAAGCCCGAATCAAGGTTCAGGCTTCGTTTTTGGCCCACCGCAGGAAATATCGTATTTCCCGTGGTTCGGGCCCCAAATTTTTGGTTAGTTCGCGCTAACGGGAATTAACGCGCACAAACTTCTGTTAGTGCGCACTAACCCGAAAATGAATTTTTCCCGAAATTTCGAGAAAAATTTGTTTGGCTTTCAGGGTCCCCGAACCAGGACGAATGCACATCCCAAATGCTCAGTTCAGACTAGGATGAGGGATAAGTCCTGGGTTTGGGCCGAGCAGGGAGAGAGAGTGTTGGATTTGGACAGGGAAAGGCGTCTGTGTGCTGGGATTGCTCTGCAGAGATAATGTGAATGGGCTTCTGGAATCGAGCATTTTATCTGTTGAATTTTAGTTAGTTTCTACTAGTTTTATTATATTTTGATTATTATGTTATAAACCTCCCTGAGTTCTCCTTTAAAAGAGGGCAGTATATAAATATACAATATAGTGTGTGGAGGACAATGTTGCTTTTATGGGGATGGGTTGGATGGTATTTAAATTTATGTATAATGTTTGATTTTTCTGTTTCAGAATGTGTTGCATATTGTTTTTATTGCTTTCTTAATCTTATATAAATTTTTTCTTTGATAAAAATGCTTGCTTGCTTTATTTAACAAATACATTTATATATTACATAATTAGCCAAGCTATGAAAGCTATTTACCTCTTTCAGGGCACTTTTATGATGGAGCAAGTAATTAAATCTTTTAAATAAATAAACACTATGCTATTTCAGATATGTCTACTAGAACTCTAATTTATATCTGATATTTCTTAATTTACATGAGTACACACTAATTGTAGTGCATATCAGCTAATGTCAGGAGAGCAGTGTAACATGCATGCTGTTTGGACATAGCAAGCTATTTTGTATGCATGCCAAATGGCCGTAGCGTGTATGCTAAGCTTTAGTGCGTGATTCCCTAAATATATTTTCTTGTTATAAGCACTGTGTAGAACTTTAGAAAATGTTTCATGTTGAGATTCTGTCACTTTTTTCCCAGTGTGCATGTCAGGAGAACAGATAAAGTAGGCACGGAGGCTGCATTCCATCCCATTGAAGAGTATATGGTACATGTTGAAGAACATTTTCAGCTCTTGGCACGTAAAATGCATATAGACAAGAGACGAGTTTACTTGGCAACAGATGACCCTTCATTACTACAAGAAGCAAAATCCAAGTAAGTCAAACTATGTTCTTATCTATGCTGTGAGTTGCTTCAGGATGTTTCTCCATCAACGAGCAAGCATAAATCATCCTTATCACATGGGTGATTGCATCCGACAGTGCCAATGCGGCTTCAGCTCTTAGAGCTCAGTAAAAGTTTTATAGAGCATATGCGGGAGTTTCCGGCATGCACGTTGCCTCATGAGCATCAATAGATCCTTAGTGCATAAAGCTGAGGCAGGATTCTGCCCCTACTCACATGTGAGGGAAGTCTCAGCCCCCCACCCTGATCCATCACAGGTTGGGTGGGGGGACACCATGGCAGCGGACAAGGTGCCCAGATGAGCTCCTGAGAGCACAAAGGTTCTCTTTGGAGGACGATCTTCCTTGCACCAAAGAAGACATTGCTGTTGGCGCAAGGTTTTGCCAGAGCAGACCATCATCAAGCTGAGGTAAGAGGTGTCCCCTGCTGCTCTTTCATGGTACAGAAGAGTCTCATGGCACTGAATCATTCATTCTTGCCAACCAGGGTGCCATCCATCTCATTGGTGCAGAGCATGCAGGTAAAGACTAATCAGCCTCCTCAGAGTGGCAGACTGAGGCCCCTTTGATTCCATTGGAATGGAGCGCTCCAGCATGTATGCTTAAGAGTTCCTCCCTATGGAGAGTACAGTGCTGGTATAAAATGAAGCCCTATTGGCCTTACCTAATAGAAACGGTCTGCACAACTGGCACAGAGCACTTCAAAATCCGCTGCTTTGACAGCCACAACCACTGCAGTGCCAGTAGCCCTTAGTGAGGATAAACCAGTCTTGGCCTCTAAAGAGGATGCCTGTCCCCTAACCCCAGCCCAAAGAGACCTTAAGGATTCCTCAACAGACTGGTGAAGTAATTCTTTGCCTCCTTAAGACCTAAAGACCATGGAGGGAAGTTGGAATCTCTCCTGTCCAAGATGGAGTTTTTCCCACATAGTGAGGCTGCTCAGTGTCCTCCAAAGTTTCATACCTCAAGGGCACCCAGCGATGGGAGTAAGTCCACATTTTGAAGTGGTAGATTTGCCCACTCCAGAGGAGTCTCCTCATGAACTGGAAATAGAGAATGTGGGTTCAGTCCATTCTGAGTTTCTACCAAATGTTTCCCCCTTGGACCAAGAGAAATCTCCTCCTGTGTCTCCCTCATTGTCATCTGGCTCCTGGTTCAGTGTATCCTCAATGTCAAGGGAGGAGGATTCCATGTCTGACATTCCTGCCGGACATGCTTCAGCATACTTCTCCAGAAAATCTCAAAACTCACACGTTCTGGATAAATTTACAAAGATGCTATCCATCATAGAAACATAGAAACATAGAAATAACGGTAGAAGAAGACCAAATGGCCCATCCAGTCTGCCCAGCAAGCTTTGCACTTTTTTTTTTCCCTCATACTTATCTGTTACTCTTGGCTCTTAGTAACCTTTTGGTTCTATTTCCCTTCCAACCCCACCATTAATGGTAGAGAGCAGTGAAATATCTAATTAGTTAGGGGTAGTATCTGACGCAATAAGCAAGCTACACCCATGCTTATTTGTTTACCCAGACTATGTAATTCAGTCCTTGTTGGTTGTTGTTTGTATATAGATCCACTTTTCTTCATTCCCCCTGCCGTTGAAGCAGAGTTATGCTGGATATGCATTGAAAGTGAAGTATCAGTCTTTCTCCCCTGCCATTGAGGCAGAAAGCTATGCTGGAAATGCGTGAAGTATCAGTCTTTCTCCCCTGCCATTGAAGCAGAGAGCTATGCTGGATATGCATTGAAAGTGAAGTATCAGGCTTATTTGGTTTGGGGTAGTAACCGCTGTAAAAAGCAAGCTACTCCCCGCTTTTTTGTGAATGCAAATCCTTTTTCCCCACATTTCCTCTTGCCGTTGAAGCTTAGAGCAATGCATTAACCGTGAGTATGTTTATTGAATAAGGGTATTATCTCCAGGCAGTAGCCGTCATTCCCGCGGGCCACCCACTCGTCATTTACGTCCTCTAGACTTTATGGATCTACAGTGTTTATCCCAAGACCCTTTGAAGTCGTTCACAGTTCTGGTCTTCACCACTTCCTCTGGAAGGGCATTCCAGGCATCCACCACCCTCTCCGTGAAGAAATACTTCCTGACATTGGTTCTGAGTCTTCCTCCCTGGAGCTTCAACTCGTGACCCCTGGTTCTGCTGTTTTTTTTAGTGGTAGGAAGGAGCAGGACCCAAGAACTGATGTCCTTGGGCTTCTACAATTTCTCCAACTTTCAGTGGACCTTGCATTCATTCCAGTTCATAACCCCCTGAAAGACTTGCAAATGAGGATATAGGCTCTGATTTCATGTCTCACCGTGGCTCGAAAGCTGCATGTGAAGTATACATCCAGGCCCTCCCAGGCTTTGGAGTAGTCCAACTACTGCACCACTCCATAGTGGTGGAGCTGTGCTTCAAACACGCGAAGCCAACCCATAATCACTCTACATGCCTTCTGGGAAGTAGGTCTTCCTATGATCTGTGATTAAAGCTTGGAATGTGGCTCATTAGTTGTGCATAGTTCAGTATTTGCACGAATGTGTGTGAAAGAAAGCTGAAACCTTTGACAAGGTTGTCACATCCTGGACATACGGAGTTCCATCAAGCCATGAAAGACTGAAAAACATCTGATCCACTCCACTTATGAAGCATTTAACACCACGGCCAGAACTTTGGCTGCTTCTAAAGGAGCTAGAAGGCTTGACTGGTTACAAGTGAGTGGCCTTCAAGAAGATGTGCATGACCATGTGACAGATGTAGCATGTAGAGGGGACAACCTATTTAGAGATACATTGGAGGAGATGGTGGGTCTAATTAAGGAACACCAATCCACCCTGCAGTCATTGTCACAGCAGTGGAGGACCAGTCCTGCTGCAGTTCAATGGCAGAACTTCTATAAGTGTCCATTCTTATAAAGACATCCTTTCTGCTCTTTTCACTGTCATTGAGCTTCTCCCATCTCCAGCAGTAGCTACCTGCTAGGGGTTGAAAGAGGCAGAGGCATTAAACTAAGTCCCAGTGTTGATCACAGCCTAAGCCTGGGACAAGCTTTTGAGGCCCATTTGGTCTCCTTAAATGGGGGGGGGGATGGATCCTTGCCACCAAGTTTAGATGAATCTTCAAAATTATGGAATATGAATACTGCTTGTGCTTCAGTTGCCCTCCTCTGACTCATCAGATATCAGTCTTCAGTTTCAACCCCTCCCAATCTGCTCAGCTGCAGTTAAAAGTAGCCTCTCTCCTTCAGCAGAAGGCAATCAAGGTTGGATCTTTGTAGGAATGTGGCCAAGATTTCTATTTCTAGTATTTTCTAATCCCTCAAGACAGTGCGGATTAAGACCTATCCTGGATTTTTGGAAAATGAATAAGCTCTTTGTTCTAGAGGTTCAAGATGAACTCTCTTCAGATGATTCTTCCTTTCCTTCAACTGAGAGATTGAATGTGCATTCTGGAACTAAAAGACACTTAGGTTTACATTATCATTTACCCTGCCCATTAGTTGGTCCTTAGATTTGTGCACTGCCAGTACAAAGTGTTTCCTTTTGGCCTTCTGGCAGCCCTGACAATGTTCACAAAATGTCTAGCACCTTCATTAGAAGGAAGCCTGCATATTCCACTACCTGGATGATTAATAGGTGACTGGTCCATCCATGACTGGACTGAGAGTATGGTCAACTTCTCCAAGTCCAGCAAGGACCCATCTCATAGAAGTCAGTTCATAGGTGCCTGGATAGACTTACTTCAGGAGAAGATGTTTCTTCCTAACAAAAGAGCTAGATTGTTGATGGACCTGGTGATGTCCTTCCTGCAGCAGGACAGGATGTCGGTAAGTTCTGTAAGGGTTCTTCTCAGACACAGGGCTGCAGAAGAGCATTTAGTTCCTCTGACTCATCTGCACATACAAGGTCTTCATTGGACCTTCCAAAACCAATGAAATCAGCTCTATCAATCATTATCCCACCAAATCTTTAAATCCAAGATGAGAGCATCCCTTCAACATTAGATAAACCTGGATATTCTAAAGGTGTGTCTTCTGCTACTTGTTCTAGTGCATCAAGTGATCCCTTCTACCAGCATTTCCACTAAGGGGTGGGGAATGCATAATGGTGCTGCATGGAGCCAAAAGTCATGGTTTCCAACAGAGAGTCATCTTCAAATCAACCTTCTAGAGGTACGAGCCATCCATTATGCTCTAAGGGATTTGTCTCACCTAATCTCTAGTAAAAGAATCTTGATCCAGACTGACAATCAGGTAGCTATGTTCTATGTGAGCAAACTAAGAGGCATGGGCTTATATATCCTCTACAAGGAAGCCCTATGAATTTGGTTGAGGGCCAATAATCACAATGCCCATCTTAAGGCAACCTACCTATTTTATTTTATTTTTTTATTTATTAAGGCTTTTATATACCGAATTTCTTGATACAAATCAAATCAATTCGGTTTACAATGAACTAAGTAGAATATACAATTAACCAATCAACAAGAGATACAGAGCATACAGTTACATTATAACAAGGAAGCCTTAACTTGGAGTAGGAAAATAAAGAAGGGGTGAACGGAGCAATAAATATATAAAGTGCAATAAAATAGAATAAATACTATATACAGTGGAGGGGGCTAGGAGCCAGAATGGGAATCCAGAATGCATTGTCATAGTGCTTCAACCACATGAGTGGAGCTTAGATTGCGGATGACTTGCTCACTCGCTGGGGAATTCCAGTGATTGAAAAAAAGTGGAGAAGTTCTGTTCCTTGCATCCAAGCAGCTACAGATTAGCTCACAAGGCAACATGAGAATTCCCACGTATGCTCAGTAAGACTTTCACTGAGCTCTGAAAGCTGGATCCATGTTGGTATTGTCAGATGACTTCACCCATACATTATGGCTGTTTTATCCTGCTAACTACAGAGAACCCTGTTTACAGGTAATCAAACTTGCTTTAATGCTGTTCTCTTGTGTATTTGTGTCTCTTTCCATTCTCTTGTGTTCTTCATGTTTGGATTATAGCATTAACACATTCTCATTAAACTTTCTTTATTTTCATGTAACTGAGAAATTAATTGTTCTGTTTTCATTTTGCATGTTACAAAAAAAGTCCATTCAGTACATTGTAATTGCAGTTTGAAAGATGTATCTTTAAAAGGAACAAGAAATAATAGATCATAGAAGGACATGGGAACTGAAATAGTCATTTTTTAGGTAGAAAAGAAGTAGTGGACTGAACCAAGACATGGGATTTGTGTTTAATTAAGGGAACTTCTAACACATTCTGCTCTATCCTGATGAGATGTTACCTTATCACCCCTTTTACAAGAATTCCAGTATATGTAGCAACTAATATCTGCTGTCTCTAACTGATGCTAATCCAGTTACTGCAGGACATGTGTTGAATACCATTATTGTGATAATTTCAGCCCCATTTCATTCTGTAGATCATAGGTGGGCAAATCATTTAGTCTGAGGGCCACATTGGGGTATAGAGCTGTTCCCAGGGACCAAATGAAGAAGCAGGGTGAGAGATCCCTTCCAAATATGAAAGTTTGAAAGATGGGTGCAGGATATTATAGATACATATCCATATAAATGTCTCTCCCCTTAGCTCTTCCTCGACCCCTCACCTCCTACAACCCCTTTCCCAAACCTTCAACTCTTGCTTCATGCTGCCTCCAAACAACCTCTAACCCTAACTCTTACCTCTTCCTCCCCATCCTGCTTTTTCTTATGACCCTTGTCTCTTACTCTCCCATTCTGCCTCTTCCACCAAGCCTTGCCTTATGCTCCCTAATCCAACCTCTTCTTCCTCCCACTGACTTCTCTTCACCACTTCCTCCCATCCTTCACCCGACTTCACTTTCAGACCAAGCTCTCTTTTCACATCCTACAGACCAAGCCCTCTTTTCACATCCTTCACCCGACTTCACTTTCAGACCAAGCCCTCTTTTCACATTCAGCTCCTACACGATAGACATCTTGTGGCCAGACTTCCTGCCTTAGAAAGTGTCAATGAGGTTATGACAGCAGCCCTAGGTCACTCCATCCTTCCCTTGCTCGCTGCAATGCGCACTTCCCCTTTAAATCCAAGCAGTTCTGCAGCTAGGCTGCTGCTGATTGGCATCCTGAGAATGGTCATGAGGTAGCTTGTCCCACTGTGTTAAACTCGCAGCCCACAAAACTTGGATTGAAAGATGGAAGGGGGACACAGGATGGGCACATGACACTTGGGATAGTGGGGATAGTGAGTTTATGGTCTGGACACACAGCCCTCCAGTGTCTGAGTTTGTAGACTGGAAAAAGTGTATGTGGGCTGGATGTGGCCCACGTGTGAGAGTTTGCTCACCTCTGCTCTAGATATAAACGCTTCTTCTTTGCAGCCTTACATCTAAAGAAGGTACCTGTGTGGTTTCAAAAACTCATGTATTACAATCCATTGTTAGTCCGTAAGAAAATGTCACAAGCTACATTTTTTCCAAGACTTATGTCTGTACTAGAACTCTGTACTGCAGATGTAAATGGTCAACAGATGTTGCTGCTAATAATCCACCTCTTCCATATCCAAAACCGGGCGGATTTAGGCGAGCAGGGCCCTGCGCGCCGGGAAGCCTATTTTACATAGGCCTACCGGCGCGCGCAGACCCCGGGACTCGCGTACGTCCCGGGGTTTTTGGAGGGGGGCGTGTCGGGGGCGTGTCGGGGGGCGGGCCCGGTCGACGCGGCGTTTCGGGGGCGTGTCGGCCGCGTTTTGGGGGCGGGTACGGGGCGTGGCTACGGCCCGGGGGCGTGGCCGCGCCCTCCGTACCCGCCCCCAGGTCGCGGCCCGGCGCGCAGCAGGCCCGCTGGCGCGCGGGGATTTACGTCTCCCTCCGGGAGGCGTAAATCCCCCGACAACGGTAAGGGGGGGGTGTAGACAGGGCCGGGTGGGTGGGTTAGGTAGGGGAAGGGAGGGTAAGGTGAGGGGAGGGCAAAGGAAAGTTCCCTCCGAGGCCGCTCCGATTTCGGAGCGGCCTTGGAGGGAACGGGGGGAGGCAGCGCGGCTCGGCGCGCGCAGGCTATACAAAATCGATAGCCTTGCGCGCGCCGATCCAGGATTTTAGGGGATACGCGCGGCTCCGCGCGTATCTACTAAAATCCAGCGTACTTTTGCTTGAGTCTGATGCGCAAGCAAAAGTAGGCTGATCGCGCTTCTTTTAAAATCTACCCCAGAATCGATAGCCTTGCGCGCGCCGATCCAGGATTTTAGTGGATACGCGCGGCTCCGCGCGTATCTACTAAAATCCAGCGTACTTTTGCTTGAGTCTGATGCGCAAGCAAAAGTAGGCTGTTCGCGCGCCTCTTAAAATCTACCCCTAAGACTGTAACTTTCAAAGAGGCACACATGCACGTGTGCTTTGGTACACACCCAGAAAAGTGGCAGTTTTATAAGATGCACGCACATATGCACACGTTATAAAACAGCTTGGGCGCGTGTATGTGTGCAAGTGAGAGCACACAGCGAAGTAAAGTTGGGTTTGAGCCGCGCAAGTGGAATTTTATAACAGGTGTGTGTCCTCACTATGACCAGTTTCACCAATTCATCCAGTCTAGAGCTAGATCCTCCAAACCCCCATGGTTCTTTAGCTTGTACTACCCCAGTTACCCGAGACCCATTAAACTCCTCAGAGATGTCTGTATATATTTTTTTTAACTTATAACTCCTCTATAGTATAAGTAAACTTACATGGCACTGGACCCGGGTGTACTCCCAGACGCATAGGTACTTGCATGCACATCTCTTGGCTCCACCCAGGAATGCCCACACCACAACCACACCACTCCCCGTTTTTTGTTCAAAGTGAGATATTTGCATATTGGAAGATGTGCGCGCATATAGATGGCTTTTAAAATTGGGTGGACATGTACATGTTTTAACGCGTGCATGTCCTACATGCACACACATCTCCCGATTTTGGCATGCGCCCAGCTTTTAAAATTCACCTCTAATTGTAGAGCCAAAATGTCATAGCTGCCTTGTTTGTTGAACCTCAAGTGTTTGTTGATGTGGAATGCTGTGTTCCATATAGCATTATATTCAGTTATATAGACGATAAAATGTTTCTTAATTCAAATTGTCATTTCCAGCATACTATTTGGATTTTGAAATTGGTGTCATTTAAATAATGCATTGTTCAAGGAACATTGGTTTTCCTTTTAAGGAAAGGTTGTACAACTGTTCTGCTTTCTTTGTTGCATTTTTCAGTAGATAGAATGGTTTTGTGTATCACTGATGAAGTAGACTGATTAAAACATGCTTTTATTATCCATATTTTTTATTTAGAAGATAATTTTTGTTTGACTATAGTTTTCACTTTTCATCTGTGTTTAGTATTTGCAAATAAAGTAAAACATTTATAGTACATTCTATTATCTGTATATAATTTGTAATAAGGCCATGATGTACCCAGCTGCCCAGTTTTCAGTGATCACCCTCCTATTCCATGCTAATAAACATGTTTGATACAATCTTGGAGAATAAACATGTATATTGGAACATGTATAGTCTCAATATACAATTGCTTATAATATTTAATATATTAATATACCACAATTTCCTAACAAGATACATAGTCCTAATTTAACAAACTCAGAATTAAAAGAGGGGGTTGACTCTCCTTTCCAAGAGTGCACAGCAGTATTTTTTCAAAAACTCTGTTGATACATTCCATCTGCCAGGAACCTTTACCAATTCTAATATAGGGCTTGCTACAAACACCAGCTCTCTGATTGATAATTGAATTCTAAGGTGATTGTCCAAAGCCACCTCTTTTGCTATGGTCATTACTGCAGTTTCCCTCTTTCTTGGTGAATAGAGCCTTAATTTGGTGGAGGTCCTACCTCATCTGTTGAAGATTGAGAGTAGTCTGACCTCTTCATCAATATGCATTTATTTTTTTCAATTGATGATTTTTATTAAGTATCCAATACCTCACATACAATGTACATTAAACATATCCAAAAATCAAAAAAACAAGTATTTAAGCTTATCCCAGGACAAGCAGGATGATAGTCCTTACATATGAGTGACGTCACTGGATGGAACCCTATCATGGAAAACTTTCTGTCAAAGTTTATAGAAACCTTTGACTGGCATACTGAGCCCACTGAGCATGCCCAGGATGCCATGATCCCTTGAGCCACAGGGGTCTCCCTTCAGTCTTCATTTTTCCGCGCTGCAGTAAGCATCGCGATGAAGGAGCCCTGTGTGACTTTTCTCACACAAAATACTAAGAGAAAAAAAGTTTAAAATTTCTCATTTCATCCCCTTCATAGGGGTCTCCCTGTCTTCACCGGCCGGTGAGTATTTGTCTTTTCCCAGTCGATTCCGGTTAAACAGAATTTTTCTGTCAGAAGGCTGTCAACGGCTGTCCAGCCTTTATAATGACAACGGGTTTTAAAAAGTGCCCAAACTACCCTCGCACTATGTCTGTCACCGATCCGCATGTCGAGTGTGTGCTGTGCTTGGGTGAATCTCATAATGTCTCCTGTTCACAATGTGCCCAAATGACGGCCAAAGGCAGGTGAGCCGTCAGGAGAAGATGAAACATCTCTTCCATATTCAATTAATACCATCGATGTCAACATTGACTCAGTCATCTCCGGCTGGAGCGGCTAAATAATTTGTCGTTCGAAAGCGTCGCCCTGACGGCTCCGGTGACCTTTTTATCACCGACTCCATCCCAGTCATCGGTAAAATCTACATCGGTGCTTGAGAAGATAAGCACCGACCATCAGGAAAAGCATCGCCATCGTCATCCACAGAAGTCGACACCCAATGTCGCAACGATTTCGGGTACCCCGTCGATGCCAAAGGAACCATCGCCGAAAAGGTCTCGAGTGGAAAAGCCATCAATGCCCTCGATGCCTCTCACTCCAAAGCATTCCCCACCGGTAACGATGCCGGGTACCGAGCCACCACAGGAACCTGTGGAAGTGCCGGTTCTGCCTTCTCTGCCACCCCCTATAGCTGCTCTGACCTCACCAGCTATACGGGAGGAACTGGATGGTTTTATCCGCCAGGCAGTTAAAGACGCTCTCCGAGACCTTCAACCATCGATGCCATCCGAGCCAATACCTGTGCCGATGCCGGCACCTAGGCCGACGCCGGACCTTTCAATCTTCGCACCAATCCTTTCGAAGCTCGATGCCCTCATCGGTGCTCTCTCGATACAACCAACGACACCACAAATACCGATCCCCATGAGTGAAGACGATGTCTCCAGGGTTTCTCCCATGCCTAAACCCGTTCCAGGGCCATCGGGGATTTCTCGGCCGAGAATTCCGGTGTCTCCATCGATGCCTTTTTCTCCTCCATCCTTGCCACCGCAAAAACCATCAATGCCATCAATGCCTTTATTCATGCCTCACTCTGCTCCCCCACGACGCCCTTCATCAGACACCTGGGAGGAGGGAGACACGGATTCCTCATCAGAAGATGTACTATCTGAGCCATCCCCACCCAAAGAAAGGAGGAAGTCACCTCCAGAGGACCTCTCCTTTTCAAACTTTGTAAAGGAGATGGCTGATACCATTCCTTTTCAACTAGTAGCAGAAGAGGACACCAGGCAGAAAACCCTGGAAGCTCTGCAATTTGTGGATCATCCTAAGGAGGTTTTAGCAATTCCAGACCATGAAGTCCTGGTTGACCTGCAGCACAGACTGTGGGAGCACCCATGTTCAATCCCACTGGTGAACAAGAGGATGGACGCCACCTACCTAGTTCATCATATTCCAGGTTACCAGAAGGCCTAATTCCCACACAAATCTGTGGTGGTAGAATTCGCCCAGAAGAAGTCAAAGAGGATACGTCCCCACTCATCGACACCTACTGGCAAAGAACAAAAGTTCTTAGACACTCTGGGCAGGAAGGTCTTTCAAGGCTCAATGCTTGTTTCCAGGATAGCGTCATATCAACTATATATGACTTATTATCAACGCAATCTCTGGAAGCAGAAGCAACAACTGTCTGAGACTTTTCTCAACAGTATCAAGACTCAGTAGATGACTTCATACACAAGGGCCTAGAAGCAGGCAAACAAGAAGTCCGTGCAGCCTATAATAGTTTTGAAACCTCGACCAGGATGGCTGCAACTGGAATCAGTGCACAAAGGTGGGCCTGGATGAAGGCCTCTGACCTCAGGCCTGATGTTCAGGAAAAGCTAGCAGATTTGCCTTGTGCTGGTGACAACCTTTTTGGAAGCAAGGTTCAGGATGCAGTGGCACAATTAAAAGAACACTCTGAAACTCTGCGCCAGCTCTCTGCTGTTCCAACAGAAACACCATCTTCTGCACGTAGAACAGTACGAAAAGACACCAGAAAATTCTATTATCAACCACGGAGGTATTCTCCACCAGCACCGCATGGTAGGGCATCTAGATCAGCACAGAGAAGTCAGCCTAGGGAACCAAGGGCACATAGGCCTCAACCTCAGACGGGCCCTGCATCAAGATTTTGAGAACCTGCCAGAGCTCAGCAGCCACTCCACCAACTCAATCCCAGATCTAGCAGTGGGAGGTTGGGTCTCTTTCTTTCAACCCAATTGGTCAAACATCAAACAGATCAATGGGTACTAGCCATTATAACATAAGCTTACCAACTGGATTTTCTCACAGTACCAAAAGACTCTCCACCAAAGTCTCTTTGGATATGCAAAGATCATATCACTCTCCTGCACATAGAATTATCCACCCTTCTGAGAGCCAGGGCCGTGGAACCAGTTCCCCAACCTCAGCAGGGTAGAGGATGCTACTCCCGTTATTTCCTCATTCCAAAGAAAACAGGAGGCCTACGTCCCATTTTAGACCTCCACAATCTCAACAAATTTCTACGGAAAGAAAAATTCAGAATGGTCTCCTTAGACACCATGCTTCCCCTTCTTAAAGCAGGAGACTGGCTCTGTTTTCTGGATCTGCAAGACGCTTATGCTCACATTCCAATATTCCCTCCTCATCGCAAGTATCTGTGTTTCCTGGTGGGTCATCGGCATTTTCAATACCGGGTTCTGCCATTCAGACTTGTCTCAGCACCCCGAGTATTCACAAAGTGCCTAGCGGTAGCAGCTGCTCATTTGCACAAAAAAGTGTATACATTTTTCCTTACCTGGACGACTAGCTCATCAGAAGCCAGTCAAAGCAAGCATCTCTCACTTCTCTCAGGGTCACAATCAATCTGCTCCATTCGTTGGGATTCCTAATCAACTACCAAAAATCCCACCTCATGCCATCTCGCTTACTGCATTTCATCGGAGCAGAGTTGAACACCATAATATCAAGAGCCTTCCTCCCAGAGGACCAGGCAGAGACACTCTCCTTATTAACGAAATCTCTGCGCACAAAGAAACAGGCGACAGCACATCAGTTTCTAACTCTGCTCGGCCACATGGCCTCCACAGTTCATGTCACTCCTATGGCCAGATTAGCCATGAGAATAACCCAATGGACATTAAGATCATAGTGGATACAAGCCATTCAACCACTGTCGTCTCCAATTCAAATAACCTACCAGCTATGTTCATCTCTCCTCTGGTGGGCAAACAAGAGCAGTATATAAGAGTATTACCAATATGAATGCAATGCACAGGCCTACCCTTCCAACAACCAGTTCCGCAAGTAACTTTAACTACAGATGCATCCACCTTAGGTTGGGGAGCACACATAGGAAATCTCCAAACTCAAGGTACTTGGACAAAACTCGAAGCAACATTTCAAATCAATTTCCTGGCGCTTTGAGCTATACGTTATGCTCTGCATATGTTCAAGGACTGCCTTTCACACAAGACTGTTCTTATACAGACAGACAACACAGTAGCCATGTGGTACCTGAACAAACAGAGAGGTACGGGCTTGTATCTCCTTTGTCAAGAAGCCGCACAGATTTGGAACTGGGCCCTGACACATTCCATGTTTCTCCGGGCCACTTATTTGGCAGGCACCCACAACGTTGTTGCAGATCGCCTCAGTCGTTAGTTCCATCCCCATGAGCGATCCTTGGATCCTTTGGTAATGACCAGAATATTCCAACGTTGGGGCCAACCAACCATAGACCTCTTTGCATCTGAACTGAATCACAAAGTGGACAAATTCTGCTCCCTATACCAGCGGACCAGCAAGTATGCCAGTGATGCCTTTGCTCGCCCCTGGAATTCAGGTCTTCTATACGTGTATCCCCCGATACCGCTAATAACCAAAACTCTAGTAAAGCTACAACAGGACAAGGGGGCAATGATACTCATTGTCCCATATTGGCCTCGACATGTGTGGTTTCCCATACTTCTTGACCTTCGATCAGAGAGCCAATTCGCCTGGGTACAACTCCCACTCTCATAACTCAGGATCAGGGCAGGTTGCGCCATCCCGACCTTCAATGCCTATCTCTAACAGCCTGGATGTTGAAAGCTTGATCCTACAACCACTCAAGCTTTCAACTAATGTGTCTCAAGTGCAGGTAGCTTCACGTAAACCTTCCACACGAAAAACCTATCACTCTAAGTGGAAACAGTTCACCACTCGGTGCACGCAGAGAAGTATTGACCCCTTTTTCTGCCCCACATCATCTTTATTAGACTATTTCTGGCACCTTTCAGACGCTGGTCTCCAGACCACGTCAGTAAGGGTACATTTAAGTTTTATCTCAGCTTACCGATATCAGCGCAACCCCTTGTCAGTAGATTTATGAGAGGTTTAATTCACCTTAAACCCCCATCATGGCCACCAGTCACAGAATGGGACCTTAATGTGGTACTAACAAGACTCATGCGTTCTCCTTTTGAACCCATGGATTCCTGTGATATTAAATTTCTTACATGGAAAGTTCTCTTCTTAGTAGCTATTACATCTGCTAGAAGGGTTAGTGAGTTACAAGCACTTGTTACATACTCACCCTATACAAGGTTCCTACATGACCGAGTAGTACTCCGTACTCACCCTAAATTCCTTCCCAAGGTAGTTACGGAATTCCACTTGAATCAGTCCATATTCTTGCCCACATTCTTCCCAAGACCTCACTCTCACCAAAGTGAGAGAGTTTTGCACACCCTAGACTGTAAACATGCACTTGCATATTACCTAGACCGCACTTCGGTCCATAGGAAATCCACTCAACTCTTTGTTTCTCGTGATAAAAACAAACCGGGTAAAGCAGTGAGCAAACAAACTTTTTCTAACTGGCTTGCAGATTGTATAGAGCTCCGCTATGAAAAAGCAGACCTTTCTCTCCAAGGGCGAGTAAAGGCTCACTCAGTAAGAGCAATGTCAATGTCAACATCAGTAGCACACTATCGTTCAGTTCCAATAGCTGACATATGTAAAGCTGCAACATGGAGTTCTCTTCACACCTTTGCAGCTCATTGGACAAGGAAGGACGACAAGATTCAGCCTTTGGACAATCTGTCTTAAAGAACTTGTTTCCAGCATAATCCCAACTCCTTCCGCATCCAACCTACTGTGATTTCAGGCTGCCTCATTTTTTCCAACAATATACCAGTTGTTGTGCCCATTGCACAAGTTGTTTGCTGTTGGTCCAATACAAGAATGACTTAGCCTGTAGCTTGCTAATCACCCATATGTGAGGACTATCATCCTGCTTGTCCTGGGATAAAGCAAAATTGCTTACCTGTAATAGGTGATATTCCAGGACAGAAGGATGTAGTCCTCACAAAATACCATCCGCCACCCCGCGGAGTTGGGTCCGGTACGTTTTATTATTTTATTTTTGCTAACGCTTATTGCTACATACTAGACTGAAGGGAGACCCCTGTGGTTCGAGGGATCATGGCATGCTGGGCATGCTCAGTGGGCTCAGTGTGCCAGTCAAAAGTTTCTAGAAACTTTGATAGAAAGTTTTCCGTGATAGGGCTCCGTCCACTGACTTTACCCATATGTGAGGACTACATCCTCGTGCGCTGGGATAACACCTATTACAGGTAAGCAATTTTGCTATTCACAACAGATATCAATTCCTGTACCGGCAGTAAGGATAATATGCATGGCATATACATATAGCCCACAGTGATTCCACATTCCTTAAAATATAGCTACTGCGTTGTTCAAGAAAGTTAAAATATATCCTTTGATCAATAGTTGGATAATTTTTGCCCCCCCCCCTTTCCCTTCCTCCCCTACATTCCCTGATACCTTCAATTCGCACATATTGGAAAGAGCAGTATATAAGAGTATTTTAAAAAGTTTTTACTGTGAGTTTTTGCCTCTACGGCCAACTTCTTTTCAAATTCTCTCTTAGCCTGTCTTATCAATGTCTTACATTTAACTTGACAACGTTTATGCATTATCCTATTTTCTTCTGTTGGATCCTTCTTCCAATTTTTGAATGAAGATCTTTTGGCTAAAATAGCTTCTTTCACCTCCCCTTTTAACCATGCCGGTAATCATTTTGCCTTCTTTCCACCTTTCTTAATATGTGGAATACATAAGAACATAAGAACATAAGAAAATGCCATACTGGGTCAGACCAAGGGTCCATCAAGCCCAGCATCCTGTTTCCAACAGTGGCCAATCCAGGCCATAAGAACCTGGCAAGTACCCAAAAACTAAGTCTATTCCATGTAACCATTGCTAATGGCAGTAGCTATTCTCTAAGTGAACTTAATAGCAGGTAATGGACTTCTCCTCCAAGAACTTATCCAATCCTTTTTTAAACACAGCTATACTAACTGCACTGACCACATCCCCTGGTAACAAATTCCAGAGTTTAATTGTGCGTTGAGTAAAAAAGAACTTTCTCCGATTAGTTTTAAATGTGCCCCATGCTAACTTCATGGAGTGCCCCCTAGTCTTTCTACTATCCGAAAGAGTAAATAACCGATTCACATCTACCCGTTCTAGACCTCTCATGATTTTAAACACCTCTATCATATCCCCCCTCAGTCGTCTCTTCTCCAAGCTGAAAAGTCCTAACCTCTTTAGTCTTTCCTCATAGGGGAGTTGTTCCATTCCCCTTATCATTTTGGTAGCCCTTCTCTGTACCTTCTCCATCGCAATTATATCTTTTTTGAGATGTGGCGACCAGAACTGTACACAGTATTCAAGGTGCGGTCTCACCATGGAGCAATACAGAGGCATTATGACATTTTCCGTTTTATTCACCATTCCCTTTCTAATAATTCCCAACATTCTGTTTGCTTTTTTGACTGCCGCAGCACACTGAACCGACGATTTCAATGTGTTATCCACTATGACACCTAGATCTCTTTCTTGGGTTGTAGCACCTAATATGGAACCTAACATTGTGTAATTATAACATGGGTTATTTTTCCCTATATGCATTACCTTGCACTTATCCACATTAAATTTCATCTGCCATTTGGATGCCCAATTTTCCAGCCTCACAAGGTCTTCCTGCAATTTATCACAATCTGCTTGTGCTTTAACTACTCTGAACAATTTTGTGTCATCTGCAAATTTGATTATCTCACTCGTCGTATTTCTTTCCAGATCATTTATAAATATATTGAAAAGTAAGGGTCCCAATACAGATCCCTGAGGCACTCCACTGTCCACTCCCTTCCACTGAGAAAATAGTCCATTTAATCCTACTCTCTGTTTCCTGTCTTTTAGCCAGTTTGCAATCCACGAAAGGACATCGCCACCTATCCCATGACTTTTTACTTTTCCTAGAAGCCTCTCATGAGGAACTTTGTCAAACGCCTTCTGAAAATCCAAGTATACTATATCTACCGGTTCACCTTTATCCACATGTTTATTAACTCCTTCAAAAAAGTGAAGCAGATTGGACTGTACTTCTAGAATGGTATTTTTTAACAATGACCATGCCTCTTGCACATTTTTTACTTTTGTAGCTGCTCCTTTCAGTTTTGTTTTTTTTTACAATTTTTCTCATTTTATCAGTTTCCCTTTTGAAAGTTTAGCATGAGAGCCGTGGATTTGCATACTGTTCCTCTTCCAGTCATTAATTCAAATTTGATCATGTTATGATCACTATTGCCAAGCGGCCCCACCACTGTTACCTCTCTCACCAAATCCTGCGCTCCACTGAGAATTAGATCTAAAATTGCTCCCTCTCTCATCTGTTCCTGAACCAATTGCTCCATAAAGCTATCATTTATTCCATCCAGGAATGTTATCTGTCTAGCGTGTCCCGATGATACATTTACCCAGTCAATATTGGGGTAATTGAAGTCTCCCATTATTACCGTACTACCAATTTGGTTAGCTTCCCTAATTTCTCTTAGCATTTCACTGTCCGTCTCACCATCTTGACCAGGTGGACGGTAGTATACTCCTATCACTATGGTCTTCCCCAAAACACAAGGGATTTCTACCCATAAAGATTCAATTTTGCATTTAGTCTCATGCTGGATGTTTATCCTGTTGGACTCTATGCCATCCCGGACATAAAGCGCCACACCATCTCCCGGGTGCTCCTCTCTGTCATTGCGATATAATTTGTACCCTGGTATAGCACTGTCCCATTGGTTGTCCTCCTTCCACCATGTCTCTGAAATGCCAATTACGTCTATGTCATCATTCACTGCTATACATTCTAATTCTCCCATCTTACTTCTTAGACATCTGGCGTTAGCATACAAACATTTCAAAGTTTGTTTTTGTTTGTATTTTCATTCTGCTTTTTAATTGATTAGGGATATGTTAGAATTTTTTAGCTCAGGTGAGTTTTTAGTTACAGGCACTTGGACTACTTTTCTTATTATTGGAACCTCACTGTCTGGATGCCCTAATTCTAATACATCATTAGTATCCTTTGAAGATACCACTCTCTGAACCATGCACTGCTGAGCGACTGTCGGCTTTCCCCTTTGTTCTAGTTTAAAAGCTGTATAAGTGCATATATTTTTCAAATAGATAGGAAAAGTATGCACATTCAGTGCATTGCTACACTTGCTTTCAATACATTTTATTTATTCGTGCATAAGCATACATGCGCACGTGTTGTGAGGAAGAGATACATGTATTTTATAATACACATGGCTTCTGATATGCATGGGTTATAAAATACTATCGCAGATCTCCATGCAGCCATATTCACACGAATAGGCAGCTGTAATGAGTTGTTGGAAGTTACCCTCAGTGATTGTAAGTCCTCTGGGGATAGGGAAATACCTATAGTACCTGAATTTAATCTGCTTTGAATTCCCAAAAGGTAGAATATAAAATAAATAAATATCTAGATAGATCGTTTTCCCCATGGCTCTCTTCTTCCTCTCTGGTCTTAAAAGTTTTTGGTACTGGAATCCCTGCTACCATTGGTCTTTTTGCTACAACTTTGTTAATATCACATCAAGCCTGACCCTTACCCACCCCCCAGCCTCCATCCACCACCCACCACTACACCTTCCTGTGCTTGGAAAACATGACAGATATGCCTGGGTATCACTTCCCACAAAATATTCATCAAAAAAATTCACTGGATTCAGGACACCTATGAAGCTGCTCCACAACCGGTATAATTTATCTATACTGTTATTCCTCTGGTAAACACTATGGGCCAGATTTTATACCTACACACGGGCGTAGATTTGTGCGCGCAACCCGGCGCGCACAAGTCTACCTCCGATTTTATAACATGCGTGGAGCGGCCTCGGAGGGAACTTTCCTTCCTCCCCTCCCCCCCCCCCCCCCCCCCACCTTCCCCACCTAAACCGCCCCCCAGCCCTACCTAACACCCCCCCCCCCCCCCCATACCTTTGTTATGCAAGTTGCGCCTGCCTCTGGGCATGCGATCCCCCGGCCTAGAGGCCCTACCGAGGCCTCTGGCTACGTCCCTGCCCTGGACCGCCCACGCCCTGCCCCTTTTTTCAAGCCCCGGGGCTTGCGCGCGTTGCCGGGCCTATGCAAAATAGACTCGGTGCCTGTAGGGCGTGTTTTTATGCTTTATACCTTTGTGAATAGGTTTACTATTTTTTCCAGCTTTTCTCTTCTTACTGTAGCCTCTGTGATTCTTGTCTGATATGTTGATTATGGACCAGCAGTTTATTAAAGCCGTCCTGTTCTAAATCTATTGCCTATTCCTTTTGTTTCAGTGCAGAATAGTGAAATCTTTCAAATAAGATTACTCACTGCACCCTGCCAGTATTAAACACATTAATGGCATGATATCAGCAATGCTTGCATAAGCATGATTGATATTTCATAAAAGAGAAGGCTCACCTCGAGGAAAATATTAATGAGCTTTGTCACATGCAAATGCATATAAAGTAACTCAGTATTATCAATTGAAAGTCTGACCTTTTAGATAGCCTCTGTTAAACCCTCATGCATTTCCTATAGCAAACATGCCAAATCTCTGCACCTGCAAAGCATTTGCCAATTTTCAAAAAGCTTAAAGTCTAATGCCCCAGCGAACCTGAATGCCACATCAAATTTGGTGCAGCTAAATCTGCCCAATCCAGAGTTATACATGGTAGACCATATACACACTCACCGCAACACACACCAACACAGTATGATTTCATAAACTTCTCAGTTCTATTCAGCTGAGGCTAAAAATAGAGTAAAATGGATCACGATAATCTGTGAAAAGTTAATTATACCTCAGGAAGTGTAGTTATCTCCCCCCCCCCCCCCCCCACACACACCAAGAATATCAGCATCAGCAAGCTAATGTGACTACTGATGCTCTCAGGATCCCTCTCCCCTGCCACGCATTATAAAGGCACAGTAAGCCCTAAGTAACCCCCCCCCCCCCCCCCACACACACACACACACATACACACTACCCATACTTCAATACATCTGAGGGTCCTTGATGGATCACCATAAATTGATCACATGATTTGTAAAAAGCACATGAGACAAAACACCTGATTTTTGCTTGTGACCATATTGACATGCTGTTCATCCAAAGACAAATCTAACAGATAAGTAATTTCTCTATTTTCAACTATAATTGAATAATAACTGTATTTCTTCTTCCTCTTCCTTTTTGGAAGTTTCCATATAGAATGGGCACCAAAATTAATATTCATTCTTTCCATGAGAATTAACTGCATGTATATATTTAATATAATAAAATTGCAGAGCTCTTTTTCATCCTGTCTAGAAGAAAATTGTTTCATAAATTCTACAGATCTGCATTTAGATCTTTTGGCAAAATCAGAACCCCTTTCTGATCTTTTGCTGAACAGGCATACTCGGTTATATATTGGTTTGTGAGCTAGCATTTCAAAGTCTTGATAAAAAGCACTGATGGAAAATGAAAATAAAATGTTTGTCCTATAGTAGGTTGAAATGTGTCACTTCTAAGATGAAGTCATATATCTTCCTACTTATCCTTCTCCTTGCAACACATTTAAGTTTCAGTCCCACCCATAAAAATATTCCTGCAATAAATGTAAGGCAATTAAATTGAGCAAATATTTAAAAAACACTCAGGAAGAGCTTAAGAACACACAGAGGCTTTGGAGCTCTCCTATATTCTAGCACAGTAGATAGAGACCCAGCTGTGCAATAGGAAATCTGGTATTTAATTTTTCTGTGTCATTGTCAGTGGCCGTATCTATGTTCTAGCACCTTGTTAAAACATAGAGGCTCTCAGGAGATCATAGGAATTTTGCTTTGCCTGTGTATAACTCTTATGATTTCTGGGACATTTGCATAGTTTTTAGCTTAAAAATCACATTTAAAAAAAAGTATTCCATTACCGCACAATAAAACGTATTGGTAAATAATCCTTTTTTTCAAGAGCCGACATTATTAGCCATTTGAAGGTAATTTTCAAAAAGATTTATGTGCGTGAAACTGGGTTTTATGAGCATAAATACTTTTGAAAATTCACTCCATGAAACTGAATTTTCAAAAGGTTTTATACACATAAATGGATTTAATGCATCTACATAGAAACATAGAAATGACGGCAGAAGAAGACCAAACGGCCCATCCAGTCTGCCCAGCAAGCTTCACACATTTTTTTCTCTCATACTTATCTGTTTCTCTTAGCTCTTGGTTCTATTTCCCTTCCACCCCCACCATTAATGTAGAAAGCAGTGATGGAGCTGCATCCAAGTGAAATATCTAGCTTGATTAGTTAGGGGTAGTAGGGGTAGTAACCGCCGCAATAAGCAAGCTATACCCATGCTTATTTGTTTTACCCAGACTATGTTATACAGCCCTTATTGGTTGTTTTTCTTCTCCCCTGCCGTTGAAGCAGGGAGCTATGCTGGATATGCTTGAAGTATCAGTTTATTCTTCTCCCATGCTGTTGAAGCAGAGAGCCATGCTGGATATGCATCGAAAGTGAAGTATCAGGCACATTTGGTTTGGGGTAGTAACCGCCGTAACAAGCCAGCTACTCCCCGCTTTGTGAGTGTGAACCCTTTTTTCTTCTCCCCTGCCGTTGAAGCAGAGAGTTCTGCTGGATGTGTGTAGTATCAGTTTTTCTTCTCCCCTGCCGTTGAAGCAGAGAACTATGCTGTATATGCATAGAAATTGAAGTATCAGGCTATTTTGGTTTGGGGTAGTAACCGCCGTAACGAGCCAGCTACTCCCCTCTTTGTGAGTGCAAATCCTTTATTCCACATTTCCTCTTGCTGTTGAAGCTAGAACGATGTTGGAGTCACAGTAAGCATGTGTACGTTTATTGAATAAGGGTATTGTCTCCAGGCAGTAGCCATCATTCTGGCGAGTCACCCACTCTTCATTGGCGGCCTCTTGACTTTATGGATCCACAGTGTTTATCCCACGCCCCTTTGAAGTCTTTCACAGTTCTGGTCTTCACCACATCCTCCGGAAGGGCATTCCAGGCATCCACCACCCTCTCCGTGAAGAAATACTTCCTGACATTGGTTCTGAATCTTCCTCCCTGGAGCTTCAAATCGTGACCCCTGGTTCTGCTGATTTTTTTCCTACGGAAAAGGTTTGTCGTTGTCTTTGGATCATTAAAACCTTTCAAGTATCTGAAAGTCTGTATCATATCGCCTCTGCTCCTCCTTTCCTCCAGGGTGTACATATTTAGATTCTTCAATCTCTCCTCGTACGTCATCCAATGAAGATCCTCCACCTTCCTGGTCGCCCTTCTCTGTACCGCTTCCATCTTGTCTTTGTCTTTTTGTAGATACGGTCTCCAGAACTGAACACAGTACTCCAGGTGAGGCCTCACCAAGGACCTGTACAAGGGAATAAACACTTCCCTTTTCTTACTCGATATTCCTCTCTCTATGCAGCCCAGCATTCTTCTGGCTTTTGCTATCGCCTTGTCGCATTGTTTCGCAGACTTCATATCATTAGACACTATCACCCCAAGGTCCCTCTCCTGCTCCGTGCACATCAGCCTTTCCCCCCCCCATCGAATACAGTTCATTCGGATTTCCACTCCCCATATGCATGACTTTGCACTTCTTGGCATTGAATCTCAGCTGCCATATCTTCGACCACTCTTCCAGTTTCCTTAGATCCCGTCTCATTCTCTCCACTCCTTCCGGCGTGTCCACTCTGTTGCAGATCTTAGTGTCATCCGTGAAAAGACAAACCTTGCCTTCTATCCCGTCCGCAATGTCGCTCACAAAGATATTGAACAGGACCGGTCCCAACACCGATCCTTGCGGTACACCACTTAAAACCGCTCTCTCTTCAGAGAAGGTTCCATTTACCATCACTCATTGTCTTCTGTCCATAAACCAATTCGCAATCCAGGTCACCACCTCGGCACTCACTCCTAAGCTTCTCATTTTATTCACCAGTCTCCTGTGCGGAACCGTGTCAAAAGCTTTGCTGAAATCCAAGTATATGATATCGAGCGCTCTTCCTCGATCCAATTCCTTGGTTACCTAGTCAAAAAAGTCAATCAGATTTGTCTGACAGGATCTTCCCCTGGTGAATCCAGGGGAAGATCCTGGCTTTTGAAAATTGCTCCAATATATGTTACTTTTATGTGCATAAGTGCTTTGAAAATTCACTTCTAATTGTATGTTGCTAATACTTTGGGAATTAATCTTCCTAAGCTTTGTATTCTATAGTGACTTTTATTACCGAATGTAATTCTGCTTGCAATTACATTATTCAGTACCAGCCTTCCATTGCAAGCCTCTTAAAAGGTGGTAGAAATATTAGTAAAGTTCTGTATAACTGAGTTCCATTGTCAACAGCTTATCAGAAGCAAAAAAATGAAAATGGTACATTTCTTAATAGCATTAATTGGAAACATGTAAATATGTATGGTAACATGACTCCTGAAACAGAAAGATGCATGTCAAAGCAGAAGGTCTTGGTAATCTTTCATAGTGCTTATTATTGCAATTGTGTTTATATCAAGAATGACATTTTCTAGAGACTGACTTTAGGAGGCAGCTGCGTGGGCATATCCATTGCTACTCCCTTTTTCATTCTCTCCTTAATTTGTGATTGTTTTACAAAGTGAGAAACTTGATGTTAAAAAATATTAAAAAGAAAATATGGAATTTTTAAATGCTACTTTGGATCGTAGTCATTACCTTTAAACATTCCATAGTCGGCACAAAATGAGTCAGTAGTATAATTTTGTGATGTTTCTACCTCATTAAAGCACTATTATAATTAATTCTATTTAACTGTCAAGTCTCAGTAGAGAGGCCTGATATTGAATTCTTATGGAAATGCAGCCTTCCCACCAGATCATTGTAGAAAAATATTAGCAGGAAAGCTTACACTACACTTGTATCTGTCCAAAGGCCCTATTTATTGAGCTATGATAATCCAGCAATGTGCATTAAATGCTGAATTTGGCATTTAACACATGTTAAAATAGTATTACAAACCTTTAGTATTACATTTACAAATCTTTTCTCTGTTTTCTGTTTATATGAAACAAACCTAAACTGTTTACAGCAGCCCATCTGTCCAATTAATGGCTAGCTGTTTGTCTGATTTATTTATCCGCTGATATTCTTTGTTACTTTGGGCATGTCACTTCATCTTCCATTACCTTAGGTATATCCTTAGGGCTGAAAAGAGGTGCGCACATTAAAAGGCCCATATTCACAATTATCTGGGCTGAGCACGAGTAACTCGTATTTTAAAATGGCCCAGTTATGTGTGTATATGCGCGAGCAATCTAATACATGGAAAAAAGAGGCAGAGGGTAGGGCATGTCAGGTATGCTCCAGGGTAGTGGCCATCATTTACGCACGTAAATACAGATTTTAAATTCCCCCTGGGGGAAACCACAGGGCAATGGATGCACTAGATAGGAAGGTTTTTCATGGCACCATGCTAATCACCCGGATCGTCTCTACCAGCTTTACATGATCCAGTAGTCCCGTAACCTCCGAAAGCAGGTTCAAGAGGTGTCTGACCATCTGCCCCAGCAAAAGCAGGAGGCGTTACTGGCAGTCGTGCATCAGGGTCTTGCGTGCAGGAAGAATGAGAAGCATTCCACCTATGATGTGTTCGAGATGGCGACTAGAGTTGTGCAGCCGGGATTGGCTCCTGCTGCATGGCTTGGCTCCGGGCCTTGGAACTCCAGCCTGAGGTGCAAGAGAGGCTCCCTAACTTGAAAGGTAGGGGCGATAATCTTTTTGGCGATAAGGTGAGGGATGCAGTGGCTCAGTTGCATGAGCACCTTGAGACCCTCCAGCATCAGTCCGCCTGTACCTCTGATCCACCATTTTCAACCTGGAAGTCAATGCGGCAAGGGCCGTGCCATTCCTTCTATCGTTAGCAGAAGTATTACCTGCTGGCATCTCGTTCCCGTCAGCAGAGGGTGAACTCTCGGGGCCATTTCAGGCAACAGCAAGTCCCCAGCACCCCAGGCAAGCCCACTAAGGGTTTTGACTGGAAAGGGGGGCGCAAGAGCCACCCACCCTTCCCCTTGCAGGGGGATCCCCACCCCCTTGTCGGAGGTCAGCTTCGATTCTTTGTGGGTCATTGGCCAGTAATCACCTCAGATCAATGGGTTCTGTCCATCCTATGGCTGGAATACAGGTTGAATCTGTTGGGTTTTCTACCAGATTCTCCTCTAAATCCCTTTTGGGGCCATTTACCAGGAGATCCTCTTGACTGAGCTCTCCGTCCTAGTAATGGCCAGAGTGGCTGAACCTGTCCCACCAGGGCGATGGGGACGGGGTTTCTACTCCCGATATTTTCTGATTCAAAAGAAAACTGGGGATCTCCACCCCATACTGGATCTAAGGACCTTGAACAGGTTTCTAAAGAAAGAAACATCCAAGATGGTCTCACTGGGCACCCTGATTCCCCTCTTACAAACAGGGGACTGTCTCTGCTCCCTCGATTTGAAAGACGCCCATACCCACATCGAGATCTTTTGGAGTCACAAAGTATCTCTGCTTTGTTGTGGGCAGACACCACTTCCAGTTCCGGGTGTTGCCCTTCGGTCTGGCCTCCGCACCACAAGTCTTTACCAAGTGCCTGGCAGTGGAGGGGGCGCACCTATGCAAGTTAGGAGTGCAAGTTTTCCCCTACCTCCACGAATAGCTGGTAAAAAGCACCACCCAGTCGAGGGCAATGCGTTCCCTGCTCTTAACAGTCCATGTGCTGGAGTCCTTAGGGTTTGTCATCAAGTACCCAAAGTCTCATCTGCACCTGTCGACCCAACTGGACTTCATCGGAGCCCTGCTGGGTACAACACAGGCGAAGGCCTTTCTACCCCAAAGCAGGGCATTAATCATGGCAGTCCTTGCAGGGGCAGTACCAGCGGGTCTTCACAAGGCAAATGAGTCTGTTGGGGCACATGGCCGCTACCATGCATGCTACTCCCTTCTTCTGTTTGCATATGTGCAGGTCTCGATCTCAGTGGCGTCAGGCCACTGAGAGCCTCCAGTCTCTCATCTAGGTTGTGCCGTCTCTTCTGGACTCCTTGTCCTGGTGGAAGATCATCTCTGAACTGAAGCAGGGGGGTGTCTTTTCAATCCCCCCAGGTTCAGGTTGTACTCACCATGGATACTTCAAATCTGGGGTGGGGATGGGGGTCCTATATTGACAGGCTCCACAGCCAAGGCCTGTGGTCCGCCCAGGAAGCACAATTCCAGATCAACTTCCTGGAGCTCCAGGCAATCAGGTACAATCTCTGAGCATTCAAGGATCAACTGGCTGGCAAGGTGGTCCTGATTCGGATCGACAAACACGTCATGATATGGTACATCAACAAGCAGGGGGGCATGAGATCGTTCCTCTGGTGTCAGGAAGCATTTCAGATCTGGTCCTGGGCCCTGACCCGGGGAATGGTGCTTTAAGCCATGTACCTAGCTGGAATCAACATCATCCTAGCGGACCAGTTGAGTCAAGCATTCCAGCCCCATGAGTGGTCCCTGAATCAGGCAATGGCAGATCAGATCTTTCATCTCTGGAGAATTCAGGACGTGGATCTGTTCACATCCCCCTGCAACAGCAAGGTGACGCTCTTCTGCTCCCTATATAAAGCGGATGGAGCCCCAGCCTTGGACACCTTCGGCCACAACTGGGGCCAGGGTCTTCTGAATGTGTATCCTCCAATCCCTCTAGTGATGAGGACTCTCTTGAAGCTTCGCCAGGACTGGGGAGCTATGATCCTGGTGGCCCCACATTGGCCCAGGCAGATCTGGTTTCCGCTCCTGCGGGATTTCTCCATCAGAGAACCGAACTGCCTGGGGACCTCCCCGGATCTCATCACTCAGGATCAGGGCCTCCCCGGATCTCATCACTCAGGATCAGGGCAGGGTGCCCTGATCCCAATCTCCAGGCCCTGTCCCTCAAGGCCTGGATGTTGAGAGGTTGATTCTGCGGCCCCTTGACCTCTCAGATGATGTGTCTTGGGTTCTGGTGGCTTCAAGAAAGCCATCCACTAGGAAGTCTTATGATCTGAAATGGAAGAGGTTTTTGGTTTGGTGTGAGTAGCGTAGCTTATATCCTTTTTCCTGCTCCACTCACAAACTGCTCGATTACCTCTTCTACCTCTCAGAAGCTTATTTGAAACCAAACTCTGTCCAGGTGCATTTGAGCAAGATTGGGCTTACCACCAGGGGGTGGATGGTTCGTCCATCTCAGTACATCCTTTGGTGGGGCGCTTCAGGCGAAGTCTGCTTCAGTTGAAACCTCCCCTGAAGTCTCCTGCAGCGTCATGGGACCTCAGCATGGTGTTGACTCGGCTGATGAAGCCTCCCTTCGAGCAGCTGAGCTCCTGTGACCTGAGGTTGCTGACCTGGAAGATCACTTCAGTGCGCAGAGTCATTGAGCTTCAGGCATTGGTAACCTACCCTCCATTCACGAAGTTCTTTCATGACCGGGTGGTTCTCTGGACACATCCTAAGTTTCTGCCCAAGGTGGTGACGGAATTCCATCTTAACCAGTCTATTGTCCTGCCTACCTTCTTTCCCAAGCCTCACTCTCACAAAAGCAGGAGGGCCTTGTACAGTCTGGATTGTAAGAGGACTTTAGCCTTCTGTCTGGAGTGGACAGAAGGCCAAAGACAATCCACGGAACTTTTTGTCATTTTTGACAAGAATAAATTTGGGGTTACCATTGGGAAGCAATCTCTGTCCAACTGGATAGTGGATTGCATCTCCTTCTACTATATGCAGGCAGGACTACAGCTTGGGGGCCATGTCAAGGCTCATTCCGTCAGAGCCATGGCGACTTCAGTAGCCCACTTGAGAGCAGTCCCTATAGAGGAGATTTGCAAGGCTGTGACGTGGAGTTCCCTCCACATGTTTACCTCTCACTATTGTCTTGACGGGGATGGCCGACATGACACTCAGTTCCACCACTCTATTCTCAGGAATCTCTTTCAGCTTTAAACACAACTCTTCCCGCCTACGGCCCTTTTTCAGGTTCAGACTGTTCCCGTCTGTTACCATCAGCACAACTGTTGTGCCCGTTGGCACGTGGTTAGGTATATGTTGGGCTTTTGTTTCGGGGACTGCCTGTAGCTAGGGATTCATGCATGTATGAGGACTACAATCCTGCTTATCCTAGGAGAAAGCAGAATTGCTTACCTGTAAAAGGTGTTCTCCTAGGACAGCAGGATGTTACGCCTCACAAAACCTGCCCACCACCCTGCAAAGTTGGGTTTCTCCTATGTTTATTTTATTTTTTTCATAATTCTATGTTACGAGACTGAAGAGGGACCCCTCATGGACATGTGGTATAGGGCACGCTGGACATGCTGAGTGTGCCAGTCAAATTCTAGAAACTTTGACAGAGGTTTTCCGTGCAGGGCTCCATCTGATGATGTCTTCCATGTGTGAGGACTAACATCCTGCTGTCCTAGAACACCTGTTACAGGTAAGCAACTCTTCTATCTGATTGCATAGGTATGTTAGTGTTGCCATGCAAAATACACAAGTACTACATGAATCAATGGTGGTGGTAGCAGAGTAATCGGTTTCTTTTTCCTTGTATCTTATCATAGGATTCATTTTCTCGTAAATTGTATTTCTTACATTTGTACCTTTTTCAATGAAAACTGTCTACTTTTTATTATGGACACAATCCCTGTTTAAAAAGCTTTCTTTCAGGTTCTTTCTAAAGTTCATGATGTGTATTTTGCCTAATGAGCCCAATTTTAATATGTAGCGCCATACATGAAAAGTTCAGCCATAATTTTGAAAGCGGCTTTACACGCGCAAGTCCACTTTGAAAATTAGCAGGTATGCGCAAACCCTTGTGCAGCATACATGCGCATATTTACGCCTATATGGGAGCAGGTGTAAATGTTCACAAGTTGGTTTATATGCATACTTTTGATATTAGAAAGTATATGCGTAAATGGCTTTCCTGCCCTAACTCCACCCCCAGGAATGAAATTGCTTCTATGTGTACTTCTATGGTAAACCCCCAGGATAATTTTCAAAGGGCCTATATATCTTTTTAAAATGGTGTTTTAAATTTATTTATGCATTTGAAAATTCACTCTTATGTGTAAATCAGACAAATTTAAATACGAACGCATGTGCATCCATACACACACATATTGGTGTGTGAGCAAAGATACGCTGGAATTTGAAATCGTGCGTGCACATACGCCCCGATTTTAAAAAGGCCTCGTGCGTAAATTTGGGGGGTTACACGCATGGCCGGGCCTTACACACCATGTGCATTTTATAATGGGCCTGGCCACGCATGTATCCCCTGATGCATGCCGAAGTGCCTGCCTGTCTGAAAGGAGTGAGCCAGAGGGCGTGGCCTGGGCAGGGGCGGGCCGGCACAGCACCATTAGCTGCTGTCCTGGGGAAACACGGACCGGCAGGCAGGCGGTGTGTGGCATCTACTGCTGCTCCAAAGGAGCAGCAAGGTAAATAAAATAAATTATTATAGTTTGGAAGGGGTTAGGGGTCGGGGAGGAGAGGAGAGGAGAGGAGAGGGGAAAGGGTAGGAAGGTTAGTTAGGGTTATAGGGAATTTCCTATAACCTCAATTTCCTTAATCTCCTTAATTGGAGCGGACTGGGAGGGAACTGGGGAAACCCTACCTGCGTCGCTGCGCATAGCTTTTTAATTTACCCCCGTGTCCTGGTCCGCCCGCAAATGTGCACAGGAACCGTATTTTATAACATGCGCGCACCGATGTGTGTATGTTATAAAATACCCGTTTCCATGTTCGCGCACATGGACGCGCGCACACACGTTTTAAAATCTACCCCATATGTTTTAAAATACACCAACCACGTGTAAGTATGCTCCTATTTTTAAGAGGTTACTAAAGCACAGGGAGTAATCGGATTTTAAAACATGCTCATGCGAAGGACAACCCAGTTTTTCCAGTTAGTCCACCAGTTTGCCCATTTAATTTGAGAGCTTTCAGACCTCTCTGGTTCTTCATCCCGCACGTCCTATCAGTTACCCAGACCCCTCACCCTGTCCTGTAAGCTCTAAAATTTGAGATCTACAGACTTGCTCTTCTTCTGGAGCAGCAGTAAAGTTACGCAGATAACAAGCTGGCACGTGCTGTGGTATCCAGTTTTAAGGTACGGAGTTAAGCACATAACTGTTGGCCCTGCCCAGGAATGTTCATTTATTCAATGTATTTATTTATTTTATTTATTTACAAGTTTTTCTATACCGCCTATACAGTATGCAGGTCTAAGCAGTTTACAAAATTTAACATACATAAACAATGTAGACATGTAAAGACAATCAAAAGAAATACAAACAAAGACAAATGATAAAAACTGTATAAATTAAAATAGACATACATTTGTACTGCTTATCGATTGAAATAACAGGACAGAATAGAAATGGCCATCATGCCTTTGGTTGAGCAAAAGCAAGTGAGCATAGGTAGGTTTTTATGGCCTTTTTGAAGTCTTTTGTATTTGTAAGAAGTCGAATTGGATTTGGCAATGAGTTCCACAGTAAGGGAGCATTTACGGATTAAATATAGCCTTGCTGTTTTGATGTTTGATACCGGAAGATAATTTTTATCAAGAGAGCATAGGTGGCATGGAGGTTGGTAAATATGCAAGGAGGAACATAACCACACAGTTGCTGTATTATGAATCAGAATGTGAATGGTGGATAGAATTTTATAATGAATACGTTGGAGTATTGGTAGCCAATGGAGGTATTCTAAAACTGGAGTAATGTGATCTTTTTGACTTGAGTTGGTTAGTAAGTGGGCTGCTGCATTCTGAACCACATGGAGGGGACATAAGCTGTTGTCAGGAAGACCTAAATAAAGTGAGTTGCAGTAGTCTAAACCAGTTAATATTAAAGCTTGTAAAACGGAATGGAAATGGTGTGCCCCGCCCCATTTTCACCTGCTTATTTTTGACACACACACACGTACTTCGTGGCTTTTTAAAATACACAAGCAATGCTTTTCAAATCTCCCTCTAAGCGTTCTGGGTTCTAAAAATAATCGGTATAGAAATGTTTGTATTTGTTTACAGTCTATCAAAACCGTGTCACACAAAAAACAGAGGGAATATAAAAATCAAATAACAAAACAACCCTCTATAGAAATATCAGAAATGTCTTTCAAGACCTTCATAATAGGCACTACCGGCTTATAGAAAAGGCGCCTTCATTTCATTAAGCCTATGATTAATGAAAAGGCAATCATAAGAATATATAGACAGCTTTTTGAGATAACATAAAACTCACAAGCTATGTACCTTAATTTATTTGCATACAAAATAATTAAAAATATTTAAAGCAAGACTGTATATTCTTATGAATGCATTAGACCTATGATTAATGAAAAGGCAATGAAGGCGCCTTTTCTATAAGCCGGTAGTGCCTATTATGAAGGTCTTGAAAATCATTTCTGATATTTCTATAGAGGGTTGTTTTGATATATGATTTATATTTGTTTGCATTCATAGATTAATAACTGTAGAAAATGTTAAATAGAAACTTTTAAAAACAATTATTTTCTTGATGAATTAAATAGCGTAAAGAAATCTTAGTGGATATAATATTTTTAAATTGCCAGCTGAATAATCTAAACCAGCACTTCTGCAATGAACTTCCAGTGCTGTCTATCTGAGGCTTTTTTATGGTAACTAAGTTTTGCTAATACTAAAACATATTTATCCTGTTTTGCACACTATTAATACTGAAAAAAATGTGATCTCTATGCCATTTATTTTGCTAAGCTGTTTTAAAATCATTCTTATTTTTCAGAGGGCAGCCTGAAGGTTTCTGAGTTTGCTAACTTTTAATTTTCTGTGAACACAAGGACATTGCAGAGTTTTCTGTCTTGTACTCTTGAATTCATTTCACAGATCAGAAATCTGCATAATGATTTTGGTCTTTAATGTTCGGTTGTAAAGCAAGGCAGTTGAAACCTGTCTGAAAGGCATACAAAAGAGAAGACAAAGCATGGCAGTTAATGTACTGTAATTTACATGCTTCTTTTTTCTTTTTAGATATCCAAATTATGAATTTATTAGTGATAATTCCATATCCTGGTCAGCAGGGCTTCATAACCGATACACTGAGAACTCACTGCGAGGTGTTATTCTGGATATTCACTTTCTGTCTCAGGCAAACTTCCTGGTCTGTACATTTTCCTCACAGGTAAAAATATTTTAGATTGTCTATAAGTATATGCTTTGCGCATTTTACACATCCTGCTTTTTGTTGACATGGTCTCCTTTTCTTATGGCGTGCACTTCTTTTCTGCCAAAGTAAGATAGTTATAAAGAATGAGAATGGTCAACCAGTTGAATTGCTCCATATTCTCTCTTTTGTGTGCTTTATATAGACCGATAGAGCAAAGGCCGGCTAGCACCATTTTGGAAAATGGCGTCAACTGGCTCGGAGCCTAGAGAGTGCTCTAGGCCACTATTGGACTACCAGAGAGACTTCAGTTATTTATTTATTTAATTGTTTTTATATACCGATAACCGTTTTCACGTCGTATCAGTCTACAGGGAACAGGGAATCAAAGCGCCTAAAAATAAGGCAAAACATTACATGGAACGCATATGAAAACAAGTAACTTCATCACATAATAATAAATTACATGGACTGCATGGTAACATGGTACTAAGGTAACCTGGTAACATGGTAATAAGGGCATTAAATATGTCAGGCATTAAATATGTTAGGAGGGAGGGGAAAGAGAGGAGATGAAAACAAGACTATGTACAATTGAGCAGCAAGAGTTTAGTATAGATTAGTTATGATTTCTGCGGCTGTGGGGTGTGTATGGGTTAGGCAAAGGCCTGTTGGAACAGCCATGTTTTTTGGTTTGTTTTTTTTATTTCGTTGTGCAAGATTCTATGCGGAGATCGGGGGGCATGGCATTCCAAATTGAGGGACCTGCTATTGACAAAGCTCTCTTCATTGTGGAGGCGAGTTTTGTGAGCTTAGGGGCAGGTAAGTGGAGGGTTCCTTGGTATGCAATACATGTAGATCTGTTGGAGGAATGGAGTTGGAGAGATTCATGAAGCCATTGCGTGTTTTCGTTCACTAGGGACTTATGTATGAGGGATAAGGTTTTGTATTGTAATCTCGAGTTGATAGGAAGCCAATGAAGATCTTTCAGTATAGGTGTAATGTGGTCATTCTTGTAAGTGTTGGTTAGGACTCGGGCTGTGGCGTTCTGTAAGAGTTGTAGGGGTTTGATGGTGGAGGCAGGGAGGCCTAGGAAGAGAGAGTTATAATTGATTTTGGAGAAGATGATGGTTTGGAGCACAGTGCAGAAATCGGTGAGGTGTAAGAGGGGTCTTAATTTATTTAAAATGAGTAGCTTGAAGTAGCAGTCTTTTAGGGTGGCTTTGATGAATGGTTTTAAGGATAGTTGGCTGTCGATCGTAATATCTAGGTTTCGTGCGTGTAGGGAAATGAGTTTGGGAAGCGGGGGGAGGTTAGCGTAAGAGAGAGGGTTGGGGGAGATGACAATTAATTCAGTTTTGTGGGGGTTAAGGGCTAAGTTCATTTTTGTGAGAAGTTGGTTGATGGAGGTGAGGCAGTTGTCCCACGACTGGAGGGCTTTATGCAAGAGTCCGTGAATGGGATGAGAATTTGGACGTCATCCACATATATGTAGTGGGTGATGCCTATGTTTGAGCGGAATTTGGAAAGGGGTAACATAGATATTGAAGAGGGTAGAGGATAATGAAGAGCCTTGGGGGATGCCACAGTTAAGGTAAATAGGGTCAGATTCATGGTTGCCTAGGGTGACCTTATAGTGTCTATTTTTCAGGTAGGATTTTAGCCAAAGTAGTGCTGCTCCCGTGATGCCAATATTCGTGAGAAGACTAATGAGAATGTTATGGCTGATAATATCGAATACGGCTGAAATGTCGAGCATAGCCAGGAGATAGGAGTTGCCGCTATCAATCCCTTTGAGAGCGTTATCTGTTAAGGATATTAGGAGCATTTCTGTACTGAGGTGTTTACGAAAGCCAAATTGGTAAGTGGAGAGAATCTTGTGATGGTTGAGGTATTCAGTTAGATGAGTGCTGACTATTCTTTCAGTGACTTTAGCTAGAAGGGTAGATTAGAGATGGGTCTAAAGTTGGAGAAATCTGTGGGGTCAAGGTTGGGTTTTTTGAGAATCTGTTTAAAGACTGCCTGTTTTAGAATGGTGGGGATGATATCTTGTGTTAGAGAGCAGTTGATTATTTTGGAGATAGGTTTAGCAATTATGTTGGGAATGGAGAGTAGTAGTTTGGTGGGAATGGTTTCAGAGGGATGAGAGAAGGGTTTAGTTTTCTTTAAGAGGGTTTCAATTTCAGAAGAACAGGTTGATTCAAAGAAGGCGAGCGATGTGAAGGAGTTGGTAGGGAAGAAGTTGGAGTTGGGGCTGTCTGGAGGAAAATTAGCTGTGAGGGTGGAGATTTTGTTTTGGAAGAAGAGGGCTAGGTCATTGCATTTGTTTTTGGAGCCTATGTCGGGTAGGTGTGGGGATGAGGTTTTGGTGAGGTCAGAGATGATGGAGAAGAGGGCTTTGGCATTATACTGGAGGTTGTGTATTTTACGGGCGTAGAAATACCGTTTTGTTTTTTGGATGGAATTCCTGTAGGTATGCATAGTGGTGTAATATGAGGCTCGTAAAGCTGGTGAGGGGTGTTTTCATCTTTCTTTGTTTCTGAGGTCATTGTTTTGTTTCTTTGATTCGAGAGTGTACCATGGTTTTTTATTGCTGTGTGCAGAAGGTCCAGAAAGTGGGAGGGCGGGATCAGCAGCCACTAGACTACCAGGGAATAGATTCATTGGGGGGAAGGGGATGTTTGGATCCAGGGGGATGTATTTGGAGTAGGGTGTAGACTTTGCTGAAAAGAGAAAGGGTTTGTGCAGGAGGATGGGCTGTTGCCTTTTCAATTTTTTAACTTTTTTTTTTTTTTCATTTCAGCCACCTTGACAGGCGGCAGGGCCTACCTAGATCTCTGGTGGTGGGGGGAGGTGGCATTTTGACCGGGGGGGGGGGGGGGGACTCTTTCTGGGCTGCATGACCATTTCAGAAGCAGGCCGGGAGCATCAGGATGTCTAACATCCCAGTTCTTCTACCACTGATTATAGCTATCTTTCCAAGAAATAGTGCAGCTTCACCCTGTCGCGTTATTTTATTTACATAGGATTACCTATGCATTAGCTGCTTTGCATGCATTTGAAAATGATATGCCTGTAAATGCACATAAAACAGGTAATTTCAATAGGGGACAGTTTTTTGGTCTAAATATCCTGCAATATCGCAGTGATATACGATTTTTGTGCGATAAATGCAGTTTTTCGCACAATACTTGCTTATAGCAGCTTAGTGAATAAAACCCCACGTAAGAGAGACTTCTGATTTGGATACTCATTTAAAACAAAAATGACCCTTGAATTGAGGCTGAGCTGATGTCACAGACACAAAATGGATAGTGTGTCAGCTTGACATTTATTTTATTTTTCCCCTAAACAAACATCTAGCCAGGAAGTCAGTCTCCTGAGAAAGGTGTGTGTGTGTTTGTGAGGGGGGGGGGGAGAGACATGCATTAGGATTGCTGGTTTCAAGGAAACTATATTTCACCTTTAAAATATTTTAAAGAGCTTATTAATTATGAAAGCATCTAATATCTAGAAGTGTTCTGTGTATATAGTAAACTATGATATTGTATGTATATGCTAAAAATAACTTTCATTCTGAACAAGTTGTGAGATATGAAGCATATACAAGTGCCCCTGTTGTCGGGCCACTGATGCTGTTGTAGAAGTTTTACTCTCCCTGGAAATTTTGTTCCAATATGAGTAGGTGCTTAAGGAAATACAAGATGTCTCAGAAGCAGTACTGCCACTAACCTACGTGAGGGATCTCTAACACCCTTCTACCCACCTGTCACTGCTTCACTTGTCTTGCAATTTAAACCATGTAAGGAGCCGTAGTCTCATGGAACCTGTTGGATGTGCACAATTCAAACTGTGAGCTGAAGTGATATCAGGAATGGTAGAAGGGAATCTGAGTTTCCGTGCATAAGTTAATGGCAACATTGCTCACAATCCAAGTGGACTGTTATTTCTTGCACTTATTAACCTGATTTTATTTATTTAAACATAACATAGATATAGATTTAAAGTTATATTTACGATGGCTATTATCTACTGATAGACTATCCTGAGCCTAGTAATATCAAGGGATGTGCCACCTGGTTAAGGTAATCTGACTTCAGAGCTCCGTCTCAGTATATTTATCTTAAAAGCATCAACTTAATGTTCCCTGAACGGCCCACATTCAGAACCTTATACTATCCTGACCATGATTTAGCAATTTATCTAACACCTTCCCTCTAACAGCTAATAGTTGTCTTTCATGGATTAATTCAAATACTGAATTTGGTACCTGGGTTTACCTGGATGCAGAAATGCTTTTCTTTAAGGAAAAGGGAGACTCTAGTCAGGCCACTCTCCTGTGCGCGTGATTCACTAAAACAAATTATTCAAATTAGGGCCCGCGGAAAAAGAGGCGCTAGGGACACTAGCGCGGCCCTAGCACCTCTTTTTTGACAGGAACCGCGGCTGTCAGCGAGTTTGACAGCCGACGCTCAATTTTGCCGATGCAGGTTGTCAAACCCACTGACAGCCACGGGTTCGGAAACTGGACGCCGACAAAATTGAGTGTCCGATTTTCAACCCGCGAGCCGATTTAAATTTTTTTTTTTATTTTTAATTAATTTTTAACTTTTGAAACCTGATATTAAGTTGGAGGGTGTACAGAAAAGCAGTTTTTACTGCTTTTCTGTGCACTTTCCCGGTGCCGGCAGAAATTAATGCCTACCTTTGGGTAGGAGCTAATTCCTGAAAGTAAAATGTGCGGCTTGGCTGCACATTTTACTTACTGAATCGCGCGGGAATAACTAATAGGGCCATCAACATGCATTTGTATGTTGCGGGCGCTATTAATTTCGGGGGGGGGGGGGGGGGGGGTTGGACGTGCGTTTTCAACACGCGTCCAACCTTACTGAATAAGGGGTAAAGCTAGCGCGTCAAAAACACGCATCCAAACGCGGGTTAACAGTGCACTTCGCCGGAGCGCACTGTACTGTATCGGCCTGATACAGCGCAAAAGAGACTTTGAGAATGTAATTTTTAAAGAAAATGGTTAAAAATTAAAGGGCTGTACATGGGACATTCAGGGGTTAAGATTTAATAGATGGGATTTAAATAAGGCAAGACGCACCAGCTCAAGAAGACTATTCCAAGCATATAGTGCATCCAGGTGGAAAGCAGGGAGTCAGGAATTGGCAGCAGAAGAGAAGAGTGTAGATAGAAATGACTTGCCTGATGAGCAGAGTGCATGAGGAGTGGTGTAAGGAGAGACAAGAGAGGAGAGGTAGTGAGGAGTTGCAGAGTGAAATCTTTTGTATTTATTTATTTATTTATGAACTTTTAATATGCCGAGATTCATAGAACACATCATGCCGGTTTACAATTAACTCAAAGAAAGGAAAATTACATTTAACGGGGGGTGGGGCAAGGGGAGCAGGCAAGAAAAGGGGAGAAAAGGGCTGGGAATGGGAGGGACTAAGAGTAGAATACTGAAATGAAGTAAAGAGGAGAAAGTGGAGAGGAACCAAAATAGCTATGGAAACTTACTATATTTACATCATTGGGAGAGTACATAAAGTAATTGGGCTAGCTATATAGATAAATATATTGTAAGGCGAGTTCTGCGAGGCATGGTGGGCCTTGTCTAGGTTTGGTTAGTATCTGGGTAGGCCTGTTTGAAAAGCCATGTCTTGTTGCCTTTTTTAAAGTTGCGTAAGGATGGTACTAGATGGAGATCAGTGGGAAGGGAGTTCCAGAGGGAGGGGCCAGCAATGGAGAAGGCTCTTTCTCTAGTGAGGGTAAGTTGTGCAGTTTTGAGGGATGGGGTGTGAAGGGTGCCTGCAAGGGAAGTTCTGGTGGGGGGGTTAGAGGATCGGAAACATGGCAGTTCTTCGAGCCAGGGAGGGTTGTCTTTGTAAAGTGTGTTGTGTAGGATGGTGAGAGTTTTGTATTGAACGCGGAAAGGGATGGGAAGCCAGTGCAGATCCTTTAGAATGGGGGTGATGTGGTCCCTTTTGCGGGTGTTGATTATGATTCTCGCCATTGAGTTCTGCAGTATTTGCAAGGGTTTAATAGTTGATGACGGGAGGCCTAAAAGAAGGGAATTGCAGTAGTCCAGTTTAGATAGAATGGTCGTTTGCAGAACTAGGTGGAAATCCTGAGTGTGGAGGAGGGGCTTAAGTTTTTTAAGGACGTGGAGTCCTTAAAAAACCCCCCTTTAGTAGAGCCTTAATGTGGGGTTTGAAATTTAGGCATTGATCTAGTGAGACACCTAGGTCTCTTACAGAGTGCAGTGGGGTAAGGACTGAGGTAGAGTTATGAAGGGTGGATTTAGATGTGTGTTCCGGTTGTTTAGAGATGATGAGGATTTCTGTTTTAGATGCGTTTAGTGCAAGGTAGAGGTTAGATAGTAGGGAATTGATGGAAACAAGGCAAGATTCCCAGAATTGCAGGGATTCCATGAGGGTTTTTTGAATAGGGATAAGGATTTGCACATCATCAGCATACAGGAAAAACTTCAGGCCTAGGTCAGAGAGTCAGTGGCAGAGTGGTAAAAGGTAAATATTGAATAGGGTGGAGGATAGTGAGGAACCTTGGGGAACACCTTGTGTAAGTGGAATGTGCGATGATTCAGACATCAATTTTTACTAAGTATTCTCTGTGGGAGAGATAGGATGAAAACCATGATAGTGCTGAGTCGGCGATGCCTATTTCTGCCAGGCGGGAAATAAGAATTTGGTCGTTGACAGTATCAAAGACTGCCGAGATATCTAGGAGGACAAGTAAATACGATTTGCCTTGGTCCATGCCTATGTGGATGGTGTCTGTAATTGCTAGTAAGAGATTTTCAGTATTGTACCTTTGCAGAAACCAAATTGTGATGGGAGTAGGATATTGTGGTCTTCAAGGAAGTCAGTGAGTTGCGTGTTGACAACTTTTTCAAGGATTTTGGAGATGAAAGGCAGGTTGGATATAGGCCGGTAGTTTGCTGGGTCAGTTGGGTCGAGGGAGGGTTTTTTGAGGAGGGGCTTGATGACAGCAAGTTTAAGAGAGTCTGGGACTTTACCAAAAGCAAGGGAGCAATTAACTAAGTCAGCTAAGGGTTTTGCAGTGGCAGTGGGGATAGAGAGGAGGATTTTCGAGGGGATTGTGTCTGAAATGTTTGTAGCAGTTTTCATCTTTTTCAAGATGGATTCAATCTCCAAGGATGATGTAAGGTCGAGAGACCCAAAATTGACTCCGTTGTTATTTGGGTGCGGAGAGGTGGGGGAAGGATTGGTGGGGAAGCGAAGGAGAATATTGGTGATTTTGTTCTGGAAGTACTTAGCTAGTACTTCGTGTTTATCTTTGGCATTTTTTTCGTGGGGGGGGGTGGTCTTTGTGAGATCCGCAACATATGAGAAAGGGCATTTGAGTTGAATTGATAATCATGAATTTTAGCTGAGTAGAAATCTCGTGTGGCTTGATGGTAGGTGTGCAGTGTATGTTTGTAAGCTGTTTTGTGTGAGGGGGAGGGTTGTCTACGCCAGATGCGTTCTTTAGCTCTGAGGTCCTGTTTTATCTTTTTTAGTTCACTGGTGTACCAGGGTTTTCTATCTGTTCGCGACAGGGGTATTTCTTTATGGACTATGGGGCAGATTTCATCGGCTATAGTGGTGGTGATAGTATTCCATGAGTGTAGGCCAGCATCTGGATTGGTAAGGTCAAGGTTCTTGGCTACTTTATTAAACGCTAGAGCAAGGTCCTCTGAAGGACAAGATTTGCGGAAGGAGATTGTCTTACTACGTATTAGTGAATCTGGCAAGGGGGTATTAGTGGTAAGGTGGGCGTTAATGAGGAAGTGGTCATAAGGTGAGTAAGAGCTTGAGCTGTATGCTGGAACGGATAAGGAATCAATGTAGTGAATTAAAAAGAGGAGTTTTATGTGTGTAAAGACTTTGGTAAAAGATAAGTTGCGCAGATGAATTTTGGATGGATTGTAGTAGAAAGAGATGGCTCACTGGGAGACCTGTGAGGAGCAGGTTGCAATAGTCTAAGCAGGAAGTGATGAGAGAGTTAAGGGTTCTGGTAATGTGTTCAGAAAGTAAGGGGATGGATTTTGGTTAAGTTAAAGTGAAAGAAACAGCACATTTTAACCGCCACATTGTATTATAGAGAAAGAAATGGCAGATTTGGATAAGTGTAGAGAAGGAGAGAGAACAGTCAAAAATGACTCCCTAGGTACAGACTAAGGGGACTGTAAGGATTACAGTATTATCCACAGAAATAGAGAAAGGAAGAGAGGGGAAGTGGGCGGGGGGGGGGGGGGGGGGGGGGGGATAAGGAGTTCTGTATTGGCCATGTTGCATTTAAGATGACAGTGGGACATCCAGGCAGCAATTTCAGACAAGCAGGTTGAGTCTGGGACTGGATTCTTGATGACATTTCTAGTGTAGAGAGGCAAATCTAGGAATCATCAACATAAAGATGGTATTGAAAGCCATGAGAGGAAATTGGAGCTCCAAGGGAATTAGTGTACAGAGAGAAGAGAAGGCGGCCCAGGACAGAACCTTGAGGCACACCAGTTGATAGTGGAAAACACTAAAAATGTGATGGGAGGCAAGAAGAGAATCATGACAGGACAGTGCCCTGATATCCAAGAGAGGACCAGAGTATCAACAAGTAGGTATTGATCAATAGTGACAAATGCAGCAGATAGGTCAAGGAAGATAAGGATTGAATAAAGTCCTTTGATTTATTCTCTGCCCTTCTCTTCTTTGACCAATCCAAGTGCTTGTGACCTGCATTGGCCAATGTTGGAGATGGGATGCAGGGCTTGATGGACCTTTGGTCTGGCCCAGTATGGCAAGTCTTATGTTTTAGTCATAAACAGGTCATTGGAGATTTTAGCAAGGGCTGTTTCTGTGGAATGTAGAGGAAGAAAACCAGACTGGATTGAATCAAAAATGACTTAATATGAAAGAAGGACGACAGTGGTGATGAACAGTACGTTTCAGTAGTTTGAAAGCAAAAGGGAGGCGGGAGATGGGATGATAGTTGGCAGAGCAGGTAGGGTCCAGTGTGGGTTTTTTAGGAGTGGATTGATCACAGCAATTTGAACGCAACAAGAACAGTAGCAGTGGACAGTGATAGATTGAGGATGTGATAGATGGGATGACTGCAGTGGAAATAGAGTTGAGAGAATGAGGAGAGAGAAAGCAAATTGAATGTTAAGAATGATCCATAAAGAAATGGTGAATAAAACAGAAAGTATCATATTGTCTCTGTATTGCTTCATGGTATAACCGCATCGTTAGTATTGTGTGCTGTTTTGGTTGTCCAGTTTTAAAAAAGACATAGCAAAACTAGAAAAGGTACAGAGGAGGGCAACCAAAATGATAAAAGAAAAGGAATAGCTCCCCTATGATGAGAGGCTATGCAGATTAGGGCTTTTCAGTTTGGAAAAGGGACAGCTGAGAGAGGATACATAATAGAAGTTATAAAATCATAATTGGGGTGGAACAGATAAATAAAGAGTAATTATTTACCTATTCAAATAATATCAAAATAAGGTCATGCCAGGAAATTATCCAGCAGATTTAAAACAAATCATATAAATTACTTTTTCACTTGCCAGATGACATGGTCAAGGTGACTAGCATAGCAGGGTTTAAAAGAGGTTTGGACAAGTTCCTAGAGGAAAAGTTCATAAAATATTATTAGTCAGTTAGACTGATAATGGCCTCTATGGACCTTGGTCTGACCCAGTATGGCATTTCCTGTGTTCTTAGAAAATTGCTAGGTACTAATTCTTGTAAGACTTTCATTAGGACATGGACCAGCTTATGAAAATATAAAATGAAATAGAGAGAAACAAAATGATGTTTAGAAATAGAAGTGTTATGCATTATCTAACTGAGGGTATTGTTTTACCTTTTTGGTACTACATCTAATATCTTCTAATATATTCCCTCAAGAATTTTACTGGCACTTAACAGAACAACCGAAGACATTGAGTACCAATTATTATAAAATTTATTATAGCAGTGAAAGCAGCATTAAAAGTGTTATCATTCTTTTCCACCTAAATTATGGTAAAGCAGTAATTTACCTTAATAGCTAAGCAATAATGTTGATGTCAAATTCCATTTTATGATTTGGGGGTTTCCGGCTTCCTTTTGTTTGCACGGGGAAGATCCTTGCATCTTGATTCTGGTCTGCAATTAATCTGATGGAAAATCTTTTTAGACTTTAGTTTCTATACTTTCTTTGAATTGGATCTGCATATAAATACAGTATGCCTGTTTGTTCTTTTAAGGGTTAGTCAATAATTCTGAGCTGAAAGCACATAATAAGAAATGTTTCAATAAATGATTACAAAATGTGGTATTGTTCTTTTTATACCAACTTTTAACAAGGTTTTAGTCCTATACTCATGATTAAAAGTGAATAAGGAGTGAATGTTGACCACAAATGTTTTTAAATTTATTTTGCAAGAATAATCCTAGCAATAGCTAAATAACCAACCCACAGGTAAATATGCCTAAATGGCTCGTGTTGGGGGCTGTGTTCTGTTTGCTTAATCATTGCAAAGCAACTTGCCTTTTGAATATTCATTATCTGACTATTTTGTTAAATAATTAAAGAATTATCCACAATTTGTCCTTTTAAAAATATTTTGGGGGGACAGTATTAATTAATATGCCCAATATGTTTCAAGTCTGTATGCACAGAATTTTCTGTCTTCTTGTAAAATCATTTTCTTGCTTCTTAGAATAAAGTTCAAGGTATTAGGTAAACTGCAAGCAAATACAGGCCATAAATAACATTCTCAGTCCCTTCACATTAGCGCTGCTTCAGTAAATCAGCAGGGTGACAAGTTCCAAACCTTTTTTTTTTTTTTTTAAAGCTGACTGAAACTGTGTTCATAGTAACAGTAAAGTTACAGACAGTAAAATCTATTTAAAAGACGATCCATACTAATATTCATTGAGGCTGCCATTAGGCTGCACCTCAATCAATATAAAGTGTATTACAAGGGATGTTCAATTGTTTTTCCCGATTTAGGCAATGTCAGCGAAATTGCCTAATTCGGAATGGTTCGGCAGAACCAAAAAAGATTGATTTGTTTCCAAAATTTCGGAAAAAATTCATTTTTGAGTTAGCGCACGCTAACTCCCAATAGTGCGCACTAACTCTGTGCACCAACTCAAAAATGATAGTGCACACTAACCCGAAAATCAGGGCCCCTGAAATTAAAAAAAAAACCTCAAACCATGGGAAAAAAGAAATTCCTGTGGTGGGGGGGGAGGCCAAAACGAAGCCCGACACGAAATTTTTACCCGAAGCACATCTCTGTGTATTACAGCAAATGAAGTGTATTTATTTATTTGGATATTTAGCCCATCCTTTTGAAACTGCCCACAGCAGATGCAAACAGCATACACATTCTGAAAACATGAATCACATAATTTAAAATGCTCTTTGAAAATGAGGGGGAAAAGGAGTGGTTTTAAAAAATAGTGCAAAATCATTATTTGAGGACCATGATTATCCATTTTTTAATTAAAAAGTAAAAAAAAAGGTACTAGCTACTCAAAAATGTGCACTGGTTCATTGGCCCAGGCCCAGAGACATGGCCATTTTATAACATACACGCATATATGCTTATTTTAAAATAGCTGACTGCGCATATTTGTGTACATAGTTGTAAGTGGACGCGTGCCTATCTGGCTAATTTTATAAGCGCAAAAACCTGGAGGTACGCGCATGTCTCGGACCAGTGCGCACCATATGCATATCTCCCATTACACGCATAACAATATTTTTTGGGGAAAGGGGCAGGCCAGATCTGTACCATGATTCCAGCGCATTAGTATTTATGCGCACAAGCACACGTCGGCGTCCCCTACCACGTAACTTTACTTCTGCTATGGATGGCGTGTAAGTTGTGAAATAAAAAAATATAGGCTAGTCAGCAGGGTTTTAAGCATCGGGGCTAATAGGGTAAAAGGGAGGATAATTAATTAAGGGGTTTAGGAAGTCCTCTCCTTACTGGGGTGAACTGTGTTCAGACTGGGGAACCTGCTAACTGTGTTGGTACGCGTATCTTATAAAATCCCCACCACTTATGCGGTAGAGGTGGCATTTGCTGATTTTATAACCTGCACATGTAAACGCGCAGGTATGTGCATTTGTTATATAATCGCCGTGTTGTGTGTGTGAGCCGGAAAATTTGCACGCATGTGCACCTGCCCGCACACTTCTTAAAATCCACTTCTATGTATGCAAATGCCGCTTTTATAGCGGAAGTGGGGGGAGGGGTTTAAAAGACACGCACGCTGACACCATTACCAGTTTTTACAGTATATTCCCAGTTCGCTGAGGGTAAGGAATATGGTTTCCAAATCCCCCTAGTTTACTAGTCTCCCTTCAAGACTTTTATCATAGAGTATTTCAGTTTTTGTAAATCTCTGATAACAACCTTCCATCTTTTCCACTCTTTGTTCAAGTTGATGTTTTTCCCCTTCCGTTTTAGTCAATATGGTCTCAATTTTACTGAATCGTTGATTTGATACTTCTGTAGATTCTGTTAGTTTTACTATAGCTAACTCAAGTGTTTTAATAGCTGACCAGATAATCCATCGTAACCTCTGCTGGTTTAGTTAATTGCAGAGAATTTTCTTTTTGACTGCTGGATGCTTGCAACCCTTCCCCATTCTTGTCTCCTTCTCCCAAAGGTGGAGGAGGAGTACTTGGGGCACCGGGACTAAGAGATGCCTCGGCCGGAAGAAAGGACACCCACTCTGCGCCCATATCTTCAATGGTCCTACTCACCGGTTGATTATTAGATGTTGAGGAGAAGAAGGCATGGATCTGAGGTTGTGAAGGCTCAGAAATGGGAGATGAAGTTACCATCTCCCTAATCTTTGCCTTCCGTTTTGTATGAGGCATATCTATGTAAAACAGAAATTTGACACTCTGGTCCTTCACCTCCTCTCCCAATCTTTTTTCTTTTTTTTTACTTCTTGAATGAAGGCTGAGTTGAGAGATTCGAAATGAAATAAATTTAATAATTTACAGTTTCAGCTTCCAAAAGGTTTTCGAGAGGATAGTTCCAGTGTTTGAAAAAAAAAAAAAAAACCCACAAATATTCCTGACCCTCCAACAAAGCCGTGCGCCCCTTTGGTGTGCGCGGCTTCGGCGATGCGCCACAGGGCTTTTATCCTTAGCCAGTCACCCCTGGATGACGTCAGCACTACCCGGAAGTGCTGGAGCCAAAGAAAGAGTTCGTTGGGACTTGGGCTCTCACCTCTCCCCTTCCTTCTAGTCACCGCTGGTAGGAAAAAGCAAATATTGGAAATAGGTCCTTTCTCTCACGTCCACCTCTGTTTCTGCGCCGCAGGGGACTGGCTTTTATCCTTAGCCAGTCACCCCTGGATGACATCGGAGCTACCCGGAAGTGCTGGAGCCAAAGAAAGATTTCGTTGGGGGTTAGGCTCTCACCTCTCCCCTTCCTTCTCGTCAGCGCTGGTAGGAAAAAGCAAATATCGGAAATAGGTCCTTTTGTCTCACGTCCACCTTGGTTTCTGCACCGCAGGGGGCTGGCTTTTATCCTTAGCCAGTCACCCCTGGATGACGTCGGAGCTACCCGGAAGTGCTGGAGCCAAAGAAAGAGTTCGTTGGGGGTTAGGCTCTCACCTCTCCCCTTCCTTCTCGTCAGAGCTGGTAGGAAAAAGCAAATATTGGAAATAGGTCCTTTCTCTCTCGTCCACCTCCATGTTAGGGCATTTAATAAATGGCTGTGGCCATTTGCATCCAACTCAGCGTATGATGTGCTATTTGCATTCTGTGTTATGATTATTATGGTGGCTATTTTACATTCTGTTTTGTGATTATGGTTCGGGATATGGGAGGAAAAGGGGCTTGGGGAGGTGGGAGTTCCGGGTGTCTAAGCTGCCCCAGTTATTTATTATAGCTTCCAAACAGAAAGAACAATGCTGGGATTAAATCATCCAACTAAAATGAGGCACAGGAACATAAATTATTTGAATAAGGCTATACTCTAGGCAGAGCTGGTCTCAGAGTTCATGGACAGTGAGCTCTCCTTAATCATAGCCTCTTTCAAATTAATGTGTGCTTTTGGGGTGTTACTAATAGAAAGGTACCACAGTGACTCTATAAAGCAAGATACCACAAACAGTACTTACTAAAATAACTGTGAATATTATAATTAGAGGTGCTCTATATTGACATTAAAAAAGTGCTGTAAGAGAAAGTTTCTCCCATAACCTGCAGTGAAATAATAGAACTGCTGTTCTACTAAAAGATAACAATATACTAATGGGTAGGGGGTATATCAGCCAGTCAAACAATTTGATTGGCTAAATGTTTCTTTGTGTTATACTTGTCTAACAAATGAGTGGTCACTGATTTACACAATAGAACAGGCACTTGAATATGTCAGTCTTTTTCTCTAGGCGACTAATCATTGTCTGTACATGTTATTGTAAAATTGAGCAGAGACACTAACAAGTAATTAACAAGTATTCCCTTTTTATCCTCATAGGTCCCTTGAATCTTGTTTATTACTATAATTTCATTATGCAAGCCTAGACTACTTACACAGACTAAAGAAACAAAGCTTAAGGGAAAGTCTGATACAATAGGCATTTTACGAAATGTAAGAAAATTAAAATGCCTTTAAGGGACCTCAATCAGTTTTGTACGCATGCCATTTAGCATGTAATATATTGAAAACTGGCATTGCACATTTTCATTACATCAGTTTTCTGCAGTCCCTCGATGTGGCTTTTAACATACTGAAATTTCAGAACAAAGAAAAAGAAACTAGTGTGCAATGAGAGAAATTATGGCTCTTAGGATACTTATACTGACAGGGGTCCCAATTCATCAAAAGAAAGTAACTTGCATATATCTTGACTATATTGACTTGTGCTATATTTGGGCTTACTGTGCTTCAAAGCTTGCTATAAAGTAGATATTAGCTGTATACTTCCCATTTATCCCTTCCTCTCATCCCCCCACCAAGCTGGCATTAACTTGCATGGAGGAATACCATAATGATTATGTCATAAATGAATTCATATAGAAAGGAATCTAATTCATGCTGTGTGTGTTATTTGTGACATCACAGACAAAATTGATCTCTTGAATTCACTATGAATAAGGTAATAATTTGTAACTTTTCTATCACATGGCTGCAACTAGAAAAAATTTGAAAACCCTTTTAACAAACCTCAAGACTGGTTTGGCAATTTATTCCATACGAATTGTTAGCTCTTTATGGCAATAATTGTAGTTAGCAGTTATGTGCATTATATGATGATAAACCAACCAATCAACCACTAGGGCTATTGATAGCACTGACTAAAACGATCTCATGTTTTCACTGCACAAACCTGAACCTGGGAATTAAAGGTAATAGTTTTGTTTATTCTGGAAATAATTTAAAAAGCACCTTAGAGAATTATGCTCTTTAGAACCTCTACCAGATGAGTAACTATGTAAGCTTCTTTCTTTCTTAAGAAGGAACCATGACTGAACATGGAACGTTGACCTTTTTAAAGTGAACATTGCATGCAGTGATGCATATGCAAGCTTTCAAAGTTGGTGCATTCCTTGAAAAATTCAATAATTTACTTGTTGACATGTTCCCAATAACAGAGTGGAGACATTTATACTTACCTGATAATTTCCTTTATTTTATTTCTGCTATACCAGTCCATATCTATTGGGTTAAGTCTGCTGGGGAAAAAATCGATAGATTTGCAACAAGTATCCTATTCAGAATATTGTTTGGAAATAGCAATTTTTGTTTAAAACATCATCCTAAATCTTGTATGTCATATCCACAATGAACATATTTTCTAAGAAATATCTAGTCATCTACACACATATATAAAAAAAAAAAAAAAAGTCATATGCCAAGTTGGATCATTGTATAGTCTACATGGACATAACATAGCGCAGCATTCTAACATTTCAGTGTCTAGGGAGAATTCATGTTTATAATGAAATTCATTTGCTCAATGTAACACAATGTACTTCCCATCCTGTCTTTCTAAAGTAGTGAGCAACACAATAAATGTTTTTTTTCCTTCTAGGTTTGTCGTGTTGCTTATGAAATCATGCAGACTTTGCACCCTGATGCTTCAGCTCTTTTCCACTCTTTGGATGATATTTACTATTTTGGAGGACAGAATGCCCACAACCAGATTGCCATTTATCCTCACCACCCGCGAACTGCTGATGAAATTCCTATGGAACCAGGAGATATTATTGGTGTGGCTGGCAACCACTGGGATGGTTACTCTAAAGGCATCAACAGAAAATTGGGAAGAACAGGCCTGTACCCATCCTACAAAGTGAAAGAGAAAATAGAGACAGTCAAGTACCCTACATATCCAGAGGCTGACGAATAGAGCCAGATGAGACTATATAGGTGATGACTTTGTTAAAATCAGTTTGAACCAACAGACTAGCACATTAAGCAGGCTTTTACTGGGCATTTTAACGTGACTAAAATGAAAGCCCTTTATTGTTTGGGCTGAAAAAACAAACACAGAACAAATGGATGGATTTCTTACTGAACGTACTCAATACATGCACTCGCGCAAATGCACATATATGCGCAACATGCGGCTATTTTATACTAGTCTTTCTTTCCCAAGGGTTTGTCTCTATCATTGGTTAAACTGAGCAAGGCACTTAGCCCTCTGCCATTAATTGACTGTAGTCCTCAGACTTTCAACACTGCCATGTTGTGTAATTTGAGTGACATGAACATATTTTGTAAGTGTGAAATTTTAAACATGGTGCCTATATTTGAACAATCTTGGATATTTTTAGAAGAGGAGCAGCAACAGATGATTGACTGTTGTTGTCATGAGCACTAAATTTGCCCCAGCCAATTGACTCAAAAAGAAATGATTTCTGGTGATTTTTTTTTAATTTACAAGAAATGTTTTCTAAGTAATTCCCTTAATTCCTATTATTAATAATAAATGAAGGATACATCTAAAAATAAAGTATTCATTGTCAGTTACAGTAGCAACATTTTTGTAAAACAGTGCCAGGAGCAGTCTCTTTAATACCTGAAATTTCTGGACATTGTCTTTGATAACAAAAAATAAATACAAAATTAACGTTAGTATCTGCTTTATTTTTATTTTTTGTATGTTTTAACTGTGCTTTCTATCCTGTTAGTAACATAGTAGATGACTGAAGAAAGAGACCAGTTGGCCCAACTGGTTCTTATACCCATCTACATCACTGCCTACGTATAAGATCTATTCTTCTGTCTTTCTCCCTCTTTTTCTTGTTTCTAATGCTCACACTTCACACTCTCCCTTTTCTCCTTGCCATTGCTCACTACCCTGTTTCCCAGCCCCCATTGCTTATTTTCATCCCTCCAGTTCTCAGGGTTCACTCTCCCTTAGCCCCAGTTGTTTACTCTTACAGCCCCTTCTCTAAGCCTGTTCAGTATTCTCACCCTCCCTCCTCAGCTCCCAGTGTTCATTCACATAACCCCCTATACATAAGCATCCAATTGCCCACTTTGAAATGAAATTTTCAAACAATACGTGTGTTAAAAATAGCATGTTAACATTAAAAAAAACATGTGCCTGTGTAAAATAGCACATATGCATGTATATGCTATTTTAAAAACCGCAACATATGCGCATATGTCGGGGACTATATAAAAAGGGATGGGCAAGAGGAGTTCTGGGGTGGGGCCAACATTTATGCTCATAAATTGCTATTTTACAGCCTGCCAAAGTGACGTGCCTAAGTCTTTTGCTTGCACATATTTACCCCTGCTCAATATCTGGTGTAAGTGATCACAAACATAAAAGTGAAAAAATGACTGGGTGGAGGGGTCTGGATGAAATGGGGGTCTTCAGGCTGAAGAACCAGGAGGGTCTTCATGAGCTGCAGATGTACTGGGTGAAATGGCATATGTTATAAAATCCCCCAATTTACATGTGTAAAGGGACAATTTACAAGGGGTAAATGCATCTAAATTACGCACATAAAATCTATTCACATATCCCTTTAAAATTCAAAGTACAAATATATGGGTAAATCATTTGTGCCCACATCTGGCTAAATTCCAACTTATCAGACCAAGTAGTGCCTTTGCCACTACTTAGATACATTTGAACTTATCTTGATAAATAGTGCTTTTGTTTTAAACTTATCTGGCTATCTTACATATCTGGATAAATCGGAAAAGTGTTACTTAGACCAGTGGTTCTCAACTTTTTTTTTGTCGGGACACACCTGACAGATGGTTCTCACATGCATGACACACTGAACACATGACCATCATAGGGCTAAATGTAAAAGTACAGTTTGCATCCACAGGAACCCCCCTGACCCACAATTATGGATGTAAAGCAGAATTATGACATTCCCCATACAACTCACCCTACAAAAAAGATATTCTGGTTCTGGTGTCATCTCAGTAACAGCAACACAAACTCCAACTACCAGGCTCATTAGCCCTACTTATGAAAAGAAAGCAGTTTATCACTAATGCATGTCCTCTTGAGAAAATACAACAAATAAGACTGATACAGTAAAATATCTCACCTCGGTCACATGCACAGAACCGACCTAACATACTCCCAAGATCTGCAGTAATGCACATAAACTATTCTGCACACAGTTACACTTGTATTATGAAATGCATTCAAACAGTAACAACCCTACCTATGAAAAGGCAACACTACAAATATTAAGTCAGGCTCTAAACATCAATATACCTCCTATTAGGAGAACAGAACTAGCCAAGCAGCTATAGATCCCAACACAGAAATAATTGTATAACTATACTAATAAGCAGAATAAATGTTTCACAACTACTATGAACAGAATAATATCCAACAATTAAAAACTCAGAAACATTATTTAAAATTATCCAAACACCAATAAAATATTTCAAAACAGCAGACACATCACATAATATTCAGTAATTAAAACGGCAGTCAATCAAGAAAAATACACTTTAAAAACCACCTTTACTAACCCCCTCCAGCAGCTCTCCTACTCCTCTTCCAGTCAAGTAGCCGTTTCACACATATCCGGCTAAATGCTGCTACTTTTCTACATAAATCCGAACTTGCTTGGGTTGCAGTTTTTACATATGCAAGCAAGTATACAAGCATATGTACTTATATTTTATAACCTGCGCATATCAGTTGCACGCATGGTTATAAAATACAGTAGTATATTTTGTTGTGCCTATATATATGTGTATATGGGCGTGCGCGCAAGCAGTTTTGAAAGTTATCCTCCCTCTGACACTCCTGCAGCCTCTTGGCACTGCATAGCTCTTGATCATTTTCAGCTACATAATGCCTGCATTCTTGCACCTTTCATCAGTCATTGCAAGAACAAATTTGGAATATGGGTACTATATGCATATTTTTCAAGCTCCAGTTCCAAATTATCTGTTTGGTTATACATTAATCTTTGTGTTTCTGGGGCATATCTAAAGAGAATGTTAATGTGAAGGTGCACTGTAAGGTAAACTGTAGTTTTTTATCAGGCAGCTTTAAATGAGCAAAGAGAGACAATAGCTCTTTTCATAACAAATAGAAAATTCTATTCTCCAGGGACAAGCAGGAAGGTAGTCCTGACACGAGTGACATCATCAAATGGAGCCAGATGCAGAAAACATATTTCAAAATTTCTAGAAACTTTGAGTAGTCACACTGAACATGCCCTTTACCACGCATCCATATGGGTCCCTCTTCAGTCTCTTTTTTTTTCTTCTGAGCAGTGAGCCTTGAAGTTTGAGCTGTAAAAAAACTTTTTTGGCTTTTTGCCTTGTACAAAATTTAGATTTGCGATATTTTGCAAATTTTTTTTTCTTCGGTCCATCGCTGGGCCCCTCTCAATGGCCCTAGTCAGGGTTTTCAGTGTTTGAGTAAGTTTCTTTTCGTGGTCGGTTTCCCCCCATGGTGGCGGTGCCTCTGTGTCAATTTTCCATCTACGCCTGCCGCCATCGTTCCGTGTTTTCCCCCATTTGTTTCACCCCATCATGGCCGCATCTTGTTTTCACTGATGCCCCCAGTGCCCAAGGGCCATGTCGATCACCAATCCTCATGTTTGCATTCTCTTCTTGGGAGCATTGCACGATGTCCAAGGTTGCTGCTTGTGCGCCCAGATGACCCCAAAGGGACGTTGGCTTCAACACAAGATGGAGCACCTCTTCGAGTTGAGGAAATCCAAGCCATCGGTATCTGCGGCATAAGCACTGGAGGTCCTTGGAGTCGCACCAATGGACACCATGCCATTGACATCAATGGGACCGTCGGTTCTATCGAGGTCGCCAGTGGATTATGGGCACCGGAGACCAACCGTTGTCAATCTCCTCCAAGCCAAGGATCTCATCCTCAATCTCGTCCTCGATCTCAGCACCAGGGAAAGACCAGGCCGAGTATCGTTGGAAAATCAAGAAGCATCAGTATCGGTCCCCATCAATGCACAATGCCAGGCACAGGACACTCTGGCTTTAGCCTTGATGCCCCCAAAGCGACCCCGTTGCGAGGAGCTCTCAACCTCCATCGATGCCCTGGGTCCACAATGATCTTCACCGGTCCTGGTGCTAGTCGCCCATCCCCCTCATGGGTCTGAGGAAGATCTGACTATTCCTCCTTCTTCCTAGTCAGTGTTGGCATCGGCAACATTTGAGGTGGAGCTGGAGTGTTGAGTCCAGCTAGCGGTGGAGTGGGAGCTGCAGGGCTTCGGTCCCATGGCACCGGAGCCGGTGCCACTTGTCCTCATACCGTTTCTGGAGAAACTCAGTGTGCTCATTGGTGCCTTACCAACCCTGCCAGTTCACAGGACAGCAACAGTACCTGGTGGGGCACTGAGCCCTCCTCCGACCGATACAGCGGTCGTCGCCAGTTCCTCTAAGAAGGAAGCTCTGCTGAGACCGGTGGAGATGCCGAGGCCTGTAGTCCCCCATCCAGTTCCATCAGTGCCTGCACCTCTAGATGTTGGCAAGCACCTAGGGCCCCATCCCCTGTGGTATACAGTGAGGATGAAGGTCCTTACGACCCCTGGGTGGATGATAAGACAGAATCCTCTAAGGATTCGGATGATCTCCCATCAGACCCTTCTCCTCCAGAAGAGCGAACGAGGTCTCCTCCTGAGGTCTTAATATTTCCAGGGTTTGTCAGGGTGATGGCGGAAGCCATGCCATTCCAGCTTTTGCTGAAGAAGATGCCAGGCACAAAATGCTTGAAGTTCTAAAGTTTGTAGAGCCTCCTAAGGAGATCATGGTGGTCCCGGTGCACAAGATCCTTAAGGAGTTGCTGCTGAGGATTTGAGAACATCTCCTCACAGTGCCTCCAGTGAATAAGAAGGCAGACAGGGTTTACGTCGTTCAAAAGGCTGACTGATTTGATAATTGTCAGCTGGCCCACTAGCCTGTGATGGTCGAATCCACACTCAAGAGGGCCACGTGCTCTCGGACCCACTCCTCAGCACCTCTGGGGAAGGACCACAGCACGTTGGACACTCTTGGGAAGAAGGTGTTCCAGGGTGCCATGCTTATGGCCCACATAGCTGCCTACCAGCTCTACATGAGCCAATACTTACAGGACATCTGGAAGCAGGGGTAGGAGGTGATTGAGCAGTTGCCTCAACAGCAGCAAGACACCATCATGTCACTGGTGCTCAAGAGTTTGAAGTGTGGAAAACACTAGGTCCAGGCCATCTACAATGTTTTCGAAACAGCATTGAAGGTCTCTGCAGCGGGAATGGCACCCACAGGCTGGCATGGCTGTGGGCCTTGGATCTCAGACCAGAAGTACAGGAATGACTCGCTGATGTGCCATGCACTGGAGAGAATCTCTTCAGAGATAGGGTGAAGGATGCTGTGGTCCGCTCCGGGACCATCATGAAATGCTCCAGCAACTCTCCACCGGCACTGTGGACCTGTCCTCATCCAAGAGGCCATCAAAGCCGGGGCCAAGGAAGTATTTTTTCGCCAAAGAAAGTACTATCCTCAGCCTCCTTGATCTCATCCACAGCAGTAAAGAGTTCCGAAGCCCCATCCAGCTCTACAGTCAACTCTGGGAACGTGGTTTTGACTGGCCCGTAGGGAACGTAAGCCAGGTGCCTGTACCGGGGGCAATGGACTCTCTGGTCGGGGGCAGACTGCGGCTCTTTGCAAACCAGTGGCCCAGTGTAACCTCAGACTAATGGGTTTTGTCCATCGTCCACCAGGGATACCAATTAAATCTATTGGGTGTCCCAGAAAATTGCCCTCCATGCCCATATTGGGGGCTGGTAGCACTGCAGGAGGTACTACAAGCGCAACTCTCTTCCCTCTTAATGGCCAGAGCAGTCGAGCCAGTACCACCAGGGCAAAGAGAGCAAGGATTCTACTGCAGGTACTTCCTGATTCCAAAGAAAACAGAACAACTCCGTCCCATCCTAGACATAAGGGCCTTGAACAGATTTCCAAGAAAATAAAAGTTCAAGATGGTTTCCCTGGGCACCCATTTGCTAAAATAGGACTGGCTATGCTCCCTCGACCTAAAGGACGCATACACCCATATTGAGATCTTCCCCAGTCACAGGAAGTATCTCAGATTTGTGGTGGAAAAACAGCAATTCCTGTACCGGGTGTTGCCATTCAGACTCGCGTCCACCCCACAGGTCTTCACAAAATGCCTGGCCATGGTGGCGGTGCACCTCCACAGACTGGGCATGCATGCTTGCCCATATCTGGATGATGGGCTGGTCAAGAGCATGTCTAAGACAGGAACCACCCAGTCCATGTACTTGACCATTCGGGTGTTGGAGTCACTAGAGTTAGTTCTCAACTACCCAAAGTTCCATCTCCGTCCATCACCTCAGTTGGACTTCATCAGAGCCCCTTAAGACCCGACACAATCTAGGACCTTTCTGCCATCCAAAGGGTCATCGCTCTGGCATTGCAACTAAGGTGCAACAGAGCCAGCAGAGACTGTTGGGTCACATAACCGCGACAATCCATGTCACTCCCCTGGCAGGCTTAAACATGTGCAGAGTCCAATGGACCCTGAGGTCGCAGTGGCTTCAGGCCACTGAGAGCCTCCAGTATTGCATCGGAATCACCCTGCCTCTCTGGGAATCTTTGTCCTAGTGGTAGGTACTCTCCAATCTGGAACGGGGATTTTCTTTTGGAGTCTCCCTACTCAAATTGTGCTAACCACAGATGCATCTACCCTGGGGTGGGGAGCTCATGTAGATGGGCTCAGCACCAAGGAACCAGGAATGTTCTTGTCAAATCATCTTCCTGGCGCTTCCGGTGATTAGGTACGCTGCTATGGGCTTTCAGAGATCGGCTATCCAACAAAGTTGTCCTGATCCAGACCAACAACCAAGTAGCATGTGATATTTCAATAAGCAGGGAAGCACAGGATCGTACCTCTTGTGTCAGGAAACAGTCGAGATCTTTTCCTGGGCCCTGGCTCAGGGCCATTTACCTGGCTGGAACGGAGAATACAATAGCAGACAAGCTAAGTCAAGCCTTCAGACCCCACGAATGGTCCCTGGACCCAGGAGGTAGCTAATTAGATTTTCTGCCTCTGGGGGAGCCCAGATGTAGATCTTTTTGCATCTCCCTACAAAAGGAGGGTGCCTCGCTTCTGCTCCCTGTCCAGGTAAGATGGCAAACCAGCCTTGGATGCCCTTGCCCATCATTGGGGCAAGGGTCTTCTGTATGCGTATCCTCCAATTCCCTTAGTGGCGAGGACTCTCTTGAAGCTTCATGAGGACAGAAGGACTGTGATCCTCATAGCCCCTCATTGGCTGAGCAGGTCTGGTTTCCACTCCTGCGGGAGTTGCCCATCCAGAAACCGATCATTCTAGGGACTTCCCCAAATTTCATTGCTCAAGTTAAGGGCAAGCTGCGGTATCCCAACCTCCAGGCCCTGTCACTCACAGCCTGGATGTTGAGAGGTTAATCCTGCAGCTGCTTGATCTTTATAAAGATGTGGCTTCTATAAAGCCTTCCACTAGAAAGTCCTACGGACTGAAGTGGAGGAGGTTTTCTGTGTGGTGTGAGCGGAAGGCCCTAGATCCATTCTAATTCCTCATACCAAAACTGCTTGACTACCTTCTACACCTATCGGAGGCTGGATTAAAAACTTTTAGTGCAAGTGGTGCATACCACCATGGTGTAGATGGTATGCCCATCTCTGTACAGCCCATAATTCTATGTTTTCATATGGGGTTTGCTTCAATTGAAGCTTCCTCTCAGGCATTCTGCTGTATCTTGGGACCTCAGCATTGTGTTGGCTCAGCTGATGAAAGCTCCTTTTGAGCCACTGTGCAAATGTAACCTGAAGTACCTGACCTGAAAGTTAATTTTTATGGTGGTAGTTACTTCAGCATGCAGGTTCAGCGAGATCCAGGCTTTATTGACTCATCCACCTTATACTCAGTTCTGTCATGACAGGGTGGTCTTGCATTCTTGCCTAAGGTGATGATGGATTTCCATCTTAACCAGTCAATCGTCTTGCCAGTTTTCTTTCCCAGGCCCCATTCACACCATGGAAACTGAGCACTGCACAGTTTGGACTGCAAGCAAGCCTTAGCCTTCTACCGGGAGCGGACAGAAGCCCATAGATAGTGCACCCAACTTTTTATTTTGTTTGACAAGGATTGATTGGGCTTTGCCATTGCCAAAGAGACACTATCCGGTTGTCTAGCAGATTGCATCTCCTTCTCTTACGCCGAGGTGGGACTGCATCTTGAGGGTCATGTCAGGGCTCATTCTATCAGAGCCATGGCAACGTCGGTGTTCCACTGTGAAGATCTACAAGGCTGCGACATGGAGATCTCTCCATACATTTACGTCCCATTACTATCTGGATAGGGATGGCCAACACGACAGTAGGTTCGACCAGTCTGTCCTCCGGAACCCAACTCTCCTAACCTAGGGTCCGTTGTTTGGGTTTAGGCTGTTTCCTCCTCTGTTACCAACTGCACCTGTCTTGATGTGCCCGTTGGTACCTGGTTGGGTGTCTGTTGGTCCTCTTTTGTGTTGCGGAGCATCCTGTAGCTAGGGATTCACCCATGTGTGAGGACTACCATCTTGCTTGTCCTCAGAGAAAGCAGAGTTGTTTACCTGTAACAGGTGTTGTCTGAGGACAGCAGGATATTAGTCTTCACATAAGAACATGCCATACTGGGTCAGACCAAGGGTCCATCAAACCCAGCATCCTGTTTCCAACAGTGGCCAATCCAGGCCATAAGAACCTGGCAAGTACCCAAAAACTAAATCTATTCCATGTTACCGTTGCTAGTAATAGCAGTGGCTATTTTCTAAGTCAACTTAATTAATAGCAGGTAATGGACTTCTCCTCCAAGAACTTATCCAATCCTTTTTTAAAACACAGCTAGACTAACTGAACTAACCACATCCTCTGGCAACAAATTCCAGAGTTTAATTGTGTGTTGAGTAAAAAACAACTTTCTCCGATTAGTTTTAAATGTGCCACATGCTAACTTCATGGAGTGCCCCCTAGTCTTTCTATTATCCGAAAGAGTAAATGACCGATTCACATCTACCCATTCTAGACCTCTGATGATTTTAAACACTATCATATCCCCCCTCAGCCGTCTCTTTTCCAAGCTGAAAAGTCCTAACCTCTTTAGTCTTTCCTCAAAGGGGAGCTGTTCCATTCCCCTTATCATTTTGGTAGCCCTTCTCTGTACCTTCTCCATCGCAATTATATCTTTTTTGAGATGCGGCGACCAGAATTGTACACAGTATTCAAGGTGCGGTCTCACCATGGAGCGATACAGAGGCATTATGACATTTTCCGTTTTATTCACCATTCCCTTTCTAATAATTCCCAACATTCTGTTTGCTTTTTTGACTGCCGCAGCACACTGAACCGACGATTTCAATGTGTTATCCACTATGACGCCTAGATCTCTTTCTTGGGTTGCAGCACCTAATATGGAACCCAACATTGTGTAATTATAGCATGGTTTATTTTTTCCCTATATGCATCACCTTGCACTTATCCACATGAAATTTCATCTGCCATTTGGATGCCCAATTTTCCAGTCTCACAAGGTCTTCCTGCAATTTATCACAATCTGCTTGTGATTTAACTACTCTGAACAATTTTGTATCATCTGCAAATTTGATTATCTCACTCGTCGTATTTCTTTCCAGATCACTTATAAATATACTAGCCATTAAGCCCGTTAAAACGGGCGAGATTTCATCGGTCAGACCGGCACGGTTAGAGCCGCTCTGTTCTCCACAACTTACCTTTTCCTTCCATCCTCTCTCACCTCATCTACAACCCCCTTCCCTCTCCCAGCCCTCCTCCACTCTTTTTTCTCTTCTCCAAAACTTCTTACCCTTCCCATTTGTTCAGTCATATCCTCTTCCCTTCCCCTCTCACCTTCCCTTTCCTTCCCCTTCTCCCCTCTCCCTCAGCCCTCCTCCACTCCCTTTTTCTCTACTTCACTTTACCCTTCCCACTACATCCTCTTCCTTCCATCCCTTCTCATCTTCCCTTTCTTTCCCCTCCCACCTCCTCAACCCCTTCCTTCTCCCTCAGCCCTCCTCCACTCCCTTTTTCTCTACTCCACTTTACCCTTCCCACTTACATCCTCTTCCTTCCATCCCTTCTCATCTTCCCTTTGCTTCCCCTCCCACCTCCTCAACCCTTCCCTCTCCCTCAGCCCTCCTCCACTCCCTTTTTCTGTATTCCACAACTCTACCCTCCCCACTTACATCCTCTTCATTCCCCTCCCACCTCCTCCACAACCCCGTCCCTCTCCCTCAGCCCTCCTCCACTCCCTCTTCTTCTCTCTGGCCCGCCTGACACTTAGCTACCGCCGCCGCTGCTCCATGGGAGGTCTCTGGGGGTCTCTCTCTCGCGCGTGCCTCTCCACCGGGCTCGTTGCTGGCCCGCCTGATGCTCGGTGATGAGGCACGCACGAGAGAGAGACTCCCGACAACCTCCCATTTCTGTATCTGCCGCCGTCGCTGCTTCTCCCCGCGCGAGAGAGAGACCCCCCCCAGAGACCTCCTGTGCTACCGCCGCTGCTCCTCCTCGCCGTTTCCAAGACAGCCATCCGCTGGGCTCCCCTCTAACCGACGTGCTCTCGCGCATGCGCAGTAGAGCTGCTCTCTACTGCACATTTGCGGCACGTCGGTCCAAGCCCATTTATAGGGTAGACTGAAAAGTAAAGGTCCCAATACAGATCCCTGACGCACTCCACTGCCCACTCCCTTCCACTGAGAAAATTGTCCATTTAATCCTACTCTCTGTTTCCTGTCTTTTAGCCAGTTTGCAATCCACGAAAGAACATCGCCACCTATCCCATGACTTTTTACTTTTCCTAGAAGCCTCTCATGAGGAACTTTGTCAAATGCCTTCTGAAAATCCAAGTACACTACATCTACCGGTTCACCTTTATCCACATGTATATTAACTCCTTAAAAAAAGTAAAGCAGGTTTGTGAGGCAAGACTTGCCTTGGGTAAAGCCATGCTGACTTTGTTCCATTAAACCGTGATGTTTAGAACACTTTCCACTATTTTTCCTGGCACTGAAGTCAGGCTAACCGGTCTGTAGTTTCCTGGATTGCCCCTGGAGCCCTTTTTAAATATTGGGGTTAGATTAGCTATCCTCCAGTCTTCAGGTACAATGGATGATTTTAATGATAGGTTACAAATTTTTACTAATAGGTCTGAAATTTCATTTTTTAGTTCCTTCAGAACTCTGGGGTGTATACCATCTGGTCCAGGTGATTTACTACTCTTCAGTTTGTCAATCAGGTCTACCACATCTTCTAGGTTCACCGCGATTGGATTCAGTCCATCTGAATCATTACCCATGAAACCTTCTCCAGTACGGGTACCTCCCCAACATCCTCTTCAGTAAACACCGAAGCAAAGAAATCATTTAATCTTTCCTCGATGGCCTTATCTTCTCTAAGGAGATAGAGCAGCTTTTAAACTAGAACAAAGGGGTAAGCCAACAGTCACTCAGCAGCGCATGGTTCGGAGAGAGGTATCTTTAAAGGATACTAATGATGCATTAGAATTAGGGCATCCCCACAGTGAGGCTCCAATAATTAGAAAAATAGTCCAAGTGCCTGTAACTAAAAACTCACCTGAGCTAAAAAATTCTAACTTATCCCTATCAATTAAAAAGCAGAATGAAAATACAAACAAAAAACAAACTTTGAAATGTTTGTATGCTAATGCCAGATGTCTAAGAAGTAAGATGGGAGAATTAGAATGTATAGCAGTGAATGATGACATAGACTTAATTGGCATCTCAGAGACATGGTGGAAACAGGATCCCAGCATTCATCTGACTGCATCCGACTGCATTCGCCCAGCATTCAACCGACTGCATTCGCCCAGCATTCATCTGACTGCATCTGACTGCATTCGCCCAGCATTCAACCGACTGCATTCGCCCAGCATTCATCTGACTGCATCCGACTGCATTCGCCCAGCATTCATCTGACTGCATCTGACTGCATTCGCCCAGCATTCAACCGACTGCATTCGCCCAGCATTCATCTGACTGCATCTGACTGCATTCGCCCAGCATTCAACCGACTGCATTCGCCCAGCATTCAACCGACTGCATTCGCCCAGCATTCATCTGACTGCATTCGCCCAGCATTCAACCGACTGCATTCGCCCAGCATTCTCCTGACTGCATTCGCCCAGTATTTCTTCTGACTGATAAGACTGCTGATACATCTAATCATGGGAATCCTCACAATTCCCATCATCCACAGCCACAAGTGGAGAGCACCTAAGCCCCCCACTCCCCCCCATCACAACCGTCAACAGAGGCTAAGGCCTATCCTGCTGACACCGGTCACCCAATTTCTAGGGCTGACGCTCTTCTCTCTCACGCTTGTTAACGCACAATCCATCTCTAAGAAAACTCATATACTCAATGACTTACTATCCGACGCAAAACCAGACATATGTGCCATCACAGAAACCTGGTTAAAACCCACCGACACCGCTCTAATAAATCAGCTACCCATCCAGGCATACGATCTTCTCTCCATACCCAGACACAAAAAAAGAGGAGGTGGACTTCTCCTTGCAGCCAAAAAATCACTAGGTCTGGCTTTGCAGACCTCAAATAACCTATCAAACATCGAATTTGCGCTCTTCAAATTGAAACACCTGACGATTGGTTTAATTTATGCCCCTCCTGGAATACTGGAATCAGACCCATCATCAATCATAGAACTCACAGCAAAACACCTAAAATCCAGTAATCCTACCATACTCATGGGAGATTTTAACCTCCACGTAGATGTCCAACCTCAATCCACCAACTGTAAAACTCTTCTCGCCTCGCTCAGCAATATGGGTTTTAGACAGATTGTGACAGAACCAACCCACAAAGCAGGTCATACGTTGGACCTTATCTTCATAAACGATGGAATCACAACACACAACATCCCCACTTGCCTTCCAGTACCATGGACAGACCACAGAATCATAACATCGGTGTTAGAAATAAAGGAGATCTCCCCGCAATCCACACAATCAATAGCCATCTCCATCAGGAAACAATGCTCTGGAGACCAACTCAGTGAACAACTGGCCAAGGAACTAGTGCATCTGGACCTCTCCAACGCCAACTCAGCGACTTCTTCATGGACCAACATCACTAAAAAGGTTGCAGACCAAATGTGCCCCATGACGACTAAATATATCAACCCTAACAAAGACAACAGGAAACCTTGGTTCACTCCTGAGCTGAAAAAACGCAAACATGAATTGAGATCCAAGGAACAAAATTGGCGAAGAAACCCATCTTCAACCACCCTCCTCATCTACAAAGAGTGCCTCAACTCATACAGAAATGACATCAACAAAACCAAGAGAGAATTCTTCTCCAAAAAGATCCACCACCTCATATTTGATTCAAGAGCACTTTTCTCATACGTTTCTACCCTTACTAAACCTCCTGCGCCTACCATTCCAGACGACCAAGCTCTCAACAAAGCGAATGAACTAGCTGCCTTCTTCGACAACAAAATCACATCACTCCTAGCCCCCCTCAAAGGAGCAGCTACACTTCCAAACCACATTCAACAATCAGCTCACTCAACCGCTCAACAATCTTTGGACACAACAGATCAACAGCCTCCGCACTCAACCGCCCAACAATCATTGCACTCAACCACCTTACAACCCAACACAACCCCATCAGTGCTGGACAAGTTTGATCCCACATCTACTTTAGAAATAGAGAACATTCTCAAAAAAATAAAACCTTCCTCTCACCCATCGGACCATATCCCTTCAAACACCCTGAGTATGATCACCAACACCATAGCCAAACCTGTTGCAGACATCATCAACTGCTCTCTCACTCAAGGTCAAGTTCCCAACCAACTCAAGTTAGCCATGCTCAAACCGCTCCTCAAAAAACCCAACCTTCCCACCTCAGATCCAGCCAACTTCAGACCTATAGCAAACCTCCCTATGTTAGCCAAAACTATGGAAAAAGTGGTTAACAAACAACTTTCAGACTTTCTTGAAGAAAATAACATCCTCACCCCAAACCAATTTGGTTTTCGTAAGACTAGGAACACAGAATCGCTATTAGCCTCACTATCAGACACCATTATCTTTAATCTAGAAAAAGGCCAACCTTGCCTCCTCGCTCTCCTGGATCTCTCTTCAGCGTTCGATACTGTAAACCACCCATGCCTCCTGCAACGCCTAACAGACATTGGCATTACAGGAGCAGCATTCAACTGGTTCAAATCTTTTTTGGAGGACAGATCATACAAGGTCAGGATAAATAACAAAGAGTCTCGTGCCATCGAATCTAAAAGGGGAGTTCCGCAAGGTTCATCCCTCTCCCCGACTCTCTTCAATATATATCTTCTCCCTCTCTGCCAATTACTCACCAACCTCAAGCTTATACACTTCCTATATGCGGATGACATACAAATCCTCATCCCTATAGAGGACACACTACACAAAGCCATGTCACACTGGAGTAAATGTCTCGCAGCTATCAACAACCTTCTCACCAGCCTCAACCTAGTCTTAAACACAAACAAAACTGAAATCCTCATTATAGCACCGGAAAACTATGTCCCATCCACTCCTCCGAACGCCAACCAAAGTCCGGATACCTTTTCTCAACAAGTAAAGGACCTGGGAGTCATCTTAGACTGTGGATTCAGCTTCAACAAATTCGTCAATAACACAACAAAAGAATGTTTCTTTAAACTACAAACCTTAAAGAAACTAAAACCACTCCTTCTGTACAGAGATTTCCGCATGGTTCTACAAGCCATCATACTCCCAAAACTGGACTACTGTAACTCTCTCCTCCTTGGCCTACCAGCTTGCACCACAAAACCACTTCAGATGGTCCTGAATGCCTCGGCAAGAATTCTCTCAAATGCCAAAAAAAGAGACCATATCACCCCAATCCTGCATCATCTACACTGGCTCCCGATAAAATACAGGATCCAATTCAAGTCCTTAATGATGATACATAAGGCCTTACATAATATCGCTCCACTCAATTTAACATTTCAAATTCAGCTACACACATCAGTGAAACCAACTAGAAGCGCATATCAGTACAGACTAACCACACAACAGGCGAAATCCTCTCTGAGGAAACGTGCTCTATCCACAGCGGGCCCTTCTCTCTGGAACTCGCTCCCTCCGGACCTTCGCCTTGAACCGTGCCACGCTACATTTAAAAAGAAACTTAAGACTTGGTTGTTCGAACAAGCTTTCCCATAGAACTAATGAGCAAGAAAAAAGGCATTTCATATCCTCCGTATCTTCCCCAGCTTATATTATATACCTTTTCTCAAATTAACTATTTTATGTTTATTTATGTTTATTTATGTTTTCTCAAATTAACTATGTTCAATGTAAACCGCTAAATGTTCAATGTAAACCGCTAAATGAAGCGATAGTTACGGTTCCTTAGCGATAGTTTTGGTTCCTTGTAAACCGGGGTGATATGTATACTATACAGGAACCCCGGTATATAAATTCTTTAAATAAATAAATAAATAAATAAACCAATGGGACAGTGCTATACTGGGGTACAAATTATATCGCAATGACAGAGAGGAGCACTCGGGAGGAGGTGTGGCGCTTTATGTCCGGGATGGCATAGAGTCCAACAGGATAAACATCTTGCATGAGACTAAATACAAAATTGAATCTTTTTGGGTAGAAATCCCTTGTGTGTCGGGGAAGACTATAGTGATAGGGGTATACTACCGTCCACCTGGTCAAGATGGTGAGATAGACAGTGAAATGCTAAGAGAAATTAGGGAACCTAACCAAATTGGTAGTGCAGTAATAATGGGAGACTTCAATTACCCCAATATTGACTGGGTAAATGTATCATTGGGTCACGCTAGAGAGATAATGTTCCTGGATGGAATAAATGATAGCTATATGGAGCAATTGGTTCAGGAACCGACGAGAGAGGGAGCAATTTTAGATCTAATTCTCAGTGGAGCACAGAACTTGGTGAGAGAGGTAACGGTGGTGGGGCTGCTTGGCAATAGTGATCATAATATGATCAAATTTGATTTAATGACTGGAAGAGGAACAGTGTGCAAATCCAAGGCTCTGGTGCTAAACTTTCAAAAGGGAAACTTTGATAAAATGAGAAAAATTGTTACAGGCACTTGGACTACTTTTCTTATTATTGGAACTTCACTGTCGGGATGCCCTAATTCTAATGCATCATTAGTATCCTTTGAAGATACCTCTCTCCGAACCATACGCTGCTGAGCAACTGTCGGCTTTCCACTTTGTTCTAGTTTAAAAGCTGCTCTATCTCCTTTTTAAAGGTTAGCGCCAGCAGTCTGGTTCCACCCTGGTTAAGGTGGAGCCCATCCCTTCGGAAGAGACTCCCCCTTCCCCAAAAGGTTCCCCAGTTCCTAACAAAACTGAATCCCTCTTCCTTGCACCATCGTCTCATCCATGCATTGAGACTTCAGAGCTCTGCCTGCCTCTGGTGACCTGCGCGTGGAACAGGGAGCATTTCAGAGAATGCTACCCTGGAGGTTCTGGATTTAAGCTTTCTACCTAAGAGCCTAAATTTGGCTTCCAGAACCTTCCTCCCACATTTTCCTAAGTTGTTGGTGCCCACATGTACCACGACTGCCAGCTCCTCCCCAGCACTGTCTAAAATCCTATCTAGTTGACGCGTGAGGTCCGCCACCTTTGCACCAGGTAGGCATGTTACCAGGTGATCCTCACGCCCACCAGCCACCCAGCTGTCTACATTCCTAATAATCGAATCACCAACTATGACGGCCGACCTAACCCTTCCCTCCTGGGCAGTAAGCCTTGGGGAGATATCCTCAGTGCGAAAGGACTGGAGAGCAGGTCCTTGCTAAAGGATCCTTTCCTGCTGCACCAGGTTGATGCTCTCCAATCATGAGACCTTCTTCCTCCAAGGCAGCACCAGGGCTGCCAGTCTGAAGTTGGGACCTGGCTACTGTGTCCCTGAAGGTCTCATCTATAAAGCTCTCTGTCTGCCTCAGTCTAACTTCAGTTAGTCAGCCGGAGTGTCTCACTGCTCTCTTGATTAACAAATGTTGGTACCTATTCAAACCAAATCACACTACCTCAACACCTTTCCAAGGTGAGTAACTGAACTGAACTTTTCAACCTTTTTACTTAGGTATACACTGCTCCTAGCTTATTTCTAGTTTCTGGCTACTTTTTGTGGTTTTTTTTGTTTTTTTGTGTGATTATTTTTTAAATACAAACACTCAGTTCTGCTTACTAGCTGCTTTACAGACTTTTAAAAATAAACACACTACCTACTGCTTACTAGCTGCCTTATTGACTATTTAAAATTACAAACAGTCTAACTTGTTTATTCACTGCCTTACTGATTATTAAAAGCACAAACACACTAAATAATATTCCCAAATAGTTAACTTTGCCCCAATACTTTTAGAAAAGACAATGTCCCAAGCAAAAAAAAAAACTTACTGATTCCTTTCAGCCACCAGCAAGGTGATCCTCTCCTCTCAGTGCTCCTACTGGAAATCCACCCACCACCCCGTGGAGTTGGGTTTCTCCTATTTTTTTAATTTTTCATAATTCTATGCTACAAGACTGAAGAGGACTGAAGAGGAATCCCGGGTGGACGCAGGGTATAGGGCATGCTGGGCATGCTCAGTGTGCCTGCTAAAAGTTTCTAGATTATTGCTTTGTTTAACAAAACATTCAGGGATGGTCCCTGGGCTTTTTCATTGTGTTGTTAGAAGCACAAAATGATTTAATTTATTCCACTTACTTGCGTCTCTTGCAACTTCCTTTGACAAAATAAATATATTGTAAATTCCTTAACCTGCTTAGGCAACCACTGCTTTTGAAAAAATAATTGTGGATCTTATGTGCACCTTCCATAAGCCCCTTTGATTAGAGATTAAAATGGAAAAAAGCAGGGATGACTTTTCCTTTTGTACCCACCAAAATCTCTTGAACCCCCTCATTCCCAACACCCTTTCAATATCCCACTCATATCTCCATCTTTCTCTTACCTTTTTCGTTAAATTCTCTCTATCCTCATCCATTCCACTTTCTCCATCTTCCTCTTTACCTTCCTCCTTTTACTCATGTCCCCTCCACGTGTCTCTGTACCTCAACTCCCTCTCTACCTTCCTATTTTCACCCCATTAACTTCTTCCAGTTCCTCTCCCACAGCTTTCCTTCTCCTTCCTTATACTTGAATCTTTTAAAATTCTCTCCTACTCTTATTTCAAGTGCCTTTCCATATTTTTACAGGCACTTCTTTTCCCTTCCCCTTCCTCTACCTTTTCATGTCGTTCTTATTCCATATGCCTACAGGTTCCTCTTCTCACTTAGTTTACTATCACCTTTATTTTTCATGTTCTCTCCCTCTCGGGCTGCAAAAGCTAGAACATATTGCATGCTTCCAGTCTCTCCAACTGCTGCTGCCCATTAGCATGCTTCCTTTTGAAATAGGAAGCACATGGGGAAGGAGGAGGAACAACAGGCACAAGCACTGTGTTGCTGCTCTACCATTATTCTGATTGTTGTGGGGGCCTGGATGTGCCATCTGTGGGATAGACTCTGCTATAATGTAGTAGTTAATCTCCTCTCCTCCCCCTAGCAGTTCTTGCAACCCTCATGTTGACAACTTCTACTTTGTATCCCTCCTAGGCATGGCTTCTCATTCTCCATTTCTTCTAAGACAATTTTGCATTTCCATTAACATCATACCTTGAATTACTCATAGAAGCAATGACTCATAATAGAGTCACCGCATTATAGTTTTGCCAGTTGATGACTTCTCTTTTTCAGCCACTTCATAGGAGTCAGAAATCTGTTTTCTTGCTTGCAGTTTCTAGCAAAGTACAGTGATGGAATTATGCAGCACACGATAAACATTTTGTACACATTTTCAGGTAAGAGTGGTACATCAATAAACATCTCTGATATATCCCTTTGTGCAAAAAAGTCAACAGACAGGGTAACACTGGATATCCAATATCACCTACATAATCAAAACAAGAAGGACATACATTTTTTAAAATATTTACTTCACATTTGAGTCTCAACATTACAAAGAAGACTATCTCTTTCATACCTACCTAGAGGAGCTGCTGTTTGAGTATTCCATTTTTAAGTATGCTTTGTTTTTGTGTAGATATTACAACAAGACCTACAAATCCTGGCCCAACCACCAGTATTCTTTGTTTACAAGTCATATAAATGTTAAAACTGCTTTAATAATGTTCTACATCTAACTTGCCAGTGCTTATGTTCTTTCCTAGTTTCCTCAAATGGAAGTAGATTTGAAGGAGGAAAATAGGAAAGATTATAACACACTAGCAAGTTAGATGTAAAATAATAAAGCAGACCAAGAAAGAATTTGAAAAAAAAAGCTTGGTATACAGGCAAAAACTGCTAAGAATGTTTTCAAATACATTCAAAGCAAGAAGCTTTGGAAGACTAGATGACCAGTGAGTAAAAGGGGCACTCAGGGAGGTCAAAGACATTGCAGAAAAACTAAATTAATTCTTTGTTTCAATCTTTGCTGAAGAAGATAATGGGGAGCTATCCAAAATGTTTTGGTGATGATTCAGAGGAACCAATGCAAATCATTGTGACAATGGAAGATGTAATACAGCAAACTGATAAACTAAAGAGTAAAAACATTGCAAGAACTGCCATATTGGATCAGACCAAGAGCCCAACAAGCCAGGTATCCTGTTTCCCAACAGTGGCCAATGCAGATCAAAAGTGCCTGGCAGGATCCCCAATATTAGATAGATCCCTTGTTTCTTATGCCCAGAGGTAAGCAGTGGCTTTCTTAAAGTCTACCTGATTAATAATGTTTTATGTACTTTTCTATTAGGTAGATAAATCAAGAAGGTGCAAAACAATAATCCCTAACTAAATACAATAGTAATTGTAACAAAAGGGAGTAGTAATAAAATTATAACAATCTTTTAATATAAATTTTCACAAAATATAAAAATAAATTTTAAAGACCTGATTTATACATGTGATTACAATATACAAATAAATCCTGAAAATATGCCCCCCCCCCCAAAAAAAAAAAGCTGTACTCTGGTGAAACTGGCCTCTGTTGGGGTATGAACATTTTTGGGGGTTAAAAATCTTGTTGGCTATATCCTATAACACATTGAGGTAAAATATTTGGTTGACTGCATCAAATAATGAATATTTCTAAAAAAGAACCTTATGTTTCATATTCATTTGGGAGAAGTGCAAAACCAATACCACTTCAGTGTTCATATTTATCGTTTATGGTTTTTAAATTAAGTATACATGTATGTGTGTTGTGCGGATATATGATTGTTTGCTATATGGTTGAGAGCTGTTTTACTCTATAATTGTTTAATATTTACATATGTTTAGCAAGTATTTTGGGGGCATATTTTCAGGGTTTATTTATATATTGTAATCAATTGTATAAATTAGGAGAACTCTTGGCGTACTGCAACACTTCGGCCATACAGGGAAGTTCGCTTTACTTCTGCTGTCTTTTTGGCTTTTTGTCTGGTAAAGTTTAAAAAAAAATGTTTTTAGTAAAAAAAAAAAAAGAAAGCAACCGGCAGAGTGGCAGCATTGCAGCAGCCAAGAATGCTTTGGGAGATAATCCGGCCAAGTTTTATTTATGGTGGAGTTCTCGGGCGGCAGTGCTTTTTAGCCATGTGCTCAGGCCTACGTGACTGCCGCTCATCCGGTCATGCGCATGCATTACTCTCGCACACCAGACTCTACTCCAGATATCTCTCTGAAGGAGAGGACGGCTCAGGGCAGGCAAAGCGGCAAGGCAAGCAAAAATCAAGTGCAGGGGTACGAACACCCATTAGGCATGGGAATGGCAGCAGTCTTTACTTCGGCTGAATATACTTCAGAGTCTTTGAGGGGGTCGTAAGATTTCCCTCCTCCTTTGGTCCTGCAGTTCAGAGCCCTGCAAGCAGGAGGGAGCCTAATTCTGATGAGGAGGGGGGACTTCATCAGGGAGAAGTCTGAGGACTTTGCTGTGTTTTCCTCATATGTTGTGCTTACCTTATGCATAAGCCATACTTGGCCAGGAAAGTAGCAGGACAGCAGTCAGCTCGGTCTCAGGGATCCCTTGGAACATGTCCTGGTAAAAGACCTAGGAGTTTGAGAGATCAGATTCCTAGGTGGACTCAGAGGGTCCTGGGTATGGCGGCACGTCCAATTAGTCCGAATGAAGACTCTGAGGAGTCAGAGGAAGTAATACTGCCAGTAACTGTCTATCCTGATGCTGCTGCTGCTAATACTAGCCCAGATGTGGTGGAGCCAGATGAAGGGCTGGGCCAGGTCCCTGCGCTGAAGAGGACAACCCTAAAATGGTACATCTGCAAGGAGGAGCTGTGGCTCCTGATCCCCCATGTTCTAGAAGAGTTGGGGATCAAGGTTTCTCAAGAGGAGTCTAGTCAAGAAGGGGTGGACCCAGTCATGGATGGCCTAAGGACTCCAGCGAATGCTTTTTCTTTTCACAAATCTATGAAGAAGTTAGCAGTCAGGGAGCGGGATACTCCAGAGACAGGCCTGAAAGTTGGCCAGATGGCCAAATTGTACCCATTGCCTGAAGATACACTTGAGCTTTTGGCGCTTCCAAAGATGGATGTGTCAGTGGGCACTAAGAAGACTATGCAAGACAGAAAATTGGAAATTCATCTCAAAAAGATTTCTGGGGTGTCTGCGTTAGGCATATATGCTGCCATTTGCAGTAGCTTTATGCAGAGGGCTAGCCTGAGCTGGGTGCAGCAATTGCAGGCTACGAGGCTGCTGTCTACATCTGAGGCTAAGCAGGGGAACTGTCTGGAGGTGGTAGTGGCTTATGTCGCTGATGCCTTGTATGACCTTCTTCGAGAATTATGATTTCAGCGGTCTCGGCCAGGCATCTCCTTTGGTTAAGGAACTGGTTAGTGGATGTTTGGTCCAAATCATGTTTAGGAACATTGCCTTTCAAGGGAAAACTCCTATTTGGAGAGGGGACTTGGAAAAGCTAATCAAGTGTCTCAGTGAGACCAAGGGGGCATAGGTTGCCAGAGGATAAGCCAAAAGGAGGCGTTCCTATTTGGGGTGTTCCCGATTCCGACCAAATAGAAAGTTTCATCAGAGTAGGCCTCCGACAGGAGCCGAGAAACAGTTGGAAGGCAACAATCCTGGGGCCAGTAAACCAAACCAAAATGGCCTTAGCCAGAGATCTGGTAGAGCTAAGACCTCTCAAAGAAGAGAGGCAGGTCCACTCCTCTGTTCCTCTTATTGGAGGATCTGTCTCTGTTTTACAAGGAGTGGGCCAAAATCATGACAGACCAGTGGGAACTAAGCATGATAAGAGACGGTTATGTGTTAGAATTCTCTCAGCCGTTACGAGACTTGTTCATGGTATCTCCTTGTGCCCCATTCAACAAAAGGAAGATGGTCCAAGAAACCGTGAATCATTTACAGAGGCTGGGAGCCATCGTTCCCATGCCTACAGGAGAGCAAAGAACCGGAAGATATTCCATACTTTTCATGACAGCAAAAAAAGGAAGGGTCCTTCTGTCCAATTTTGGATTTTAAAAAGGGAATGTGGCTCTCTTCCACGTTTTTTCATTGAAACCCTGCGCTTGATCATCACAGCAGTTTGCAAAGGAGAGTTGCTGGCTTTCCTAGATTTGATCAAGGGATACCTACACATAGCAATCCACCCAGATCACCAGTGATTCCTGAGATTCATAATCCTTGGGAGGCATTTTCAGTTTTGTGCCCTTTTGGATTGGCAATAACTCCACATACCTTCACCAAGGTGATTGTGGTTATGGCAGCGACGCTCAGAAAGAAGGGCGTACTGGTTCACTCGTATCTGGACAACTGGCTCATTCGGGTGAAGTCGGAAATCCTCTGCAGACAAGCTGTGTCTCGGGTCCTGCAGCAGTAGTCATTAGGCTGGGTGATTAATCTTTGACACTTATACCAATATCAACTGCTTATATGATGTGACTATGACAAAGTAATTCAAAATACCATCATAAGCGGAAGCTGTGGTTTTTTGTATTTTATGATTTTTTTGGATAGTGGGAGGAGACCTCATATACTGATATAGAGAGTACTGTATTCATGTACTCACACTATCAAGTGGTAAATTCCACAAAACCGTTTCATTGGCATTTCATGTTTGCCATATTTCAGGATATATAATCATTGGTCTCTTAACCCTCTTTTTTTGTTAAATAAAAGTTAAAAGTTTATGCTTGTTAAACAAATGAACAAAACAAAGTTAAAAGTTTATGCTTGTTAAACAAACGAACAAAACAAAAAACAAAAAAAGAGGGTTAAGTTAACAATGATTATATATCCTGAAATATGGCAAACATGAAATGCCAATGAAACGTTTTTGTGGAATTTACCACTTGATAGTGTGAGTACATGAATACGTCCCTCTATCCAGAAAAATCATAAAATACAAAAAGCCACAGCTTCCACTTATGATGTTATTTTAGATTACTGGGTGATTAATCTGGCAAAGAGTCATTTCACCACTTCTCAAGTTTTGGAGTTCTTAGGAGAGCACTTCAATACCAGGATAGGGAAGGTTTTTCTCACTGAAGGTTGCTTAATCAAACTCCACATGCAGGTTTGTAGGCTACTGATTGCTGCGGTGCCCAGGGTCTTGGGACTACCTTCTGGTTTTAGGCTCTATGGCATCGACAACTGAGTTAGCTCCTTGGGTCTTTGCGCACATGCAGTCTCTGCAGAAGTCTCTTCTTTCTCGGTGGGATCCACAGTTGCAGCAGTTTCATCTTCCGCTGTCTTTCGAGGAGGCTGCCAGGTCCAGTCTTTCATGATGGCGTGATCCAGCCCATCTGAGTCGCAGAGTGGACTTGGATGCTCCAGGCTGGGTGGTAGTTACCACTGATGCCAGTCTCTCCAGATGAGGTACAGTGTGCCAGGGTCAGTCAGCCCAGGGGCAGTGGTCCAAGGATGAGGCATCCTGGTCTATCAATCAGAAATGAAGGTGGCGCGTTTTGCATTGCTTGCTTTTCTGCCTCTGTTACGCGATCGCCTGTTGTGCATCTTGTCAGACAACGTGACCACTGTGGCTTATATCAATCAACATGGGGAAGCAAGAGTCAGGCGGTGGCCCTGAAGTTATTTCCCTGGGCAGAATGGCATCTCACGTTGCTAGTGGTGTTCTCATAGCTGGAGTGGACAGTGTTCAAGCAGATTTTCTCAGTTGCCAGAGGCTAGACCCCCAGGGAGTGGGAGCTGTTGGAGGAGGCAATGGCTCTTCTGTGTCACAGGTGGAGCATTCCCCGCCTGGACTTGATGGCGTCTTAATGGAATGCCAAGGCACCTCGCATCTATAATCACAAAAGAGGATGTTGATGCCCCAATTCTACCTTGGGCCCGAGGAATTCTTCTTTATGTGTTCACCCTGTTGCAATTGGTGGGCAAGGTGCTAGAGCAGATAGAAAATCATCTGGAAGAGGTGATCCTGGTGGCACCGGTGTGGCCACAGTGGCTGTGTTTGTGGACCTGATCAATCTGGTGGTAGATGGACCGTTGCGACTCGCACATCTACCAAGGCTTCTTTGTCAGGGTCCAATATTTTCAGATCAGGTGGATCAATTTTGTCTCGTGGCTTGGCTTTTGAAGGGATATTTGGAGGATGTCATTCCCACCTTGTTACAGGCTAGTCCACTTACTTGTCTTATGTGAGGATATGGAAAGTCTTTGAGACCTGGTGTACGAATCAGGGAGAAAGACCTACTCAGGCATCAGTAGCACACATCTTAACCTTTTTGCAGAAAGGGTTGGTGAAAGGCTTGGCCTTTAACTCCCCCAAGGTGCAGGTGGCAGCTTTGGACTGTCTTTGTGTCAAGGTGCATGGAATGTCTTTGGTCGCTCATCTGGATATGGTGCGATTTCTTCAGGGGGCAAAACATTTGCATCCTTTGGTGCAGAAAATATGTCCTTCCTGGAATCTTAACTTGGTCCTAAGAGGGATGTTTGTGGCACTTTTTGAGCCTTTAAGGGAGGGCAACTATAAAGGATCTCACTCTGAAGGTAGTTTTTCTAGTGGCGATTTGTTTGGACCAAATAATTTCTGAGCTTCAAGCATTGTCATGTAGAGATCCTTTTTGAAGAACTCAGATTCCGGGATCTCGTTGCATACAGTACCCTCTTTTCTCCCAAAGGTTGTATCGGCATTCCATTTGAGTCAGACGATAGAGATTCCAGCTTTCCCAAATTTGGAAGTCAATGCCGCACTCAAGGGATCTGCAACTTTTGAATGTAAAGCGAGCTCTGTTACATTACCTCAAAATCACCAATTGCTTCTGAGTGTCTGACCATCTCTTTGTGCTATGGAGTGGGACTAAGAAGGGGCAGAAAGCCTCAGAATCCATAATTGTGTGGTGGTTGAAGGAAGCTATAGGTGCGGCTTAAATCTGTAAGGCGCAGCCTGTCTCATTTGAATTTAGGGCTCACTCTACTCGGTTGCAGGCAGCTTTTTGTACTGAATGCCAGCAGATGTCGACGCAGGAGATTTGTCAGGCGGCCACTTGGAAGTCATTGCACACTTTCACTAGACATTATTGTTTGGACGTCCATGCTCCAGAGGCAGTGGACGTTGGTGAGAGTGTTTTTCATGCGGAACTTTTTCAGTCCCACCCTAGTTATTTATTTTATTTATTTTATTTATTAACTTTTATTTACCGACATTCGTGCAGCACATCATGCCGGTTTACAAATAACTCAGGTGGGCGATACAATAAAATAGTGGAATTCCAATAGTTAGGGAAACTTGGGCACATCCCAGCAGTCTGGACTGATCTGGGTATGAACAGGAAAGGAAAACTGATTCTTACCTGCTAATTTTCATTCCTGTTATACCATTGATCAATCCAGAATCCCACCCTAGTTGTGAAGGAGAGACCACTCGTACTTCTTTTGTATATATACTGCAGAGTTGCTCAGGATTTCAGGATTGTTCTCCTGTTTTGTGGTTGGAAACATAGGATATTTCCATTGTGGAGTTTTGTCTTTTCTCTTACTCGTTTTGGGAGGTTGTTCAATTACATTAGGGTTCTTATGGTATGCATCTTCGCTTTGGTACAGGTCAATACTTAGGGTCTGCAGGTGGCACACCAGATTTTATGGCCGTGTCTGTAAAACTTTCTTTGTCTCCATCTGCTAGAAGGGAGGCAAAACCCAGAAGTCTGGACTGATCCATGGTATTCCATGAATGAAAATTAACAGGAAAGAACCACTTTTCCTATGTGTATCATGTTGCATGTTTCCATGTTCAATTTCATCTGCCATTTGGATGCCAGTCTTGTAAGGTCCTTCTTCAACTTGTCTGTCTACTTGTGATTTAACAACTCAGAATAATTTTGTGCACATTTGATCACCTCACTCATTGTTCCCTTTTCCAGATCATTTATAAGTATATTAAAAAGCACTGATCCCAGAACAGATCCATAGGTCACTCCACTATTTACCTTCCTCCATTGAGAATACTTACCATTTAGTCCTTCTCCATGTTTCCTGCATTTAACTAGTTTGCAATCCACAACAGAACATTGCCTCCTATCCCTAATTTTTTTTAGGAGTCTTTCATGAGGGACTTTGTCAAATGCCTTTTGAAAATCCAAATACACTATATCCACTGGCTCACTATTATCCATATGCTTATTAACCCCTTAAAAAATGTAACAGATTAATGATGCAAGATTTCCCTTTGGTAAATCCATGTTGGCTGTGTCCCATTAAACCATGTCTGTCTATGTATTCTGAAATGTTGTTCTTTAGAATGGTTTCTACAATTTTCCCAGCACTGAAAACAGGCTGACTTGTCTATAGTTTCTTGGATCACTCATGGAACCCTTTTTAAAGATTGGTGTTACATTGGCCACATTCCAATCTTCAGGTACAAAAGACAGTTTTAACGATAGGTTACAAATTACTAGTAATAGATCTGCAATTGCATTTTTTAGTTCTTTCAGAACTCTGGGATGTATTCACTTCAGGGTTCTAATAGAACTCAAATATGGAATTACAAATCTGTTAATAGTAATCTGTAACTTACCTGAACAGTACCTGAATTCTGGAAGAAAGGCAATGTAATGCCAAATTTTAAAAAGGGCTTTAGGGATAATCAGAAAAATATAGACCAGGGACCCTCATGTTTTTGTCCAGCAAAATGGTAGAATCAATACTTAACAGCAAAATTATTGGCCATATGGATAGACATAGTTTAATAGGGAAGAGCCAACATGAATTTTACAAAGGGAAATTGTGCCTTACGTAAACATATTAGAAATGCCATGCTGAGTCAGACCATATCCATCAATTCCAAAAAGTAGATCTGTTTGTTTCTTGTTATTCCTAGGGATAGTAATGGCTTTCCTTAGGCTATCTGGCTAATAAGAGAAAAGAGAGAAAAAAGTGAGACGAAATACATGTCAGAAGCAGTTTAGCCCACTGGGGAACCAGCAGGAATAGTGCTGTGGAATGTTGGAGTGTAAATACTCACTGGAAGAGAAGAGATGAGCATCAGTAGCAAGTCAAGTGATGGCAGAGACGAGGGGAAGCATCTGCACTAGAAGGAAGGGTAGAAGTGAAACCACTATTTCCGCACACTGCAGCAGTATGTGACGACAATTCACCCACCTGCAAATGGAATAGAAAAAAAAAATCAGAAAAGGAATGCTGAAGACATCCAGTGCCCATCGGGAACCAGATAGAATAGTTCTGGTTAAATGTTGGCGTAAAGAGAAGAGACGAACTTCGGTGGTGGGTCCTGTGATGGCAGAGATGAGTGAGAAAAGCATCTGCATAGAGACGAGGCATCCAAATGAAAGAAGTGTCTGCACCAGAAGAAAGAACAGGAACATAGCCACCATCTGTGCATACTGTAGCAACAAGTGTCGATGATGCACCATTGGAAAATAAAACCTCTCCCGCCATGCAGCCCTATGAAGACAGTGTTGGGCTCAGAGACAGTCATTGGTGGTCCAGCATGGCAGATGACATTGGTGGGCCAGGTGGGGTTCAGGGACTGTCATTATGATAGTGATACGTATTTTATTAAATACTAAAATAATTATAACAAGCCTTCTGACTACAGTGGCCAACAGTTTGTGACAGTACAAATCAACATCCTGGCAATCAAATATTGGAGGATCACAGCTCATCAGCCACCACGTGGCTGCAGTTCAAATGTCTGTTTTGTTTATTTCCATGTTCTTATTGATTTTGTTTCAATTGGATGTCAACAATGGTTTTTGGTGAGATGTGCATCACTTTCGGAGGTCTACAGTAATCTGTAAAGTCCTTCATAAATGTTCTTAAATAAAATGTGAATGCTGGTTGTTACATGTAAGACTTGAAATCATTGAAAATGCAGATATTCAAACATCATAATAGTATTTGGAATGGTCACTTTGAAACTTTAGTCCAACATTGGATTAAAAGGTAAACTGTACTGACAATTTTTTGTTTTGCAGTGGGTGATATGCAGTAAAGATGGGGATTTAAATCAAGTTCTTGTATGGAAGGAACAGTGATGAATTTTTGAATTGGTACAATTAGTCTACAAGGTTTGAATGTAAAAGTGGTGTGGGCTTTTTATTTTTTTTATTTTGATGGGGAATATATTTTTTTTACGTTCCTGTTATACTATTGGGGTAACCAGGTTATCTGACATGGTGAATGTGACTTTTATAAAGAAATGTGAGAATTGAGACTTTAATGATCGTGTGATTTGAATGGAAAGAGAAATTTTGAGCTACAGAGTTTGCTTTATTGGGCAAGAAAAGATTTCTAGAACTAGAAAAATGTATCTTTGGTTGATTTATTTTGTATAATAAAAAAAAGGAACATGGTCTTGTTAGTTTGTTTTACTGACTTGTCTACAAATACAAATGGAGGACAAATAATTCTAAACCGTGCCCTAGGATCATTGGTAGTGCAAGTCAATTTTATTATTTTCAACATTTCTTTATAATCCTTTGTGAACATATTTTCTGTGAAGCTTCTCCTTCCTCAAAACCTGAACCTTGAAATTATATTGGTTCTATCACAAACCTCCATCAAACTAGATACCCTCCAGTGCCCATCACTGATAATACAAAATCCAAAAACATTCTTATATCAAAATATTTTTGTTCTTTTTCTTTATATATATATATATATATATATATATTTATAAATATAGAAAGCTAAGGCCAGTGTCCTGTGCGCGCAATACAGTAAACTAAAATATTTAAATTAGGGCCAGCGGTAAAAAGAGGCGCTAGGGACACTAGCGCCTCTTTTTGGACAGGAGCGGCAGCTGTCAGCGGTTTGACAGCCGACGCTCAATTTTGCCGGCGTCCGGTTTGCAAGCCGCGGGCCCATTTCAAATTTTTTTTTTTTTAAACTTTCGGGACCTCTGACTTAATATCGCAATGATATTAAGTCGGAGGGTGCACAGAAAAGCAGTTTTTACTGTTTTTCTGTGCACTTTCCCGGTGCCGGCAGAAATTAGCACCTACCCAAAGGTAGGCGCTAATTTCTGAAAGTAAAATGTGCGGCTTGGCTGCACATTTTGCTTTCTGAATCGCGCGGGAATACCTAATAGGACCATCAACATGCATTTGCATGTTGCGGGTGCTATTAGGTTCGGGGGGGGGTGGACGCGCGTTTTCGACGTGCTATTACCCCTTACTGAATAAGGGGTAAAGCTAGAACGTCAAAAACTCGCGTCCAATCGCGGGTTAACAATGCGCTCCACCGGAGCGCACTGTACTGTATCGGCCTATTAGGAAGTAATTTTGAAAAAAGGTTTTATACATGTAAATGTAACATATCGTAGCAATTTAAAAAATCCATTTATGCGCATAGGGATGGTAACTTTCATACCTGTGCACGGGCGAACATGTGCACACGTTTGGCGGTTCGCACTCAGGAACTCAGCCATTTTATAACATATGAGCGCATGTTATAAAATAGTCTTGCCACTCGCACAAGTGCGCTGAATTTTAAGTGTGTGTACACATATACATGCAAATCCTGCTTCTAATATATAAGTGGGGGATTTTAAAAGGGCCATGTGCCTATGCCATTGCCAGAAAAACTAATTCATCTCCAGTTTGCCCCTTAGTTTAAATGCCTTTACATCCCCACAGTTAGCCCCAACCCTTCAAACCCCACATATCTACCTAGTTTATTTTTTTAAACTTATATAACATCCATAGCAGAAGGAGGCCTTGGCATGCACCAGATCATTTAAATACTTATGTGCATATGTGCCGTCCAGACCATGCCCATACCTCGCCTCTTTTAGTAAACTTCTGAGATGTGCGCGCTGCAGCATTTACACGCGTATCCGGGTAGCTTTTAAAATCTGCTCGGCGCAGACAAGACTGACATAGTCACACATCCCCTAATTGATGCGCTCATCAGGTTTCTGAAATTCACCCTAAATTGCATAATCACACTAATATCCTATGGACAATTCAATGGCATATAGTGTAGCAATTTTCAACAGCCTGCTTATACGGGTAAAGTGCATTTGCACATAACCCAGTTTTAATCATGTAAATGCTTTTTCAAATCAGGCCCTTGTCTTTCCCCTTTTGAGGGAAGAACCCGAAAACATGGGTCTATTCCTGGCACATTACCTCCTCCCACAGGCTATTGCATGCCAGTAGAAGTTGGGGGGCAGACTATACTGGTAAGATTTATTTCCAGAGGAGCATGTAGGGAGTGGGGATATTATGTGTCTATATTTATTTATTTATTTATTTGAGTTTTATATACCGTCATTCGGTAAAGCCATCATAACGGTTTACAAAATTTCAAAATGCAAGAAATTTTAACAATTGAACAAAAGGCATACCAGGAAGCATACTAAATAAGAAAGAGAGACAATCAATTGCAAAGATATTAGTTGGAACATGCACCACGGATTGCACGAAGGGGTGCACAAAGGGGAGGGCCCCTTTGTCGCTCCCCTTCGGCGCGCGGCGCCTGGTGGCAGGGCGCCTTTCAACCATCGGTGTTACCCTTGGTGATGTCAGGGGGCGGGACTTCAGATAGTTTCTCTCCCTCTCATCACTGTTCCTTTTTTATGATGTTTTTCTCCTGTTTCCTTTTCATGGTGGTGGAGAGGTGCTTTCAGGTGCCCGAACATGGTGGGGGGTACTCAGTTCGAGGGCGCCTGGTGGCAGGGCGCCTTTCAACCGTCGGTGTTGCCCTTGGTGACGTCAGGGGATGGGGCTTCAGATCGTTTCTCTCCCTTTCATCATGTATGTGGAGAATCTGGGGAGTGAGGATGCATCTTATAGGAAGGAATGGAGGAATACTTGCCATGTGCTAGGGGGAAACATTTTGAGAGGGTTCCCACTATGCCGAGATTGGGGAGAAGAAGTTGGAGTTAGGGCAGAGGAAATCCCCTGTAAATGTGCCCATGTATTTTGCTCCTGCTGTTTGTGTGGGCTGCAGGGGCCTAAAATAACATAAGCTCTTATGAAAATGCCAAATACAAACCCTGTTTTACTTCCCTGACCTAAACTGATCCACAGGATTGGTCCTGTTTAAGGCAGTAAAAAGTATACTTTGTGAGAGTATGTGTACTTTATAGCCACTCTGAGGAGTACAATTTTCAGACAGACACATTTTCTCAGCTCTATTTCTTAGAAAATTGCCCACATTGGTATACATTTTACCTCCAGTCTTTACACCAGTTTTCAAAGGGAAAATCCTTGCCCACAAGAAATCCCACATACTTTTACCTACATATTGGGTGGGCAATTTTATATTAACCACCTTAAATTTTATGCATGGGATGTTCTCTTTTAATGCAAATTATTGCAAAGAAGATCAGGAACAGAAGACCTAAAGAATCCTAGGCATAACATTTTAGGAACATTGCACAAATTAGTTTTGAAAGCCCTTCAGTTATTACAAAATGCAACTGCCTCTTTAATTTCTGGCCCACACATTGGGGCACATATTACTCCTGATTTTTATAATTTACATTGGCTCCTGATTCAGTGGAGAATAAAGTACAAAATCTCTACAGTGGTTCACTCACTTTTGCATTTCAGTTCATTTCCCTGGGAAAATTCCCTTCTAAAGGTTTACACACCAATAGGAACCTATGGGCAAAAAGCTGAGATTTGCTCAAGGTCCCCTCTTATAGACTTGCTCAATTCCAAGAAACTAGGGAAAAATCCTTTTCCATTGCAATTCCCTCCCTATCAACCTTAAGCTGGAGACAGACACGAAAAAATGTAAAGCTACTTTGAAGTCTTACTTATTTAATTTGGCTTATATGGGACTTCAAGCCTTATTTTAGGTTTCCAGGCTCATGTGTCTCTGTTCAACTAATATTGAAGTATTACGTTTTTTATACTTTACTTTTGAGGTATTAGAGGGCTTTTTTACTCTTTCTCTTGTCTATTAGGATTTTATGCCATGATATGTTTTTACTTCATTTTACTATGTATGTTATTGTAAATCGCTATGAGCCCTGTGCATCTAGCTATCTATAAATGTTAATAAACTGTAAACTGCGTATTAGTCATCATACTGTAGTATCCATGTGCAGCTATAATAACTGTGTAATCATTTGCTTTACAGCTTAGAATTGCTTATTCACTGATAATACACTTAATGCTTAGGCCTGCACTTTCATTGCAATGAAAACAATCACCATTAAGCAAAACAATAGATACTATTTTATCAAGATGCATGGCCGTGCTTCGCCATTCATCACACTGTGTGTGCCTGACAAATTACAGCACAGCGCCTTTTAGGTAAGTCTGCAAATTAGAATGGAAATGTATGCTTGAATTAGATTTTGTTCAAGGTGCATCATCACTTTTAATAACTCCAAGCTGTACTTTGCTTTTAGCTCCAATTGCTGTGTTTGGCCCAACCTACATTCACAGTTGTGACTTTTAATCAGTACAAAGTTTTGTAGGATCCTGGGTGACAACCATGCTGATTTACCACATAGTTGGGTAATGTCATTCAATGGTATTTATTATTATGTATTTATTTAAAATCTTGTATATACCGCTTCTACAATGGAAGGTAGATCAAAGCGGTTTACAAAAATATACATTCATAATAAAAGCATAATCACAAAATAAGGTAAAACTAAGGTTATTAAAACAATAAAAAATAAAAACAGGACAGTGAAACAAAAATAAAACAAGCCTCTGGATGGAAACTTGGGCTCATGTCCTTGTGGATTATTTAAATGCAATGGAGCATACGTAAGTTTTTTAACTTTTCTTAAATGTTTAGTGTTTGTTAATTGCCTGAAGGATTCAGGGATGGAATTCCAGAGAATAGATGCACCAACCAAAAAGGCATACCTTCTAGTGATGTCTAATCTGTCTACTTCAACAGAGGGAACCTCGAGGAGACTTTTGTTCATGGAGCAGGGATGACATGTAGGTTGATGCAGTCATAGGGAAGAACATAACCAAATAGCAGATTTCTTGTATATGAGATTGTGAATGATAGACAGAATTTTGAATTGTATTCGAAATGAAACTGGGCGCTAGTGCAGTGAACAGAAGACAGGAGTGATATGATCTAAATATTTTGAGTTTGTAAGAATACGAGTAGTTGTATTTTGTATTAGTTGTAGAGGACGTAAGACAGTGTCTGGAAGCCATAGGTATAATGCATTGCATTAATCTAACCCTGTAAGAATCAGGGCTTGTAAAACTGTATGAAAGTTGTGGGGTATAGCAAAGGTTTTAAATGCTTCAACAGATGAATCTTACAAAGAAAAGTTTTTACCACCGAAGAAATATTTTGAGACATGGATAGGGATGAGTCCAACATGACACCAAGATGACATTAGTTGTAATAGGGATGGAAAAACTGCCAAATGTTAATTGAGTCGGTGGGCCAGACTACAAATGAGGAATGGTGGATAGATGTAAGATTTCAGTTTTAGAAAGGTTAAGATTTAGACGGTTATGAGATAACCAAGTATTAATGGAGTTAATGCAGAGACTAGCAATTGATAAAAGTCTTGGATCAAGAGCCACTGTAAGGGATGAAAATTTGAATATCATCTGCATAGATCTTGATTTCTACACCTAACCCAGCTAAAAGGTGACATGGGGTAGCAAATAAATGTTAAACGGAGATTATCCTTGGGGGACATCTGTAGGAATAGAATACCATTCAGAACTGTATGGGCCAATATTGTCCTGTTGATGAATAGACAGAAAGAAAGTGAACCATGTAAGTACAGTGTTAGAAATGTCAATGGATTGTAAACCAGTTAATAAAATGGTGTGATCCAAAGTGTCAAAAGCAACAGAAATATCTAGTAATATTAGTAAATAATCTGTATTTGCATCGAACCCTTGGAAGATGGTGTCGAATGAAGACAGAAGTAGGGTTTCAGTACTATGGCCTTTTCTGAAGCCATGTTGATTAGGATGAAGAATAGCATTTTCATTAATGTCATTGGTTAACTGATGTAAAATGGCTGACTCCAGAACTTTTGCTAACAAAGTTAATGAAGCTATGGAACGTAAGTTGCTGAAATCAGTTAAAGCTATATTTTTCTTCTATGGCATTAGGAGGATGGAGGTTTGCTTGAGAATATCAGGAAAAATACCAGAATTAAGAGAGAGGTTAATTAGTTGTGCTAATGGAGATGAAATATGTTCGCATGCAGCTTTTAGAAGGACTAGGCATGGATTAGAAGGACTAAAAGAAACTTTCATGTTGAATTATATTCGGGATACAGTTGCGGAGCCAATGTCAGTGAAAGAAGACCAAGTACAAGTAACAGGAGGGAGTTTTGGACTGGGAATGGGCAAATTCAGCTGAGATATCAATAACTTTGGTCCTAAATGATGTGCAACGCTATTGCAAAAAGAATTGTCGATAAGTCCAAAAGTGTCAGGTTTCTGGGTAGTTAGGGATTTAGCAATGTTAAAGAGAATGGCAGGATTACCATCAGCAATTTGAACTTTTGTGGCATAGAAAGATTTCTTAGCGAGGTTAATCTGTTTTCTGTAATGGCTTAGACAGGCAGAGAATGCGTTTTTGTGCTCAGGTAAAGGATGTTTTGCCAACAGTGCTCATCTGAGCTGAGTTATAGCTTCCTTAAATGAGAGTTAAACCAAGGAGTATTAGGGTGTGGATTTGAAGAGCAGAGTTTTTTTTTAGGAGTGTTGGAATCCAAGCTGTAAATGATTGAAGCGTTCCAATCTTGAATTGAACGATTAACGTCGTCACAGTTGAGGGCAGGCATGTTGGGAAGAAAGGCTTCAATAAATTGTTCTGGGCTGACCTTTTTTCTGTTAAAGAATTTTTTATTCCTATGAGAAACATGAGGGTTTTTGTTATTAATATTGCCTGAAAAACTAATTAGAAAATGGTCTGACCATGGTACAGGTTCAATCGTAAGTTTAACAGAGGGTAGCTGTACCAACTAAGAATTGCAAAAGATAAGGTCAAGAGCATGGCCATGTTTATATGCGAGTTTGTGAATCGAGACTATGGGTCTCGATTCACAAACCATAGTCTCGAGGAAAGAAGAGACAGTGAGAGGAGGAGGATTAGTGTTAACATGAATGTTGAAATCACCAGTCAAGTATTTTTTTTTCATCTGGATTCAGTTCATTTGCCAAAGTGAAAAAAAAACTAGAAAAAAACTACAATTTAAGAAAAACCTAATTAAAATTCAAAAGGTCCAAAAAATAGCCTGGGTCCAGACCTGAGGCTTGGTCTCAGTGCCAAAGCCTAGGCCCAGGCTTTCCGGCCTCTTGTTCATGTCCCAATGCTTCAAACTTCATGCTGTCCATTTGGAGGACAGTGCTAGAATGGTATCACTGTAGAGCCTTCCTCAGGAGCGGACGGTGCCATTTTAATGTATGCCTGTAGAAATGTATAAAAAAACCCACACACTTAGGAAACCATATAATTACTTAAAAAGTGAAGGAGACCTCATATATGAGCTGAGGGTAATGCTCTTTTTTTTAATAATATAAAAGAAGCATTCACTTATTATGGTGAAACAATATATTTATATGTCACCAAAGTGACTTCACACCCGCTTCAAAATATAATCATAGTCACTTTGGTGACTATGATTATATTTTGGCTATGCACGTATCTTATAAAATCCAGCGTAGTTTTATAAAATCTACCTCATATTGTTTCACCATAATAAGTGAATGCTTCTTTTATATTATTAAAAAAAAAGAGCATTACCCTCAGCTCATATATGAGGTCTCCTTCACTTTTTAAGTAATTATATGGTTTCCTAAGTGTGTGCGTTTTTTATTATTTTGATGATTATATATACCACATCAAGATCAGTTTTTTGATTTTTTGTAGAGATGTATAGCCATACATCAAAATACTGACATCTGCTATGGAGGAAGTCACCACAGTTAATCAATCCAGCACTGTCCTCCAACTGGACAGCATAATTTTTGAAGCACCAAGACAAAGAAAAAATCAAGAGGACCAGGCCTCAAGACTAGGCACCAATGGCCAACCCTAGGCCTTGGCACCAGGACCAGGCCTCAGAGAAGGGCCCCAGCACTAGGCCTAAGTTTCAGAATTAGGTCCAGTGTTGGGCCTAGGCCTCAGCACCAAGACTGGGCATCAGTGCTGGGTCCCAGTGCTAGGCATAGGTCTCAGGCCAGGTGTCAGGCCTAGACCTAGGTGCCAGAACCAGCCTTAAGGCCAGGTTATGGAGCAGGATTTAGACCTTAGTGATAGGGCCAGGCACCGATGCCAGGCCTTAAGGCTAGTCCTGGTGCCGGACCAGGCCTCAGGGTCAGCTCCAGTGCTAGGCCTAGATACCAGGACAAGGTCTAGGCCTCAGGACTGGGACCAAGCCTAAGCACCAGGCCCAGCATTGAAGCCTGGTCCCCCTAGAAGCCCATTTAAAAAAAATGCAATAAATACAAAAATTCCAGAAAATGGGTATTTTATAGGAGGCAATTTTTCTGTTAATTCCATTTGGAACAAAACAAAAGTGGCCTCATTCATTGCATTTGTTAAAAATGAATGCACATCGTACTGGAAATACCTCCTTCAAATGCAGCTAAAAGTAAATATATTTTGGAATAATGCATATACTTTTACTGAGGGCAATTTTTAAAACTATTTATGAGTATATCACTATTTATCCACATACATAGCTTCGAAAATTGCCCACTAAATTATTTTTGTCTTTCTTTGAAAAAAAAAATCATTAACCCATTAGAGACCTTGTTGCTGCTGTTTTCCTCTTGTTTTCTTGGAAGACACTCCTTAGCTAGGGATTCCTACTTGTGAGGTTGATTCATCCTGCTATGGAGAAAACTATAGAATACTAATGAATGGTTGTTGTTTATAACAGAGAATTATAAAAATTGTTAGATCTACTGCTAAGTTCCCTCTCTTCAAGACATTTTTCATAGATTAAGTGTAGGGTCTGAACTATAAACTGAGGACAATTCAATCTTGGCCATTTTGCTAAGACAGAGAAACTGTATAATGTTGAGAGTTATCACCCTGCCACTTGACATCACTGAGGATATAAAGATATTGCAACTATTAGGGATGTGCATTTCTTTCTAAAGAATCCCCAAAATGAGGCTAATTTATGGAACAAACGGAAAATAGCCTCCTATGAAAATAGTCAGATGTTTTTGGGTATTTTTGTATTTGTGGAATTTTTCAAAAATAAAAAAGAGCCTCCAGTAGCCTTCCCCAGAGCCAGCATTATGCTGGGCCCTAACCCTGAGCCAGTCCCAATGTTGAACCTTCACCCTGAACTGATCCCAGTGCTGAGTCCTAACCCAGTGCTGGTCTTGTGCTGGACCCAGTAACTTGGGCCCAGGCTGAGATTGGGTCACTTCCCCCACCCCATTCAAAAGTGCTGGGGCCAGGAAGCTCCTATCCAGAGCCCACTTACCCCTTTCCCAGATCCTGGTTCTAAAAGGGCAGGAGAGATGCCCAGTCACTCCCTTCCAGGTCCTGTCACTTTAAAAGTTAAGCTGTTCACCTGGAGAATGGCCAAAGTGATGTCACTTTGGTACCTTCCACTGCAGTAGCCAGCACCATTATCAAGTAAGACCATATATTTCTATAGCCATACATCAAAATGGGTTTTGACTGCACTGGAGAAAGGTGCCAAAGTGTCATCATTTGAAAGCTATCCTCCACGGCGACAGCACTGTTTTAGTGTTTTTAAAGCATCAGGACCTAGGTGGGAGTGATTGGGCATTGCTTCTGCCCTTTTAGAATCAGGATCCGAGAAGGGGGTAAGTGGTGGCCGGGGTGGGAGCTCTCTGACCCCTGCACTTTTAAACGGGGGAGGAGCTCAGCCCCAGTGCTGGACAGACCCCTGCTCGGGGCAGTTTTTTTGGTCCAAGAAGATCCAGCCACTGCTGCCAGAGGGCCCCTTTTTTTATCCGTTCATTTTTTTTTTTTCTTGATTATTTTTTTTCGGTTTGACAAAAAACCTGATCTAAAAAAAAAAAATTCATTAACCTAATAAAAATGAAAAAATGAATTCCCAAAATGAAAAAACAAACCCAGGTAGCGGATCCCTAGCAACCATAGCCCAAACTGGAAAATTAAACTTCCTGGGAAAGAAAGACAAAAAAGAAGTGCTACACAAGATAAACAGTATGCAGATAAGTGCAGCAACATTTTGTTCCAGTTAAAAGAATGGAGGAAGCATGAATCTTGTTTATGGGGTCTTGTAGATATTGAAATGAACCCTTGATGACATGGAACACAAAGTTGTTATATAAAGATGCTCTAAACACCAGGGTTGTGTTTGCAATGCTCTGCATTTTTTTTTTTTTAGGTAAAATACCTGCATGTATTTTCAAAAGAAAGAAAAGCACAGCCTATGTATAGTCACTGTTTCTATTCTTGCTGAATAGAAATCTCTCTCCCAGCTCCTCAGAATTAAGGTGCTAGCCTCTTACTGAGATTTAAGAATTGAGCCTTCAAGACTACAGATTATACAGAGCTGCGAAATGACCCAGTCTTTTGGCATCCAAAACATTAAGGTGTCTGTAGTCCTACTAATTTCATTTTCAACAAGAACTACAAGTAGCAAAATGCATTAGGATGGGGGAATCAGAAAGCTAGGGCTAGCAACTATGCATCGAGATAGGCTTGCACTTTCTACACAGTGTATAAAACATATACAGCCATGCAAGCCTCATAAACTTTCATGTACTGTAGAGTCCTCTTTCGTCTCTCCTGCAGATGAGTGTGAAATGCTGCAAGCACATGTGAATCAACCTGCTTTGGTGTTCAAATGAGGACAACATCATATTTTAAAACTCTGGGGCATAAAACAGAACAAATAATGTCGCATAAATAGATGGAAAGTGTAGACCAGGAGAAGGGGGAGGTTCTCCTAGTATGATTCCTTTTCAAGTTGTGACTTGCCCTTAATTGGTCTTTGAACATGCAGTCTGAAATCTCCTCTCTCAACAGATGTTCCTTGCCATCCTCCTGTAATGGCTGATAAGAACATGCACAGCATAGTTAAACACTTTGAAATGAACTGAAATGAATCCCAGCAGAGTACGCACAGACTCTCCTAACTCACTAAAAGTCAATAGCAGTTAAGAGGCAGCATTTATATTGAAAACTGTTTTGCAGCACTTAGAGAACTGACCGGGGCTTTTAAAATCCCTGTTATGGTTTTTGTGATCAGATTAGTTTTGTACTATTCCATAGTCTGCTGTATGTAGTTTCTACCTTCCACTTCTGCTTCATTCTGCCCTGTGAATGAGCTCCTGAAATTCCCTCCCCAACTTCAAAACAATAATATGAAATCTGACAAAATCTTAAACTTGATCTTCTCCAAACTTCCCCTGCTACATCTGAAACTAATAATTATGGGGTAGATTTTCAGAGCCCTGCTCGCCTAAATCCGCCCAAAACCGGGCGGATTTAGGCGAGCAGGGCCCTGCGCGCCGGGAAGCCTATTTTACATAGGCCTCCCGGCGCGCGCAGAGCCCCGGGACTCGCGTACGTCCCGGGGTTCTCGGAGGGGGGCGTGTCGGGGGCGGGGCCGGAGCGCGCGGCGTTGCGGGGGCGTGTCGGCAGCGTTTTGGGGGCGGGTACGGGGCGTGGCTACGGCCCGGGGGCGTGGCCGCGCCCTCCGTACCCGCCCCCAGGTCGCGGCCCGGCGCGCAGCAGGCCCGCTGGCGCGCGGGGATTTACGTCTCCCTCCGGGAGGCGTAAATCCCCCGACAAAGGTAAGGGGGGGGTGTAGACAGGGCCGGGCGGGTGGGTTAGGTAGGGGAAGGGAGGGGAAGGTGAGGGGAGGGCAAAGGAAAGTTCCCTCCAAGGCCGCTCCGATTTCGGAGCGGCCTTGGAGGGAACGGGGGGAGGCAGCGCGGCTCGGCGCGCGCAGGCTATACAAAATCGATAGCCTTGCGCGCGCCGATCCAGGATTTTAGTGGATACGCGCGGCTCCGCGCGTATCTACTAAAATCCAGCGTACTTTTGCTTGCGTCTGATGCGCAAGCAAAAGTAGGCTGATCGCGCTTCTTTTAAAATCTACCCCTATGAGAACATTGCCCCAACACATGTGCTGTAATAGATCTAAAACTCGACGGTTCAAAATTTTTACTTGCCTACAGGCCGACGCAATACCGCACACTCAGGCTAGTTCATAGGCTAACCCACAGTTGGACACACGTTTTGGATTCGCGTCCATAACCCCTGATGCAATAAGTGGATCAGCGCGTCCAAAATGTACGTCCAAACCAGGGCGTAGCTAATAGCACTCATCACATGTAAATGCCATATTGATGAGGCTATTAGCTATTACCCCGATGTAAAAAATAAACGTGTGCCTGACATTCACATTATAACCCTCAAACATTAATGCTTTTCTGTGGCTCCTCTGACTTAAGATCAAGGTGATATTAAGTCGGAGGAACTACAAAAAGCAGCAATGTGAAAAAAACATTTTTTTTTTAAAGTCTTGACGATGGTCAGGTTAGGAAAACGGACGCTCAATTTACAAGTGTCCATTTTCCTAACCCATGTCTGATCATGTAAAATTGAGTGTCTGTTTTCCTAACCCACTTACAGCTATTTCTCCTGGACACCCAATGCCAAGGAGACGCTAGGCACACACAATTTCCCCTAGCACCTTCTTTTTAGCACAGCGTCTCATTTGCCTACTGCATCGTAGGCCTGAGAGAGGTGGATGGGCACGCGTTACGAAAGAGAGCGCTCAACCATAAGCATCCGTTTTTCCCGTGCGGATATTGCATCAGTCTGCTAATTTATGGTTCTTTTACTTACTATTTTGATTTTATAAGGATCAAGAAAAGAAAAGGAAAAACAACTGTCACTTCTTCAAATTAAATATGCATTATTCAAACATCATTAACAATGGAATATATAGGCTCAAACTAGATATCTCCAGGAGCAATCCAGGCATACTTAGCCCCACATTAATAATTTAACATTAGTTCATCATCCATGTTTTAAAAAATTGCTAAGTTTCAGCAGAAGGGACTCCTGGATCTTGGACAACTATCAGTCAAAGCCAGGAGCATTCCCTGGCTTCTATTTGTGGGTATCTACTTCCCGTTTCTTCGATTTGCTGATAGAATAGTACCAAGAGAGCATTTTGAATTAGAAACAGGATACTGGATGTGGACCCTCACACAGGTTTCCATGGTAACAGGAAGCCCATGAGGGAGAAAGGGCAAGGGTTGCCATAGCAGCCAACAGCGCACGAGAGCTGCAGGAGGCCCTGCCCTGAATTTTACATAGAAAGATAGAAATGATGGCAGAGAAGGACTAATGGTCCATACAGTCTGCCCAGCAAGCTTCCCATGATAAAAATCTGCCATGCCATGCAGATTAACCCCATGATGTGCTTTGATTATGGACTTGGCCGTAGAAGCAATCTTGTGGTTCTTCCTTAATGTCTACACATCAGTACCCCAGACTATAAAAAAGTCATGGCTCGTGTTGGTTGTCTCTGATTCCAAATTCCTCTTTCTTTCTAACCCCACCCCCCTCCTTTTTAAGCAGAGAGTTATGTTGCAGTTGCATCAAAAGCATCAAGGCTTATTGGTTGAGGGTAGTAATCCCAATCCTTCTGTTAAGGGCAGTAATTGTTGTTCTGTGCAAGTTACCCCCCAAAATTAACTCTTATGCATCAGAACTTACCTACTTTAATAATACCTGCAATATTAAAGGTGAATTTTAAAAGCCCGACGCACGCATAAATTAGGGGATGTGCAAATATGTTGGATTTGGACACACCGAGTGGAGTTTAAAAGCCACCTGGGTATGCGCATAAATGCTGCAATGCACACATCTCAGAAGGGGTAGGGCATGGTCTGGGCGGGCATGGGTATTTGGGGGCGGGACCCTAAAATATTCACGTAAATATTTACGCAATCCTGCACACTCCAAGGCCCCCTGCCATGTAACTTTATTTCTGCTATGGATGCCATATAAGTTGAAACATTTTAAAAGCTCCGCGGATCTGTGGGGTTTGAAGGATTGGGGCTAACTGGGGGGAGTAAAGGAATTTAAACCTGGGTTTGGTGATCCTAGCTGCTAACTGGGTGAACTGGAACCAACTGGTTTTACTGGCAATGGCGTCAGCGCACATTCCTTTTAAAATCCCTCCACTTACACGGTAGATGCAGGATTTGCGCCCACATGCACATGCCTGCTTAAAATTTGGCACATATGAGCACGCAGCAAGACTATTTTATAACATGCATGTGTATGTTATAAAATGGCCGCGTCCCTAGGCATGGGTCTACGAACGCGCACAGATTTCTGCCTGCACACCAATATGAAAGTTACCGTCTTAACAATTGTCAGAACTATTTCACTAACCTAAATACATGTCTACCTAGGCTTATCTTAAACAATACAACCTTTATACTGAGAAAGAAAACCACTGATATAAAAAAACCAAAAAGATTTCTCACTTGAAACTTATATAGTGGACAGTACAAGGACATGGATGTTGCCAAGTGATCATCATAAAGCACAGGGTTGAGTTAGTGTAGCTTATTCTACAACCCACAACAATGTTTTGTGTTTAAAAAGTTTTAATCATCAATCATGGAACAACATTCATTTAACTAAATTTCCACACAAAATCAACTTCTTATACTATTTTTCTTTTTATGTTTGTACTTTAAACTCCCAGGCGTCACAATTATATATGAAGGAGTTCTCACCTCAAACTTCTTCTGTGATGCTCATTCGGTATGTACAGTGTGTCCCTTTCGATATTCTTAGGGTCTGCTGTCAGCTTCTGATGATGCTGCCATTTTTATATAGCAGAAAGCCCACGAAACTCCAGTTGTCTATCACAGGGACCAAACCATTGTAGTATCAAATGCCTTATGTTGCTATAACAACTTTTAAAGGAATGGATGCTTAAATGAATGTGTACCAGTCAATCTTGTCATTTAAGCCTCTGGGTTCAGCCGTGTTCAGTTTATGTATCCAATGGTTCTCTCGTAGATTTAATTTGGCATGTCTGTCCCTCCCTCGTTCTATTGGTGGAACGTATTCTAAATATGGTCCATTTAAAATCCCCAAATGAATGTCCTTTCAATGCACAATGAGTCACCACTGGTGCTTTGAGATCTTTAATAGACACCCTGCTACGATGTTCAATCAATCGGATTCTAATTTTCTGGGATGTCTGTCCTATATATAACTTTTGACATGGACACATGAGTACATAGATTACAAAATCGGAGTTAAATTACAAAATTTAGTTAAATGAATGTTGTTCCATGTGACTGATGATTAAAACTTTTTAAGCACAAAAAAATTGTTGTGGGTTGTAGAATAAGGTACATTAACTCAACCCCGTGCTTTGTGATGGTCACTTGGCAACATCCATGATCATGTACTGTCCACTATATAAGTTTCAAGTGAGAAATCATTTTTGTTTTTTGATACCTAGGCTTTGCAGCACATCTGCTCCTTAAGCTCTGAAGATGTCTTTATTATTCTAATTCAGATGTGGCATTTGAAGTTCATCTGTTGGCACTTCTGGCTCTCTGGTTTTAGGTTTGTTAAGCTCTGAAAATCATGGCCACTGGGTCAAATTTGCCATAGTCACCGGACTGAGGACATTAAATAAAACTGCAGTAGCATATACCTTTTAAAAGGGAGACTATGATAGAATAAAGAAATTAAGAACATAAAACTTACCATACAGGGTCCAGACCAAAGGTGGCCAATTCAAGTCTGAAAGATCTGGTAAGATCCCAAAAAGTATAAAAGTTTGGATAAGAGATGGACATTATTTAAAAATACTATCTTGGATAAGAGGTGGACATTATTTAAAAATACTATCTTGGAAGCCTAGAAAAAATATATTCCATGCATTAAAAAAGGTTGAAGGAAAACTAAATGACTGTCAGCATAATTTAATGATGAGGTAAAAGAGGCAATTAAAGCCAAAAGGTCATGGTCCAAAACAAATGGAAAGCAGACCCAAATGATAAAAATAGGCAAGAGCATAAGTACTGGCAAGTTAGATGTACAACACTAGTAAGACAGAGCAAGAGAGAATTTGAAAAGAGCCTTGCCAGAAAAGTTTGGACAAGTTCCTACAGGAAAAGTCCATAACACATTATTAGCCAAGTAGACTAAAGGTAGCTATTGCTATCCCTGGGCGTAAGCAAGAGGAAGCAGATCTAAGTTAAGGGATCTCCAGGTATTTGAGACCAGGACTAGACATTGTCAGAGACAGGATGCTGGGCTAGATGGACCTTGGTCTGACCCAGCATTGCATTTTTTATTTTATTTTCTTTCAGCTCTGCTTTCAGGGAGGATGGACTTTCTATGGCTGGTATTGAACTAATTTGATAAAGTAAGTCCATCTCTAAGTGATACTCATCCAGTAGACATCCATCTCCCTGGCGTAAGTCCCCATAGCTGGCCATGATCTTTTCTTAGGTCAAATGATGCTCCAGAGTTGGCATTTTATGAACTGTATTGAATAGGGCCATATCAACATTCAGTGTCAGCAGTCCCATTTCCTAACGTGTCAGCTGATTGTTGGGTCTTGTGCCCTCCTTGTTCAGTTTGAAATAATGTATTGTAATCCATGTTTTTGTATAAAAACCTAGTGCTACAAATTAGAATGCAAGTATACTTATTTGCATACATATAAAGATAAATTAAATTCAAGGGTTATTTATTTAATTATTTCTTTATTTTAAAACATGTATATTCCGCCTGTTACGGATTACATTCTTAGGCAGGTCACAATAGTTAAAACAAAGACAAATTACAATTTAAAACAATACAACAAAACAGGAACAGTAAAAAATTAACATTACAAAAAAACGGTTTGAAAAAGTAGCGACTTCAACTGTTTTCAGAAAACCGTTGTCCTTTATCATTCAAAGAGAATCCGGAAGAGAATTCCAGAGTACAGTGCCATTGACAAAAAAAAGGCTGTATTATGAGTTTCTTTCAAGTGTGCTCTTACCCAAAGCTACTTCTAAAAGCAACTTCTTTTGTGATCGTAGGGCATGGGTTGGTTGATAAAGATTGAGAAGAGATGAGCGGTAATTTGGGAACTCCTGCTTTATGATTTTAAAAATTGTTATAAGTAGTTTAAATTCAGTTTGCTGCTTAACAGGAAGCCAGCGATGCTCTGCCTCTTTCAGAGTTGGAGTAATATGATCCCAAGGGCACCCACCTACAATAAGGTGTGCTGCAGAGTTTTGTAGGATCTGAGGAACATGACTAGAAGAATTTGGGAGACTGGTATATGCAGTATTTATGCTAGAGCATATATTGATATGGAAGTTGTCATACCATTTTAGCTTGGTTTTACTTTCTCGCAAAAGGGATTCCCATCTTAAGCTGTCTTGCAGTAGTCCCTTCATGCCATCCGATCACATATTGAACCACAATCCATCTGGCACAAGACTTCCTTGCCTGACTGTTTCCTACACTCCTGTGCTGTTTGTTCACCTTACCTATATGTGTGGTGGTGAAAATGGATTCATCAGATGTTCTGTTTTCTGTGGTTTGTAACACCCCTCACATCTGGTCTGAAGTGCCTCTGGCATCATGCTGCATCCAAGGAACATGGCTGAAATTCCTGCAGCTCTTGAGTCCTTTTATACATCCATTTCATTTCATTTATTAAAATGTATCGCTTAACACGTATAGGGGCGGATTTTCAAAGGCCCGCGCGCGCCGGCGCGCCTATTTTGCATAGGCCGCCGGCGCGCGTAAAGCCCCGGGACGCGCGTAAGTCCCGGGGCTTCCTGTCGGGGGCGTGTCAGGGGCGTGTCGAGATGACGCGCCGTTTAGGGGGCGGGGCGGGGCGTTTAGGGGGCGGTGATGTGGGCGTGGTTTCGGCCCGGGGGCGTTCCGGGGGCGTGGCCGCGGCCTCCGGAACAGCCCCCGGGACCGGAGCAGGGCACCCGACCGACGCGTGCAAAGTTAAGGGGGGTTTAGATAGGGCCGGGGGGGAGGGTTAGGTAGGGGAAGGGAGGGGAAGGTGCGGGGAGGGTGAAGGAAAGTTCCCTCCGAGGCCGCTCCGAAATCGGAGCGGCCTCGGAGGGAACGGAGGCAGCCTGCGCGGCTCGGCGCGCGCAGGCTGCCGATTTTGCGCAGCCTTGCACGCGCCGACCCCAGATTTTATAAGATACGCGCGGCTACGCGCGTATCTTATAAAATCAGGCGTACTTTTGTTCGCGCCTGCTACGTGAACAAAAGTACGCACTTGCGCAACTTTTTAAAATCTGCCCCAATGCCTAAGTGATATACAAAAAACAAAACATCACATCACATCCTGTCTAGTACAAAGGGAAGCTCAGAGCTACCACCCACAGCTTTTGCAACAGGTTGCCTGCTTGGTTTGCAGTGCTAGTAGCTTTAGCGTGGTCCTTCCTTGTTTCTTCCATGTTGATGCCTTGCTCCTGGTTTTGTTTCTGTGTGTTCTTGCCCTGCTTTGTTCCAGCCTTGCCCTCTCCTGTCTGCTCTTGTTGTGTTTCTCCCCAAGCCTGATCTCTCATTGCCTTGACCTCAGCCTGTACCTTGACTCAGCTTTACCCTCTGCCTGCCACCAACCTCGCTTACTTCTATCTTGTTTGTACCCAGCCTGAAAGGCCCTGCCAGTTGCTAAAACCTGCAGGCTCAACCCAGAGGGGAGGTGGCTGGTTAAGCAGAAAATCTAGTCTCATGGCATATCAGGTGCCACCTGTTAAGGCTTATCTTGTGCTTGCAAGGGCCCAAGGGCACACTACCCTCATTCCATAACAGGCTTCTACCATATGGACCTGGTCACTATTTGATTTCTGTTCACAGACTTTTGCAAAACAATTCTTTTTCTTGTACCTCTGGCATATATCCTCAACCATTCAACCTTTGCAAATGTTGCAAAATGCAGCTGCCCGCATTATCACCGACACAAGCCGCCATGATCACATCACTCCAGCTCTTCAGTCTTTGCACTGGCTACCCGTGGCTTCCAGGATAATATTTAAATCTATGACGCTGATACATAAAGCCATTCAAAACAGAGATATGCACTGGTTCACCGATCATCTACAATTCAAAATTTCTTTCCGCCCAACGAGATTCCAGAATTTAGCCAAACTAAAGATCCCAGCACCCAATCTGACTAAACTTTCTAGTACAAAAGAACGATCTTTCATCATAGCTGGATCAACAATATGGAACACCATACCCTCTGAATTACGCCAGGAACTTTGTCACAAAAAATTTAAACAAAACCTTAAAACCTGGCTATTTAAAAAAGCCTACTATTAATGAACTGAATCTTCTACTACTCTTCCTAATTTCCACAGTCTCTCATATATTGTTTATATTCTATTAATACAAAGTTATACATGATATTGTATTCGTTCAGTTACTATGTTATATTGTAAAGCGCAATGATGAATTACTGTTTGAATGTAAACCGAGGTGATGTTACTTACGTACCCCGGTAGAAAAAAAATCTGTAAATAAATAAATAAATAAATAAATAAATAATAAATAAATGCTGGGTATTGCTGTCTGCCCTGGGAATGATTGCTCCCACAATATTGGCATTTGCCCTTCACTTCTCTGGAGTGTGTTTCTGCCACTTGTATGTCCTGTTTGTGTCCTTTCCTTGCCCATTGTCTCTTTGCTGTGAAGTTCACCATTTCCGTGTCTGCTCCATGTGCACAGATTTTCCTCAGTTGCATATCAGCAATTTCATGGCTTCTGTACATGTCCGTAGCCCTACGGCAAGCTAAACTGGCCTTCTCATAGCATTCTCACCCTGACTTCTGCATCTTTACTTCCAGGTACTATGCGATAACAAATGAGTTTATTATGTTGGACCCCAGATTCACATATTGCAACTAGCTGCCCTAGCTTGTAACATACTGGTTGATGGTTTCAGAGTGAAAGTGGTTGTTTTAAATGTATATCTCACTCATTCAGAATATTGCTGGAGGGCTGGAAATGGCTTTCAAGTGTCAAGTGCTTTTTTTTTATTCTCCTGCATGCCTGCCTCAGATGGTGTAAAGTGCCGATAAATGTGTAAACAGTCCCTTGGTCCCTGTTATTGAGCAAAGGGAAGCAATTTTCACCTTGGCTTCTTTCTTGTCCTGTCCACTTGCAACACAGTCTTCCCATTGTGACTGGAAAAAATGCTGGGTATGCAGTCGGGTTCCTTTTACAGTCCACGCGGGATGGGGCAAGAAACTTGCTTGCTGCCATTCTCTGCTCTCCTTTTGCCTTTTTCTTACTGATCTTCAGTCCTGCTCTGATTTGCCCTTTCCTGGAAGCCTACCTTCCCCCACAAAAGGGGATACAATTTAGTAGGTTAAGAAACACCAGGCTTCTGTTAACCATGTTTATCAAACCAGCCATATGCCTTTTAACAAGGCTTTAGTGAAACACCAATGGCAGTGGCACTCTATTTTCAGTGGGGAAAACACCCGTGCAAAACATTGAAAATTCCTCTTCAATATATGAGACATTAAATTTTCATTGAAAAATATAGAACAAAGAAGTAGCTTGAAACTAGCAAAAGAAAAATAAAATGTTAATAAGACCTATTTTTGGTTAGTTGATCAGGTTGTGCACTTTTACTATCTGTCAAGATTATCTATGCAATACTATTAGGCTCCGGAAGATTTTCAGCCAGTCCTCCCTTGCCTCTCATCTAGCTTTGTCATATGCAAAAGAATGCCCCAAAAGATGCTGGCCAGTAATAATTAAAAAAATAAAATAGAAACACGTTTATTTTTCTAGTGCTAGTAGGAGAGTGCAGGAAAGAGTAAGGCTGTACAATATTTAGTGCTAAGGCTGGGGGTGGCTAGGAGCGAGTAGGTATGATTATACACCAGCTTCCTTACAGCCATTCTCATTTATCACTAGGCAGCATCCAGATCCCAGCTGCTTAGTAGAAACTTAGAGTCACAGAATCGCTTTATTTCTCAAACGGGGCATTTCAGGAGAAAATGCCCCTTAAGTATCATTGGAATAAACTATTAAACTAAAGGGGAAAATATACTTAAAATAAACTATTAAACCTGCATTTAATATGCATAAATGACAAATTTTGGAAGTTGGGCAGCTGCACAAGTGATGTCTGCATTTTAACACCAAACTTGACATTGCTGCTTTAATAAATGAAGACTCTTATTGTTGTACATTTAATGAATCTTAGTAATCCTAATTACTAATTGCAGTGCTCTAATTTATTCATATTGTTGTTCTTGTAATAGGACAATGTTCTGTTCACAGAAAAGAGTATCCACTGCAGCTCAGAGGTAAGGCCAATGGCAGCAAAATGACTGTGTAAATTCATGTTATATGTGCAGAGGATGTTTATTTCAGGTTTTATTGATAAAAATGTACCTATGAAGATTTAATTGGTGTAAATAAATATGTTTTAATAAACATATGCCCTGAATGGCTTATTAAAGAACATGCTTAATAAATAGCAATATCACACTAGGCACGCTATAACTAACACTTAAGTTGTCAGCACAACAGCGTAAAAGCCTTTGATATTAAATGAAAGCACAATTCCTCAAACTTTATACCTCAACAGCCAGTACTGCTGCGGGGAAACACTATCATCACGGGAACTGTGTTTATTTTCTTTCAATTTTTAGAATTTTTTGCTGCATATAAAATATTTCTCAAAATAATTTTCACTCCATATATTATGTCAGTAATATAGCTTTCATAGCGAGATGAAAACAGACATCACCTGGTGTTGGGTGCGTTTCGGGAACGTACTTCACTGTTCTCTGCTTCAGGGGAACTCATTGTCTTGAAGGTGCAATGTAATGCCCCATGCCACACAGCATTATCTGGCTCTTTGTAGTGGAATGCAGTAACTGGATGATGCTGGCTTCATAAAACAGTTCAGCATAGAAGTCAGTGTATTAACCAGTGTCAAAACCAGCATAAATAAGGCAAGTGGCTTGCCAGGCTTAACAGTGGTGGTACTTTGGGCTTTAATAAGCAAAACAGAATATATATAGAACACAGTCATTACCATTGCTTTGTTTAGGACAGTCCAAAAACCACAAAGAGCAGTGCTGCGACTCTATATTAGAGTAAATCATTCAAACACAAAAGGTATCGCCACCAAATTATTCTTAGTTCAAGGTTTTTCACCATCCATCATTCTTCTAGAATTTAGAATATAGAATATAGATTGAAAACGGGATCGCCTCAGCAAGCCTTTGACGACGTGCTCGGTGCAACCAAGCCGTCCGGTCTTCTCTATCATTTGCGACCCGTTCTTTGAAAGTGAGATTTGTTTACGTCTTTCAGCAATTTTATATCTAAATTTGTTATGTGCTCAAATAGCCCTTGTATCTTGTAGCCCTTATATGTATGTAGAATCAATAGTTGTATAATTGTGACCCGACAGCGGCCGTGTTTCGCAGCGATGTAGCTGCTTCATCAGGAGTCATCCATAGGAATTATAAATTATACGGGAACCAAGTCTCCAGGTATTATAGACTAAAAAACCAAAAAATATATAGAGCAACAAATTATAAATTGAAAACTTTTAAACGATGTGATACTTAGCTTTGGATGGTGTAACCACCTACTTCTACGGGAACCAGGTCTCCTCCTATCGTATCTTTCACAACGCCGGGCTAGAGACCGCATCAAACTAGTCTCCGAAATTAAATAGCCCGCTCTTTTTCGCGGGTGTCATGACGTCATCAGACGTCTGCCATTGCCATAGTAATGCAGGACGCCAAGGGAGCAATCTTGGCTGTGTATCTATCTGTCCATTTAAATGAAAATATTCAATTCCAACATGTTATTTAAACCTAATGGTTCAACAGTACTCAAGTAATGTATCCAACGTTGTTCTGTTTTAAGCAAAAGTTTATCAAAATCGCCACCTCGCCATGATGGAATCGGTTGTTCTAGTACGCAGACCTTCATCTCATCAAATGAATGATGCATCTGTACACAGTGTGTACACTGTGATACAGTTTCTTGAAGGTTTTCACATTGATACAACATTTTTCCTGGTGACACTGGATGTGGAAGCCCTATACACTAACATTCCACAAGAAGAAGCCATTAAAATTGCTCAATCTTTCTTTGAAAAAAGATCCAGACCACACCGTATTACATCATCTTTTTTAGGTGCTCTTACACGATTAGCGCTTACAAAACATTTTTTTGCATGGGACTTTTTAGACATACATATTACTAAAACTCCATTTGGTTTCAATACTACATTATACAGAAAACCAACAGCAAGCAATGCATTGCTACATTTCACTAGTGCTCAACCAAGAGCATTAAAAGAAAATCTGCCGGTAAGCCAGTTCTTCAGAATAAGGCGTCTTTGTACAACTACAACAGAATTTCATCGTCAAGCAACACAACTTTGGGGACGTTTTCAAGACAGGTTATCCAGCACGATGTATTAAGCGAGCAGGGCAGAGAGCCCGAAGGCAAACACACACACACACACAGCAGGGCAGAGGGCCCGAAGGCCACGCACACACACAGCAGGGCAGAGGGCCCGAAGGCCACACACTCACAGCAGGGCAGAGGGCCCGAAGGCCACACGGACAGCAAGGCAAGACAGGGCAGAAGGCCCGAAGGCCACACGCACAGCAAGGCAGGGCAGTAGGCCCGAAGGCCACACGCACAGCAAGGCAAGGCAGGGCAGAAGGCCCGAAGGCCACACGCACAGCAAGGCAAGGCAGGGCAGTAGGCCCGAAGGCCACACGCACAGCAAGGCAAGGCAGGGCAGTAGGCCCGAAGGCCACACACACAACAAGGCAAGGCAGGGCAGTAGGCCCGAAGGCCACATGCACAGCAAGGCAGAAGGCCCGAAGGCCTCACACAAGGCAAGACAAGACAGAAGGCCCGAAGGCCACACGCACAGCAAAGCAAAGCAGGGCAGAAGGCCTGAAGGCCACATGCACAGCAAGGCAAGGAAGGCTAGAGCAGGGAGCCAAAGCGAGCTCGATGCCAAAGCACGGAGGGAACTGCCAGGCAGGGTTATAAGGGGAAGTCCAGAACATAGAGAAACAAGGAAGATGGACTGGGCCAGTCAGGAGAGCCTGCTCTTGAAGGACCCCTGGTGGTGAGGCGGTTGCACAGCAGCCATAGCCGTAACATTACATGTGTATACTTATGTAGATACTTGTTTAAATAAAAAAGTATGGGGGTAATTTTCAAAGGTATTTACACAAGACTGGATTTTACATTTGTAAATTCACTGAAGTCATCTAAGTGGGCTTTTGAAAATTGCTACAATGTGTAAGTGCACTTTAAGGAGGAAATTTCAAAAGTGATACAGATGCAAATGTAACATGCTAACATAATTTTCAAACATCCATTTATGTGCTTAAAATGCACTTACACACGTAAAACCTATTGACATTTCAATGGCATATAATGTAGCAATTTTCAAAAGTCGACTTACACACAAAGGTGAATTTGAAAAACAAAATGTGCATGCAAAATTTGCAAATGTGCACACATAAAGCACATACGCGTCTTCTGTTACACAACTGCTAAGAAAAATGTATATTTCTGTAAACCGTTATGATGGCTCTACCGAATGACGGTATATAAAACTCAACAAATAAATAAATAAATAAATATGCACTGAAGTACTGGGGCACAAATAAATTGGCATGGACGGGGCAGGGGTGGCATCGGGTGAGGTGGGGCAGGGGTGTTCCAGGACAGGTACTACAGTTATGGAGATAAGTTGCTATTTTACACCAGCACAAACTGTGCCACCTATGGGTGTTACCTGCGCTCATTACTTCTGCTATTTCTCAGGTGTAAGTCAGAATAACACTTTTTATAGCTAATTATTGACTGGGTGAAGGGTCAGGGTGTGCAGACTGAATAATCGGGGGAGGGGGGTCTAGATGAACTAGAGATAGACAGGACAAACTGCTGGACTAATTGGTGAAATGATCATTTTCTGCATGCACGCAATTTACAAAATGTGCTGACTTGTGCGTGTAAAGGTCAACAAATGCTATGGAAAATATGTGAATATCATTTCCTCATGTAAGTACCTAAAATTAGGAGCACACATATGTGCAAAGAGGTGTATTTTGTATAATGTGTGGGCTCTTGTGTGAATGGTATAAAATAATAGCACATGCAAGTATATAAGTGCTCATGCTCTCATTTTAAAGTTACCCCCCTAAGTGCATTTACACTTGTAAAACCCAATTTTAACAGATGAATTTTCAAAGGAGTTATGCATGTAAATGTAACATTATCATAGCAATTTTCAAAAGTCCACTTACATGGGCAAAGTGCATTTACATGTGTAAAACCTAATTTTAAGCATGTAAATGTTTTTGAAAATCAGACCCCAAGAGTATAAATCTTTCTAAAAATTACCAAGCACATAAATGTGTTTTTGAAAATTGCTATGATAGTATGTTACATATACATGCATAACTTTGAAAATTACCACTATTATGAGGGTAACTTTAAAACATGTTTGAATGTGCCCATATACACATATATATGGACACATGTGCATTCACACACATTTTATATTGTGTGATCAAATGCACACCCACTATATAAAATAAGCATAAGTCTATTCAACAACATGTTTGCGTATCAAAAATATGCGACATATTTTAAACACACCCATATAAATATTGACTTATCCAGCTAATTGGAGACAAATATCAGGTTAAGTAGAGCTGTTAAGACCTCTCCACATTAGGAAAGATAGCCAGATAATTAAAAGCAAACAGCTACATAGGAAGATAAGTAAGATAGATGGATAACTAGTGTTTGAAGACTTATCCAGCTATCTTACTTATCCAGCTATCTAGCACTTTTTAAGACACATCCAGATAAGTACCTGGATAAGTGGCGGACATCTGCTGTCCACACGTATTTGTGCTTCTAATTTTAATCATTTACAAAAAGAAATGTAATTTACATATTTTCCTTAGTACTTGTTGGCTTTTACATGTGTAAATCATCCAATTTTATAACATGGGTGCCGGAAGGAAATTACCATTTTTACCAGTTAGTCCACAAGCTTGCACAGTCTATCCCTAGGTCATCAAGACCCCTAGTTCTTCAGCCTGAACTCCCCCAAAGTTTACCCAGACCCCTCACCCAGTCAGTATTTGACTATAAAGAGTTTTATTCTGACTTACACCAGATAATTAGCAGGTATAAATACGCGCAAGTAACAGCCGTATGCGTACCACATTTGCTGGTTATATAATAGCAATTTCTGCATGTAAATGTTAGCCCTACCCAGGAATGCCCCGGCCCACCTGTTTTTTATTAATTGAGCACATTTATTTTCTCACCAGTACTTGCGCGTGTATGCGTGAGGTTTATAAAATAGCACTTGTGCGAATATGTGCTATTTGCACACTCATCCGCTACTTTGTGCATGCCCATTTCTTTTAAAATTCACCTTTATGTGTGGAAATGGCTTTCGAAAATTGCCTACGAATTATATTTCTTTGCAAATTAAATTTAATTTCCATGCCTTTCCTAAGAACTAAAAAATATATATATTTTATCTCTACCTGCATCTCCTGCTTAATTTCATTTTCCTTTGCAGTGCAGAAGCAAAGAAATGTGCCTTGAGGCAACAAGACTGATCCATTTTTATTTGCTACAATGGTAGCTCAGTTGTATAATTTGTATTTCTTTGTTGCTGCCCCACAATTGTAAACACACGTTAGCCATTTCTGTTTTATCAGCTCTGCCAGTGTCTCTTTAAATTTCAGTGCTGGTACACTAAAAGCACCGGTAATCTGTAGTGCTTCACAGTTTAGGTCTGTTAACCCACAGTGGATTGCTATGGCACTGTACACTATAATTGCAAGTCCAGGTAGATGCTCTAATCAATACTAAATTACTCTAATTATAAAACAGAGAATCTGTCATTTTATCAGCCGTGCAAATTTGCTATTCAGTATTCATACCGTGGTCATAATGCAGATGAAAGTATGAGGTTGAAATGTTGGCCTACAGCATAAATGTTGCTTGGGATCAGTGGCATACCTAAAGTATTTGGCACCCAGGGTGGATATTTCCTTTAGCACCCCTCCCCCCCCATATATAATTTTAAAATTTCCTAAACATCGGTAAAATATTTCAAAACAGCAGACAAATCAAATAACACCCATTAATTAAGACTAATAAGGATTTTAAAAATCTTCCACTCTCTATATCTTTTCTCCTAAGATTGTCGTAGACTGGGGGCAGACATGCACACACACAATATGCGCCTTCTCTCTCTCTCACACATACACATACATGCTTGATGAGAGACAGAGGGAGCGCGTGTGTGAGATAAAGAGAGATAGAGAAAAGTTTGTGTGTGTGTGTATGTGAGACAGACACACAAACTCACTTCCTCTGTCTTTCTCTCACAACTCAGACACGCTTCCTTTATCTCTCACCAACACAAATGCTTCCTCTCTTTCTCACACACACACACATGCAGACAAAAATGAACTGGAAACCACAACAAGCCAGATTCTGTATGCAGTGTAATAATGGAAAAGCAGAACATAACTATTCCTCAAAACAAAACAATCTAGAAATATAAATCAATCAGAATAGTAAAACCATACTAAAAAAATATACATATCAAAACAGCTGATGAATAAAATTACCAACACTAATAAAATACTTCAAAATAACAGACATATCATCTAATAATTAAAACTAACAAGGATAAAAAAAATCTCTCGCTGTCCATACCTGGAAACTTTTGATTTCTAGTCATCCTGAGATTGTCATGGATTGGAGGAGAGTGTACAAACTTTAACCCCTCTCACACACACACACACATATACAGGCACTCATGCACAGGCGCTCTCTCTCACAGATACCCATGCAGACACAAGCAGGCACTCAGTCACAGACACACACACAGGCACCCTCTCATGTACACACACACACACACACACACAAACTCTCTCTCTCTCTGTAGGGACAAGATCTAACCCCTGTAACAGTTTTGTAGCAACTTGTGATCTCTCAAGGCATAGGAGCTGTGAAACTGTGGAAATTTGTACTATTCTTGTTCCATTGCAGCAACATAGGGAAACTTCGAATCTGACAGAGGACGTGAACATGTGCCTGTGAATCACCATCACCCAAAAAAGGTGAACCCAAAGTTCTTGTTTTATCTGTGGAAACTGTGCATGAGAGCACCAAAGGGGTAACAGCTATGGGAAGCTATTTGTAGAATGAAGGAAAATATGTGTCCTAGCGGTCAGAAGGATGACTACTGACTGCATGCAGAAGGTTTGAGATGAGACAGAGAAAAACTGTATATAAGGAGTGGTTGGAATACTGGATATCTGGAGAAGGCCAGGACTCTATCGGAGTGTACATTGCATTGTACCCTTCTCCCTAGGAAGACAACCAGGAATATAGTTATACTGGAACATTTCATAAAATACTTACAACCTGTTTACATATAATGAAACATATGCTTGCTCTTATGATTCAGTATTAATAAAAGATGTATTATCTGTAAAATTCTAAAAATAAAAAGTCTTCCTGTGTGATTTCTGAGACATATATTATAGAAAAGGAGAGAAGCTCCCCCTCCCGAAGTTTTAGCCACAGCAAGCAGTCTAATCTAAAAAAAAAAAGATAACTATTTAGGGAATTGAAACCCTTTGGAATAAGGAAAGTACGGCTGAGGCTAAACAACACACATCCTCACTCACACACACACACACACACACACACACACACACACACAGAGGCACCCTCTCACACACACACACACACAGGAACCCTCTCATGCACACACACACAGGCTCATGCACCCTCTCATACAAACACAAACAGGGAACCTCTCACACACACACGCAGACACACACACACCCTCTTATACACTCATATGCACACACCCTCTCATACACAGACACTCACAGGGCCAATCTCTCGCTCTCTCACACACATTTTGGAGCTCTTCTTTGGCCGCTGGTTGCAGAGCAGGGCCTCTTCATCTGCCCCCAGCTCCGGGAAAAGTCTGGCAACGCTGCAGGATTTCTTCATCTGCCTCTGGCTCGGAGCAAATGCCGGCAGCACCGCAGAGCCTCTTTTGCTGCTGGCTCTGGAGAAAGGCCGGCAGCACCGCAGAGCCTTTTCTCTTGCCGCTGGCTCCGGAGAAAGGCCGGCAGCACCGCAGAGCCTCTTCTGCTGCTGGCTCTGGAGAAAGGCCGGCAGCACCGCAGAGCCTTTTCTCTTGCTGCTGGCTCCGGAGAAAGGCCGGCAGCACCGCAGAGCCTCTTCTGCTGCGGGCTCTGGAGAAAGGCCGGCAGCACCGCAGAGCCTTTTCTCTTGCCGCTGGCTCTGGAGAAAGGCTGGTGGCACTGCAGGGCCTCTTCATCTGCATCCGACTTGGAGGAAACACCAGCGGCACCACAGGGCCTCTTCTTCCGCGCAGAAACTCATTTTTGCTAGCAAGGAGTAGGAACCCCGCCAGCGCGTTACTTCTCTGTGCTGCCGCAGGACCTTCGTATATGCTGGTGGCAATGGCACCCCCTCCCCCTGTTATCTCCCAGGGCGGACTGCCCCCCTTCGCCCTGCCTTTACTATGCCACTGCTTGGGATGTTCTCCTACCTATGGTGACTTACTCTGTACTGTGTGCCACTGTCTCTGGGTTTTTATCATCCAACTTTAATTTGTTCCATGTGGACATTTGCAGCTTTGTTTGAATGCCAGTTTTGTCTGTGAACAATGTGGCTTCTTGAAAAGCAATGGAATTTTCAATGATTGCCTATAAGTAAACCTTGACTCCTTGCACTCTGTAGCTCTACTGCAAATCCTTCAGTCTTGAAAAATGGAGGGAAATCAAAAAATTCCAAGTTGAAACTCCAGTATGTTAATGAATGTGAAAAAAATATTTCAGTCCTGGATGACTGGCTGCAATTTTACATTTAACTGTTTCCTACTACAATATATAAAGTAAGAATCAAAACCTAGGCATGCAAACACTGTCTGTGTTTGCTGTAGAGCCTTATGGCCTGATTTTCAAAAACATTTACATGCATAAAATTGGGTTTTACTTGAGTAAACGCACTTTACTTGCATACGTGGACTTTTGAAAATTACTACAATATATGCCATTGAATTGCCCATAGGATTTTCTTGTGTAAATGGCTTTTGAAAATTGCTGCGAAAGTATGTTACATTTATGTGTATAACTCTCTTAAAAATTCACCTTTTAATTAGGAGACAAAAACCACCTCAAAGCATTTACTGGGTGCCTGATTTTATTTACTTATTGGTATTTAAATAGCGCTGTGAAATAGAGCATCATAAAGCAAAATGAAATGTATGACTCCTGTCCCAAAGAGCTTACCATCTGCTATCAGAGGGAATTTCCTGTAAAAGAAAAATAGAAGCATATATTTCTAAATTGGCCTTTCTGTTATTTTCTTTCAGTTTCTGCTGATTTAATCTGCTTATTCTGAGAATTGTTAAGCCATAAAACGAAAGCCAGGTTCAAGAAGATTTTGCTCAGAGTGAGTGTGATATCGTGTGAGTGGTCTTTGGCTTTATAAGTGTGCCGGAGGTCAGAAAAGTCTGGACTCTGGCCTTTTCTCCGCACAGTCAGCTTTATTATTTACCTCAGTAGTTCTAAATCAAAAGTTACAGCAATAGACAGTCTGGTGGTCTCCTCACCCCCAGGACCCCTCTATTCCTTCATGGGCCTGCTCTCTTATTCCCCACTTAGGGAAATGAATTTGGACCTGAATTTCCTTCTGGACTGCATCTTAAGATGACCAGACTATATGCCTGGTCCTGTTCTTTTAAGGGGGTCCTGATATACACTCCTTTCGAGTGAAAAACAAAAGAAATACAGGGTGAGGTAGGGATATTTCAAGGCTGAGCATGGATTGAGTAGGTGAACATTGATCCAAGTACAGTAAGTTAACACCTCGAGTAAATATTTTCCTCTATCTTTGTAAAAGACAATGAAAAGACCTCAGCAGGAGAATATCTAATTACAGATTGCTGCAAATATCTACAGGAGGTAGTTTTTGACAGACAAGATGAGAGAACCATTGTTGGTTAATAATATTAAAAAGGCACTCCATGCTGGCCCTTGAAAGTGCTTAAGGAATTAAAAGATGATTTGGCTGAACTACTGTTTGTTTTACATAGAGAATTTGTAGAAACAAAAAAAATATTCATCAGGGCTAGAGAAGAGCAGATAAAACTCATGTATTAACCAATAAATTGAAAGAAGGAATTATGTCAGTCAGCCTGCCATTGATATCATGGAAAATACTAGAAACAATAATCAAGGAAAGTTAATTTACTCTTACAATAAATAGCTATCTTGTGATGGTATGGTATTATAGGCTTTACAGCTAATGTAGAGGGTTATGCCAAATTCATTTGTAATCTTTGACTCACATAAACTTCAGGGTGTCACAGGGCTCACACTCTACAGGTGTTAAGTCTTTGTCAATACAGTGTCTCTCGTTTTTCTTTGGTTGGAGGGTTCTCCATGGGGGAGAGGATAAACCTCCTACCCTGTGGGTGTTAACTGTATTCTCTTCTTTAGAGTGCCAGTAAAGCAAGATGAATAAGATAATGGTGTTCCAACATAAGCTTTACTGAAGAAATAGTTTAAACTTGAAAATATAGTACTTGATACAGTCTCTCTCAGATAATAATCATACAGCAATTTAAAATAGTAACTCTGTGAATCTGTGAGTCCGTTATCCCTTGATCTATCCATCAGGGTCCCTTCTTTATCCTGCATAGAATTTAATGCCTCCTGGGGTAAACTCTGAACTAGGAGGTCCTCTTCTCCCACTTTGTTCCCCCTTCAAAATACCTGGGATCCAAATACTTAATCATGAGCTCTCCATTTCCTCCTCTCCATTTCCTGTGTACCCTGATGGCACCATCTTAACTGTTTGCTGTTTGGGAATATCCAGAGTGGTAGCTCAGATTCTCCTCTCTTCTCCTCATTATGGACCCCCCTTGGATATTCACTCCTTCTTCAGGAATTTCTGGATTAGCAAGAGAATCCCTTGGACTAAGGGATACCAAAATGACCAAGAATTTCTTCTCATACTCTTCTCTGTGGGAAGGAAGAGTGGATAAAACTTTCTCCCAACAAAAATCACTAACAGTAAATAACTGTAAAAATTACTAGAGATGCATTACCAACCACAGGGTGTGAGCTGAAAATTAATCTGTCTACTTTCTAAGACTCCTGAACCAAAGCTGTGGGCCTTCACTTGACAAGCATAAGAGAACTGAAAGAAACAGCAACTACTCTTGCAAAATCCAAACTAAAAATCCACACAGACACTGGCTTATACTAGCAGGAATAAACCATTACAGCAGCCTCCAGTTGGGGGTGTTGTGGCAAAGGTGATACATTCTTCTACTGCTACACTGCCATACTCCTTAGTAGGGATCCCAGTAAGGCCCTATGCATTAGTAAAATTATTTGAAGTAATTGCCTAAATGATTTATGAATGAAATATAACATATTTTATCTAAAGTTTTCCAAAGCATTAAAAAATTGTCACCTATGAAATGAATTATTAAAACTGTAGAATTAGAGTTGGGGCAAATAAATGGTGGTTGTGTGGTACATGAGTCATAAAATAGTGATAAATGTAATAAAGTCGGATTGATATAGCCCAGAAAGAAGAATTAATCAGGTGCTTCTGTTAAGATATTTATGTTTATTAAATGTATTAATTATATCCAATTGAAAATTTATTCGGACTGTTCAGCTTGGAGAAGAGACGGTTGAGGTGGGATATGATACAGGTGTTTAAAATCCTGAGAGGTCTAGAATGGGTAGATGTGAATCAGTTATTTACTATTTTGGATAATATGACTAGGGGGCACTCCATGAAATTAGCATTTAGCACATTTAAAACTAATTGGAGAAAATTATTTTTCACTCAGCGCACAATTAAACTCTGGAATTTGTTACCAGGGGATGTGGTTTGTGCAGTTAGTGTAGCTGGGTTCAAAAAAGGTTTGGATAAGTTCTTGGAGGAGAAGTCCATTACCTGCTATTAATCAAGTTGACTTAGAAAATAGCCACTGCTATTACTAGCATCAGTAGCATGGGATAAACTTAGTTTTTGGGTACTTGCATGGTACTTATAGCCTGGATTGGCCACTGTTGGAAACAGGATGCTGGGCTTGATGGACCTTGGTCTGACCCAGTATGGTATGTTCTTAACTTGTTTATTAGCTGTTTTACTGACTATTTAAAAAAAAAAAAAAACAAAACAAAAAAAAAAACACACTCTTTATTCTGTTTATAAACACTATTTAAAAAACAAGCACTAACTTCTGTTATAAACACTATTTAAAAAGCAAATACTAACTTCTGTTTATAAGTTGTCTTACTGACTATTTAAAAAAACAAACACACTAATTAATATAAGCAAAACTTACTGATTTCTTCCAGCTACCAGCAAGGTGATCCTCTCCTCTCACTACTCCCACTGGATTTGTTTATCAGTACTGTAAATCAAGTCACATATATTTTTCTCTGGTTATATCTTGAGATATTTGTATTTTATAATGGTGACATTCTACTATTATTTATCATTTTTAAATTGTTATTAGACATATGCAGCATTGTACAGATACACATAAGGCACAGTCCCTGCTCCATGGAGCTTACAATTTAGTCAATGTACAATGTCTTACTTCACATGATGAACCAATTAAGACTTCTTTAACTTGCTTGCTTCATTCTGTTGTTTGCACTGTGTAGCCCTAAGAAGAGAACAATGTATGCATCTACCCACACTGTATGTGGCTATAGTGCTCATACAGTGCTGCTAATCTCTTAGCAAATTTAAAGAAAGAAAAAAAAATGAAGGCCACAAAAAGTTCATAGAAAGAATTTGCTGAGTGATAGAAGATATTTGCTTGCTTTGTTCTGATTGTGTTTTGTGTCGATGTTTCATGGACATTAAGAAGTGCCATTCTGTCTTACATGATTCACTTGCTCCAGAATAATGAAACCTAATCTCCTTGGAGAGAGAGAAGAGTGTTCCCACTTGCAGAGGCTGCATTGAAGCAGAACTGTTACAAGGGTGTTAGGCACCTAGGCAAACCCTTAGCTTTGTGCATCTTCTCAGCCCCATTGCCTTTCAGAACCTTAGCCCACCTGCTCCTAAGAAATGTTGATAATTAAACTCCAAAATGATGATGATAACTGCACCACCATCCCATCCAGAAAGCCAGCACTTATCCCTGGGAGTAAAAAAAAAGAAATAGATCAAATACTGGTGGTTTTGGACTCAAGTAGTAGCCTAATGGTCAGAGCAATGGGTTCTGAACAGTGAAGCCAGTGTTCAATTCCCACTCAGGGATTACTAAAGGCAAATTACCTCTCCCTCTGGAACAAATAGAGAAGTAGTAGCCTAGTGGTCAGAGCAATGGGCCCTGAACCAAGGAAGCCAGGGTTCAGTTCCTACTCAGGGATTGCTAAAAGCAAATTACCTCTCCCTCTGGCAAAAATAAATGTAGTGAATAACCTTTCAACCCATAATCCAGTAGGAGAACTGAAAGAAGAGGATCACCGTGCTGGTGGCTGAAAGGAATCAGTAAGTATTGCTTAGGGAAGTTTTTAAAACTTAAAAGTATTGGGGAGAAGTAAACTATTGGGCTATATTATTTAGTGTGTTTGTGTGTCTGTATTGAATAGGTAGTCAGAAAGGCAGGCAAAAAACAGAAGTATGTGTGTTTGAATTTCCTAACCCTCCCATCCACCCCTAGCTTATTCTTTAATTTATAGGCCGATGACAGTGGCACACACAAAAAAATCAATACAAAAATAATCAATCTTTTAACTTAAATTCAGAAATTCCCCACACCTTATCGAGTTTAAAGATTCCATTGAGGTCACTACCAGATGTATAGTGAATACACTAATACATTTAAAGGATCCTAATTGTTCTTCTCATAGCAACCTAAAAATTAACTAGGAACTGAACAAATTTAAGATGAAGACACCAGTCCAGCAAAGGGGGGGGGGGGGGCTCCCAGTCTTTTGCATCAAGTGTCACATGTATGATTTTTTTACCCACCGGTGAGAAGTTGTACATGTGCATGCGATGCAAAGAGCTCCTGGCTCTCAGAGAACGAGTCCGATCTCTGGAGGCTAGAGTGGCAGACCTGGAGGAGCTGAGGCAGACAGAGAGGTATATAGATGAGACCTTCAGGGACATAGGAAAATGTAGGAGGGAGGTTCTGGAAGCCAAATTTAGGCTTTTAGGTAGAAAGCTGAAATCCAGAACCTCCATGGTGGCATTCTCTGAAATGCTCCCTGTTCCATGTGCAGGTCCCCAAAGGCAGGCAGAGCTCTGGAGTCTCAATGCGTGGATAAGACAATGGTGCAAGGAAGAGGGTTCAGTTGTAAGGACCTGGGGATCCTTTTCCGAAGGGATGGGCTCCACCTTAACCAGGGTGGAACCAGTCTGCTGGTGCTAATCTTTAAAAAGGAGATAGAACAGCTTTTAAACTAAATCAAAGGGGAAAGCCGAGAGTCGCTCAGCAGCACATGGTTCGGAGGGAGGTAGCTTCGAAAATCCTAATGAAGCATTAGAGTTAAAGCATCCCAACAGAGAGGTTCCAGTAATAAGAAAAGTAGTCCAAGTGCCTATGATTAAAAACTCACCTGAGCTAAAAGATTCCAATTTATCTCTGTCAACTGAAAATCAGAATGTTAATACAAACAAAAAACACACTTTGAAATGTTTGTTTGCTAATGCCAGAAGTGTATAACAGTGAATGATGACAGACTTAATTGGCTTCTCAGAGACATGGTGGAAAGAGGATAACCAATGGGATAGTGCTATACCAGGGCACAAATTATATCGCATTACCGAGAGGAGCAACTTGGAGGCGAGGTGGCACTGTATGTCCAGGATGGCAGAGTCCAATAGGATAAACATCCTGCATGAGACTAAATGCACAATCAAATCTTTATGGGTAGAAATCCCTTGTGTGTTGGGATGTAGGAATGATAGGAGTATACTACCATCCACCTGGCAAAGATGGTGAGACGGACAGTGAAATGCTAAGAGAAATTAGGGAAGCTAACCAAATTGGTAGTGCAGTAATAATAGGAGATTTCAATTACCCCGATATTGACTGGGTAAATGTAACATCAGGACATGCTAGAGAGATAAAGTTCCTGGATGGAATAAATGACAGTTTTATGGAGCAATTGGTTCTGGAACCGATGAGAGAGGGAGCAATTTTAGATCTAATTCTTAGTGGAGTGCAGAATTTGGTGAGAGAGGTAACAGTGGTGGGGCCGCTTGGCAATAGTGATCATAATATGATCAAATTTGAACTAATGACAGGAAGGGGGACAATAAGTACATTTACGACTCTTGCACTAAACTTTTAAAAGGGAAGCTTTGATAAAATGAGGAAAATAGCTAGAAAAAAACTGAAAGGAGCAGCTACAAAGGTAAAACGTGTGCAAAATGCGAGGACATTGTTAAAAACATACCATCCTAGAAGCACAGTCCAGATGTATTTCACACATTAAGAAAGGTGGAAGGAAGGTATAACGATTACCAACATGGTTAAAAGGTGAGGTAAAAGAGGCTATTTTAGCGAAAAGATCTTCATTCAAAAATTGGAAGAAGGATCCAACAGAAGAAAATAGGATAAAGCATAAGTGCTGGCAAGTTAAATGTAAAACATTGATAAGACAGGCTAAGAAAGAATTTGAAAAGAAGTGGCCACAGAGGCAAAAACTTACAGTAAAAACTTTAAAAAATATATTTGAAGCAGAAAGCCTGTGAGGGAGTCAGTTGGACTGTTAGATGATCAAGGGGTTAAAGGGGCACTTAGAGAAGATAAGGCCATCGCGGAAAGATTAATCGATTTCTTTGCTTCGGTGTTTACTGAAGAGGATGTTGGGGAGATACCAGTTATGGAGATGGTTTTCATGGGAAATGATTCAGATGAACTGAACCAAATCACGGTGAACCTAGAAATGTGGTAGGCCTGATTGACAAACTGAAGAGTAGTAAATCACCTGGACTGGAAGGTATACACCCCAGGGTTCTGAAGGAACTAAAAAATGAAATTTCAGATCTATTAGTTAAAATTTGTAACCTATCATTAAAACCATCCATTGTACCTGAAGACTGGAGGGTGGCTAATGTAACCCCAATATTTAAAAAGGGCTCCAGGGATGATCCTGGAAACTACACACCAGTTAGCATGACTTCTGTGTCAGGAAAAATAGTGGAAAGTGTTCTAAAGATCAAAATCTCAGAACATATAGAAAGACATACTTTAATGGAAAAAAGTCAGCATGGCTTTACCCAAGGCAAGTCTTGCCTCACAAATCTGCTTCACTTTTTTGAAGGGGTTAATAAACATGTAGATATAGGTGAACCGGTGGATGTAGTGTATTTGGATTTTTGGAAAGCATTTGACAAAGTTCCTAATGAGAGGCTTCTAAGAAAAGTATAAATTCATAGGATAGGTGGCAATGTTTTTGTGGATTATAAATTGTTTAAAAGACAGGAAACAGAGTAGGATTAAATGGACAATTTTCTCAGTGGAAAAGGGTATACAGTGGAGTGCCTCAAGGATCTGGACTAGGACCTGTGCTTTTCAATATATTTATAAATGATCTGGAAAGGAATATGATGAGTGAGGTAATCAAATGTGAAGATGATACAAAATTATTCAGGGTAGTTAAATCACAAGAGGACCTTATGAAACTGGAAAATTGGGCATCCAAATGGCAGAAGAAATTTAGTGTGGATAAGTGTAAGGTGACGACAAGGAGAATCGGATGATAGCAAGCCCTTTATTAAAATGCCCGACTCTGGCCAAGTTTCGCTCCCTTGCACAGAGCTGCCTCAGGGGCAATTCATTTATCCAGGACTTGGTTTGATCAATGTGGAGGATATCAGATTGATTATACCTTGGTTGCAGATGAATTCTTTTTCAGACTAATAGGCTTTCTCTTATCAACACAACGTTGTTGCGTGATACCGACGTTGGAGTGAAAAAATGTTCCATAAATAGCAAATGCAAACAAACGAGCCGTCTCTCAGCCTGTCAAAAAAACACATTGATCAAACCAAGTCCTGGATAAATGAATTGCCCCTGAGGCAGCTCTGTGCAAGGGAGCGAAACTCGGCCAGAGTCGGGCATTTTAATAAAGGGCTTGCTATCATCCGATTCTCCTTGTCATTTGGATGCCCAATTTTCCAGTTTCATAAGGTCCTCTTGTGATTTAACTACCCTGAATAATTTTGTATCATCTTCACATTTGATTACCTCACTCATCATATTCCTTTCCAGATCATTTATAAATATATTGAAAAGCACAGGTCCTAGTCCAGATCCTTGAGGCACTCCACTGTATACCCTTTTCCACTGAGAAAATTGTCCATTTAATCCTACTCTGTTTCCTGTCTTTTAAACAATTTATAATCCACAAAAACATTGCCACCTATCCTATGAATTTACCGGCATGATGTTTGCATACTAATGCCGGTATATAAAAACCTTAAATAAAATAAATAAATAAATAAGTGTAAGGTGAGGCACATAGGGAAAAATAACCCATGCTGTAGTTACACGATGTTAGGTTCCATATTAGGAGCTTCCACCCAGTAAAGAGATTTAGGTGTAATAGTGAATAATACTTTATTGGCTCAGTGTGCTGTGGCAGTCAAAAAAGCAAACAGAATGTTAGGAATTATTAGGAAGGGAATGGTGAAAAAAACGGAGGATATCATAATGCCTCTGTATCGCTCCATGAGTACTGTGTAAAATTTTAGTCGCTGCATCTCAAGAAAGATACAGTTGCGATGGAGAAGGTACAGAGAAGGGCGACCAAAATGGTAAAGGGGATGGAATTGCGCCCCTATGGGGAAAGACTAAAGAGGTTAGGGTTCAGTTTGGAGAAGAGACAGTTGAGGGGGCATATAATAGAGGTCTTTAAAATCATGAGTGGTCTAGAACGGTAAATGTGATTTGGTTAGTTACTCTTTAGGACATTAGAAGGACTAGGGGACACTCCATGAAGTTAGCAAGTAGCACATTTAAAACAAATCAGAAAAAAATACTTTTTCATTCAACCACAATTAAACTCTGGAATTTGTTGCCAGAGGATGTGGTTAGGGCAGATAGTGTAGCTGGGTTAAAAAGGTTTGAATAAGTTCCTGGAGGAGAAGTCCATAAACTGATATTAATCAAATTGACTTAGGGGCGGATTTTCAGAGCCCTGCTCGCGTAAATCCGCCCAAAACCGGGCAGATTTACGCGAGCAGGGCCCTGCGCGCCGAGAAGCCTATTTTACATAGGCTTCCCGGCGTGCGCAGAGCCCCGGGACTCGCGTAAGTCCCGGGGTTCTCCGAGGGGGGCGTGTCGGGGGGCGGGCCCGGTCGTCGCGGCGTTTCGGGGGGCGTGTCGGCAGCGTTTTGGGGGCGGGTACGGGGGCGTGGCTACGGCCCGGAGCGGTCCGGGGGCGTGGCCGCGCCCTCCGTACCCGCCCCCAGGTCACGGCCCGGAGCGCAGGAGGCCCGCTGGCGCGCGGGGATTTACGCCTCCCTCCGGGAGGCGTAAATCACCCGACAAAGGTAAGGGGGGGGTTTAGACAGGGCCGGGCGGGTGGGTTAGGTAGGGGAAGGGAGGGGAAGGTGAGGGGAGGGCAAAGGAAAGTTCCCTCCGAGGCCGCTCCGATTTCGGAGCGGCCTTGGAGGGAACGGGGGTAGGCTGCGCGGCTCGGTGCGCGCCGGCTATACGAAATCGATAGCCTTGCGCGCGCCGATCCAGGATTTTAGCGGATACGCGCGGCTCCGCGCATATCTACTAAAAGCCAGCGTACTTTTGTTTGCGCCTGGAGCGCAAACAAAAGTAGGCTATTCGCGCTCGTTTTAAAATCCGCCCCTTAGAGAATAGCCACTAATATTACTGGCATTAGTAGCATGGAATCTATTTAATGTTTGGGTACTTGCCAGGTGGTTGTAACCTGAATTGGCCACTGTTGGAAACAGGTTGTTGGGCTTGATGGACCCTTGGTCTGATACAGTATGGCAATTTCTTATGTTATGTTTGAATATTTTGCACACATTAGTTTCTTGTGAACTAATTTCATGCGCATTCCGGGGCGGATTTTCAGAGCCCTGCTCGCGTAAATCCGCCCAAAACCGGGCAGATTTACGCGAGCAGGGCCCTGCGCGCCGGGAAGATTGTTTTACATAGGCCTCCCGGCGCGCGCAGAGCCCCGGGACTCGCGTAAGTCCCGGGGTTCTCTGAGGGGGGCTTGTCGGGGGGCGGGCCCGGTCGTCACGGCATTTCGGGGGCGTGTCGGCAGCGTTTTGGGGGCGGGTACGGGGGCGTGGCTACGGCCCGGGGCGGTCCGGGGGCGTGGCCGCGCCCTCCGTACCCGCCCCCAGGTCACGGCCCGGAGCGCAGGAGGCCCGCTGGCGCGCGGGGATTTACGCCTCCCTCCGGGAGGCGTAAATCCCCCGACAAAGGTAAGGGGGGGGGGTTTAGACAGGGCCGGGCGGGTGGGTTAGGTAGGGGAAGGGAGGGGAGGGTGAGGGGAGGGCAAAGGAAAGTTCCCTCCGAGGCCGCTCCGATTTCGGAGCGGCCTTGGAGGGAACGGGGGTAGGCTGCGCGGCTCGGCGCGCAGGGATTTCGGAGCGGCCTAGGATTTCGGAGCGGCCTAGGAGGGAACGGGGGTAGGCTGCGCGGCTCGGCGCGCGCAGGCTATACGAAATCAATAGCCTTGCGCGCGCCGATCCAGGATTTTAGCCGATACGCGCGACTACGCGCGTATCTACTAAAATCCAGCGTACTTTTGTTTGCGCCTGGAGCGCAAACAAAAGTAGGCTGTTCGCGCTCGTCTGAAAATCTACCCCTCCATGTTATAATCATCTGTCACCATTAAACCAGTCTTTCAGTAGACTATTTCAATTTCCAATGTTTTGATTCCCTACAATATTTTTTTAAGAATTTTTTTATGCATTTAAAAATGACATCAAAATAGTTGAAGCAAAGGAAGATCCATCCTGTATGCTATTGACACCGACTTACGATTTTGAATCTGTCTGTATCATCAATAAAAGAGAAAACTTCAAATGTCAGCTTGAATCACCACAATAAAATATAAAAACAGCATCACTATGTAAATAGAAACATGTATATATCTTACTGTTGCAGCTGTGCTAAACCATTTAATGCTTAAACAAGCCAACGGGGCTTGACTGGAACTCAGAGAGACATCATTAAACACACTGAGAGATGAGTAATTGCGATATAAAGTGAAAAGAGCATGAATCCAAATTTCTAGCAGCGGTGAAGATGATGTAGCTTCAACAAGGATCTCGCAAGAGGAAAAGTGACAGTCAGCTGAGATGGAGAAGTGGGCTTTCCTGGAATTCCATACTTTTTTTCATTCAACCTGCTCGGAATTACAGTATTGAGAGTGTAAATCCAAAATAGTTTGCGCTCATTTAAAAGCACTGGATGACCCCTCAACAAGGACATGGTTGCACCATTTATTTATTTTATTTAAAGGCTTTTTTATACCGAAGTATAGCTCGCTGCCTTCACTCCGGTTTACAGGATAACAACTTATTACATTTAATAACAGTAGAACCATGTACCATATTAGAACTGAACAACTTGAAACATTTTGTTAAACAATATTACTGAGCAAGGACTTACAATGAACAATCAGGTAGTGATTAACATGTCATATAAAGACTTGTGTACTTCATCAATCGTTGGGGGGGGTGTTAAATTTTTCTTACTTGGGTACTTCATCATCTCTTTTCATCATCTCTTTTCTCTCCTCTCTTCTTCCTTCTCCTAGTTCGGCTACCCTTGTTAAATGTAACTGTACCTTCGGACACCACAGTTCTAGTTTTTGTTTATAATGCACTCCTGTTCGATGTAAACCAGCAAGATATGTTTTTCATGATTGCCGGTATATAAAAACTCTAAATAAATAAATAAAAAAATAAAAATTCTCTGTGAGAGTTTAGGTTTCTCTTAATTGGGTAGCGTTGGGACTGAAGGGAAGTAACTTATCACGGAAAGCAGTGAGATGCAGAACAATTGAATAAATAAGAGTAACTGAATTTAGGAGTCTGTGGATAGGCATGGGGTGTCACGAGGGTTGTTGTCTCTAGAGGTAAGTATGTGCATAACAGAGAGTGTTTATGTGTAAGAGCAGCTGTGAGCAAATTAACCAACGCCATCATTGAATGCATGGTTAAATATCCATGTTTTGAGTTCCTTTTTGAAAGATTTGATATCGCTGAGTGAGCTTAGGTAATCTGGTAAATCACCATGTCTATTATAGTTCACTTAAGATGAACAAAACTGTTATCCTCAGACAGGCAATGTTGAACCAGTAGGCGTTTGCAATTTGGCCATATTAATGCAGCTCCTGTGTTCAATGAGCCTGATCTGAATGGCATGACAAGTCCACCAAATGTACAGTAAATCACAAGAGCAATGTATGAAATAAACCACAATTTTTGTTCTACAAAAGATATGGTGTACCCCATTTTTGAATGTTCCCATGAGGTGCCTGTCATTGCAATTTGGCAAAGATCACATCCGTTGCATGTGAAATGTCCTAGAGATTGCCGCATTATGTCATCTTCCTGGTACGCTACTGCAAACACAACTTCTTCCCCCTCATGTATGAAATCCCCGGTGGAAACTGAAAGCCTGACTGTGTGGATAAAATTTGCCAATATCATCTAAATAAAGCAAACACTTTAGGGGCCAAATTAGAATATCTAATACACAGGTAAGTTGATCTTCCATTGATCTTGACTTGTACTGCAGTCGAGAATTCCCATTTGAAAATCTCACTTTGAGAAAAGATTGTTTGACTGGTTTTTTTTTTAGGGTGTCCCTGGTCCAAAATCTTTTTCTTAAATCTTGAGCACACTGTAAAAAATCTAATCCTGAAAAATATAGTCTAAAACGAATGCCATTTTTAAAAGCCCTGGGATGAAAACTTTCAAAATGCAATAAATTATTACCTTCTGTTGGTTTACGATAGACCATTCTGGCAATCGATGTATCTTTCTTGATGATCTTGATATCCAAGAACACGATTGTACTGTAATGATAATTCATGGTGAATTCCCAAGGGAAGTCATGCCTCATAAATCTGCTACTTTTATTTGTAGGAGTTAATAAACATGTGGATAAAGGTGAGCTGGTAAATGTGGTGTATTTGGATTTTCAGAAGGTATTTAACAAAGTTCCTCATGAGAGGCTTCTATGAAAATTAAAAAGTCATGGGATAGAAGTCAATGTACTTTTGTGGATTGCAAACTGGTTAAAAGACAGGAAACAGAAAGTAAGATTAAATGGTCAGTTTTTTCAGTGGAGAGATGTAAATAATGGAGTGCTTCAGGGATCTGTACTTGAACCAGTGCTTTTCAATATATTTATAAATGATTTGGAAAGGGGAATGATGAGTGAGGTGATCAAATTTGCAGATGACACAAAATTATTCAGAGTGGTTAAATCACAGGCAGATAAATTGCAGGAGGACTTTATGAGACTGGAAGATTGAGCATCTATATGGCAGATGAAATTTAGGGGTCGATTTTAAAAGAAGAGCATGCGAGTCCATGTGCGCATGGTTCCTGGTGCGTGCACATGGACGCACCGATTTTATAACAGTTAGGGAAAGTTCCCTCCCAGTCCGCTCCAATTAAGGAGCGAACCAGGAGGGAACTTTCCTATCCCTAACTCTACCCTTCCTACCTCTTCCCCTCTTCTCCATGACCCCTAACCTAACCCTAACTATCCCCATTTATTTTTTGTGTTTTTACTTACTACTGCATCGGAGCAGAAGCAAGTTACGTGTTCCAGCCAGCTGCTAGCTCGCGCTTCCCCGGAATAGTGGGTACTGGCTGCTGTCCAGGCCAGCCTCTGCCCCTCCCCCCCCCCAGCCCACCCCTTTTTCATAGCCTGGCACTTGTGAGCATATTGGGACTTACACGTGTGACCAGGCCCTTTTGAAAATGTGCGCGGCGTGCACAGGGCCCGGCCATGTGCATTGGTTCCGATTTTTACACACACAACCCTTTGAAAATTCGCCCGTTTATGTGGACAAGTGCAAGATGATGCATATAGGGAAAAATGAACCATGCTGCTGTTACACAAGGTTAGATTTCATATTATGAGTTACCACCCAGGAAAAAGATATAGGTGTCTTAGTGGAAAATACATTGAAATCATCAGCTCAGAGTGCTGCAGCAATTAAAAAAGCAAACAGAATGGTAATAATTATTAGAAAGAGCATGGTGAATAAAATAGAGAATGTCATAATGCCTCTGTATCGCTCCATGGTGAGACCACACCTTGAGGTACTGTGTTCAGTTCTGGTCACCGCATTTCAAAAAAAGATATTGATGCACTGAAGAAGGTACAGAGAAGGGCAAGGAAAATGATAAAGGGGTTGAAATGGCTTCCCTAATGAAAGACTAAAGAGGTTAGAGCTGTTCAGCTTGGAGAAGAGATGGCTGAGAGGGGATATTTATTTATTTATTTATTTATTTGTGGTTTTTATATACTGGACTTCGTAGGATAACATCAGTTCGGTTTACATTATAACTTCAAAATTAACTTATAGGAAAACAGTGAATAAAACAAACTTAAATAAACTATATAATGAACGAGGCTTAAATAGAGAGACTTAAATAGAGGTTGTTGGATAACTGAGATGGTATTGAGAGAAATGGTTGGGGGATGGAGTGGGGGAAAGAAAGGGGTAGAGGGAGGATGAAGATGAATGGGATGTATAGAGGGGATAGGGGTTGTATATTGCATATAGGGAGGGGAATGAAGAGTTGAAAGGGTTGCATGGGGGAGGGAAAGGAGGAGTTGCAAAGATTGCAAGAAACTATTTACAATGGATGCATTGGGGAGGAAGTAGCATATATGATTATAGGCGTGTAGGGGGTGTGCCGTGGCACACCCCCTACACGCCCTCCCAGGAAAGCCCCGGGACTTAATGCGTGTCCTGGGGCTTGCGCACGCCGCCGAGCCTACTCAACATAGGCTTAGCATGCGCAGGGGGAGTTTGGACCAGGTTTTCGGGAGGTACGCGCGTATCCCTTTGAAAATCTGGCCCTTAATGCATAATATATCATATCATAGAGGTCTAGAAAATCATGAGAGAACTAGAATGAGTAAATGTGAATCGGTTATTTACTCTTTCAGATAATACAAGGACTAGGAGGAGTGCCATGAAGAAAATTATTTTTCACTTAGGGGTAGGTTTTATAAATTTGCGCACACACGTACTCTTGTTCGCGCACCAGGCGCGAACAAGAGTACGCGGGATTTCAATAGATACGCGTGTATCCATTAAAATCCGGGGTCGGCGTGCACAAGGCTGCCCAAAATCGGCAGCCTGCGTGCGCCGAGCAGCCTGCCTCCGATCCCTCCGAGGACGCTCCGAAATCAGAGCGGCCTCGGAGGGAACTTTCCTTCAGCCTCCCCCCACCTTCCCCTCCCTTCCCCTCCCTAACCCTCCCCCTGGCCCTATCTAAACCCCCCCCTACCTTTGTTGTACAAGTTACGCCTGCTCGAAGCAGGCGTAACTTGTGCACGTTGGGCCGGCTGCTGGCGCATCAGGGTCTGGTTTGGGGGCTGGTCCGGAGGCCGAGGCTATGACCCCGGAATGCCCCCGATGATGCACCGGCCGCGGCACGCCCCCTACACGCCCTCCCAGGAAAGCCCCGGGACTTACGCGCGTCCTGGGGCTTGCGCACGCTGCCGAGCCTACTCAACAGAGGCTCAGCACACGCGGGGGAGTTTGGGCCAGGTTTTCGGGGGGTACGCGCGTATCCCTTTGAGAATCTGGCCCTTAATGCATGATTCAGCACTGAAATTCATTGCCAGAGGATGTGGTTAAGGCAGTTAGCTTATTGGGAAGGTTTGGACAAGTTCATGGAAGAGATGTCCATAAATTGCTATTAGTAAAGTAGACTTAGGAAATAGCCACTGCTTATTACTGGCATTAGTAGCTTGAGATCTATTTAATGTTTGGGTACTTGCCAGGAACTTGTATCCAGGATTGGTCACTGTTAGAAACAGTGTGCTGGGCTTGATGGACCTTGTCTGACCCAGCATGGCAACTTCTTATGTTTTTATGTTCTTACTAATTTTTTGGCACAAATAAGGGTGGAGAAGCAATGTGGTACACACAATGGGGAAACCACAATATATTGAAGTGTAGTGCCAAGATGCTTGTAGATCTTTAAACTTCAAAAGACGAATCAATCAATATAACAGGTGCCAAGTGACATTATTCTTTAATAAGTAGAAGTATGTAGATGAAATACAAGTAGGTCCCCTGACATGGACCGCACTGTCCCAAAAGTCTCATATTTTTACTTATTTCATGTTTATGAGACTTTGGGGACTAATAGTGGTCCTTTAAGCCACCTGGACTTCTTCACACGCAACCTGGAGATACCAAGCTATATTATTTCTTATGTCACATGTTTAAATTACTAGTTTTGGACTTCTGTCCCTCCCGACGCAGCTGGAGTGGCGAAACACGGTCCCGTTGTCGGGGAGCCTACTTGTACTTCACCTCATACCTCTACGTATTAAAGATTGATGTCACTTGACACCTATTATATTGATTGATTCATCTTTTGAAGTTTAAGGATCCACAAGCATCTTGGCACCTCACTTCAATATATTGTGGCTTGCTAATTTTTTCACAAAACGCCTGGCATATTTATTACCTTATTTACAGTATGCACATGTTAATATTACAGGAATTTAAACATAATACATCCCTGTTATCTCATTTCCGAGTACAACATTCTAAGTACTTATTAGTTCAGTAATTAGATTGTTCCCTGCAGTCACAATACATATTTCAACTAAATCTACTTTTAACCTGGATGTTGTGTGAGATTTTTTTTTCATGTCTGCTATGCTGGTTCATTGTTTTCGCATTTTCTTCCTTTGTTCTTGTATTTCTGCTGTTTTTTTTCTTTTACATTTTTTTCTCTCTTTCTGTCCTTGTCTCCATTATTCTTCCCTGCTCTGACTTCCTCCCACCCTGCCCCTGGGCTACCTGTCCTAGGGAATAATTCTTTAGCATTAGGAAGATTTAGGGGCAATATTCAGCGACAAGGTGTCCAACTTACCCCTAGATTCATCAATAAAAAAGGGGCAGGGGGGCGATAGTGGGCAGCCGGCCGCATTGCAGCGGTGCGGTTTCATCCTCCGTGGTGCAGCCGTGCCTCACACTACCACCCCTGTAGTGCCACAGGGAAAAGATGTAGTTATTTCCCCGCAGTGCTGCCGGCGATAATGTAAAAAACATTATTGCCTGCAGTACTGCAAGGTGATAACTCCGTCCAAACCTCGCCCACACTCCTCCCCTTCCTCTAATTAGAATAATACCGCCGCGATACCGGCCCATTGCAGAATAAAGAATGACCCTGTAAGTTAGCCAGAAAATCTTGTACTGGATATATTCAGTGGCATAGGTGATACCTAGTTATCAGAAGTTATTCAGAGAAGTTTATCCACTTAACTTTAGGTGCAGGCCTAAAGTTATCCAGCAAATTTAGCTGGATAATGTTGAATATCAGCATTATCTAGCTACCTGACAGGATTATTCATCAAATTGCGTTAGGGCCTCATCGCAAAATAAAAAGGGTCTAACGCATGATACATGCGCAATGTTTTATCCTGTCGCGCGTTTGTATACAAATTTTATTACGAGCATGCAACAGCTAACTTTTTATGTAAATCAGGGACTCCTGCCTCATGTTGCGAAAATATAACACACACTAACGTGGGATTTAACATCAGAAATAACACCTTTTTTTGTATGGTAGAGTGGAAAAAAATGTTTTGTCGTGGGATAGTCAGAATTATCGTGGGTCACGACTACAATGGAGGCTGTTATCGCAAGCGATAAATTAAGAGCATTTCTCACACACATCTACATAGTCCTGCTGGGCCAAAAATAAATCCTTTTCTTACCTACCCTTTCTTCCTAATTTTTCTTTTTGTTAGGGAGAAGTGTACTAGTAGTGGGATACTGGCTGCTTCACTGGCCCAGTTACGTGATGGGAGCGGAATTTGCACATATGTAATATAATGGCCACAGCCATTATAAATAAACTTGTATATGCGTACATGGTATCCAATAGGCTGAAAGTGCTTACATGAGCGCCCTATTTAAAAAGTACGTGCACATGTGCGCATGAATCCTGCTTCTATCACATAACTGGGGGATGTTAAGGATGGGTAGAAGGCGAAAATGGCAAATGTGTGATTGTTTTTATGATTTTCCTTTGGAGTGCATAAGAGACATTGCACTCTGAAGATTTGTGTATTCGGTAACTTTGATTAATACAAATTTTTACACTAAAAGGGACGCGCCTGTGAATAGCCACTGTAGGACAACAACGCGCTGATCCATTGCTAGTTTCACCAGTTTGTTCTCAGTTCTCCCAGACTAGGGATAGGATTTCCAAACCCCCTAGTTTACTTGTCTTCCTTTCCCCCCTGTTAATCACAACCCATAATAGCCCGATGACTAACTTAGAAGTTTTATTTTCAGACTTACACGCCATCCATAGCAGTAGTAAAGTTATGAGGCAGAGGACCCCAGTGAGCACCTGTGCGCTTAAGTTTATTCGTGCACATTTACTAGCCTCACCCCACACTCCTAATCCCCACCCTTTTTTCGATACTTTCACATGCACTCATAGTGGGAGACATGCGTGTATTTGGGTGGCTTTGAAAATGCATTCTGCACATACCAGCCGGGGTTCTGCATGTATCTCCTGATTTGGACGCACGACGCACACTGTAATGCATCCTGCGATACAAATAATTATCCCTGGTTACAATTTTTTTGAAAGCAATGCAAAATGTAAAACATTTGCCTGGCCATGCCCCTTTATATTATCACGCCCACTAATGTGGCATGTTCCCACGATAAATATAGCTGTTTGGTGAAGCTTGGCCTTAGCCAGATAACTTTACTCTACCCTGGAATGCCTCCAGACTGCTTCCAAGTTATTTGGTTGGTTACGTAGTTGGCCATCTAACTACATAGCCAATTAACTTGGGACTGGTGAAACTGGCAGAATGTTTGAAATCCTGAGGTTTGTCTGGCTAAGTGCCAACTTAACTGGGCATGCCCTTTTTAATATGGATATCTTAGAGGCCAATATATAAACATGATATTTTCTGCAGTTACTGGTCATTTTGCATGCAATGTTGCTGTTGATATTAATGAGATTGGAGTTCATTAGCATCTGTAACAAAAATGTGTGTAACATTTTTCAAACATTGATATGGTCAGGAACTTCACTAGAGATCTGCAAACTGCTACATAGATTTAAAGGGGCCCTGTGGCCCATATGAACACTGCCCTGCCTCTCAGTTTAGTAGAAATTCCTTGGTGGTCACAGTGGACCTCCCATCCCAACCCCCAAGATCTTCTGAGGTCAAATGGCACCATTTAGAAACTGGGTGCCAGTTGGACAGCTTGAGTTGTGATTCCCCCCTGCCCAGAAAAGACAACCCCATTGATAGGGTAAACTTATGGGGGATGGGGAGGGGGGGGGAAGGGTGGATGTTGAACCTTAATGGGTATTTTGGTGGGTTTGGGGGAATAAGGGGGCAGGATGGTAAAGGGCAGAGCTTGCCTAACAGGTTTAAATGTAACATTTACTACTGTCGTGGGTATGAGGGAGGTGGCCACTATGACCTCCAGGGAATTTCTGCTACAATCTAGGGAGATGGGAAAATGATCATAAGGACCATGAGGATCCTTTAAATCTGCAAACCACTGCTTCCTGGGCCTGGCCTGGAGAATAACTACACTCGATCGAGGTTTAGTTATTTCTTTGTGAAAATGAACCCACAAAGCCTTTTCCATGCGAACATTTTACAAAATTTCTCAGTAATGAGCTGCTTTGTATGTCGATATAATGCAACGGCTCATTACTGTGAAATTTGAATAAACTTTTTTGACTATGTGCGAAAGTTTACTACCGCAAAGCTGACCTTTGCAAAAAAAAAGTTTTTGCATAAGAGGTTTTAACAAAAAATATCTTGCAAATCACCCACACTTGCATCTTAACACATTTATAGGCATTTAGTGCTATTTTTTTGCTGAAAAAAATCACTTTTCCAAAAATATTTTGTACTTTTGTATATCAGACTCCCTATTTTCATTTTTAGCAGTCAAATATTTCTCTAACAAGGGGAAAATATATATTTTTAACAGAGCATCACTTGCAAAATTCAAGATAAACAACTGTATTTTAGGTAAAAAAGAATAAAGGGGCTAGAAGAAAAGAGGCTGGGAGGAGGAATATGCCTGAAAACTTTTTTTAAAATGATTTTCTTTCTTCCACTGTTAAAACAGGAATATTTCAAAGTATCCCTTTGTCTCTATTTGCTTTATTACTATTACTTTTTCTTTTATGCCCAGTGTATTACTCACAATGAGCCCAACTTTCAAAATTGTCAGAATTTGCATGTGTTAAGTGGGTTTGTAGAGATTTATGCTCCTAACTTTATAAACTGTGTGGTGGAAATTGCACAGTTAATAAAATACTGTGTATTTCTGCCTCAAAAATATGTGTGTATGTTTCAGTATGGGCATATATTTGTAGTACAGGAAAATGCCTACTTTTTCTACCCAGTTTATAAAAAGGCACATGTATATTTTACGCACATAATAATTGTAACAGTTTGCATGTAATAACCCAGAATGAAACACGGAGGCAAGTATTATATAAAGTATATTCACACACTGCTTCTGAAAATCCTTGGGGACATGCTTGGAATCACCAGTTTTCTGATACCTCCACCAGTTCACCCGAGCATTCTTAATTAATCCAGGCCCTCCAGCACTTCACCCTCAACCTCCACCAGTTCACCCAGACCTCCCACTGCAGAAAAGAGACCAGTCCGATTTCTTAGCAGGTATAAAATTATATGGACAAATTCAACAGTATACGCAGGTGAATGCCTCTTACAAAATAGCAACTGGAATGCATACTTCTGAAACCCGTCCATAGCACCCGTACTGCTCTTTTTTTAAGCATTTATGCTTGACACTGAAAGTTTGCGCATGCTCTCAGGGTTTCGATAAAAGCAGATTTGCTCATCCATGCTGTTTACCAGCATATATGATGTATTGCACACAACCCCCATGTAACTTTTCGAAAATGACTTCCAGGGTGTTTAAATACCTATTCCTCGGGGCGTACACAGGCATATTTTGTTTTTGTTTGTTGTTTATTTAAAGCAACAAAATAAACACAAAACAAAATCTTTAAAACAAAACAAAATGAAAAACAAAGCAAAAGAAAGAAATGTCAGGTTTGTAGCCCAAAACCTGTCCACTGCCAGGCCCTCCCTGATTTCCCTCTCCCAGACCCTCCTACCCTCTTGTTGACATTTTTGCTTGTTTTTCTTTTGTTTCTGCACCAATGTGAGTTTCACTTTAACTTCTACCCAGATTACTTCAGTGACAAAGTAAAGAAACAGTGCTGACTAGTAACTTTACTCACAGGAGATGCTTTAAAATGGTCCACCTTGCTGATGGAGCGAGAATCGGGCATTACTTGGAACACAGTTCTCCAAGACTTTAAAAAAATATTTGCTGATTCCCACCAAAAGCATACGGAAGAAAGAAGCTTAATTTAACTGCGACAAGGAGCAGGCTCTTGTCCTCTCTTAAATTACCCACTTTCGCCAATTGCAGGCAGATGTGGGCTGGAGTGAGGAACCCTTGTGGCATCAATTCCATCTGGATCTAAGAGAGAAAATTAAGGACGAATTGACTGGAATTCAACCTTCTCCCTCACTAGAAGATCTGATTGATACCTATATCCAGATAGACACATGCCTGGTGAACATCAAGGGGAACAAAAAAGTGAGTTGGAATGGTCACGCCCCCCCCCCCCCCCCCCTTTATTGAATTCTTCCCCAGTGGCTGATGAGCAAGATATTTAGGAGCCTATGCAATTCTGCACTGTCCCTGCCTGGGAGCCAGGTTCCAGATCTGAGACTTAACAACCTTAACCATGACCCCGCTTTCACTGTCTGTGATATGGGAGCATGGGACACTTATGGCTCGGTATCTCCACCATGAAGTTACCCCAAGGAGTCACATGTCACCCCAGGGAGAGGGACTTTGAGCTTTTAGGAACATGTGAAATCAATCCCCAAAACAATGGAGCAGGGAACAAGGTCGAGCAAATTGTCTATGTGATGCAGTCCAAGTAGTGAGAGCCAGGCAAAGGGACCAGTTCCAAAGGTCCAAATTTGTAGAACAGACTCAGAGAGCCTGCTTGATGGAAATGGGGAAGACTCTGGTTCTAAGACTGAAAGAAACTGGCCAAATTAGACACAGTAGCCCTACCCACAATAGCCCAACTGGATGAAATCATCTAGTACTTGCAGAAAGATCTCTGGGCAGTGATCCAAGGCCTCCAAGAAGGGCTCCTTACAGGGTCTGAGCAGAAGCCAGGTCATTGGTGGAAAACCCTCAAGGCCCCGTACTTGTTGGAGGGGCTTTCATTGCTAAAACAATGAACGTGCTGACAACAGAGATGTAATCTTGTCACTACCAAAAAAAGAGAGGGCATTGAAAAAAAGGGCCCCAAGTATAGCGTCCCAATGAAATTCAACAGACCAGGAAAATAGTTAGAAAAGAACTGAAAGGTGCAGCTGCAAAGGTTAAAGGTGTACAACAAGCATGGACATTGTTAAAAAATATATTATAGAAACACACTTTTCTATAAACCAACATATACTTATGTGTTTATGCCATTATAAGACACTACCAGTACTTGGACCTTCATTGTCTTATAAATAACGATCTGGCATATTATGTAATATTTTAAAGTTGTAAAGATTTTTGGTGCATTTAAAAATTTATCTTCATGCAGTCAATAGACATCCTATCCCAACATGGTCCGGGTTTTGAAACCAATGTTTCTGCATCATAATGTCGTTGTGATGACTTTATTACATCTTTAGATTCTGGAAAAATAAAAAAAAATATTAATAAAAGAAATAACATCCAATCACAAAAGTAAACTTGATGTCTCTACTCACACATCAAAAGACAGTGTTAGCTCAAAATGGCACCAATTTTAACCGGAAATAACAATGTCCTGATTGACATATAAAGAGAAAAACTTCCTTAAACGTCAAGCCAATGACGTAAAAGTGACAGCCCCTATGGAGATCAAAATGCAGTACATTAAATGAAAGAATACCAATCGATCTCCAAATTCAACCATAGGGGGGCTATTGTGTTCAAGTAAAAAATCCAAAATGGTTGTCTTAAAATAAGATTTTTCATCTGCTCTTCCTCTCCAGGAGATATATTAATTTAAGGATTCCTCAATGTAGATCACAATGTATGATGACAATCCTCACAATGAGATGCCAACAGGGCTTGTTCTTTCTTAATAGTTAAACAGCTGCGATATTCCATAAGATGAGTTTTAATCATTCTCTTGGTTCTACCGATGTATATCTTTGAACAGGGGCAGATTATAAAATACACTACAAAACTTGATCTGCAGTCAGTAGTTGCTATAAAGTAAATAGTCCGACCCAACTGAGGATCACTCCATTGAATGCCCTTAATACTAATAGAGCAAAAAGAGCAATTACCACAGGGTTGATGTCCTGCAGATAATATCTCATCTCAAGGAGGCAGCAGTGTAGCGTGAACTAAATAATCTCTAAGATTTTTACCCTGTGTGAATGCATTTAATGGTGGTAAGGAAAAACAGCGTGCGGTTTTAAAACTTCCTAATATTTTACAAGAATAGCTTTAATTTTTGATGAAACATGAGAACATTTTAACACACACAGGTCATTCATTAGGCATCTTTTCTTGGTCACATAAAAACCATTGTCATTTTGCATTAGAGGTTCGATTAAATGCTCTTTTTATAACCACGAAAGGGCTCTGGGGGCAGACTAAGTTGGAAGTTAGAGAGGAAGGGTGGAGTTTTACCTTTGTTGCTTTTTGGGCCTTCCTGGAACCTTGGAAATCCTCTGAGACCCCTCTAGGGTAGGGCAGGGCTCCACTACTGTTCTCTCCACATGAGGTGCAGAGTGGTTGCTCAGAGGGGACGGATTTTCAAAGGGTTACGTGCGTAACCCCGAAAACCCGCTCCTGCGCACACCGAGCCTATTTTGCAAAGGCCCGGCGACGCGCACAAGCCCCAGGACGCGCGTATGTCCCGGGGCTTGAAAAAATGGGTGGGGAGAGGCGGGCTGGGGTGGGGGCGGGACCGAAGTCTCCGGCAAGGCAGTTGTGCCGGGGGCTTGCGCAACCTACGCCTGCCTGGAGGCAGGTGCAACTTCGCCAACAAAGGTGAGGGGGGGTTTTAGAAAGGGCTGGGGGACGGGTTAGGTAGGGGAAGGGAGGGGAAGGTGGGGGGGGGGGGGGGCAGAAGGAAAGTTCCCTTCGAGGCCGCTCCGATTTTGGACAGGCATTTTGGAGAGATTTTGGAGAGGCATTTCCTGGATAGGAAGAGGGTCAGAAAAATAGCTTCTTTGTTCCCCAAAATAGATAATACTGGATGTCCTTTGCAACAGGTCACCACCACTTCATGGACAGGCTGTTGCTGTCTCCACCACTTCCCCTCTTTCTGCTGTGCTTAGTGCTCACCTCCGATGGGGGGAACGCCGCTCCCGCGGCTCCACTGGGCCTTCGGGGCGTCCGCCATTGCTGGGCCATCTCGCTGCTGCCACGCGCACGCAAGGACGCGCATTATGGATGCACGGTCGCCGGAAGTCTGGCCCCACCTGGGTTAACTACGCCACGCCCCAAGCCTGATTTAACCGGCGTTCGTCTGCCTTCTCATTGCCTTGCAACGAGGGTCGCTACTGTTAGTAGTTCTTAGTTGCGCTTCTGCTGTTCTGCATTCCGGTTGACCTCAGCTCGTTCCTGACTCCGCTTCCGCCTGCCGCCTGCCATTGACCTCAGCTCGTTCCTGACTCCGCTTCCGCCTGCCGCCTGCCATTGACCTCAGCTCGTTCCTGACTCCGCTTCCGCCTGCCGCCTGCCATTGACCTCAGCTCGTTCCTGACTCCGCTTCCGCCTGCCGCCTGCCATTGACCTCAGCTCGTTCCTGACTCCGCTTCCGCCTGCCGCCTGCCATTGACCTCAGCTCGTTCCTGACTCCGCTTCTGCCTGCCGCCTGCCATTGACCTCAGCTTGTTCCTGACTCCGCTTCTGCCTGCCGCCCGCCATTGACCTCAGCTTGTGCCCGACTCCGCTCCTGCTTGCCGCCAGCCTCCGACCTTTGCCTGCTCCTGAGACTGCTTCTACTGGCTGCCAGCCTGATTTGGGCTCGTCTCCATTCCTACTCACCACCCGTTCCGGCTCTATTGCATGCTACTGACTCCAGTCCTGCCTTCAGCTGGTCACAGGCCATGATACGCTACAGACTCTGTTCCTGGTTCATGTCTGCTCCGCTCCGCGGCATACTACAGACCCCGGGCCTGCTCACTGACTGCTTTTGTTCAGCAGGCTAGAGACTCTATCTGACCGCCCCGCTCTCGCCGGGCCTTCCTGCTCCCTGTTACTGGACTCTGTGGGTTACCCTTGCCCAGGCCTTTTCCTATAGAGACTGTTACTGTGCTCCTAAGTCCCAAGGTTCTAGGACCCTACGGGCTCCTCCTGGGGGGTTCCTGGTTCCCGGGTGAAGACCTGTGCCTGTGGCTCCGCCTCCCGACCTACTCTATCACCAGGGTAGTTCGGCTCAAGGGTTCACACCTGGACTGCAGCTTCCCAGACTGCAACACAGGCCTTCCCTAAACCTGGGCATCTTCAACTTGGAGCAACCTCGGAGGGAACAGGGAAAACCATTGGGGCTCCCCTAGGGCTCGTCGGGCGCAAGGTGCACAAGTGTGACTCCCTTGTGCGTGCCGACCCCAGATTTTATAACATGCGCGCGGGCATGTTATAAAATAGGGCATAGATTTGTGCTTGCTGGGTTGCGTGCACAAATCTACGCCCACCTGTAGGTTTAAAAATCTGGCCCAGATTGATTTGGAGTTTATGACTCTTGATTAGTAGGAGACCTGCTGAATGCCTGGGCCTTTCTGAGACTCAGGGACTGAGGAACTCTGAGTCAAAGATGGGCCTATTGGTCTTCTTCTGCTGTCATTTCTATGTTTCTATGTTTCTATGTAATTTTACACTTGGTAAACAATCAAGCTGTGGAATCTGTTACCAGAGGACATGGTCAAGGTGACTGGCATAGTGAGGTTTAAAAAAGGTTTGGATATGTTCTTGGAGGAAAAGTCCATAACACATTAATAAGATAGACTTGGGAAAGCCTTCTCTTATTCCTAGGAGTGAGCTGAAGGACCATATGAAATCAGGAGAGTGAACAACTATATAGCAGATGAAATTTAATCTAGAAAAGTGCAAAGTGATATGCACTTGCAATGTTTATAGCACAACTGTTTTCGTGATATGCCTATATTTTGTACCTGTATTAGGCTAATATTGCTTACCTTGTATTGAGGCAGCTGTAGTTGTATTCACGAGTTCCTAATAAAAATGATTTTACCAAAAAAAAACAAAACATGCCATTCTGGGTCAGACCAAGGGTCCATCAAGCCCAGCATCCTGTCTCTAACAGTGGCCAATCCAGGCCATAAGAACCTGGCAAGTACCCAAAAACTAAGTCTATCCCATGTTGTTGCTATCGCTAAAAGTAAAAGAAGGCTATGCAAAACTCATGATCCTCAGAAAACTAAAACCACAACTAACACCAGCTGATTTCAGAACAGTACTTCAGGCACTAGTTTTTTCCAGCACTGACTACTGCAATGCACTTTTACTAGGACTCCCAAATACAACATTAAGACCACTTCAAATACTACAGAACACAGCAGCTAGAATACTAACTGGAAAAAGAAGGATGGACCATGTAACTGAAACTCTAGCGGAATTACATTGGCTACCCATAGAACACAGAATAAAATACAAAGCCTTATGTATCATACATAAACTAATACTTGATGAAAAAGCGGACTGGCTAAACACAGCATTACAAGTACACGTCCCACACAGAAACCTTCGATCAGCAAACAAAGCACTCTTAACCATTCCTTCAGTAAAGACAGCGAGACTAACCCAAGTGAGAGAAAGGGCCTTATCTTTAGCAGGCCCTATTCTATGGAACACAATGCCTCTAGAGATCAGATTACAAAGAGATCTCAAAACCTTTAAGAAAAGCCTAAAAAACATGGCTTTTTAAACAAGCATTTTCTAAAGAGACTGGAGACTAGAAAATATACAGGAATAGGCAGAAGAGCACCAGCACACAGCACTATTCTCAACATGTGCATGATAACACTAATAACTCTGTTTCACAACTAACATAATAGTAAAACACAGAGACTGTGAATTTTACCTGTGAGTAGTACCTTACAAGTACACATGGTCAGGACCTACATCACTAAACAATCGATTGTCTTTTATGATATATTGTAACTGAACCTATTTGGCACCTGTTAGAATGTACTATTGTACGCATTCACCTTCTTTAATTTATGTGCCTACATGTAAACCATTGTGATGGTATATAACTTAGCGACGGTATAGAAAAGATTTTAAATAAATTAAATAAATGTGTGACTGAGATGATGTATTCTGCTAGCATATACTTTCTATGTAAGGATCTATACTAACTTAATGATCTGTTTTCCTAATAGGATGTGTATTGGTGATATAGAGCCTGGTGAGGTATTGTAGTGTTGCTTTTTCATAAGATAAGGTTGTTTCTGTTTGAGTACTGGCAGTTAGTGCTGTTTTGGCATAGGAAGTTTACTATATACTACAGCAATTGCAATTCCATTTCCTTATGGTTTTCTGCGGGCCAGGCCCACATCCAATATGTATTATAATAGGCCTAATACCATATGGGTTCCAGTGTTGTTTTTTTACTTTCTTGCAGGTTGGCACCACAGCAGTGCATGTAAATAGAATATTCATGTTGAAAGCAATAATTTTACCTCACAATACTATACTTTGAATGTACTTTTTCATGTAAAATCTGTTATAAATGCATACTTTTTTATTGTGTGTGTGGAGGATGGAGAGCAAGACTAAGGTTGCACCGGCCCTGGGAGGGAAAGTGATAGTTGTAAAATGAAAATGAATTAAGAGAATAAAAAGACAGGGTGGTGAGGCTAAAAAGCAGCATGGGAACAAAAACATATTTAAGCTGCTATTTTGAGCAGTCCACAGATTTCAACTGCTTTAATATTGCATTCCAGAAAAGAACAGAAAGCATACATTGCTCTGACTGCTAGCTCTGCTTTAGGCATGGTATTGTACATCTTGGGAATACCTAAATTCTCCTTAGCAGCACTGTGTGTTAGCTTAATAGTAATCTGAAAGGTGCATCTTGGTTTCTAATTCCAGCACATGCTCCAATCCCAGGTGGACTGCGAAGCCCTTGGAGTTGGTGCTTTCCATCGTTTTTGAAAACACCACACAGGTTTCTTCACAGTTCCCATATAATGTTTAGAAGAGGATTTATAAAATATAATCCTTGCTAAATGATTTAAAGTACACTTTAAAGTTTTGCAAGATACTCACCCCCTTACTTATATCAGCATCAAAGATTATATTTACATCGAGGCAGCAATATTCAGTATACATTCCCTTTACATGTTGCATTCCCTTCTCGGTATTTTCTTTTATACATGCAATATTATTTGGTCCAATACAGTATCACTACCTATAAAGGTTCTTGTTTTCTCTAAGTCATGTACAGTGACTAGAACTGTAGTGTATACATTACTGTTACATAAAAGAACTTAAAGCAGCTATAATGCAGCTGAAAGCATTATAAACAATCATCTTTTTTTACTCGTGGCACTTAATTGTTCCTCTCGAGTAAGAAACTCCAGTTGTTTGAAGATGAAAGCAATGTATAAATTTTTGTATTCATTCTGCATATTTGGTTGATTTTTTTGTTCCTCCCTTCTGTTATAGTTTACATCTACCACAAATAGGCTGCTGTGGGAACGAGGCTACACACGGATCTCCTCCAGACTTTTACAGATCAGCTGCAGATCATTTTAAGCTAATAGAAAAAGCTCACTGTGTGTGTGTGTGCAGGCATGTTACAATGTTTCCTTTTATCCTAGACATGTACTTGAGATGTCTTTTCAAAAAATAGTAATATTGCAGCAAAAACATTTGCTTACAAAAAGTGCCATTGTTTATAAAAGTAGAAAAATAAAAGGGCTATGTATTGACTGTTACAGCAACTACTTTAAAAATGTCCAGCACACAGCGCAAATGGATTCTTTTTCCATGTGATCAATGCAGGGCATTGTCTGGGTAAATAGGGGTGTGGGGGGAGGGGGGGGGGAGTTCAGGCTAAAGAACCAGGGGGATTTTAATGACCTAGAAATAAACTGGGCAAACTGGTGGATGAACTGGTTAAATAGTCATTTCCTTCATGCTCGCATGTTCTAAAATTTCCTCACTTGTGCATAAAAATGCCAATAATTCCCGGCTGTTTGTGTAATGCTTAAAATTAGGAGCACACATACATGTGCAAGGCCTATTTTATAACACGCACATACTTGCATGCAGGATATAAGATTTCAGTGTATGTGGCCATGTACCCATATACACGTATATATGGGCGTGCACGCACTCATTTTAAAGTTAACATCTTTGCGTGCACAAGTGCCAATTTGTATGCATGCAAATCTTCTAAACTTCACCTTTTAGTGTCTTCCAGTTTTAGATGTGCATCGTCCAGTAAAGAAAGTAACAAGGTTTCAGTTTCTAACTCTCTCCTAAATCCATACTGTTCTGTATCCAGTATTTTGTGGTCCTCCAAAAAAGCGTTAAGCTGGACCAATACCCATTTCTCTAACATTTTACTCAATGAGCTTAAATTGGAAACAGATGGTAATTAGACAAAAGAGGTAGAGGGAGTTCTTGGATCTTTTAACACTGGGAGCATAACACGTTCCATTAAGGAAAGATTTACAATTTTTATTAAAACATCCCCCCAGTATTAATCATATTTTTGAGATCCACAATGGGCATTGATCCAAGCAACAACAGGTTAACTTTACATTTGAAATTACATCCATTAAAGTCCTTTGTGTAAGCATATTAAAAGTGAACCACTGTATCGCTACATTATTTTCACTGGAAGGAACACCATCTGACACAGCAGTAGTATTGAGAACCAAGCACAAATGTGATATCCTGTCTTTCAAAAGTTTAGCTAACTCCTCACATGATGGTCCCTTATCTTTTACATTACTTGAACATTTAGTTATTCCCTTAACCACTGAGAACAATTCCAAAGATCGATTCAAGGAATTGTTATTTAAGATAGAAAAAAAAATCCTTTTTGATAGCAT